>NC_140255.1:8029589-8042089 GCF_949987555.1 Borostomias antarcticus | reverse complement strand
AATGTTGTGGACGATTAGATGCTTCCTGAAGTTAGAGGTATTTCCTGTCTTGTCTTGTCAAATTACCTTGTCGCACACATTGCACCTAACACTACCAGTGTGTGTCGCTTTTGTGAAATGGAGCCAGACCTTAGACCGCCGCTTCGCCATTTTTCACGTCTGAACAAGTGCGAACTGCGGCGCGAGCCGACACATACAATTTGTTTTCTTACCTCAGCCAGTCAGTGGCCACGTTAGATTTTAGAACAGGTAGTGATAGGATGATGAGAGACAGATAAAAATTTAATAAATAAATAAAATAAAAATGTTTTTTGGTTTAATACATTTTTTAGTATCGAAAACAGGGATCGAATGTTTTAAGATCTTTCGATGCCTCGATACCTAGCAGTGTTTCGGTCGATACCACAAAGGTATCGAATTTCGATACCCAGCCCTATCCGCAAGTGCCTTTCCACATCCTGTCCACTCAGAAATGCTTTCATGCCCACGGTACTATAGCCTGGAGCAGACGCCAGAGGGTGGCACAATCAAATACCTTGCCCAAAACCTGCTCTTTCACAACTAATGAAGGCATATTTGAGGAGCACAACGTCACAAGAGAGACCGTCTGGGTTCTCAGCCTGTATTGAGCCGATGGGTGCAGAGATTCAAACAGTGTTAAACAGGACGTTGCGCAGAAGAATGTGGGAGACGAGCTCATATCACATAACAGCCTAATAAACACATGTAGAAAGTAGCTCCTGACAGTATCTAGGACTTCTATGTAGCCTACAGGAGACGTTTTTTTGTTTTGTACTTTTCTTTTACAGAACATATATGTTGTGTGAACCGTTCCGCAAACTTTTCATAATAGGCTACTGTAAGACAAATATTCTACACCTTAATGTTACAAATAATGTTACAAAACATACTGAGACACTGGTTTGTATTTGTCAGTGATGCCCGTTGCTAATCTAAAAATAAACATGTTTTAAAAAAGCATGAAATGAACTCGATGTATCCCATATCCCTCTATTATACATTAACAGTGATTACGTGTGTGTGTGTGTGTGTGTGTGTGTGTATTTTCTCTTGTCTCACTGTTTTAAGGAGCAGACAGCTGCTTTCCTTGCATGAGGGATGTTCTGTCATGGCGCTGACATGGCTCCTGGCGTTGTTCTTAGCATGGCGTGTTGTGCAGGAGCAGACAGGGAGGGAGGCTGTGAGGAAGGCTGTGATTGGGAAATCTTTTCTTAGCGGCTTCAGAAGTCACGCTAGAGCCCCCCCCCCCCTCCTGTTCCCTGACATCCGTGACAGCCGCTGTAGCTGTCACACTGTGAACTGAACTGAGCATCCACCCCCGCATCCCCTCCCCCCTCTCCTCCTCTCTTCTCCTCTCCTCTCCCCCTCCTCTCTCTCCCCTCCTCCTCTCCCTAAGACTCCCTTTGTGATAGAAGGAAGAGAAAGCAGAACTCAAATGAGACAAAACAGAGAAAAAATAAGCCCATCAAAAGTTACAGAATAAGACAGAGATAGAGATAGAGAGAAAGAGAGAGAGAGAGAGAGAAAGAGAGTGAGGTAGGGAGGGACGAGTCAACCCATCTTTAAGATTGAAGACCTGGACTGATCTCTCTCCTCCCTCCCTCTCTCTCTCTCTCTCTCTCTGTCTCTCTCTCTCTCTGTGTCTCTCTCTCTCTCTCTCTCTCTCTCTCTTTCTGTCTGTGGTTGTGGTGCTCTAGTAAATCCTTTCTGTGGCCGTGGTGGAGCCAGGTGGGCTCTCTCCGACTCAGACTGCGTTATCTCTGCTGTCCAGTCCCTTCCGTAAGCCCCGGCCAGCCAGTCCAAACCCTGCTGTAAGCCTGTCCAGACCCTGGGGGAGTCAGCCTGCCCAGAACAGCCCTCCACACCGACAGGCTAACGGCCTGGACCCTGCCGTGCTCCAGCGCTGGCCCCTCCAGGCATGTCCAGAGTCTCTGGACCAGATACAAAGATTCGACGTACAGTACAGTGCCTCAGATAGCACTGCAGGATATTAAGATGTTAATACTGGCTTTCCAGAATAGGTAGTAGCCTATAGCTACATGCTGATAGTATACCTGACAGAAATATAGAATAACTGAGAGAATATATTGATATAATACTGACTTTGATAGATAATGACCATGTAGCGCTAGGCCTACTACATACATTAATTCATAATACAACAAACAATTGCTTTAGTATCTTCTATTAAGCAGTTTGATTCAAATGTTTTTTTTACAAGTTCAAATGGAAAAATGAAATACAAATCAAACGGTCCTCAGGACGGCGCTTGATGTTGGGTTTGGATTGATTGACGCACGTTGTTCTCATCAACTCAGGAGTTTGCCTGCTGGCTGTGTTGACTTCTGTTTGAGGACAAAGTATTATGCTCTTTCTCTCCCTCCCATTCTATCTCTCTCTCTCTCTTCCCCCTCTCTCTCTCCCCTCCCAATTCAATTCAACATGCTTTATTGGCATGAATGTCAGGTGAACAGTATTGACAATATTGACAAAGCGTCAAGAATACAAGGCGAGGCAGACACCTTCTCACGGTGCCCTCCGTCAGTAGCTGCGATTAACCACCATAAGCGAAGCAAAGTCTGCCAACGGAGGGCCCCCACCCGGGCTGGCGTTCGGCTGCCAACCCAGGATTCTGCAGCTGAACACCGAAGGGCTCACCCCCAGTAAGACCGACGTCATCGAGCACCTGGCCTGCACCACCAAGGCCCTCGTCATCCTCCTCCAGGAGACCCACTGCATAACTGCAGATAAGATCGTTCTCCCAGATGTCTCTCTAGCTGGGTCTATCCTAAGCAAGAAACATGGCCTCGCTACGTTCGTGAATCAAAGGTTGAACTCGACTCTCGTCGACCAATCCCCGACTGGCTCGGAGATTGAGTGGTTGTGCGTGGATGTTGCCGGTCTACAAGCCTCCGCCCTTGCGAATCACACCAGCGTATCTCCCAGTCTTCCCCCACCCCTGCCTCTATGTTGGCAACTTCAATTGCCAGCATGAGGATTGGGGGTTCAGCACCAATACATCCGACAGAGAAAACCTGGCTGCTTGGGCAGCGAACAACAGCCTGGCCCTGTTGTACGACCCCAAGGGCGCAGCCAGCTTTGTCTCAGGTCGCTGGAAAACTGGGACGAATCCTGACTTGGCATTCGCAAGCGTCGGTGTTGATAACCGGCTCCCTGATAGACACGTGCTAGGAAAGTTCCCGCGGTCCCAACATCGATCATCGCTGATAACCATGCCTAAACCCGTCCTCGTCCCGAGCGAGCCGGTGAAGCGATGGAACTTCCGAAAGGCCAACTGGAAACGCTACCGCCTCCTTACCCATAGATCCACAAGGTGCCTCCCACCACCTAACACCAACAACGTGGATGAGTCGTATCGGGAACTCTGCGGCATTCTGGGTAAAGCGGCCAACAAATCCATCTCCGCTGCACAGGAACCACAGCACGTCTCGCCTGCCGGGCCGCGGAGCCTAACCACCTGCTACATGACAGGCTCACTGCAACAGCAGAGCCTCCCCGGCGACTTAAGTCGAGACACTCTTTTGTGCCTAATCTCCTGAAGCAATGTAGAGATCGTAACATCTGTCCTCACCCAGGCTCGGGGTGGTAAAAGGATATCCCCTCGGCCCGGCAGGGGGGGTACACAACCTCAAAACCCACACGAAAAAGAAGAATACAATTCAATAATGACATGGGAAAACAAATTAAGTATGCAATAGGTAGGATCATACAATAGGTCAATAAAGTGACAATTAACAAAACATATATACATATATATACAAAATCTAATGTATTAAGCTCCATATGTAAAATAAATAAATCCATAAATGAACAAACAAACAAAAAAGATCCCCATGCAGTGGAGGAGTAAAGGAGAAGGCAGAGTGAGTTGAGGGGAGATGAACTACAGCTGTTATGTGTTGTTGTGCTGGTTTTCTCTGAGGCTGTGACATCTCTCACATATCTGGCTGCTTCTATAGCACTGACACTAGAATCAAGTACAGTATGTGTTGCATTTTAGTCTGGTCAGAGTATCAAAGTGTTTTGAGTTTACATTTAATTTTTGTAAAGAACTTTGTTCTAATTTCCTCATTGTAGAAATGTTGTGTCTCAAGCTCTCTCTCTCTATGGGCAGAGCTGACTCAGTCTGTCTTCTCTAGGCAGCCAGGTCTGTCTGTGTGGGCCAGTCTCTATGGCCAGGCTGTGATCACTGAGTCTGTCAATGTCTTTCTCAGTTTTGGATCAGTAATAGTGGTCAGATAATATGCCACTGTGTACTCTTGATTTAGGGTCAAATATAATTCTTATTTACTTTCAATTTTTGTGGCCTTTTTCCAATAAGTAATATAGTTTTGTTTTTGTTTGGTGATAATTTGTCTGAGGGCTGTGCTGAGGCAGGGGAGGGTCAGAGGTCAGTCTCATTACATTACATTACATTACAGTCATTTAGCAGACGCTTTTATCCAAAGCGACTAACAATAATTGCATTTAACGTAGGAAGAGCCAATGTACTACTACTTGCCAGAACTCACAAGTGCATCTTCTTTCTAAAACAAACAAGTGACTAAGAGCATAATCTAGTGCTGAAGGCAAAGTGCAAGAATCACAATCTAAAGTACAGTGCAATATAATATAATAAGTGCTTAGGTGGGAGGATTGTTGTAGTACTTCTTGAAGAGATGAGTTTTGAGCCTGCGACGAAAGATGGGCAGCGACTCTGCTGTCCTGACATCAGTGGGCAGCTCATTCCACCACTGCGGGGCCAGGACAGAGAAGAGCCGTGACCGTGTCGATCGACCGCAGGAGCCTCGGAGTGACGGGGCAACCAGTCGCCCTGAGGTAGCAGAGCGTAGTGGTCGGGAGGGGATGTAAGGTTTGACCATGGCCTGGAGGTAGGAGGGGGCTGTTCCTTTCATTGCCCTGTAGGTTAGCGCCAGAGTTTTAAACTGGATGCGAGCCGCTACAGGGAG
The DNA here is from genome assembly GCF_949987555.1 of Borostomias antarcticus. NCBI lineage: Eukaryota > Metazoa > Chordata > Actinopteri > Stomiiformes > Stomiidae > Borostomias > Borostomias antarcticus. Next base: position 8,037,098 of record NC_140255.1, on the reverse strand, counting down.
CCAGTGTAGGGAACGGAGGAGGGAAGTTGTGTGGGAGAATTTGGGGTGGTTGAACACCAGGCGAGCAGCAGCTTTCTGGACAAGTTCCAGAGGTTTAATGGCTGACGCTGGTGCCCCCGCGAGGAGGGAGTTGCAGTAGTCCAGGCGGGAGATGACCAGGGCCTGGATGAGTACCTGCGCCGTTTCATTAGTGAGGAAAGGGCGAATCCTCCTGATGTTGTAGAGCATGAATCTGCAGGAACGTGTGACGGATGTGACATGTGAGGAAAATGACAGTTGGTCATCCAGGGTCACACCCAGATTCCTCGCAGTCCGAGTCGGGGTCACCACTGTGTCTTCAATGGTGATGGCCAGGTCCCGGTGCGGACAGCCCTTCCCCGGGAGGAACAGCAGCTCAGTCTTGTCCAGATTGAGCTTGAGGTGATGTGTCGTCATCCACTCCGAAATGTCAGCCAAGCACCCAGCTATGCGTGTCTCCACTTCTGTATCAGAAGGGGGAAATGACAGAACCAGTTGGGTGTCATCGGCATAGCAGTGATAGGAGAAGCCATGCGAGCGAATGACAGAGCCCAGAGATGTAGTGTAGAGGGAAAACAGGAGAGGACCCAGGACAGACCCTTGTGGAACCCCCGTAGTCAGACTACGCGGTTCCGACGTCGACCCTCTCCATGTCACCTGGTAGGAGCGGCCCGTCAGGTAGGATGCAAACAGGGAGTGTGCAGAGCCATCGATGCCTTTCTCCTCGAGGGTGGAGAGGAGGATCTGGTGGTCTACCGTATCAAATGCTGCTGACAGGTCTAGGAGTATCAGGACAGAGGAGAGAGAGTTCGCTCTAGCGGCATGGAGTGACTCTGTTACTGCAAGGAGGGCGGTCTCTGTCGAGTGGCCAGCCTTGAACCCGGATTGGTGGGGATCTAGGAGGTCGTTCTGGTGGAGGTACGAAGACAGTTGGTTATAGATAGCACGTTCAAGTGTTTTGGATAGAAAGGATAGAAGGGAAACCGGTCTGTAGTTTTTGACATCAGAGGGGTCGAGAGATGGTTTCTTTAGGAGGGGGGTGACTCTGGCAGTCTTGAAAGCAGAGGGAAAACATCCTGAAACAAGAGATGCATTGATGAGGTGGGTTAGGAAGGGAAGGAGTTCGGGTGCAACAGACTGAAGGAGAGTCGAGGGAACAGGGTCTAGGGAGCACGTGGTGGGGCGGTTAGATGTTACAAGGTTGAGGGCCTTGTTGGGGGAGAGGGGAGAAAAGTGGGATAAGGTGGGGCGTGGAGAGGAGGGGGGGAGCAGGGAGTGGAGAGAGGGTGGGGATGGGGGGGTGAGTTTCGTGCATGGAGCGTTGACCGGGGGAGGGGGGAAAGAGGATCTGATATCGTTAACTTTCTTGTCAAAGAAGTTTGCGAAATCATCAGGGAGAAGGGAGGAGTTGGGAGTAGGAGGTGGGGGCTGGAGTAGTGAAGAGAAGGTTTCAAAGAGTTTTTTAGGATTGGAAGCAGAGGTTAGGATTTTAGAGCGGAAGAAAGCAGCTTTAGCAGCAGACAGAGAGGAGGAGAATGTGGAAAGAAGAGATTGGAAATTAAGAAGGTCCTCTGGGAGCTTGCCTTTCCTCCATTTGCGCTCAGCTATTCTCAGGCTCCGTCTATCAGTACGCACTGAGTCCGACAGCCATGGGGCAGGTGGAGTTGGGCGTGCAGGCCTGGAGGTGAGGGGACAGAGATTGTCCAGAGAAGAGGAAAGAGTAGAGAGGAGAAGATCAGTGGCAGTATCAGAGGGTAGGAGAGAGAAGGATTCAGGGGCGGGGAGGGCGGAGGTGACAGTAGAGGAAAGGTCAGTAGGGGAGAGCGAGCGGAGATGGCTACGGGCGGTAACCATGTGGGTAGGAGGAGGAGTTACAGGGGAAGAGGGGATGGAGAGGGAGTAGGACATGAAATAGTGGTCAGAGAGATGGAGGGGAGTGACAGAGAGGTTAGGGGTGGAACAGTGTCTAGTGAAGATGAGATCCAGCTGGTTGCCGGCTTTGTGAGTGGGAGGAGAAGAAGAGAGGTGAAGATCGAAGGAGGAGAGGAAGGAGAGGAAAGGTTCCAATTTCTCACTCTGGATGTTGAAGTCCCCGAGAAGGATGAGTGCGGACCCATCATCTGGGAAGTGCGAAACTAGTGTATCGAGCTCCTCTAGGAATTCACCAAGAGGACCTGGTGGGCGATACACAACAGCAATGGTGAGCTTGATTGGATACATGACAGAGACAGCATGGAATTCAAAAGAGGGAGGGGAGAACTGTGGGATGGAGACGAGTGAGTATTTCCATGTTGGTAAAATGAGCAGGCCAGTACCACCACCTCGCCTCGCAGCTCTGGGAGTGTGGGAGAAAGAATACACATCTGACAGGGCTGCGGGTTTGGCAGTGTTCTCTGGTGTGATCCATGTCTCGGTGAGAGCAAGGAAGGTGAGGGAGAGCAAGGACGCATAGCCTGAGATAAAATCAGCTTTGGGCACCGCCGACTGGCAATTCCAAAGTCCCCCTGTCACCACTTGCTCTCTATGAGTTGAGACAGTCGGATAGATGAGGTTAGAGGGGTTACGGAGTCTGGGGGTGACCCAGTGTCTGCGTGACCCCCGGAGAGGGAACACAACAGGAATTGGATGCAAACACATAATGGTAACAAAACAGGTACTGAGGTAAATGTAGATGTACTACCTTCCTGACAGTCTTACTTGACAAAGTCGCTCTTGAATAAGTCGCCCGGTGCCTTTGACCGCCCTAGCCTTCGGTCGCACGCCGGAGGGAGCTGTCGCCTTCCCGCTGTCGCCGTCTAAGCCGTCAATGCTTAAGGCCTGTTACTGCTGATTGCTAATCGTCTGCCAGGAGAGTAGGGCACTCCCTCAGCCCACTCAACAGGGCAATTAGTCTAGCTCAGGCCGAAACTAACTCTCACAATAACCTTGAATAACAAAGCAGTTTCACCACAACACTGATGACTTAGCACTAGCTATTAGAGAAACCAAAATATACTTATGTTTCTAGTTCAGTCTAGTAGCTCCAAGTTCCTTCCAGGGGTTAAAGCAGTCTCAGGACTCTTCTCTATTAGGGGCGGGTCAGAGGTCAGTCTCAGGACTCTTCTCTATCAGGGGCGGGTCAGAGGTCAGTCTCAGGACTCTTCTCTATCAGGGGAGGGTCAGAGGTCAGTCTCAGGACTCTTCTCTATCAGGGGCGGGTCAGAGGTCAGTCTCAGGACTCTTCTCTATCAGGGGAGGGTCAGAGGTCAGTCTCAGGACTCTTCTCTATCAGGGGCGGGTCAGAGGTCAGTCTCAGGACTCTTCTCTATCAGGGGCGGGTCAGAGGTCAGTCTCAGGACTCTTCTCTATCAGGGGAGGGTCAGAGGTCAGTCTCAGGACTCTTCTCTATCAGGGGAGGGTCAGAGGTCAGTCTCAGGACTCTTCTCTATCAGGGGAGGGTCAGAGGTCAGCCTCAGGACTCTTCTCTATCAGGGGAGGGTCAGAGGTCAGTCTCAGGACTCTTCTCTATCAGGGGAGGGTCAGAGGTCAGTCTCAGGACCAGCTGGCTGAGGGGACTCCTCTCTATGTTCTCCTCTTGGCTTTGTAAGGTGTGTTGATGGTAGGCGGGGGGGGGGGTTCACTAGTTTTGAGATGAATATAAAATGTGATGTCTCTTTTTGAATTTCAATTAGAAGAGGGAATTGGCCAAGTTCCACTCTGCAGGATTTTTTCTTTGGACTTCAGAATTCAGTGTGAAGGGTTTCAATTTGATGTTTGTCCCAATTAGAACATTCCTGGTTAGCCAATGGACCCAACACCTCATTACCATACAGCGCAATTGGTTGAATTACTAATTTGAACATTTGAATTGGAATGTTAATGTGAATTGATTTTCGGGTGGCATACAATAGCCCTTCTTGCCTTTTGCCTTAGGTCATTCATGGCCGTATTGAAGCTCCCTGTAGAGCTGAGTTTCAATCCTAAATATGTGTGTGTGTGTGTGTGTGTGTGTGTGTGTGTGTGTGTGTGTTCTATGGCGGTGGAGCCAAGTATAAACTGAAGTTTGTTTCCCTGACAGCTGGTCTTGGTGTTTGTCATGCTGTCTGCCAGGGCCCAGGTCTGCAGGTGATCTGGGAGCGGCTGTGGTTCCTGGAGGTGGACAGCAGCACCAGGTCATCTGCATACAGGAGACATTTGGTCTCTGTGTTGTTGAGGGTGAGGCGGGGAGCTCCTGAGTCTTCCAATGTTTTTGCCTATTTGTTTATACAGCAAATATTCAATAGTGTCTAAGACTGTTGCCTTGCATCGCTCCTCTCTCTCTCTTTCTCTCTCTCTCTCTCTCTCTCTCTCTCCCACACACACACACACACACACACACACACACACACACACACACACACACACACACACACACACACACACACACACACACACACACACACACACACACACACACTCCCAGTTTAAATCTTCTTAGTCTTATATAAATCTTGAGGTAGGACCAGAATAGAGAGTAGGCCTCCATCTCACCCTACTCAGCCTCAGACAGAAAATGCACTTTCATTTCCCATGATCACAGCTGAAAAAAAAACTACAACTGTCCACAGAGGATCAGAGGATGTGACTGCCTCCATTTTAAGCCTGTGACTTTAGCTTTCTATTTATTTTATATATTTTTGGTTCCCCGTCGTCTCCGGTGCAAATATCAAATAGAGAACTTCAGTCTCGCACTGCGTTTGTTTCCTAGCAACCGATGTCACTAGCCCTAGAGTTTCTGAGATCTCCCTGAGAAGGTTCCTTTATTCAACTTCCTTAATAACCAGCCAGACACCGTCTCAACAGCTGCCACTTACCGCCTGGCCCTCATTAGATTTCCCTGGGGGACTTTTTAAAGGTCCCCAATTATACTCCTTTTCATCAAGTATAGGTCTCTGGGGTCCCCAAAAACATGCCATTGAATATTCCTGCTGAAAATGCCACTCGGATTAAGCATTCTGGCATTCCTTGTCTGTTTCAGTCTGGATGCGACGTTTCTGTCTGTAGCTTTACATGCCCCCCCCCACACACACGCACGCACGCACGCACGCAGGCACACACACACACACACACACACACACACACACACACACACACACACTCACACACACACACACACACACACACACACACACACACACACACACACACACACACACACACACACACACACACACACACACACACACACACACACACTCTGTTGTGCCTCCAGAACTTCAAACAATGCAAATGCAGCAGGGTGTTTCTGAATGGCTAGTTAACTTTTTTTTCCCAGTTAGGGGCGGTATAATTCTAATGAATCCTGTCCTGACATCAGGGGACAAATCTGATTGGCTTGTTGAATCACATGTTTTCTATTTGGCTGCCCACACACAAAAAACTGACTGGGTGTTCATATTTTACTGTGTGTGTTAGTAGGCGTTAGGCGTGCTAGTAGGAGTCTTTGTGCATTTGTGCTGTGAAAGGCGCTATATAAATAAAACTTACTTACTTACTTACTTTCATAATGGGGGACCTTTAAAGGCTGAGTATTCTTTGGTAGGAGGAGACTACTGGCAGACTTACTATGATAATACTGAACCCATTAAGTCCAGTGTGGAATGCACAGTGTTGTACTGTTCAGGACTATAATAGGTTTTCTGAATAGAGTCTGTTGGTCTGAAAGTCTAACCGTGTAGAGCTGAATGATGATGGACCGTCCACCTGCGTCCCGTCACCTGGACAGAATCCACCACCGCTCTGAGCATTCTGGCTTATTCAGTCACAAACATCTTCACAAGATAATCCTAAATCCACATTTGTGTTTGATTTAGACAAGAGACATCAATACAGGCCTTTAAAGTAGGCCTGTGGTCGCCATGTGGACGATTGTGATTGGTTTAATAAATACAGCGTATCCCCACCCCCTATCCCTGAGTCCAGCCATACCTTTCTCCAGCGCTGGGTCAGCATAAACCAAGTGTGGAGGTCTGGCTATGTGAGACTAGCTGGACAGTAACCATGTGATCATCCAGCGTGAGTGAGTGGCCTGATTGTGACTCTTAACGTGGTGTTTCTCCCTGTTGGGCGGGGCTGTCCTGACGAGGACAGGGTGTGCTGGTACCGAGCCCATCCTGTCAGAGCCCATTACTTCCCCCTGGCGGGTTGTGACACTAGATATCATTCTCCTCCAGGTCAGAGCAGCCAGACAGGACATCAGATCTGTCCTTCTCTCTCACCTTCCGTCTCCTCCACTTCCTGATAAGAGCGCCGTCCTATCTGGTCCACGTGGAGGAGGTGGAGAGACAGAGATATGAAATGTGTCACAGACCTCTTGACGTGACGGCTAAGTGTCTGTGGAGGATGGGATGGAGGAGGATAAAGAAGGTTTATTTTGCTCGACTTGAACAATGAACAATGGATTATCTGACTCTCCCCCTCTCCTCTTCTCCCCTCTCCCTCCCTCCCACATCCTCTCCTCCTTCTCTCCCCCCACCCCTCCCTCCTCTCCTCTTCTCCCCTCTCCCTCCCTCCCCCTCCTCTCCTCCTTCATTCCCCCCACCCCTCCCTCCTCTCCTCTTCTCCCCTCTCCCTCCCTCTCCCCTCGCCTTCTCCCTACTGTCTCCCCCCCCTCCTCACTCCTTCTCTCCTCTCCCACTCCCCTCTCTTCCTCCATCCTCTCTCCCCCACCCCTCCTTCCCTCCCCTCCCCCCTTCTTCTCTCCCCCCACCCCTCCCTCCTCTCCTCCTTCTCTCTCCCCCTCCCCCAGGGGAGCTGTGGCGTCTGGAGGACGACGTCGAGGGTGAGGAGGCGGCGGCGTGTCGGCCGTGGCTCCGCCCCCAGTCGCCCTTCTCCCACTTCCGGGCGCGCGCCGCCTACCTGCGAAAGAGCGTCTCCGTGGACGACCACCTGGGCATGGGCATGGACTACGCGGCAGCGGCGGCGACGGAGGTCAGAGGTCAGCGCGGCAGCGGCAAGGCCAAGCTGAAGAGGAAGTTCGTAAGTGCTTTATTACACCTCGTCTGCTGTTGTTCCTCGCACCCGGGCGACGCCGCTTCCTGGACCTGAGGCCCAGGCTTGTGAGACCGCTCTGTCCAGATCTGTACTGGCGCTGGGGGGGGGTTCTGGACCTGAGGCCCAGGCTTGTGAGACCGCTCTGTCCAGATCTGTACTGGCGCTGGGGGGGGGGGGTTCTGGCCCTGAGGCCCAGGCTTGTGAGACCGCTCTGTCCAGATCTGTACTGGGGGGGGGGGAGGTTTGGAGGGTTATGGGGGGCGGTGGTCTGACCTGGGCTGTTTTAGAAGCTGCTGTTCTACTTTGATGCCCCTGCACGCCACACAGTGGTATCCCTCCGCTTTGCTCGGAAGTGCCGTCATGGAGATGCGCGGTATGACAGCACGTATCCCATAATAACAATGTTCTCTTTAGTTTCCTCTGAAATACTGGCGCATGGCGACGGGAGATTCAGGCCAGGCTGGCGTCTTAGATCAGAGG
>NC_140255.1:8023696-8029389 GCF_949987555.1 Borostomias antarcticus | reverse complement strand
ACACACACACACACACACACACAGACACACACACAGACACTGTGAAACAAATCTAAATGACACTCTTCTAAAGTCCATGTGGTGCGGAGAGATGTGACAGAGGCACAGTGAGGCTAAAACACAAGAGCAGACGTACAGCGTGAAACCTCCAACCGAGGCAGACATCAAGGCAGGAGACAGGTGGAAGACACACACACACACACACACACACTAATCAACTCAGATGATCAAATGAACAAGACTCTTGTTCACTTGATCAGCCCTACAGTAGTTTCAGTAGTCTCTCTCTCTCTCTCTCTCTCTCTCTCTTCTCTCTCTCCTCTCTGTCTCTCCTCACACAGCCTCTATGCCCCACATCACCTCCTTCACTACTTCACTCCCTCATGCCCAATTTACCTCTCTCTCCCTCTCTCTCTCACTCTCTCTCTCCCTCTCTCCCTCTCTCTCTCTCTCTCTCTCCCTCTCTCCCTCTCTCTCTCTCTCTCTCTCCCTCTCTCCCTCTCTCTCTCTCTCTCTCCCTCTCTCCCCTCTCTCTCTCTCTCCCTCTCTCTCCCTCTCTCTCTCCTCTCTCTCTCCCTCTCTCTCTCTCTCTCTCTCTCTCTCTCCCTCTCTCTCTCTCTCTTCTCTCTCCTCTCCCTCTCTCCCTCTCTCTCCCTCTTTCTCTCCCTCTCTCTCTCTCTCTCTCCCTCTCTCTCTCTCTCTCTCTCCCTCTCTCTCCCTCTCTCTCTCTCTTTCTCTCTCTCTCTCTCTCTCTCTCCCTCTCTCCCTCTCTCTCTCTCTCCTCTCTCTCTCTCTCCCTCTCTCCCTCTCTCTCTCTTTCTCTCCTCTCTCTCTCCCTCTCTCTCTCTCTCTCTCCCTCTCCCTCTCTCTCCCTCTCTATCTCTCTCTCTCTTTTCAAAGGGGCTTTATATATTATCTATATATATATATTACAGATAAGTAAAGATAAAGTCTTTGGCTGTCTCTCTCTCTCTCTCTCTCTCTCTCTCTGTCATGTGGACGGCAATGATGTCACTGTTCTTACAGGGTTTCGGCCCCGTCATTTCTGACAAACAACATTAAAAAGATTGGACTGTAAAAGCAATAGAATATGAGAAAAGTGTGTGTGTGTGTGGGGGGGGGGGGGCGAGGTTGCATGTGTGTGGGTGTGTTTGTGTGTGTGGGGTATCCCTGAGTGTCTGTGTGTGTGTGTGTGTGTCTCTGTGTGTGTGTGGGGGGGGGGGGGGGATTTATTAATCTGTTTTCTTCTGTTATCAAGTTAAGCAGGTTAAGTCATGTTGGCTAGTTAGGTTAAGTCATGTTGGCTGGTTAAGCAGGCTAAGTCATACTGGCTGGTTAACTGGGTTAAGTCATGTTGGCTAGTTAAGCAGGTTAAGTCATGTTGGTTAGTTAAGTGGGTTACGTCATGTTGGCTGGTTAAGCGGGTTAAGTCATGTTGGCTAGTTAGGTTAAGTCATGTTGGTTAGTTAAGCAGGTTAAGTCATGTTGGTTAGTTAAGCAGGTTAAGTCATGTTGGCTGGTTAAGCAGGTTAAGTCATGTTGGCTAGTTAAGCAGGTTAAGTCATGTTGGCTAGTTAAACAGGTTAAGTCATGTTGGCTAGTTAAGCAGGTTAAGTCATGTTGGCTGGTTAAACAGGTTAAGTCATGTTGGCTAGTTAAACAGGTTAAGTCATGTTGGCTAGTTAAGCAGGTTAAGTCATCCTGGCTAGTTAAACAGGTTAAGTCATGTTGGCTAGTTAAGCAGGTTAAGTCATGCTGGCTAGTTAAACAGGTTAAGTCATGTTGGCTAGTTAAGCAGGTTAAGTCATGTTGGCTGGTTAAACAGGTTAAGTAATGTTGGCTAGTTAAGCAGGTTAGGTCATGTTGCCTAGTTAACGGCAGAATGAAACACAGGACCAGAATCAACTACTCAGTCATTCTGCTCTCGTTCTAGTGTGTGTTCTGTCTGTAAAGTCACGACCCTAACCGTCCCTTTCTCTGGGTCATCTCTCTGGGTCACCTCCCTGGGTCACCTCCCTGGGTCACCTCCCTGGGTCATCTCTCTGGGTCACCTCCCTGGGTCACCTCCCTGGGTCACCCTGGCAGTCGTGAGTCTGGAGGGCCGGGCGTTGCACCTGGCCACGCTGGTGCGGGAGGCAGAGCAGCGGGTGGCGGACATGCAGGCCCAGGGGCTCAGCGAGGGTCCAGACCCGGAGGAGCAGCAGGGGGTCTGGGACAGGGAGAGGCAGCTGAAGGCCTGGGAGTGGAGGCACCGGCTCTTCAGACGCATGCAGACGGGCTTCGAGCACACGGGTGAGACGCAAGCGAACGCACGCACACACGCACGCACACACACACACACACACACACACACACACACACACACCTCTGTGGTTTACTGTGGTTATGATGTACAGTCAGGTGAACACAGTACGATGGCAGCAGTAGGGAGAGGAATTTTGGCTACACACACACACACACACACACACACACAGGAACTGTCAATTGCCACCTAATAGTAAAACTGCCACACATGCAGACGTGTACAGTGTGTGTGTGTGTGTGTGTGTGTGTGTGTGTGTGTGTGTGTGTGTGTGTGTGTGTGTGTGTGTGTGTGTGAAGTACAGTTGGTTCCCAGATCCTTCTAGTCGCCCTTGATTTTAATTTTTTGTTCTTTTTTGGGGGGGTGGCATTCTGTCTGGGCTGAGCTTTTAATGGCTTCCACGTTGTGACGGCTTGATTCGTGTGTGTGTGTGTGTGTATGCACTTTTGAGTGTGAAAATGGGCATTGCCTCTGTGTGTGTGTGTGTGTGTGTAGCAAGTCTGTGTTCCCTCTTTAAGCTTTTATTGGCGTTTCATGACACGCGTGGTGGAGGGGTAGACTGGCCCCCCCTACACCAGAATCAATCTGGACTTTGATGAAGAGAGGACTTCTCTTTATTACATTGTGGAAAACACACACTTTCTCCAGACTTTTAGTGGGCTGTTTTGTTGGCTTTTCTCAGGCTCTAGAGTACAGTATTCTCTGGAGTACAGTGGTGGTATTCTCTAGAGTACAGTAGTAGTATTATCTGGAGTACAGTGGTGGTATTCTCTGGATGATTCTCTGCAGTACAGTGGTGGTATTCTCGGGGGTACACTGGTAAGATTATTTGGAGTACAGTAATAGTATTATCTGGAGTACTGTGGTAGTATTCTGGAATACATGGAAGTAAATGCAGCTGACGGCTAACTATGGCTCATTCACTTCCATGTATTTCCAAACGCGAAAACTATGGCAGTGAAAAACAATCAGATTCTGGTAATGATGAGTTTGTAACCCCGATAGTGTATTCAGCCTGTTATTTTGACTATTTTGTTTCTTGAAGTGGTGTTTTTATAGTGAACTTTTAACATTGAAGTCACCGGGCACTTCCGCATCCGCACCACCAATTACGTCAGACTGACCAATATGGCAGCTGAGGTGAATAAAGAGAATTGTAGTATTGGAGTACAGTGGTAGTATTCTCTTGACTACAGTGGTATTCTTCTCTGGAGTACAGTGGTGGTACTGGAGTACAGCAGTAGTTTTCTCTGGTTGTATTGGAATACAGTGGTAGTATTCCCTGGAGTACAGTGGTAGAATCTGAGTACAGTGGTAGTATTCTCTGGAGTACAGTCGTGCTGTTGGAGTACAGTAGTAGTATTCTCTGGAGTACAGTGGTAGAATTAGAGTACAGTGTAGGTATTCTCTGGAGTACAGTGGTAGCATTATCTGGAGTACAGTGGTAGTATTGGAGTACAGTGGTGGAATTCTCTGGAGTACAGTGATAGAATCAGAGTACAGTGGTAGTTCTCTCTGGAGTACAGTAGTAGAATTAGAGTACAGTGTAGGTATTTTCTGGAGTACAGTGGTACTGTAGTATTCTCTGGAGTACAGTGGTAGTATTCTCTGGACTACAGTGTTATTCTTCTCTGGAGTACAGTGGTGGCACTGGAGTACAGTGGTTGTATCCTCTGGTAGAATTGGATTACAGTGGTAGTATTCCCTGGAGTACATTGGTAGTATTCTCTGGAGTACAGTGGTAGAATCAGAGTACAGTGGTAGTATTCTCTGGAGTACAGTCGTGCTGTTGGAGTACAGTGGTAGTATTCTCTGGACTACAGTGGTAGAATCAGAGTACAGTGGTAGTATTCTCTGGAGTACAGTGGTAGTATTGGAGTACAGTGATAGTCCTCTCTGGGATACAGTGGTGATATCATCTGGAGTACAGTGGTAGTATTCTCTGGATTACAGTGGTAGTATTCTCTGGAGTACAGTGGTAGTATTGGATTAGAGTGGTAGTATTGGAGCCCAGTGGTAGTATTCTCTGGAGTACAGTGGTAGTATTGGATTAGAGTGGTAGTATTGGAGCCCAGTGGTAGTATTCTCTGGAGTACAGTGGTAGTATTGGACTACAGTGGTAGCATTGGAGTACAGTGGTAGTATTATCTGGACTACAGTGGTATTCTTCTCTGGTGTACAGTGGTTGTACTGGAGTACAGTGGTAGCATTCTCGGGAGTAGGGTGTTAGTATTCTCTGAAGTACAGTGGTGGTTTTAGAGTACATTGGTAGTATTCTCTGGAGTACAGTGATGGCATTCCTATGCATCCAATCCAAAGCGCTGAAATCCCCTTCATGTATCCCTGAGCTGTTGATTTGAACTTTGATCATGATTATGAGTTTATCTGTCTGTCCGTGTGTGCAGTGGCAAACCCCCCCCCACCCCCCCTCCCGTCACCCCCGTCACCCCCCATCACCCACCCATCCCCAACGGGCCTATGGGTATGCCAATTTGACAAACACTTAAGAATATAGTCATGCCATATATATAAGTTGTTCAGTTGTTGTGAAATTTAACCAGAGTCACACTGAGATTTACATCTCTTTTTCAGGTGAGCCCTGGCCAAAATAGCAGCACACACAACTGCATACAGATGAAATAGCAATACATTGAAATAGAGCGACAGACATGGGTTAATAGTGCAGAAAATGTGTTTATTAAACAATTGCAAATGTGCACATCATATAAACATATTTACACATGAGTATGCAGTTTAGGTGTTCTTGACTGGTGTCATGTGAAGTCAGCAAAGCACTTGCATGTTTCCAGTCTGTCAGTCCTGACTTTGTTAAATGGATGTCCTTCTTTGAGAAGAGTTTGTAGCAGAAACAGAACAGGCTTTCTGAATAGGTATATTTTCACTGCTCACCAAGTTATTTTTGAAATACTGGTGGTGGCAACTTCTTCCTTTTGCATTTCTCGGGAAAACAAAGTTAGGTGTTACCTCACTTGGTCCTCTGCAAACTAGTTGGGTCCGAATTCTGTCCGTCAGAACTGAAGGCCAGTCAGCAGGGTCTGTCAGTAGTTCATCCTTAGCTGCCGGGGTTGGGGGGGATGCTGCTACAGGCATCTCTAATGGAGAGAACATGGGCATTCATTTACACACATTATTTACAGCATTTATAGTGGTGGAACATCACACATACATACCAGTAATAATAACATCATCATTGTTTCCTACAATATTGAAATGTAAAACTTTGTAAAAGGGAAATAAATCATTTATTTTGTTTATGTTACTGTATAAAGGGATGCACACATTAACACATGTATGTGCACACAAACACACCTGGACAATCCTGCTGGGGAGATGCTGCATATGAGTCTTCATCCTCAGACATGTGCTGTGA
>NC_140255.1:7998696-8018696 GCF_949987555.1 Borostomias antarcticus | reverse complement strand
TGACTCAAGACATGGAGGACAGCTTTTCGGCTAAAAAGAAGGCCGGAGCGTTTTTATAGACCTGACAGCTGCCTACGACACTGTATGGCACCGCGGCCTCACCTGCAAGCTGCTCCGCCTGCTGCTGGACAGGCACATGGTCAGCATGAACATGAAGCTTGTCCGAAACCAGAGCTTCACCCTCACCCCCTGTAGTGGACAGCGAAGCAGGTTGCGAAGCCTTAAGAATGGCGTCCCCAAGGGATCTGTCCTGGCCCCCCTCCTTTATAACATCTACACCTACGACCTGCCGATCACAGTCTCCAGGAAGTATGCCCACGCAGACAACGTTGCGCTGGTGTACTCCGCTGGAGACTGGCAGGCCGTGGAGGAGACACTGAGCCAGGACATGCAGACACTAGCGGCATACCTCCGGAAATGGAGATTGAAGCTCAGTGAGGCAAAGACGGTGTCGGCGGCCTTCCACCTTAACAACAAGGAAGCTAAATGTGAGCTCCGAGTGCACATCGATGGAACACTCCTGCCATGCTGCGCCGAACCAACCTATCTTGGCGTGACTCTGGACACGTCGCTCACGTTCCGCCGACACCTCGAGTCAATGCGCAAGTTAACAGCTCGCTTGGAATTGATGAGGCAACTGGTCCGATCAGGGTGGGGCGCCAGCGCAAAAACACTCCGTACGGCAACCCTAGCCCTGGTCTACTGCTCAGCGGTGTGGTGTCGCGCGCCCACACTCGCCCCATCGATCCGCCTATCAACGAAGCCTTGCGCATCGTGACAGGATGCCTGCATCCCACTCCTGTGGTCAACCTTCCCATCCTTGCAGGCATCCAGTCCGCTGGCCTCCGCCGCACAGGAACCACAGCACGTCTCGCTTGCCGGGCCGTGGAGTCTAACCACCTGCTACATGACAGGCTCTCTGCAAAAGCAGAGCCTCCCCGGCGTTTTGAAGTCGAGACACCCTTTTGTGCCTGCTGCACGGGATCTCTTACAGCAATGTAGAGATCTGAACATCAGCAAGGCAGGATGGGCGGGCCACACCTGGCGTGCAGAGTGGGAGGCAAGCACCTCCAGACTCTCTTGTAGATTTTATCCGGGCCGCCGGTCCTTCCCCTACTGGCATGGACCTACTGTACCCAGAATGGCGTGGGTGAGGCTTAATTGTCTCCGGACCGGCATCGGACGCTTCCGCTCATCAATGCACAGATGAGGCTTGGTATCCTGTGCGGCGTGCGAGTGTGGCGGTGAGGAACAAACCGCAGACAACATCATCCAGGACTGTCCGATATATGCGGCACCCAATGGAATGCGTGGCCTGACGGTGACATGGTTCCTGGAGGTGTGCCTGGATATATAGCTCGGGTGGCCCCTAACCCAGGCTTGGGCTGGTAAAAGGATAGCCCCTCGGCCCCGAGCCTGGGGGAGACAGCAGAAACAACTTGACCCAAACGAAGAAGAAGAAGAAGGACACACCAAAAGCAAATATGGAGACAAATAGAGATTTATACACAATCACAAAGACACGAGCACACACACACACACACACATACATACATACATAACACACATACTGTACAGCTAACTAGCTATTTGAATCTATGTGAATATGGGGTGTGAAAAGTGCCCTTTGGTTGCTTGTTCAAGCTTACTTACAACGTGTATGTATGTGTGTGTGTATGTGTGTATGTATATACATACACACACACATACAGACATACACACACGTTCGTTTGAACAAGTATGGGGTGTGAAAAGTATGGGGTGTGAAAAGTGCCCTTTGGTTGCTTGTTCAAGCTTACTTACAACGTGTATGTATGTGTGTGTGTATGTGTGTATGTATATACATACACACACACATACAGACATACACACACGTTCGTGTGAACAAGCAGAGCTCACTGCAAAACATGCGCACATGCGCGGTAGTTCGCTCGCGCTTTAAATGAATGGGGGAGCTCACGTGACCGAATGACTGTTTGCGTTGTGAGTTGTGAGCTCAGTGGCGCGTGTATGTATGTGTGTGTGTGTGTGTGTGTGTATGTATGAGATCGAACATAGCCTACATACATACACACACACACACATACACACATACACGTTCGTTCCAACCAGCGCAGCTGTATGTGAAACCGCTTGCGCATACCATCGCGGTACCCACCGCACTTCCGCGTGACGTCACCGAATGCTCTGCCGCTGTTTAGAGAACAGCGTGTATGTGTGTATGTATGTGTGTGTGTGTGTGTGTGTGTGTGTGTCCCCTAATCCCCATAATCAGTGTGTGTGTTCCTGATGAGAGAGTCAGACGCGGGCGACATTCGCAAAAGTTCATTGATCCCGCGGCGCGAATTTTCTCGCCGCGCCCGGTGTGAACACAGCCCTCCCGATTGAGCATTATTGTAGGCCAATTAAAATAAAAAATACTAAAATGTCTCCAATAATAATATTTTCTTTTCATGTTTCATGTATTATTATTATTATTATTATTTTCTTTTTTTTCTTTTAGATTTTTATTTTTTTATATATATTTTTAAGTTATAGGTTAGGCGCAGGCCTATTCATGACAGGCCTAAAAAGTGTTCAAATAAAGATATGTTCCAGATAGCAAATTAGGAGATAAGCAACATTGAAATATTGTTAGGGGGAATTGAATATTGAATATTGAATCAATGTTGAAATGTTGATGAAACCACTAATAGCCTACAATGTTAATTCTATGACATCCTTTCAACATTTAACGTTGAACAACCATTGATCTTCGGCCATAACCAGAAGTCAACGTTTTTGAACATAAATCAAAATATTTAATCTGGATCAGAATGGTCTGGATAGGATTAAATCTCAAAATTGGGTATTTAAAACCAGGACGTTTGATCCTGATCCTACAGTTGTAAAGTTGGGATATGGTAGGCCTATACCCAGAACCCTGATGAAATGCTGTTTTGGGTTATTTAAAAAGTCCAAGGTGGATTATCCTGATACTGCAAGGGTGGATCAAGCATGGATTCAAGGTGGATGTAGAGAGATGTAGGACACATGGCACGGTGTACTATGCCGACCGTCAGGCTGGACAGAGGGATACTGGCACCATTCAATTAGTTTTCTTAACTTTACTGGAAAACTGAACAGATTGTGCAACCTGGAATGTCAGATAACAAAAGAAAGCCTAGGCTACATTAATTCTCATCATAAAAGATGCCGTACAAAATCAAACAAAATACATTTTAATATTAGGCCTACACAAAGCACAAATACTGACCGTGGCTTCACTCCCTCACGCACCTTCATCACATATAGATATTCCTACTGATCACTAGACCCAACCAATTCCCAGTTATATGTAACGCAAAATAATTTTACTAATTATCATCATGATAAAAAAAATGTGTGTGTGTGGTGACAAAACTTTGTGTGTGACTTTTTTTCAGGGAGAATAATACATGACACACGTGCTTAACAAAATAACTTAAGCAATAGTTAGAACAGACTGATGGTTATGACCTGCTCAAATCATGCAATTCTGGCTTTATATGTAGCCTATTCCATAATGCAGCTGGATATGAATCATTATGGAAACTGACTTTCATTTCCAAATTCTATTACTTTGAACAACATAGGCATTTCATTAGTCATTTAGCTGACACTTTTATCCAAAGCAACTTTAATTGCTTTTATAGTGAATTCTCAAATGCATCTTTTGTCTAAAACAAGTGCTAAAACATAATCTCGTGCTGAAGGCAAATTGAAGAATATCAAAATAAATAAAAAAAATAATGGTGAGGGGTCAAAATACAAGTGGTATGATCCCGGTCAATATTTCCAAAGACCTCAGTTCAAATCTAGATTCTTTAATCCTGAGCCCTATACTACGAAACAGTACAGTGTTAGAGCGATAACTTCAGGTTCAAGATTGGTTTATCCGTATTACGAAGGTGGTTCACTTTTCACCGTGCTATATCACTGTGGTAATTTATGCTGCCGAGCTAACCTGCTCTGGGGCAGGTTAAATTCCAGATTATGGATCAAAATGTATGAAGCACTGCCCGCTGACCGATCAATTCACTTGGAAAAAGGTATATGGACGTTAAGATTCTATATGGATCTTCAGTGTGCGAATTAAACAATAATCTGCTGTGCGCGAACAGCGAGAGATTCTTAAGAAGACTTTTTACAAACCGACAAAACCCTCTTTGGCTTTCCCCGATATCATATGAAATTTTGCAGAATGACAGCTGCTTGAGCCATATTTTGCCTTGTGCATTTAGTGATAGACTGTAGGCTATATGCACTGGCTTGTGTTTTATTAGTCTACCTGCAGCTTCGTGCAGGCTCTGGGTGATGCGGAGAACCAAGTAAAAACACTCATATTTTTATTCAATTTTCAAATCTTTAATGTTGATTTATTAGACTATCATCCTGTTCCTCAAAATGCAAATTACAATGCTTATAGTAATTGAATGAATTAAGGTTATTTGAATAATCTATATTATTCCCAGTTTTGCTTCTTTTAATCCCTTTGGGCCCAATTTGCTTTAATTGGTATACTGTTAACTCGGTGTTTTCCTGTTTTAGCATATGGACCAATTGATCCAAAACCTCCACAGAAATCCCTGTCTGTGAGGGTCCAGCCACATCTTTTTGCCTCTACATGCTAAGTAATAGAGGCTTGTTGTTTTTCAGAATTATACATAAGTTGTTTCTAGGATGCATCTATGCAGTACGGTCAAGGGCTGGCTCTTCCAAGAATGAATTATAAAAACACCCTGGTACTATATTGTAGGCCTACAGTAAACACTAAAGGTCTTTTGTTTGGTGGTTCCACCCCTGAAAGGTTGTAATTGGCCGGAAGTGGGCGGTAACAAGGTTTGTTTTTCCACCACTTAACCTCTTCACCTCGCGTCTGACTCGAACCTCGGATGTTTGTCAAGTATCTTGTTTGGAACGACTTGCCGCAGTAAGAATACACTCCAAAAGCATAAGGTAAGATGCGATTGAACGTTAATGTCGATGTAATACAAGATCATTTTCACGACTTGTCTTTTAGGCTAGCTAATGTTACACACCGCTGTGTGCACAGCGACTCTAAGTTAAGTTAGCTAGCGCTAATATCATCGATAACTATCCTAGTCTGTATAATCGCTTCCATTTTATTATGTGTTGAAGTTGGCAAAGTTTGTGGACTGGATTATAAAGATTGTGCTTTATTCAAAGTACATTCGTCATTGACACATATTCACACGGCGCTGTTGTAGTGTTTGCTAGCGAGCTCCCCCACAATGCATGCGACACAAGATGGCGGCGCCCAGGGACGTGGCTATAACCTATACTTAAAGTCATTTTCATCAGTAAGGATGTAAAATATGATAACCATTTGGCTGTCTTGGTTTAATTTTCTTTGTGTTTGTATCAATGCGTTATGGACGTTTTGTTTAAAACGAGTATACCCAAAAAGTTCGCGAGTTAGTTGGCTAGGCTAGTCTAGGCTAACATGGGCTGCGGCCTTCCTGTAAGCGAATTAGCGAAACGTAGGGGAATGATCCGCCCTAATCTCTGATTGGTTAACTCAACCTCGCCTGGGGGCTCGCCGTTTCGGCAAGCCCCCAGGGTTCCAACTCAAAAGTGAAGGCCTGTTGAGCCGCGCCATCTTGGCAAATTTCCTCGCGCGTCAAATTTGCCAAGATAGCGCGGTTCAATAGGCCTTCACTTTTGATAGCGGTCAGTGAAAGGAGTGGCTGTATCCAGTTCTATTAATACATCCATGCCTTTCGCAAATTCGCTTCCTGTAAGCAGACTAGTGACTTGCCGCTGGCACGAAGGAAAGCGTAGGAGCGCCCTCTACTGGGCTGACAGTTTACAACCTAAATCATATACCACTACAGTATTTGAAAACCCCGACTAAACACCATCTGTGTTGAGGGAAGTAAAATGAATGTGCAGCATACAGTAAATGTGATTGACATTTGACCCAAACTAAACAAACAACAGCTCAGAACAGCCAACTCTTCCATGTCATGTGACAAAATGTTGTGTATTAATATGATTATGGGCTGTTTGATGATTGTGGGCCTACAACTTTCTAACTGGTTATGGTTACTCATTCCTAGGGTCTGTAACACACCACCAAGGACAGGCTTCAAGTGAGTGACTTCTACGGTGTCTGCTATTGGACTGCGACGCTAGCAATGGCTGGGTGAGTTACAATGGGTGGACATGGCCCTTCTCTTTCAATCTGTTGTATTTAACTCAGATTCCATTTCAAAAGGTATCAAACCCACATTATAGCTTTTAGAGCGACCAGTTGTTTGGTTCGTTTTTGTAGGGGAAACCCTGACCACCCCCATCCCATACAAAAGGCTTTCATTGCAACAATATATTTGTCTGTAGTAACTTGAATTAGAGACGGTACAACACCCCAGTCCTTGTTTGTAATCAAAACTGTAACATTAACCTCCTATTATTTCTGATTCTTTTGAAGTCAACAGATGCCGATACCGATGGCTCCAAGATTGTCAGCGGTTACCTCATATCCATTGGTCACAGGTGAGTGATTGTATAGTGAATTCTTCTCATTGAGCCGCCTAGACAAATTATTATCTTATTATTTACTTCACTGACCATGTGCTGTTGAACACCTTTCCATGTGTTTTTAGGGTGCAGCAGCAGCGAATAAGGGAGGCACTCAGAGCAGTAGATCCGGTTGGGACTGTGCTGCGTGGTCTTCAAATACATACCACCCCAAGACGACCATACTCCGTACCAGCCCCTCTGTCCCTCTGGCATCTCGATGGATACCATAAATTAATCCAGTAAGATGCCAATATCAGATTTGAACAATTTTGCATGAATTCCCTTTCAAGTCCTCTGATTTCACATGACTTAAAAATGACACAATACAGTGAATTTTTTTTCCACAAAAAAAACTTGACACAAAAGAGCCATCTTGGCGAATTAAAATATATTTATTATACATTTAAAGTTATTACTAATGGGTCTTGGGGACACATGTCAAGCTGAAACATGAGCATATAACATCACTGCCTTTCCCTTATAAAAACATTGGACCTTGTTGAGTAGACTAGCCTTACATGCATGCCAGGAGTAGGTTTAAGTCGGATTGCTTAAGCTGTCTTAGTCCGTCTGAGACTATGGAGTCATGGATTGTACCTCATTAGGTACAATAGGCACAGAGGCAGGGGTGAATTACTGGAGTGAATCTTGAGACAAAATAATGAAAGCGCTTTCATCTTGAAGATCAAGGGCCCTGCCATCCTTTTCTCTCATGATGAATGAACATGGTGAAACTTTTGTATTGGTGAAAAAAATACATGGCTATGATGGGCTGTAGTTTTCTCAGTTTAAATTGCATCCATTAACGTTTTTTTATTTTTTTTGTCAATTCACAGCTGGAGAATTGTAATACATGGGGGGATTGATGGATTTAGCCGGAAGATCATGTTCCTGAGGGCCAGCAACAACAACAGGGCATCCACCGTTCTGGAGTGCTTCATTGAAGCTGTGGATGCCCATGGGTTGCCTGCATGTGTTCGCACTGACAAAGGGGGAGAGAATGTCGATGTGGCGAGGTACATGCTGGGGCATCCACAACGTGGACCTGGTAAATATTGCCTTCTGTTTTTGAATCATCATCACAAAATGATCATGTTTTGCAGCAACACTTGGCAAACTAAACATGTCAGTAAAAAAATGGATAGTACATTTGCTTTGTACCCCACTGATTGACACAACTGCGTAGTGTGCCGTAAAACACTAATATTCCACCACCCCTCCCTTCTCCTCCCAACTCAGACCGAAGGTGCGTCATAACTGGCAAGTCTGTCCACAATCAGAGAATAGAACGCCTGTGGCGAGACTTGTGGTGCGTGGTGGTCGGCAACTATTATGCTGCCTTCCGCCACCTGGAGGAGATTGGAGCCATGGATCGTGACCAGGACGCCCATCTCTTTTGCCTACATTTCGTGATGCTTCCAAGGCTGAACTGGCATCTTCGTCTGTTCAGCCAAATGTGGGACAGACATCCGCTGTCTTCCGAGGGAAACAGATCCCCCCAGCAGCTGTGGGTGGCTGGACAGCTTCTCAATATGGAGCAGATACCCGATGAGGTAAGAGTGGCCATGCAAAAATAGTTCATAAAATGCCTACACAACTTCTTCTGTTGTCAGATGTAAAGTGATGTCAGATGTACTGGTGGGGATTTGCATCCCCATTTCAAGACGCATGTTTTAGACATTTTTTCTAAAGGGTAGGACATGTCTACAAGGAGCGCCCTAATTATAATTTCTCGGTAATTGTTTTGGATTAAATGGATTACCCCATTTACGGAATCGACTGGAATGGGCCAGCTCCATCCCCTGATGCACGGGAACGTGTGGAGGTTCCAGCTCTTCCCCCAGCGCTATCGGTGACCTACGAGAACCTGCTGCAGTCGAACATCGACCCCTTCCGGACGAGCTAAGTCTACGGAGTAGACATATACCTGGAGGCTTTGAGCATGCTCCAGGCATATATGGCTGAACATTCAGGTGAGATGTAAGGCCATTCAACCACTCCCAGGTTGCCTCTTCAGACATGAATCACTATCTAGCAAGCTGACACTCTGTTTCTCTCCACAGACCAGTCTGGACAATCTGCATAGAAATCAATTACGACTGGAACATACCTCCTGTATGCATAATTCTTAATAAAACTTGCATTGCTGATTGGATGTCTAGTTTCTTCAAATCGTAAACAGAGACAACTTGTTTACTGACAAATGTGTTTGCTTTTTTAACTACCATGTAACAGTGAGGATCCAAGTAGATTTGTGAGCAAGAGACACGTTTGCCAACACTTTTTATATGTCAGCTCCAGTGATGACTAGTGACCCCTGCCTGCAATACAAATTCAGCAACAAGTTGTGGCAGTGTTGTCTTTATACCACATCGCAATGATATCAGCTACACTAGCTCTGCATACATGGCACACATTATCCAAGCTGTGTTGTTTGTTGTGATGGACTTGGATACATAATTGTATTTTTCTGGCAAACCAGTCGTTGAAATGCTACAGTGTGATCGTGGGTACCTTCCTTCATTACTAAGCGTTATAATACTATGTGACATAGTGTTAAGATGTCTTTGACATAAACAAATGATAAGAAATGACATGTTCTACAATCTCTACTATTGTAATGCATCAGTCTGTGTAAAGCTGGCTGATGGTGTCAAGGTCCTGGCTACTAGCTGCCTATCGCCTCCCTCGGTCCTCACTCCAACTCAGCTCCTCCCAGCAGGTAGAGCTGGACGTTCATCTGGCAACTCGGGACACCTCCACGACAGAAAACAAACTGCAATTCTCCTTCCTCCTCTGGGCTGGTTCCCTTAGGGGCATCACTTCTCCACCGCTGCAGCTGAATAGTACTTCCCTGAGCCATGACCCATGAGGTTGTTGGAGTCAAATCTGAAGGCTGGTACACAGTCCATCTATAACATCAAAAACAATCTGTAGTTGGACCCAACAAGCACTGTGATAATAGCACCCAAGTCATTGCTGCAGAGCGTTCATGCACATGTATATGGCTAATGTAAATGTAATGTAATGTAAATGGGAGATAGTTACAAAACCTCTACTCGAATACAGCATATGGAAAATAATAATGTACCTCAATATTGCAATAGACACTTTATAACATTTACAAACCATTAAGGCTAGAGGGAATAACGCGCTCCTCTCTGATCACAGGCATACACTATAACATTAATAATGGAGGCAGGTGCTGAATGAGTAACGTTACTGCACAGGGAATACAGTTGGGACGTGATTTTAGCCAAATTTCTCTAGCCAAACTAAAGTAATGGAGCTAGCTAGATACAGCTACATAATATACTGAGTTGAATTCGCATAACGTGACCATCTCACGTTACCCACAGTCTTGGTAGACACTTCGCTAGCCTAGGCAGTGATGTAACGTTAGCTGGGAAGCTAGCTAGCTTGCAGTAAAAGCCGATACATCTAACCACGCAGATATTCATATTTTTAGTGCTATATTTACCATAGTCTTAGTCGTCTTCATTCTCTGAAGCGATGTATCGAAGTCCTTCATTAAGCGAGTCGACACAGACACACACACAGACACACACACACACACACACACACACACATACATACACACATACACGCTGTTCTCTAAACAGCGGCAGAGCATTCGGTGACGTCACGCGGAAGTGCGGTGGCTACCGCGCTTGTAAGCGCAAGCGGTTTCACATACAGCTGCGCTGGTTGGAACGAACGTGTATGTGTGTGTGTATGTGTGTGTGTATGTATGTAGGCTATGTTCGATCTCATACATACACACACACACACACATACATACACGCGCCACTGAGCTCACAACTCACAACGCAAACAGTCATTCGGTCACGTGAGCTCCCCCATTCATTTAAAGCGCGAGCGAACTACCGCGCATGTGCGCATGTTTTGCAGTGAGCTCTGCTTGTTCACACGAACGTGTGTGTATGTCTGTATGTGTGTGTGTATGTATATACATACACACATACACACACACATACATACACGTTGTAAGTAAGCTTGAACAAGCAACCAAAGGGCACTTTTCACACCCCATAGAAAAGTGCCCTTTGGTTGCTTGTTCAAGCTTACTTACAACGTGTATGTATGTGTGTGTGTATGTGTGTATGTATATACATACACACACACATACAGACATACACACACGTTCGTTTGAACAAGCAGAGCTCACTGCAAAACATGCGCACATGCGCGGTAGTTCGCTCGCGCTTTAAATGAATGGGGGAGCTCACGTGACCGAATGACTGTTTGCGTTGTGAGTTGTGAGCTCAGTGGCGCGTGTATGTATGTCTGTGTGTGTGTGTGTGTGTCTGTTTCGACTCGCTTAATGAAGGACTTCGATACATCGCTTCAGAGAATGAAGACTGTAAAAATATTAATATCTGCGTGGTTAGATGACAAGACCATGCTTTGTGGGTAGATCGTATGCCAAATCAATTTGGTTTTTTTGTTTAGATGGGGGAGAGCCGGGTCAAAAGTCGCGCAGGACAAAAGTCGCGTTCCCATTTTCTCCAGAATGACTGGACCTGCAAATATGTGGTTATACTTGTCTGCACATATTACCGAGCTCCCTTCATATTTTGGGCGCGATCGCAGCATATTTGACAGAGATATCGATGGAAAACCACTTTTGCCCCATATAAGTAAAATCATGGTCTCATAAGCATTTTTCGATTTTAAATTTGTGTACACTTGTTTTAGTTTGCAAACATATGCAATTTTCTTAGCATATCTACTGGCTACATGATAACATAGCTTTCAAGTTTCGTTCGAGCAAGTCGTGCCTGCAAGCCAGGGAGAAATGACAGGAGACCGTGGCGGGGCTTAGAACCAGAGGGGTGCGCGAGTGACATTTGGGCAGAATGAACAGGTGAAATTAAAGCTCTCGAAGAGATCTTTCTAATGCCATTGGTCAGCTTTGTATGCAGTTTTAATGTGAAAGATACTGTTACGGCTCCGCCTCCGCCTGTGCGCTCTCTAGCTCCCACCACCGTTCCCGCAGCGCGCGCGCCACGGCCTTCCACTTCAGCGCGCGCTCTGCGCGCCCTTCGACGTGATCACCCCGCACACCTGATCACCCCCGCACACCTGATCACCCCCGCACACCTGATCACCCCCGCACACCTGATCACCCCCGCACACCTGAACACGGTTCCGCTAACGAGCTCCGAGGGCGCGGCTCACCTGCTGCCACCACTCATCCAATCACCTCCCCTATAAGAACCCGGTCTTCCCAACGTTCTTCACTAAGATGCGTTGTGATTCCGGTTTGTTTGCTGCTCTTTCCCTGGACTGACACACGGCTTCCCCGACCCATTCTCCCCGGACCTCGACCACGGCTTGGATTACGTTTTCTGGACATTGTTTGTTGATAGATTGACCCCTGCCTAAACTTGACTACCCTTTGCCTTGCCCTCTGTACCTCCGCTTTGTATTAAACCGCCCTCTGGGCTTGGAACTGTCCGTCTGTGTCCGTGCGTTTGGGTCAGCTAGCCAACCAGCCCCCTTACAGATACATCTTAAATGCAGTCAAGACAAATTATTTTGCCTCTTAACTTTCGTCAAACCCCCTGGTTCCAGTCAATTGGATTATATAGGCTACTTTCGTTTACAATGACGTTACCTTATGAACACAATAGCTTAACCTATAGGCCTACATAAACACAATAGCCTAAAACCATGTTTATTTAGGCCTACAATGTATTTTCTTTCATTGACAGCATGCCAATAGGGTGAGGAAAACGACGCGCGGTCTCTTCAGCCCTGAGACCATCAGGCAGACAGCTCAGGAGGTCGTTGAAGGCTATATATTATTATGATATGTCTAATAATACATTCGTTTTGTGTTTGTCCCCACGCAGAGCAAATTATTTTGTTTACAACTATTTTGTTACCAAGGTGATTTGCTACCTAAATGATTGGTTTGAAGTGGTTCTCACGCGACTTCCTCGCGACCTAGCGAAACAATCATGATTTTATGACAAATCTGCAATAAACTAAAATGGGCAGGAAGAAATGCACAGCGAAACTAGAGAGAGAGAGAGAGAGAGAAACGTTCTTATGGAATGAATTTATTTATTTTTTAATGAAAGGATGAAAGAGCCGCAAGCCAACTTTTTTTTAATCAATGAATGGAGGAGCCGCACATTGACGGGCGTGGAGCCGCGGGTTGGCCACCCCTGCTTACGGGATGCGACTTCCGCCACGGTCTCCTGTCATTTCTCCCTGGCTTGCAGGCACGACTTGCTCGAACGAAACTTGAAAGCTATGTTATCATGTAGCCAGTAGATATGCTAAGAAAATTGCATATGTTTGCAAACTAAAACAAGTGTACACAAATTTAAAATCGAAAAATGCTTATGAGACCATGATTTTACTTATATGGGGCAAAAGTGGTTTTCCATCGATATCTCTGTCAAATATGCTGCGATCGCGCCCAAAATATGAAGGGAGCTCGGTAATATGTGCAGACAAGTATAACCACATATTTGCAGGTCCAGTCATTCTGGAGAAAATGGGAACGCGACTTTTGTCCTGCGCGACTTTTGACCCGGCTCTCCCCCATCTAAACAAAAAAAACAAATTGATTTGGCATACGATCTACCCACAAAGCATGGTCTTGTCATCTAACCACGCAGATATTAATATTTTTACAGTCTTCTTTCTCTGAAGCGATGTATCGAAGTCCTTCATTAAGCGAGTCGAAACAGACACACACACACACACACAGACATAGGCTACATACACACACACACACACACACACGCATACATACACACATACACGCTCTTCTCTAAACAGCGGCAGAGCATTCGGTGACGTCACGCGGAAGTGCGGTGGCTACCGCGATTGTATGCGCAAGAAGTTTCACATACAGCTGCGCTGGTTGGAACGAACATGTATGTGTGTGTGTATGTGTGTGTGTATGTATGTAGGCTATGTTCGATCTCATACATACACACACACACACACACACATACATACATACATACACGCGCCACTGAGCTCACAACTCACAACGCAAACAGTCATTCGGTCACGTGAGCTCCCCCATTCATTTAAAGCGCGAGCGAACTACCGCGCATGTGCGCATGTTTTGCAGTGAGCTCTGCTTGTTCAAACGAACGTGTGTGTATGTCTGTATGTGTGTGTGTATGTATATACATACACACATACACACACACATACATACACGTTGTAAGTAAGCTTGAACAAGCAACCAAAGGGCACTTTTCACACCCCATATGTGAAAGGTCAGCCTGCTGTAATGTGCGTGTGTGTGTGCGTGTGTGTGTGTGTGTGTTTGTGTGTGTGTGTGTGTGTGTGTAGGGGACTTACTACTATGTCCAGGTGGAGGCCTACAACATGAAGGGTTGGGGTCCGGCTCAGATCTCCACCCCCGCCTGCGCCTGTCCATCCGGTGAGTCCCTCTCTCTCTCCACCCTCTCCTCCACTCCAACACATGGAACCACGTGTGTGTGTGTGTGTGTGTGTGTGTGTGTGTGTGTGTGTGTGTGTGTGTGTGTGTGTGTGTGTGTGTGTGTGTGTGTGTGTGTGAGATCACGCGCGCGGGGTCTCTGGGCAACTCAGAGAGTTGTGTGAGATCACGCGCGCGGGGTCTCTGGGCAACTCAGAGAGATCTAACCCCACCAAGTGTGAAGTAGCAAGCGGGGTTTCCCGACCGACCAGTGACGTTGTTTCAACGTTCTTTCAACGTCATCTCTGAGGCGTTGTGATGATGCGGAGGGTGACAGCTGTTGGAGAGTCCCCCGCCGGCCGGCCCCCCCTCCTCCAGACGTCAGTGTCGGTAACCGTAGCTACCTTTTCCAGAGGCTGGTGCTCAGTTCCCGCCAACCAAATGCTGTGAGGTCATCAACACCGACAGCTGAGCTGGTGACAAGACAGAATCCATCTCTGTCTCTCTCTCTTTCTATCTCTCTGTCTCTCTCTGTCTCTCTCTCTCTCATTCTATCTCTCTGTTTCTCTCTGTCTCTCTCTCTTTCTCTCTCTCTCTCTTTCTATCTCTCTGTCTCTCTGTCTCTCTCTCTTTCTCTCTCTCTCTCTTTCTATCTCCCTCATTCTCTCCTAGTCTCTCTCTCTCTCTCTCTCTCTCTCTCTCTCTCTCTCTTTCCCTGGCTCGGTCTCTCTCTCTCTCTCTCTCTCTCTCTCTCTCTCTCTCTCTCTCTCTCTCTGATCATGTCCAACACCCTGCTGTGTTCAGTACTCAACATGTCCCCAGGTCAAGATGAAGGGAAGGAGGGATGCCACCCTAGACTGTTGGGACGCGTCCCCGGTCGCTCTGACAACCGGAGGGACTCCCTAGCGAGTGGGAGGAGTCTCAGGGATCGCTTTGTAAAAAGCTAAGCGTGCATCAGCTCCTGTTGACTCTCCCAGGTTTCTCAGTCGAGAAACGCTCACGTTGTGGGAGACAGGGTGTGAAAGAAGGAGGGAGAGAGAGGGATGGAGGGAGAGAGAGGGAGAGATGGAGGGAGGCAGGAAATCCCTCTGTGAGATGGGTATCTGAGCGGGTATCATGTTTTTATTTGTAACACAAACTATCTTTCTAAACAGATGGGGTTCCATCTAAAGAGTGCTTTTCACTGCTCATGCATTGCCTGATGTTTAAATGGGCAAATGTTCACAGGTCATGCATGTGACAAACATGAAAACAACATCACATCTGCTGTGTTTACCAGCACAAACACAACATGAAAACAACATCACATCTGCTGTGTTTACCAGCACAAACACAACATGAAAACAACATCACATCTGCTGTGTTTACCAGCACAAACACAACATGAAAACAACATCACATCTGCTGTGTTTACCAGCACAAACACAACATGACAACATCACATCTGGGGCCTCATTAGGGCCCGAGCACTGGCGGTGCGAGGCCCTATTGAAACTCGAAGGATTATTATTATTCTTCTCCTTCTTCTCCTTCTTCTTCTCCTTTACTCCAAACAAATGCCTTTTAGGCGGCCTAAACATCGATGAAAACGGATGAAACTTTGCAGATACGTCAGTCCCGGTGAAAAATTTGATAATTCATGGGTGACGGAAATGGGCGTGGCAAAACGGCTCAAGAGCGCCCCCTGGAAAGTTTAAAATGGCGAGCCCCACCTTTCAGTTTGATGTAGGCTAACGAAATTCGGTGGGCATATGTATTTCATCGAGCCACACTTAAATGTCTCTTGGAGCTATACCCAACATGCAACAGGAAGTCCGCCATTTTGCTCTTAATGTGCCATTTTGTCCTTGTTTTGACCATTTCCATGCCTCGTACTTCGACGAACTCCTCCTACAGATTTCATCCGATCAACTTCATATCGGGTCAGCTTCATCTTAAGACCTTTGTGATCAAAAGTTATCAAAAAAATTGAGTTTTCACCAAACACCCTTGCCGTGGCGCCCTGCCAAAGTTTGACATTTCGCCATAAAACACGAAGTCCTCATAACTCCTCCATACATTATCCAATTTGTCCGATATATCTCACGCTTCATGACGGTTCTGTCCTGAACACATCTATGTGTCAGTATTGCGTCATACTTATAGCGCCACCTATTGGTGAAACAGGAAGTCCTCATAACTCCTCCATACATTATCCAATTTGTCCGATATATCTCACGCTTCATGACGGTTCTGTCCTGAACACATCTATGTGTCAGTATTGCGTCATACTTATAGCGCCACCTATTGGTGAAACAGGAAGTCCTCATAACTCCTCCATACATTATCCAATTTGTCCGATATATCTCACGCTTCATGACGGTTCTGTCCTGAACACATCTATGTGTCAGTATTGCGTCATACTTATAGCGCCACCTATTGGTGAAACAGGAAGTACTCATAACTCCTCCATACATTATCCAATTTGTCCGATATATCTCACGCTTCATGACGGTTCTGTCCTGAACACATCTATGTGTCAGTATTGCGTCATACTTATAGCGCCACCTATTGGTGAAACAGGAAGTCCTCATAACTCCTCCATACATTATCCAATTTGTCCGATATATCTCACGCTTCATGACGGTTCTGTCCTGAACACATCTATGTGTCAGTATTGCGTCATACTTATAGCGCCACCTATTGGTGAAACAGGAAGTCCTCATAACTCCTCCATACATTATCCAATTTGTCCGATATATCTCACGCTTCATGACGGTTCTGTCCTGAACACATCTATGTGTCAGTATTGCGTCATACGTATAGCGCCACCTATTGGTGAAACAGGAAGTCCTCATAACTCCTGCATACATCATCCGATTTGCACCAAATTGCTGATGCTTCATGAAGGTGGCCTTCTGAACCCATCTATGTGTCGGTATTGAGTCACACTTACAGCGCCACCTACTGGTGAAACAGGAAGTCCTCATAACTCCTACATACTTTGTCCGATTTACACAACATTTCTCACGCTTCATCAAGGTACTGTCCTGAACACATCTATGCGTCGGTATTGAGTCACGCTTAGAGCGCTACCTACTGGTGACAGGAAGTTTCTGTCAGTACTGGACACCGAAATAGCACACCCTTTAACGGCGCCACACCCCGACCCGCGTGGGGTGCGAGGGCCCGCTCACTGCTGCTCGCAGCACTAGTTTATCATTGAGGTACGCCGTCTTTTCTGCGATTTCAGGCGTACGCCTCTTCCCCCCCCACAGCGCGATCTATCAAGCAAAAAGGGCGGATATTTTGTCGCCTTTCTACGCGCTTTTGTAGGACACCTCTCAACTTGTCGTACCGATTTAGACGGGTTTTTACACCCTTTTTGAACACAGGGGGAACTGGCGACGCAGGTGGTGCGTCGGTGAATTACAATGTTTGATGGAGAGAATAAGAGCGAGAGTTTATGAACGCACAATCATGTAGGCTAATAGCCCAATTCAGCACAAACATATATCTCAAAGCAAGATCGTGTCCTCTAACCGGCTCATTAATGGTCCGATATGGATTTGTTCCCCAAACTTAACCTATGCGCACACCTAATGCAGGCACTCCATCAGACGGCAATAATTTACCAATTAGATTGTCATTAATATGTGATCATGTGGACCTGTTTGCTGTTTGGTAAGCATATGAATGACAGTCCTCCTGTGCGTAATG
The DNA here is from genome assembly GCF_949987555.1 of Borostomias antarcticus. Taxonomy (NCBI): domain Eukaryota; kingdom Metazoa; phylum Chordata; class Actinopteri; order Stomiiformes; family Stomiidae; genus Borostomias; species Borostomias antarcticus. The sequence goes on along the minus strand of NC_140255.1, from coordinate 8,000,998 downwards.
CGAGCCTAAATGAATCCGGCGCTACTCGGCCTACTGGCCGAGATAGAACTCCAAAGAGGTGACGGCGATGGCGACTGCACCCACATAAGGGCACCATCAGTGAATGAATACGTCTATGTGAATCGCAAAAATGTGCACACTATAAATACCCAAATCATATGTGACGCCGACATGCTCATCACAAGTGGAGTGGCACGGTGGCCTGGCTCCACGCATGACTCATTCATCCTGGCGCACAGCAGGGTAGGGGCTAGACTGGAGGCAGGCGCTGCGCGTGACGGCTGGCTTGTTGGTGTGTGCATAGCCAAGATACATATTCTTTGTCTTTTTTACTTTAATCTTTATTAGCATTTTCCATCCATACAACGACAATACAATAACACATAAAAACTTACAATAACAGCTTACGGGTACTTCCATCCATGCAGCTTTTTTCTCTTACTCAAATATTACAATTTTAATATTAGTCACACTTCCTCATCACACTTCCTTCTATAATCCATCCATTTTTCCCATCTCCCTTCAAACTTTCCTTCCTGCATCCTCAATTCATAAATAAATCTCATAAATCTCCTCCACAACACCCACCACTGCTCCTTGGTTGGGGGTTCCACCTTATACCAAGCCCTCATTATTGTCTTTTTACTAGCAACCAATAGTACTTTCAATAGGTATCTGTCCCCTCCTTGTACATCATTCTGTTATGTTTGCCAAGATATATATTCAAAGCTGATAAGAATGAGAACCAGTCAAGACCCCACCACAAAATGAGGACCCAAGCCCTCAGCCCCCTCCCCGTCATGAGGGTTACCAGCGGGGCCAAAGGGCCCGCACTGAGGTCATGCGCCAGCTATGAAGACACAAACAAGTATGGTTCACATTTTTACAATTTTATTGTCTGTTGGTGGGTGACTGTGTGAAGTGTGTGAGTGCGTTTGTGAGTGAATGTGTGAGGTCCGTGAGTGTGGTAGTGAGTGATAGTGTGAGGTCCGTGACAGCATGTGTGAGGGAATGAAGTGCAGTGAGGATGTCCTGTTGGCTCTGGTGGTGTAGTGTGGTGACCTCCACCAATTGCTGCACAACTGCCCCACAACTGCCCCAATCCCTTCTGCCATGTCCCTCTGGGCCTCTAGGGTCATGAGCCTCCAGCACAGTGTCTGAGAGGAAGCCCAGCCCTCAGGGACCCTTGAGGCAGGGACGCTGGCAGCCGGAGGTGGAGGCGTGGGCGGTGGAGACGGAGACGGAGGCGCTGGAGATGGCACTGGAGCTGGAGGTCGTGGCGCTGGAGGTGGAGGCTGCAACCGGCGGGGGCACGACCGTCAGGTCAAGGACCACTGCAGACTCCCCCTCCTCTGAGTCCCACCCCACGTCAGAGTCTGGAGAAACAATTTCAGTCATTTTCTTTGAGTTTGTCTGTACACTTTATTATGCATTAAACATTTCATTGTGCAGCCATATTCATTTGATATGTTTTTCTGTTGGCAGTCAAATAAATGCTGTGATTTACCGGGTGATTTAGATGAGAGTCTTAATTTCCCAGAGGGGAAAATGTTTAATGTGGTCTAACATTATGAAGTGGTCATCTGTGTTATCGTTCCCTGTTTTTGGTCCTAAATCAATCATAGCCTACCACAGAATGTTTGCTTTCCTCACAGCCACATAATACAGAATGTCCGTGTAGCCTACACCAAATACAGGATGCACGAAACGTACAGTAGGCTACCTAAACTGTAGGAGCAATCAGACAAATGTAGGCTAGTACAAATAGCTTACCTTCCGAAGATGATTTGTTTCCTCGCGTGGACCTCACCAACAAGCACATGCACCTCCGTCTCCGAAAAGTTTATCTTCTTTCCGCGTTTTTCCATAAACGTAATTGTCTTGCCTTTGCTCCACGCTATATTATGTCGGTTCCTTCCGGGTATCCACGCTGTGCGCTGTCATAGTTTTGACCATATATGGTTGAATTTGGGCGTGGAGAGGGCGGAACACGAGGAGCGTGCACGTCCGCTGTCTTCTACGACACCGTCGGATTTTTCATTGAGGAATCGGCGCAGCAGCGTGTACGCCATGTTTGATAGATCCGAAAAGCATGTAAATATTCTCGTCGTACGCGGCAGTCCGCCCTTTTCTCGTTTTCGTCGCACGCCCTCTTTTACACCTGAATTTACACGCTCTTTGATAAATTAGGCCCCTGCTGTGTTTACCAGCACAAACACAACATGACAACATCACATCTGCTGTGTTTACCAGCACAAACAGCAGAGACTGTGTCACTGAGCCATGGGAATATTTACATGTG
>NC_140255.1:7956196-7993696 GCF_949987555.1 Borostomias antarcticus | reverse complement strand
CAGTTCTCCATTTGGGCCATTTTCATCCAGTCTACCCTGTAGTAGGACATCTGGGCCTACAGAAATTGATGACATAGACCTACTTGAATGGCGTAGGCCTACTGTAATTGAGTGCCACTACTGTTTATTCTCTCTCAGACTAAAATGTCTGTCTTATAAAGACAACTATTTTTGAATCATGTATTCTCTTGAGTCCATACAAACAGAAAAAAGGATTAAAATTGAATCATCCATAACACTGAAAACATTTTGGAGAGATTTGGTATTTTGTCCATATTGCCCAGCCCTAACGGAGCCGTGGCCCAGCAGGCAGTATATAGCCAGCTCAGCCCCCAGACCGGGGTCTGGACCCCAAACACACTCCTTTAAGAGCCGGCTCCATAAATGTCAGCGCTGGTTCACGTTGATGGCTTCACACCAGCTGTAAATCTAGTTTCACAATAGCCAGTCAGTCAGGATTGTCCTACCTGCTCGGCCTCCACTCACACACTCCTGGCGCTTATTTGGACTGGGCGGGGGGACTGGGTAGTATAGAGGTGGCGTATGATATACAATATAATAGTCAGCATTCACTGAACCCCCCCGCCCGCCCGCAACCCAACCCAGCTCGGCCCGCGTTTTCCGGCCGTCGCCGCCGACTACGCGCGAGTTCACGCACGGTAGTTGGGGTCGTCTGTCCCGGGGTCATGTTTGTTGTTCCTTTAGCGTCGGAGCCTGGCCGGTCACTGCGGAGGGGTATAAATTAACACTGACTGCTGCTGCAGCCCCCCACAGCTCCTCTGACTGGGCCCCCAGAACCCCCTGTCTGCTCACCCCCCCCCCCCCCTCCCACACACACATACACACCCCTAGACCCCGACCTGGGCGAGCCCCCCCCCTCTCCTTCTCCCTGCTTCTCCAAACACTATTAATTAAACTGTGAAAGGGGCCTTGACTAACACAGCCACCCCAGCGGATGGCTATACCTGTCTGTCTTACTCAGTGTCAGGTGGGGGGGTTGGCTGACGGGGGTGGGGGGGGGGCTACGGAGGGCTGGGGGGGGCTGGTTTTCTTGTTATTCCACCTCAGCTCGTCTCATGAAAAGAAAATTAGTTCATTTCTGCCCTGAATAACCCTAAGCCTGAATAGGGGATTTATTGACTTAAGTGGCCTGAGCCAGAGTGGGGTTGTCCTGGGGGCTTCTGTGGAGGGGGAGGGAGCGGGGGGTTCATGGTTTCTAATGAATTGCAAAGCACATTATCTCACTTACTACGGCCCCCCCCCCCCCCTGCTCACCCCCCTACCAACCCTAACCCCCACAGACCCATTAAAAATAAACATGTCCCCTCAGAGAAAACTGACCTCACTGTCAGTGAGAGGCAAGGGGTTAACACACACACACAAACACACACACTCACAGTCACACACACACGCACACACACACACACACACACACACTCATAGACTGCTTCACTTGGCCTCCTCTTAGCAAGCTCTATATGTCAGGAGAACACACCATGCTCTGACACTTCTAGTGCAGGTACACACACACACACAGGTCTACCCCCCCTCCGTGGCGACCGGTTCCCTATGGCCCTGTAGTCTGCAGAGTGCATGAACGTCAGGCGTCTGGTCTCTGCTGGAAGACAGAAAGTGACTGAAAACATTCCAACGCCACTCTGTTGTGAGGGGTGTCAACCCTGTTGTCGTTAGTTCAACAGCTCGCCATAGCACCGGATGTTCCCCCGACATGACGACGCTTTGACGGCATCCAGCTATTAGAGCCAAGTGCAGTCAGGAGAGATTAACCGGAGACAAATTGCCGTCACTAGTCGGTGGCTGTAGCCGTGTTCTGTTCTAGCTAGTCGGTGGCTGTAGCCATGTTCTGTTCTAGCTAGTCGGTGGCTGTAGCTGTGTTGTAGCTAGTCTGTGGTTGTAGCAGTGTTCTAGCTAGTCGGTGGTTGTAGCTGTGTTCTAGCTAGTCGGTGGTTGTAGCTGTGTTCTGTTCTAGCTAGTCTGTGGTTGTAGCTGTGTTCTAGCTAGTCTGTGCTTGTAGCTGTGTGCTGTTCTAGCTAGTCGGTGGTTGTAGCTGTGCTAGCTAGTCGGTGGTTGTAGCTGTGTGCTAGCTAGTCGGTGGTTGTAGCTGTGTTCTAGCTAGTCGGTGGTTGTAGCTGTGTTCTAGCTAGTCGGTGGTTGTAGCTGTGTTCTAGCTAGTCTGTGCTTGTAGCTGTGTGCTGTTCTAGCTAGTCAGTGGTTGTAGCTGTGTTCTGTTCTGTCAGCGGTGAATTGGTACCAGGTGATGTGGTACCAGTTGAAGTGGTACCAGGTGAAGCGGTAATAGGTGAAGCGGTACCAGGTGAAATGGTACCAGGTAAAGTAGTACCAGGTGAAGTGGTACCAGGTGAAGCGGTACCAGGTGAAGCGGTACCAGGTGAAGCAGTACCAGGTGAAGCGGTACCAGGTGAAGTGGTACCAGGTTAACCCAGAGTCTTGTCTGTCTCTCCAGAGCCATTCAAAGCCCCGCCGCACGTCAGGAAGCACTCCGTCTCAAAGAGCCTACGCCATCTCTTCCAGCCCAACAACAAATTTGTCAAAAACTTGAAAAGGTAAAACCAGCTTTTTAACCCTTCTCTGAACATTCGACACATATCCCGTCCGAAACACGTGTACCTCAGTACCTGGAGCCCTGTGTGTGGCCCTCTCAATACATTCAATATAGCTTAGTGCATCTCTACTACCTGTATAGTGTGCTTCCAGGAGCCGTTGTGTGTGTGTATGTGTGACTGTGTCTTGTCTGGGAATGTGTGTGGTGGTGTGTGTGTGACTGGTCTGTGTGTGTGTGTGTGTGTGTGTGTGTGTGTGTGTGTGTGTGTGTGTGTGTGTGTGTGTGTGTGTGTGTGTGTGTGTGTGTGTGGTGTGTGTTCACAGGGGCCTGTACGTCACCACCATCTTCTACAGAGAGGACAGTGTGCTGGTGACTCCTGAGGAGCAGGTCCCTGTGGTGGAGGTGGATGACTGCAACCCCAGCTCCCTCATGCAGGACTTCCTCTGGTTCACCAAGGTAGACAATGCTCTGGACAGCACCAGTCAGCACTCACCCAGGCCCTAACCCTAACCTTAACCCTCACCCAGGCCCTAACCCTAACACTCACCCAGGCCCAGCTGGAAGCCAGTCAGGTTTATGATTGATAATTGTGTTTGTGTGTGCGTGTGTGTTTGTGTGTGTGTGTCTGTGTGTATGTGTGTGTGTGTGTGTGTGTGTATGTCTGTGTATGTGTGTGTGTGTGTGTGTGTGTGTGTGTGTGTGCGTGTATGTGTATGTGTGTGTGTGCGTCTGTGTGTGCATATGTGTCTGTGTATGTGTGCGTGTGTGCGTGCATGTGTGTGTATGTGTGTGTGCGCTTGTGCGTATGTGTGTGTGTGTGTGTGTGTTAGCTGTCCTACCTGTGGGAGGAGATCTCCTGGCTGCAGCAGTGTCTTGGCTCCTCCCAGTCCTCCTGCTCCTGCGTCCTGCAGACACGCCTCAAGATGCTGCAGGCCGTCGCCCACCTACAGGTACGCACACACTCGGGAGGCGAACAATGCATCGGAAATCGATTCATTGACCGTTAAGGATTTGTTCGAGCGCGTGAAATTTACTCGATCTACTATCAAACAACGTGGTAGCGAAGCAGCCATCTCAGGAGAAATGCAGAGAAATCAACAGCGGCATATTTTGAAAAATATGCCGCTGTTGATTTCTCTGCGGGCCGAGCAAAGCATTGTGGGACCACTTTGCAAAGAAAGGACAAGAAGCCACTTGCAAGTATCATGATGCCGTGTACACGTACAACACAACGACAACCGCATTGCTCACTTGAAGAACGTTCACTCGGATAAGTTGTCTCTCCTCCTCGTCTCACCTGCAGCAAACCCACCATCGGCTCAGTGTTTGCGAGAAGGAGCTGTGATGCGCAGCACGCAGAAAAAAATAACCCAGTCCGTCCGTAATAAAGCGTTGATTAAGAAAAAAATAGATTTTGGTTTGGAAATGTTGGTATTTTAATTACAATTAATCGATTGATTGATCGTTAACATTACCAATGAACGATTCAGGGACGTGCCTACAACACACACACACACACACAGACACACACATGCAGACACACACACACACAGATACACACACACCTACACATACTGTACACACACACACCTACACATACACACACGCACACACACCAACACTACGCATAGCTTCTGAAACATCTACAGCAATAACACATAAATACACATTGTAAATGAGAAAGACGAATTTCCATCCTTTGATAAATACATTTACATTCTATTCTTATGACCTATAATGGTTAATGATTTGGACAATGAAGTGGAACTCTCCAATAACTGAAGGTGTGCATTGGGGTCTCTCCTGCAGGGCATGCTGGGAACCCAAGACCTGGGGCAGGTGTATTTTGAGCCGATCAAAGACAAGCACGGCAACGCCCTCCTGGTGTTACTAAGGGACATGAACGTGTGTCCCACCCTGGACGGTGTGCGATGGACCCAGCTGTGTAAGCTCCAGCTCCAACGCAAGTCCATCTCCTCGCCCGAGGATCCCACCGCGCTGGACATGCTGCTCATCACCCTCCACGTGAGTTAGCTTAGCTTTAGCATGCTAGCATTAGCCCATGGATGTATTAATAGAACTGGATACAGCCACTCCATTCACTGACCGCTATCAACAATGAAGCCCTATTGAACCGCGCCATCTTGGCAAATTTGTAGTCATTTGACCATTTCCGGTGACTTTTGTACTTGCGCAGTTGTGCTTTTCTGGCCTTCCGGTGACTTTTGTACTTGCGCAGTTGTACTTCTGTCCTACGCGCGTCCACGGTCAACGTTGGCACCGCTTCTAGCTTTCGAATGGCCGACTGGTGTAAGATGGATAGCCTAACGTTAGAGAGATAAATGTTTATGGTTTCAGTCTATGGTTATGTTAATAAAGCTAACAATGATGTTGTAACATGCATGCAGCACTGCCGATCTGAACGATTGATTCATTATTACCATGGATCGGTATTGGGATTGATCAAGGGCGAATGTGAAATAGCAGCCACGAACTCAGCGGGTTATCCGAGATGCGGTAGCAGCGGCCAAAGCTCCTGCTGGCGGGGAGTGAAGCTCTTCAACTCGCCTGTCACTGGCTCCCTGGAGGAATTCAGCCTGGCTGCAATAACGTTATCGCGAACGGAATGAATACCATCTACTAGCAAACAAAACATGTTCAGTTATATTTAACCTGTTAAAACTAAGATGCCTGGATGAAAAAATAATTTCTCCAATGGATATATTTTACAAAAACAGGTTAATATGCAAGCCGGTTTTCATTGCTAAATCAAAGCGGGGAGAGCCGGGAACGTGCGTGGACGCGCGTCGGACAGAAAAGCACAACTGCGCAAGTACAAAAGTCACCGGAAATAGCCAAATGACTACAAATCTAGCCAAGATGGCGCGGTTCAATAGGCCTTCACTTTAGATTTCAAATCCTGGGGGCTTGCATTAGCCACACAGTCCTGGGCATTAGGGCATTCACAACTACTGTGAAGGGTTAGGGTCATCGACTACTCCCCCAAAATAGTCAGGTTTACCACTTTGGTTTTTTCACTCAATAATAATGGTCAATAAACAAATGTTTAAAAAAAAATGTATACAATAATAATAGAATAAATAAAAAATAAAAAAACGATTAAACAACAAAGATGAACTACCCACAACTGTTGTATATATTGGGACATATACAACAACATATATTGTAGAAACATACAACATATATTGAAGAAAACGACTAGTCGACCAGCAATGCACAGGGTGGTTTGATAGTTGATTATTTGACTATTCGACTAGTCTGTGAAACTCCTACTGGGCATACTGCTCACCACTCTCCATAAGAGTTAGCTTAACTTTAGCATGCTAGCATTAGCTGCACAGTAGTCTATTGGACATGCTGCCCATAGCTTAGCTTAGCATACAAGCGTTAGCCACACAGTACTGTGTTGGACATGCTGCTTATCATCCTCCACGTGAGCTATCTTAGCATGCTACTGTAGCATTAGCCACACAGTACTAGGCATGCTCCTCATCACCCTCCATGTGGGTTATCTTAACGTAGCATACTAGCATTAGCCACACAGTACTGTACTGGACATGTTCCTCACGCTCCATTTGAGTTAGCTTAGCTTTAGCATGCTAGCATTAGCCACACAGTTCAGTACTGGACTGGCAGCTCATCACCTTCCATGGAAGTTAGCTTAGCTTTGCATGCTAGCATTAGCCAGACAGTCCTGGACATGCAGCTCTAGCACTTTGCTAGAGAGCCCTAGCATGACATGCACATCTACAACAGTGTTACATAAGGATTGTTAGGGGGGACATAATAATACTGTAGGCCAAGGCCAGCTTTTGACTTGTGAAAGTATTGTTCTGTAACTCAAATGTAGCTCAGTTGGTAGCGTGTGTCGTTCAATGATCGAAGGGTCAGTGGTTTGAATCCCAGCTCCGACTGTCCACATGTCGGAGTGTCCTTGAGCAAGACACCTAACCCCAAATTGCTCCCAATGGGCAGGTTAGCACCTTGCATGGCAGCTACCGCCATTGGTGTGTGTGTGTGTGAATGGGTGAATGAGAGGCCATTGTAAAGCGTTTTGAGTGCCGCTAAGGTGGAAAAGTGCTATATAAGTGCAGTCCATTTACCATTCATTTATCATTCTTTCATTGTGGTTTTCAATCCTCACACACATCATCATCTTTTGTGTGGTTTGTGGTTGTGGGAACCAGCTTCCCCAAATGCCACTTCCATGCGAGTACTCTACCCACCTAGCCCAGTCGAGTCAAATGCCAGACATCCGGTCTCCTGGGGCCCAGATACTCTAACAACCGCTGAAATCATCTTACTTCAACATCCCTCCGACGCCATTCACCCATGGCAATCAAGAGGATTCTACTGTCTTTCAGGCTCATCCCCGTCCTTGTGTAGCCACAGACGCTAATCTAGCTATTGTCAGTGCATCGCTAACAGAGTTTAAGCTCCTGCTTTTGTTCTGTAGATAATCAGAGTCCATTTGTGTTTTTTGTGGAGCAGGGGGAACTGGAGCCATTGTTGATATTGTTTTGCCTGTGCTGCATGATGGTTTGGGTCCCTCAGTCCAAAACAATGGTCGGAGCCTCAGTATGAACCGCCATTTTAATTCCATTGAAATATTTCTGTTGCACAACATCAAATCATGTTCAGTGGCCAAAAAGGAACAAAGTATATGGTAAGAACATAATAAATGCACTACATGGTCAATTTGTGGTAATAACTTTGACTCCAGAAACACCACAGACTGCAGCAATCCAACCCTCAAAAGGAACAACAACTTCAAAATAGAATAAGAATCCAGCCGAGCGATGTCAATGGAAGGGCATTATTGTCAACAACAGCTTGAATCGAGCTGCTCATGTCAGAGCTAACCCTAACCCTAACCACTCACGTCATGTTCGCTCATGTTTGCACTCGGGCGGTTCCAGGAGAAACTGGCGTACCACAGACGGAGCAGAAAGCTGCTGTCCCCCGGCCTGTACCTGGGCTACCTGAAGCTCTGCAGCTCCGTGGATCAGATCCGGGCCCTGGTGCCCCAGAAGCTGCCCAACGTGCTGTGCCACGCCAAGATCCGAGACAACTGCAACGTGTCCAGGTCAGGGGGAGCCGTCGCCACCTCAGCTGGTTAGCTCCCGTGGAAGATGGGGGGGGAGTTGTTCATGTTTTTTTGTGTTTGTTCACGTGGTGTCGTCTTAGGGAGGAGTGGCAGTGGCTGCAGGCCCTCAGCTCTCTAGAGGAGTCTCTGGAAATGGACCAGGACGTCCAGAGCGCTCCACACCTCCTCCTACAGGACCTCCGCAGCGCTGCCAAGGACCTGATGGCCCACATCAACATCCCGGTCAGCCAGGTGAGAGCTCTGCTTGATTGCTTCAAATGAAGAATAAATGTGTTCCTAATGATGTTCACACCCCTACTGAATAATTACAATCACAACTAGGGCTGCGAGCAGCAGTGAGCGGGCCCTCGCACCCCACGCGTGTCGGGGTGCTGCGCCGTTAAAGGCTGTGCTATTTCGGTGTGCAGTATTGAGAGAAACTTCCTGTCACCAGTAGGTGGCGCTCTAGGCGTGACTCAATACCGAAGCATAGATATGTTCAGGACGGTACCTTGATGAAGCGTGAGAAATGTTGAGTAAATCAGATAACGTATGTAGGAGTTATGAGGACTTCCTGTTTCACCAGTAGGTGGCGCTGTAAGTGTGACTCAATACCGACACATAGATGGGTTCAGAAGGCCACCTTCATGAGGCGTCAGCAATTTGGTACAAATTGGATGATGTATGCAGGAGTTATGAGGACTTCCTGTTTCACCAATAGGTGGCGCTATTCGTATGACGCAATACTGACACATAGATGTGTTCAGGACAGAACCGTCATGAAGCGTGAGCTATATCGGACAAATTGGATAATGTATGGAGGAGTTATGAGGACTTCCTGTTTCACCAATAGGTGGCGCTATAAGTATGACGCAATACTGAAACATAGATGTGTTCAGGACAGAACCGTCATGAAGCGTGAGATATATCGGACAAATTGGATAATGTATGGAGGAGTTATGAGGACTTCCTGTTTCACCAATAGGTGGCGCTATACGTATGACGCAATACTGACACATAGATGTGTTCAGGACAGAACCGTCATGAAGCGTGAGATATATCGGACAAATTGGATAATGTATGGAGGAGTTATGAGGACTTCCTGTTTCACCAATAGGTGGCGCTATAAGTATGACGCAATACTGACACATAGATGTGTTCAGGACAGAACCGTCATGAAGCGTGAGATATATCGGACAAATTGGATAATGTATGGAGGAGTTATGAGGACTTCGTGTTTTATGGCGAAATGTCAAACTTTGGCAGGGCGCCACGGCAAGGGTGTTTGGTGAAAACTCAATTTTTTTGATAACTTTTGATCACAAAGGTCTTAAGATGAAGCTGACCCGATATGAAGTTGATCGGATGAAATCTGTAGGAGGAGTTCGTCGAAGTACGAGGCATGGAAATGGTCAAAACAAGGACAAAATGGCACATTAAGAGCAAAATGGCGGACTTCCTGTTGCATGTTGGGTATAGCTCCAAGAGACATTTAAGTGTGGCTCGATGAAATACATATGCCCACCGAATTTCGTTAGCCTACATCAAACTGAAAGGTGGGGCTCGCCATTTTAAACTTTCCAGGGGGCGCTCTTGAGCCGTTTTGCCACGCCCATTTCCGTCACCCATGAATTATCAAATTTTTCACCGGGACTGACGTATCTGCAAAGTTTCATCCGTTTTCATCGATGTTCAGGCCGCCTAAAAGGCATTTGTTTGGAGTAAAGGAGAAGGAGAAGAATAACTAGTGCTGCGAGCAGCAGTGAGCGGGCCCTCGCACCCCACGCGTGTCGGGGTGCTGCGCCGTTAAAGGCTGTGCTATTTCGGTGTGCAGTACTGAGAGAAACTTCCTGTCACCAGTAGGTGGCGCTCTAGGCGTGAATCAATACCGAAGCATAGATGTGTTCAGGACGGTACCTTGATGAAGCGTGAGAAATGTTGAGTTAATCGGATAACGTATGTAGGAGTTATGAGGACTTCCTGTTTCACCAGTAGGTGGCGCTGTAAGTGTGACTCAATACCGACACATAGATGGGTTCAGAAGACCACCTTCATGAAGCGTCAGCAATTTGTTGCAAGTCGGATGATGTATGCAGGAGTTATGAGGACTTCCTGTTTCACCAATAGGTGGCGCTATACGTATGACGCAATACTGACACATAGATGTGTTCAGGACAGAACCGTCATGAAGCGTGAGCTATATCGGACAAATTGGATAATGTATGTAGGAGTTATGAGGACTTCCTGTTTCACCAATAGGTGGCGCTATAAGTATGACGCAATACTGAAACATAGATGTGTTCAGGACAGAACGGTCATGAAGCGTGAGATATATCGGACAAATTGGATAATGTATGGAGGAGTAATGAGGACTTCCTGTTTCACCAATAGGTGGCGCTATAAGTATGACGCAATACTGACACATAGATGTGTTCAGGACAGAACCGTCATGAAGCGTGAGATATATCGGACAAATTGGATAATGTATGGAGGAGTTATGAGGACTTCCTGTTTCACCAATAGGTGGCGCTATAAGTATGACGCAATACTGACACATAGATGTGTTCAGGACAGAACCGTCATGAAGCGTGAGATATATCGGACAAATTGGATAATGTATGGAGGAGTTATGAGGACTTCCTGTTTCACCAATAGGTGGCGCTATAAGTATGACGCAATACTGACACATAGATGTGTTCAGGACAGAACCGTCATGAAGCGTGAGATATATCGGACGAATTGGATAATGTATGGAGGAGTTATGAGGACTTCCTGTTTCACCAATAGGTGGCGCTATAAGTATGACGCAATACTGACACATAGATGTGTTCAGGACAGAACCGTCATGAAGCGTGAGATATATCGGACAAATTGGATAATGTATGGAGGAGTTATGAGGACTTCCTGTTTCACCAATAGGTGGCGCTATAAGTATGACGCAACACTGACACATAGATGTGTTCAGGACAGAACCGTCATGAAGCGTGAGACATATCGGACAAATCGGATAATGTATGGAGGAGTTATGAGTACTTCCTGTTTCACCAGTAGGTGGCGCTGTAAGTGTGACTCAATACCGACGCATAGATGTGTTCAGAATGCGACTTTCATGAATCGTCAGCAAATTGGCGCAAATCGGATAAAGTATGTAGGAGTTATGAGGACTTCCTGTTTCACCAAAAGGTGGCGCTATAAGTATGACGCAATACTGACACAAAGATGTGTTCAGGACAGAACCGTCATGAAGCGTGAGATATATCGGACAAATCGGATAATGTATGTAGGAGTTATGAGGACTTCCTGTTTCACCAATAGGTGGCGCTATAAGTATGATGCAATACTGACACAAAGATGTGTTCAGGACAGAACCGTCATGAAGCGTGAGATATATCGGACAAATTGGATAATGTATGTAGGAGTTATGAGGACTTCCTGTTTCACCAATAGGTGGCGCTATAAGTATGACGCAATACTGACACATAGATGTGTTCAGGACAGAACCGTCATGAAGCGTGAGATATATCAGACAAATTGGATAATGTATGGAGGGGTTATGAGTACTTCCTGTTTCACCAGTAGGTGGCGCTGTAAGTGTGACTCAATACCGACGCATAGATGTGTTCAGAAGGTGACCTTCATGAAGCGTCAGCAATTTGGTGCAAATCGGATAATGTATGTAGGAGTTATGAGGACTTCCTGCTTGACCTGTAGGCGGCGCTATAAGTATGACTCACTGCTGACGCACAGATGTGTTCAGGATGCGACCTTCATCAAGCTTGAGCAATTTGGAGTAAATCGGATAACGTATGTAGGAGTTATGAGTACTTCCTGTTTCACCAGTAGGTGGCGCTGTAAGTGTGACTCAATACCGAAGCATAGATGTGTTCAGAATGCGACCTTCATGAAGCATCAGCAATTTGGTGCAAATCGGATAATGTATGTAGGAGTTATGAGGACGTACTGTTTCACCAATAGGTGGCGCTATAAGTATGACGCAATACTGACACATAGATGTGTTCAGGACAGAACTGTCATGAAGCGTGAGACATATCGGACAAATCGGATAATGTATGGAGGAGTTATGAGGACGTACTGTTTCACCAATAGGTGGCGCTATAAGTATGACGCAATACTGACACATAGATGTGTTCAGGACAGAACTGTCATGAAGCGTTAGATATATCGGACAAATTGGATAATGTATGGAGGAGTTATGAGGACGTACTGTTTCACCAATAGGTGACGCTATAAGTATGACGCAATACTGACATATAGATGTGTTCAGGACAGAACTGTCATGAAGCGTGAGACATATCGGACAAATCGGATAATGTATGGAGGAGTTATGAGGACGTACTGTTTCACCAATAGGTGGCGCTATAAGTATGACGCAATACTGACACATAGATGTGTTCAGGACAGAACCGTCATGAAGCGTGAGATATATCGGACAAATCCGATAATGTATGGAGGAGTTATGAGGACATCGTGTTTTATGGCGAAATGTCAAACTTTGGCGGGGCGCCACGGCAAGGGTGTTTGGTGAAAACTCAATTTTTTTGATAACTTTTGATCACAAAGGTCTTAAGATGAAGCTGACCCGATATGAAGTTGATCGGATGAAATCTGTAGGAGGAGTTCGTCGAAGTACGAGGCATGGAAATGGTCAAAACAAGGACAAAATGGCACATTAAGAGCAAAATGGCGGACTTCCTGTTGCATGTTGGGTATAGCTCCAAGAGACATTTAAGTGTGGCTCGATGAAATACATATGCCCTCCGAATTTCGTTCGCCTACATCAAACTGAAAGGTGGGGCTCGCCATTTTAAATTTTCCAGGGGGCGCTCTTGAGCCGTTTTGCCACGCCTATTTCCGGCACCCATGAATTATCAAATTTTTCACCGGGACTGACGTATCTGCAAAGTTTCATCCGTTTTCATCGATGTTTAGGCCGCCAAAAAGGCATTTGTTTGGGGAGAAGAACAAGAATAATAATAATCCTTCGAAATACAATAGGGCCTCGCACCGCCAGTGCTCGGGCCCTAATAATAACTAGTGCTGCGAGCAGCAGTGAGCGGGCCCTCGCACCCCACGCGGGTCGGGGTGTGGCGCCGTTAAAGGGTGTGCTATTTCGGTGTCCAGTACTGACAGAAACTTCCTGTCACCAGTAGGTGGCGCTCTAAGCGTGACTCAATACCGACGCATAGATGTGTTCAGGACAGTACCTTGATGAAGCGTGAAATATATCGGACGAATTGGATAATGTATGTAGGAGTTATGAGGACTTCCTGTTTCACCAATAGGTGGCGCTATAAGTATGACGCAATACTGACACATAGATGTGTTCAGGACAGAACCTTCATGAAGCGTGAGATATATCGGACGAATTGGATAATGTATGTAGGAGTTATGAGGACTTCCTGTTTCACCAATAGGTGGCGCTATAAGTATGATGCAATACTGAAACATAGATGTGTACAGGACAGAACCGTCATGAAGCATGAGATATATCGGACAAATTGGATAATGTATGTAGGAGTTATGAGGACTTCGTGTTTTATGGCGAAATGTCAAACTTTGGCAGGGCGCCACGGCAAGGGTGTGTGGTGAAAACTCAATTTTTTTGATAACTTTTGATCACAAAGGTCTTAAGATGAAGCCGACCCGATATGAAGTTGATCGGATGAAATCTGTAGGAGGAGTTCGTTGAAGTACGAGGCATGGAAATGGTCAAAACAAGGACAAAATGGCACATTAAAAGCAAGATGGCGGACTTCCTGTTGCATGTTGGGTATAGCTCCAAGAGACATTTTAGTGTGTCTCGATGAACTACATATGCCCACCGAATTTCGTTCGACTACATCAAACTGAAAGGTGGGGCTCGCCATTTTAAATTTTCCAGGGGGCGCACTTGAGCCGTTTTGCCACGCCCATTTCCGTCACCCATGAATTATCAAATTTTTTACCGGGACTGACGTATGTGCAAAGTTTCATCCGTTTTCATCGATGTTAAGGCCGCCAAAAAGGCATTTGTTTGGGGAGAAGAAGAAGGAGAAGAAGGAGAAGAAGAATAACTAGGGCTGCGAGCAGCATTGAGCGGGCCCTCGCACCCCACGCGTGTCGGGGTGTGGCGCCGTTAGAGGCTGTGCTATTTCGGTGTCCGGTACTGAGAGAAACTTCCTGTAACCAGTAGGTGGCGCTCTAAGCGTGACTCAATACCGATGCATAGATGTGTTCAGGACGGTACCTTGATGAAGCGTGAGAAATGTTGAGTAAATTGGACAATGTATGTAGGAGTTATGATGACTTCCTGCTTGACCTGTAGGCGGCGCTATAAGTAGGACTCAATACTAACCACAGATGTGTTCAGGACGCGACCTTCATCAAGCGTGAGCAATGTGGTGTAAATCGGATAACATATGTAGGAGTTATGAGGACTTCCTGTTTCACCAGCAGGCGGCGCTGTAGGAATGACGCAATACTGACTTACAGAAGTGTTGAAGATGAGACCTTCATCAAGCATGAGCAATTTTGAGTAAATCGGATAACATATGTAGGAGTTATGAGTACTTCCTGTTTCACCAGTAGGTGGCGCTGTAAGTGTGACTCAATACCGATGCATAGATGTGTTCAGAAGGTGACCTTCATGAAGCGTCAGTAATTTGGTGCAAATCGGATGATGTATGCAGGAGTTATGAGGAATTCCTGTTTCACCAATAGGTGGCGCTATAAGTATGATGCAATACTGACACATAGATGTGTTCAGGACAGAACCGTCATGAAGCGTGAGATATATCGGACAAATTGGATAATGTATGGAGGAGTTATGAGGACTTCCTGTTTCACCAATAGGTGGCGCTATAAGTATGACGCAATACTGACACATAGATGTGTTCAGGACAGAACCGTCATGAAGCGTGAGATATATCGGACAAATTGGATAATGTATGGAGGAGTTATGAGGACTTCCTGTTTCACCAATAGGTGGCGCTATAAGTATGACGCAATACTGACACATAGATGTGTTCAGGACAGAACCGTCATGAAGCGTGAGATATATCGGACAAATTGGATAATGTATGGAGGAGTTATGAGGACTTCCTGTTTCACCAATAGGTGGCGCTATAAGTATGACGCAATACTGACACATAGATGTGTTCAGGACAGAACCGTCATGAAGCGTGAGATATATCGGACAAATTGGATAATGTATGGAGGAGTTATGAGGACTTCCTGTTTCACCAATAGGTGGCGCTATAAGTATGACGCAATACTGACACATAGATGTGTTCAGGACAGAACCGTCATGAAGCGTGAGATATATCGGACAAATTGGATAATGTATGTAGGAGTTATGAGGACTTCCTGTTTCACCAATAGGTGGCGCTATAAGTATGACGCAATACTGACACATAGATGTGTTCAGGACAGAACCGTCATGAAGCGTGAGATATATCGGACAAATTGGATAATGTATGGAGGAGTTATGAGGACTTCCTGTTTCACCAATAGGTGGCGCTATAAGTATGACGCAATACTGACACATAGATGTGTTCAGGACAGAACCGTCATGAAGCGTGAGATATATCGGACAAATTGGATAATGTATGTAGGAGTTATGAGGACTTCCTGTTTCACCAATAGGTGGCGCTATAAGTATGACGCAATACTGACACATAGATGTGTTCAGGACAGAACCGTCATGAAGCGTGAGATATATCGGACAAATTGGATAATGTATGTAGGAGTTATGAGGACTTCCTGTTTCACCAATAGGTGGCGCTATAAGTATGACGCAATACTGACACATAGATGTGTTCAGGACAGAACCGTCATGAAGCGTGAGATATATCGGACAAATTGGATAATGTATGTAGGAGTTATGAGGACTTCCTGTTTCACCAATAGGTGGCGCTATAAGTATGACGCAATACTGACACATAGATGTGTTCAGGACAGAACCGTCATGAAGCGTGAGATATATCGGACAAATTGGATAATGTATGGAGGAGTTATGAGGACTTCCTGTTTCACCAATAGGTGGCGCTATAAGTATGACGCAATACTGACACATAGATGTGTTCAGGACAGAACCGTCATGAAGCGTGAGCTATATCGGACAAATTGGATAATGTATGGAGGAGTTATGAGGACTTCCTTTTTCACCAATAGGTGGCGCTATAAGTATGACGCAATACTGACACATAGATGTGTTCATGACAGAACTGTCATGAAGCGTGAGACATATCGGACAAATCGGATAATGTATGGAGGAGTTATGAGGACTTCCTGTTTCACCAATAGGTGGCGCTATAAGTATGACGCAATACTGACACATAGATGTGTTCAGGACAGAACCGTCATGAAGCGTGAGATATATTGGACAAATTGGATAATGTATGGAGGAGTTATGAGGACTTCGTGTTTTATGGCGAAATGTCAAACTTTGGCGGGGCGCCACGGCAAGGGTGTTTGGTGAAAACTCAATTTTTTTGATAACTTTTGATCACAAAGGTCTTAAGATGAAGCTGACCCGATATGAAGTTGATCGGATGAAATCTGTAGGAGGAGTTCGTCGAAGTACGAGGCATGGAAATGGTCAAAACAAGGACAAAATGGCACATTAAGAGCAAAATGGCGGACTTCCTGTTGCATGTTGGGTATAGCTCCAAGAGACATTTAAGTGTGGCTCGATGAAATACATATGCCCACCGAATTTCGTTAGCCTACATCAAACTGAAAGGTGGGGCTCGCCATTTTAAACTTTCCAGGGGGCGCTCTTGAGCCGTTTTGCCACGCCCATTTCCGTCACCCATGAATTATCAAATTTTTCACCGGGACTGACGTATCTGCAAAGTTTCATCCGTTTTCATCGATGTTCAGGCCGCCTAAAAGGCATTTGTTTGGAGTAAAGGAGAAGGAGAATAATAATCCTTCGAGTTTCAATAGGGCCTCGCACCGCCAGTGCTCGGGCCCTAATAATAACTAGGGCTGCGAGCAGCAGTGAGCGGGCCCTCGCACCCCATGCGTGTCGGGGTGCTGCGCCGTTAAAGGCTGTGCTATTTCGGTGTGCAGTACTGAGAGAAACTTCCTGTCACCAGTAGGTGGCGCTCTAGGCGTGACTCAATACCGAAGCATAGATGTGTTCAGGACGGTACCTTGATGAAGCGTGAGAAATGTTGAGTAAATCGGATAACGTATGTAGGAGTTATGAGGACTTCCTGTTTCACCAGTAGGTGGCGCTGTAAGTGTGACTCAATACCGACACATAGATGGGTTCAGAAGGCCACCTTCATGAAGCGTCAGCAATTTGGTGCAAATCGGATGATGTATGCAGGAGTTATGAGGACTTCCTGTTTCACCAATAGGTGGCGCTATACGTATGACGCAATACTGACACATAGATGTGTTCAGGACAGAACCGTCATGAAGCGTGAGCTATATCGGACAAATTGGATAATGTATGGAGGAGTTATGAGGACTTCCTGTTTCACCAATAGGTGGCGCTATAAGTATGACGCAATACTGAAACATAGATGTGTTCAGGACAGAACCGTCATGAAGCGTGAGCTATATCTGACAAATTGGATAATGTATGGAGGAGTTATGAGGACTTCCTGTTTCGCCAATAGGTGGCGCTATAAGTATGACGCAATACTGAAACATAGATGTGTTCAGGACAGAACCGTCATGAAGCGTGAGATATATCGGACAAATTGGATAATGTATGGAGGAGTTATGAGGACTTCCTGTTTCACCAATAGGTGGCGCTATAAGTATGACGCAATACTGACACATAGATGTGTTCAGGACAGAACCGTCATGAAGCGTGAGATATATCGGACAAATTGGATAATGTATGGAGGAGTTATGAGGACTTCCTGTTTCACCAATAGGTGGCGCTATAAGTATGACGCAATACTGACACATAGATGTGTTCAGGACAGAACCGTCATGAAGCGTGAGATATATCGGACAAATTGGATAATGTATGGAGGAGTTATGAGGACTTCCTGTTTCACCAATAGGTGGCGCTATAAGTATGACGCAATACTGACACATAGATGTGTTCAGGACAGAACCGTCATGAAGCGTGAGATATATCGGACAAATTGGATAATGTATGGAGGAGTTATGAGGACTTCCTGTTTCACCAATAGGTGGCGCTATAAGTATGACTCAATACTGACACATAGATGTGTTCAGGACAGAACCGTCATGAAGCGTGAGATATATCGGACAAATTGGATAATGTATGGAGGAGTTATGAGGACTTCCTGTTTCACCAATAGGTGGCGCTATAAGTATGACGCAATACTGACACATAGATGTGTTCAGGACAGAACCGTCATGAAGCGTGAGATATATCGGACAAATTGGATAATGTATGGAGGAGTTATGAGGACTTCGTGTTTTATGGCGAAATGTCAAACTTTGGCAGGGCGCCACGGCAAGGGTGTTTGGTGAAAACTCAATTTTCTTGATAACTTTTGATCACAAAGGTCTTAAGATGAAGCTGACCCGATATGAAGTTGATCGGATGAAATCTGTAGGAGGAGTTCGTCAAAGTACGAGGCATGGAAATGGTCAAAACAAGGACAAAATGGCACATTAAGAGCAAAATGGCGGACTTCCTGTTGCATGTTGGGTATAGCTCCAAGAGACATTTAAGTGTGGCTCGATGAAATACATATGCCCACCGAATTTCGTTCGCCTACATCAAACTGAAAGGTGGGGCTCGCCATTTTAAACTTTCCAGGGGGCGCTCTTGAGCCGTTTTGCCACGCCCATTTCCGTCACCAATGATATATCCGATTTTCACCGGGACTGATGTATCTGCAAAGTTTCATCCGTTTTCATTGATGTTTAGGCCGCCAAAAAGGCATTTGTTTCGGAAGAAGAAGGAGAAGAAGGAGAATAAGGAGAATAATAATAATCCTTCGAGTTTCAATAGGGCCTCGCACCGCCAGTGCTCGGGCCCTAATAATCCTTCGAGTTTCAATAGGGCCTCGCACCGCCAGTGCTCGGGCCCTAATTAAAGCTGCAAGCAGCGTTGTGGGGGCCAAGCTGACCACGCAAAAGATGAAGCAAATACGACTGATGTTTTGAAGGCTTTAGAGATATGTTTGTCAGACTGCAACTACACTGCAGACTTGGTAAACACAGCAAACGTTATAACCACTGTAAACTTCAACCACTGCAAACTATGAAAATCATTCAGCTCAATAAAACAAGAAAAGTAGGCTGGTCTAATACTCAACACTCGTGGGCAGCGGATGAGAGCTAAAGTCTTTCCCACACCCGTGTGGCCAGCCCGTTCGTGGAAATTCTGCCACACCTTCTCTTTCAAGGCTGTAGGGAGGACCAGCTGAAAGATGGAGTTTGCGGTGTTGGGGTCCCTCACACACTGATGCAAGACTCCCTCCCTCAGAGTCAGCCTCTATCTCTCCTTGAGGATCTGCCGAGTGTCACGTTGCAGGGCGATCCTTTCTGTTGCACTGGGCGGTTTCCCTGTCTGCAAGGATAACAGCATGTGGCGAATCATGTCATCTTTTTTGCTGGGCGTCCTTCCATTCTCCAGGGGGTTCGGCCCAGCTGCACTTCTTCTAGGTCAACTTGGACAGGAGAGTTAAGCATTTCTGGGCATGGGTTTTCCACCCCGGTGAGAAAAGTCTTCAGGGCCAGGATCTCCTCCTCTTCACCATCCTCTCCTCCATCCACAGGTACACGAGATAGGGCATCAGCATTAACATTGGTTTTGTCAGGCTGGAACTTGATGTTGAAGTGGTAGTTGTAGAGTCTGGCTGCCCACTGTTGCTCCAAGCTTCTCAGGTTCACCTCCTGTAAGTTTGCGAGAATGTTGTTGTCAGTGAACACTACAAAATGGGAGCCTAGAGTGGAATTTCTTGCTGCACCAGCGAAAGACGGCCTACCTTCTGATAGCAATGAAGGTAAACAGGAGTCTGGCCAGTGTTCTTCACTTCTTCACTTGTACCTTCCCATTCAGACAAACTAGACTCCATTGAATCTTCAAAACCTTCCCCTACTCCACAGAAGTCTACACCCACTCACTGCATTTCCTTTACCCACTTTGACTATTTGTACACGGCCATGAACATGGCAAACAATACGCAACCAAGTTCCGTCTGCTGCATTTTACACAAGAGGAGCGCATTATTGTACTATATGTGATTGTCTGTACTGTATGTGCTTGTGTCTATGTAATTGTGTCTATTGTATGTTATGTTCTCTGCTGTACTGTATGTCTGTGATTGTCTACTGTATGTGCTTCCGTCTGATTTTCTCTACTGTATGCAATTGTCTATGTGATTATCTTTACTGTATGAGCTTGTCTATGTGATTGTCTCTACTGTATGTGCTTGTCTGGATAATCGTCTCTACAACAAAACCCATGAATATGATGTACCGTACTGTAAGATGCCTCCCCCACATGGCAAACATTTGTAATACACACATATTACTTACTCTAAACAATAGGCACACGAGTCCCTGGTCTGTGAGCCAAATTTCACAACTTTTAACTGGCAGGAGCGACCGACAATGATTCTGTTGTCTGCCATTGACTTCCACAGCAGCATAATTACAATAATTATAAGAATGCACTTTGGATGAACGGGAATCGAACCCTGAACTCGCTGCTTGCGAGACTGACGCGCTACCCGCTATGCCACGACGGATCTTACAAAATGCGTCGCAGATTTGAGTGGATAATGTCAGCTTCTGCTTCCTCTTGGTAGAGTGAGTCCTGAGCACTTAATTAATGTCACCTGGTAGGCTTGCTTCCTCTCGGTAGAGTGAGAGGGGGGGGTGTCTTTGTTTAAATTGGCACACAGCGAAAAGTATACATAGCATAGCTCAACTATTTACTTCTTCAGAATCCAGACAATCACGCGAACATTTCCATGTATAAAATGTCCTTCGGTTTTCAGAAGTGTAGGAGAGGTGAAGAGTTAGAAACAGTTAGAGATTCTAGAGCGAAGAGAGATTTTCTAGAGTGTGGCTCCATTGATTTCAATGGAGGGGGGGGGTCATTATTCGAACTGTCACAGAGTGAAAAATATACATCGAAGAGCTTAGCTTTTTTGATTTTATGAATCCCAAGAGTCGTGTGAACGTTTTGATATATAAAATGTGTATGAGCTGTGAGAATTGGAAGAGGGATGGCAGTTTAGAAAATGTGTGACTTTTTCCAAAATGCGCCTTTCACCACTCTGAAACTGGTGAAATTGTGCAGAAGACAAAAAGTGTTCCTTTCATTCTGCAATCAAACAAATGAAGTAATAATGAAACCATGGGGTGTTTTGAACTCAGCATGAGCCAGGGAATCCATTGCTACCATAATTTTGAAGATTAGACATACAGTTCAAAAGTTACTGGCATAAACGCAACTCCAACTTTGACACGCTGGTGGCGCTAGAGTGCCCTAGATGTCAACATGAGGCTTGGTGACAGATGTCATGGATATGTCCCGGATGAGTGTGCCAAATGTGGTTTTGATGGATTAAAACATTACTGAGATATGATCCCTGTTCCTGTTTTGCAGCTTTTCTGCCAATTTTGATTGGCTGTCACGAGCGAACGCAATGGATAATCAAAAATCCCTGTACATCCTTTGTAGACATTGGTGTATAGAAGACATCCACCGATGTCCGTGCAGATTGGTGAAAGTTCCTAGGAGGAGATACATTTTAAGGGTTTTGCACATCATTCAAAATGGCGGAGGAGCCAAGATGGCCACAATGACGTCTTAGAGTGCGTTGAATCCGGCTTGAGCCAAGGAATTGAAGGACACCTGAAGTTTGAAAATTGGACTTGCTGAAGAAAAGCTGCATGCATAAATGCACCTCCAACTTTGACACGTTGGTGGCGCTAGAGAGGGTGAGGTGTGGACATGAGACTTGGTGAGGAGGGTCAGGGCACTGTCCCGAATGAGTGTGCCATTTTTCATAACTTTCTACCATAAGCTTCTATGGGCTGCCATAGACTACAATGGCAGAGGAATAATAAAGAAAGAAGAAAGAGAAAAGGTAGAAACTTAATGGGTGCCTGCGCAGCTGCGCTGCTTGGCCCCCAATTAAAGCTGCAAGCAGCGTTGTGGGGGCCAAGCTGACCACGCAAAAGATGAAGCAAATACGACTGATGTTTTGAAGGCTTTAGAGATATGTTTGTCAGACTGCAACTACACTGCAGACTTGGTAAACACAGCAAACGTTATAACCACTGTAAACTTCAACCACTGCAAACTATGAAAATCATTCAGCTCAATAAAACAAGAAAAGTAGGCTGGTCTAATACTCAACACTCGTGGGCAGCGGATGAGAGCTAAAGTCTTTCCCACACCCGTGTGGCCAGCCCGTTCGTGGAAATTCTGCCACACCTTCTCTTTCAAGGCTGTAGGGAGGACCAGCTGAAAGATGGAGTTTGCGGTGTTGGGGTCCCTCACACACTGATGCAAGACTCCCTCCCTCAGAGTCAGCCTCTATCTCTCCTTGAGGATCTGCCGAGTGTCACGTTGCAGGGCGATCCTTTCTGTTGCACTGGGCGGTTTCCCTGTCTGCAAGGATAACAGCATGTGGCGAATCATGTCATCTTTTTTGCTGGGCGTCCTTCCATTCTCCAGGGGGTTCGGCCCAGCTGCACTTCTTCTAGGTCAACTTGGACAGGAGAGTTAAGCATTTCTGGGCATGGGTTTTCCACCCCGGTGAGAAAAGTCTTCAGGGCCAGGATCTCCTCCTCTTCACCATCCTCTCCTCCATCCACAGGTACACGAGATAGGGCATCAGCATTAACATTGGTTTTGTCAGGCTGGAACTTGATGTTGAAGTGGTAGTTGTAGAGTCTGGCTGCCCACTGTTGCTCCAAGCTTCTCAGGTTCACCTCCTGTAAGTTTGCGAGAATGTTGTTGTCAGTGAACACTACAAAATGGGAGCCTAGAGTGGAATTTCTTGCTGCACCAGCGAAAGACGGCCTACCTTCTGATAGCAATGAAGGTAAACAGGAGTCTGGCCAGTGTTCTTCACTTCTTCACTTGCACCTTCCCATTCAGACAAACTAGACTCCATTGAATCTTCAAAACCTTCCCCTACTCCACAGAAGTCTACACCCACTCACTGCATTTCCTTTACCCACTTTGACTATTTGTACACGGCCATGAACATGACAAACAATACGCAACCAAGTTCCGTCTGCTGCATTTTACACAAGAGGAGCGCATTACTGTACTATATGTGATTGTCTGTACTGTATGTGCTTGTGTCTATGTAATTGTGTCTATTGTATGTTATGTTCTCTGCTGTACTGTATGTCTGTGATTGTCTACTGTATGTGCTTCCGTCTGATTTTCTCTACTGTATGCAATTGTCTATGTGATTATCTTTACTGTATGAGCTTGTCTATGTGATTGTCTCTACTGTATGTGCTTGTCTGGATAATCGTCTCTACAACAAAACCCATGAATATGATGTACCGTACTGTAAGATGCCTCCCCCACATGGCAAACATTTGTAATACACACATATTACTTACTCTAAACAATAGGCACACGAGTCCCTGGTCTGTGAGCCAAATTTCACAACTTTTAACTGGCAGGAGCGACCTACAATGATTCTGTTGTCTGCCATTGACTTCCACAGCAGCATATTACAATAATTATAAGAATGCACTTTGGATGAACGGGAATCGAACCCTGAACTCGCTGCTTGCGAGACTGACGCGCTACCCGCTATGCCACAACGGATCTTACAAAGTGCGTCGCAGATTTGAGTGGATAATGTCAGCTTCTGCTTCCTCTTGGTAGAGTGAGTCCTGAGCCCTTAATTAATGTCACCTGGTAGGGTTGCTTCCTCTCGGTAGAGTGAGAGGGGGGGGTGTCTTTGTTTAAATTGGCACACAGCGAAAAGTATACATAGCATAGCTCAACTATTTACTTCTTCAGAATCCAGACAATCACGCGAACATTTCCATGTATAAAATGTCCTTCGGTCTTCAGAAGTGTAGGAGAGGTGAAGAGTTAGAAACAGTTAGAGATTCTAGAGCGAAGAGAGATTTTCTAGAGTGTGGCTCCATTGATTTCAATGGAGGGGGGGGGGTCATTATTCGAACTGTCACAGAGTGAAAAATATACATCGAAGAGCTTAGCCTTTTTGATTTTATGAATCCCAAGAGTCGTGTGAACGTTTTGATATATAAAATGTGTATGAGCTGTGAGAATTGGAAGAGGGATGGCAGTTTAGAAAATGTGTGACTTTTTCCAAAATGCGCCTTTCAGCACTCTGAAACTGGGGAAATTGTGCAGAAGACAAAAAGTGTTCCTTTCATTCTGCAATCAAACAAATGAAGTAATAATGACACCATGGGGTGTTTTGAACTCAGCATGAGCCAGGGAATCCATTGTTACCATAATTTTGAAGATTGGACATACAGTTCAAAAGTTACTGGCATAAACGCAACTCCAACTTTGACACGCTGGTGGCGCTAGAGTGCACGAGATGTCAACATGAGGCTTGGTGACAGATGTCATGGGTATGTCCCGAATGAGTGTGCCAAATGTGGTTTTGATAGATTAAAACATTACTGAGATATGACCCCAGTTCCTGTTTTGCAGCTTTTCTGCCAATTTTGATTGGCTGTCACATGCGAACACAATGGATAATCAAAAATCCCTGTACATCCTTTGTAGACATTGGTGTATAGATGACATCCACCGATGTTCATGCAAATTGGTGAAAGTTCCTAGGAGGAGATACATTTTAAGGGTTTTGCACATCATTCAAAATGGCGGAGAAGCCAAGATGGCCACAATGACGTCATAGAGTGCGTTGAATCCGGCTTGAGCCAAGGAATTGAAGGACACCTGAAGTTTGAAAATTGGACTTGCTGAAGAAAAGCTGCATGCATAAATGCACCTCCAACTTTGACACGTTGGTGGCGCTAGAGAGGGTGAGGTGTGGACATGAGACTTGGTGAGGAGGGTCAGGGCACTGTCCCGAATGAGTGTGCCATTTTTCATAACTTTCTACCATAAGCTTCTATGGGCTGCCATAGACTACAATGGCAGAAGAATAAAGAAAGAGAAACGGTACAAACTTAATGGGTGCCTGCGCAGCTGCGCTGCTTGGCCCCCAATAATCCTTCGAGTTTCAATAGGGCCTCGCACCGCCCAATAGGGCCTCGCACCGCCAGTGCTCGGGCCCTAATTACAATTTATAATTACAATTACAATTGCACTTTACAGTATATAGACGGGCAGTGCACAGTAGTTCAATTCTACAATTCTATTCTATACTTCTATTTTTTACTGAATACCTGTATTGTATTCTATTGAGTTGTATTATATTCTATTTGATTCTACTGTGTGTGTCCCAGGTCCAGGACTTCCGTATCTACAGCCAGGAAGTGTTGGAGTTTGGGGAGAAGGTGTCTTTCCTGCTGCTGCTCCCCCCCTCCGAAGACGTGTGCACGGCCCCCGGACAGAACAACCCCTACTCCCCCCGCTCCGGCTTCCTCACCCTGCCACTGCAGATCTTCGAGCTGGGTCAGTACTGGAACCAGAACCTCCATTAGTCCAGATCACACCGCCCAACCTGAGATCTTTAATCCAGATCACACCGCCCAACCTGAGATCTTTAATCCAGATCACACCGCCCAACCTGAGATCTTAATTCCAGATCACACCGCCCAACCTGAGATCTTTAGTCCAGATCACACCGCCCAACCTGAGATCTTTAGTCCAGATCACACCGCCCAACCTGAGATCTTTAATCCAGATCACACCGCCCAACCTGAGATCTTTAGTCCAGATCACACCGCCCAACCTGAGATCTTTAGTCCAGATCACACCGCCCAACCTGAGATCTTTATTCCAGATCACACCGCCCAACCTGAGATCTTTAGTCCAGATCACACCGCCCAACCTGAGATCTTTATTCCAGATCACACCGCCCAACCTGAGATCTTTAGTCCAGATCACACCGCCCAACCTGAGATCTTTATTCCAGATCACACCGCCCAACCTGAGATCTTTAGTCCAGATCACACCGCCCAACCTGAGATCTTAATTCCAGATCACACCGCCCAACCTGAGATCTTTAGTCCAGATCTCAACTCCCAGACAAAATACGGGGAACCCCCCCCCCCCCCCCCGCACAAAAAATGCAAGGACCTGACATACTATGATATCACTGTGTTTTAGTTCACCTGTAATCCCTTCAATGCACCCGTAATCTCAGAGGTGAGAATAACAGGCTAGTGTGAAGTGTGAAAGAGCCTTCGTTTTCCTCCGGTGATCCAGTCCAAGCCCAGAGGGCATGGGTGGTGGCTCCTGTCAGAGTCACTACGTAACCTGGACTGTCCTGTGTTTCTGCCTCCCCCAGTCCACTTTGACACCTACTGGCCCGGCTTCATCGGCCAGTACTGCCGGGTGTCGGCCCTGCTGGAGCTGGAGTCCCTCATGTCACAGCAGAACCTCCGAGAGGCCTTCTCCGAGACCGAGCTCAATGCCGCCAAGCAGAAACACCTGCAGGTCCAGGAACACATGCAGGTAGGAGAGAGAGAGAGAGAGAGAGAGAGAGAGAGAGAGAGAGAGAGAGAGAGAGAGAGAGAGAGAGAGAGAGAGAGAGAGAGAGAGAGGGTGTGACAGCGAGAGTGTGTACATGTGTGTGTATGTCTGTGTGTGTGTGTGTGAGAGAGAGAGAGAGAGAGAGAGAGAGAGTGTGTGTGTGTGTGTGTGTATTCCATCATGAAAGATCCATTGCAGAGTAGAGTAGATACAGTCGCTGGAATTGTTGCAAATATTATGCTCATTCGAAAGAAAAATCTGTCTTTGGCATCCTTCTAGCAATCACATTCATGCCAAAACCACTGATCACCATCAGTATGAGTGGACCGAGGCCAGGGCAACTTCTTGAAAATGTTACATTACATCATGGTGCCCCTCCGCAACAGTGAAACGGTAAACCAGCTGGTTTCTGGCTAGAAGCACCTCTGTGGTCTCACTTGGCCTTGTCCCCCCCCCACCCTGCCCTGCCCCCCCCCGTGCTTCGCAGCAAATGGAGGAAGTGTGGCGCGAGGCCCGGTGGATCATGGACGCCCTGCAGTACGCCCGCTACAAGCAGCCCAGTGGCGGCGTCTCCCTGGCCTGGATCATCGACCCCTCCCAGGACGTGGTCCCGGATAAACCTCCCTCCACCTCCTCCCAGCCCGACTACCTGCCCTCGCCCATGCCCTCGCCAGAACACAGCCGCAAACACTTGGGTGAGAGATGGAGAGAGAGAGAGAGAGAGAGAGGCAATATTTACTGTGTGTAGTACTGTATACCATGCCAATGAAGTTATTTGAATTGAATTGAATTGAGAGTCAGAGAGAGAGAAGGAGAAAGAGAGACTCCTGGCCCAGTAGTAGAGCATGCATGAGAAACATTTTTTCAGTGTTGCTCTTGACCCTTTACTGTTAGAGTGTGTTTATAGTATGGTATACATGTATGGTATGAAGTATATTAGATGAGTGATGGGGACATATAAGTATGTTCAGTCTGGTCCTAGATGGTTCCTAGAGGCAGAGGAAGATCCTGTCTCTACATGTCTCAGTTACAGAGAGCTAGTAGATCTACTCAGGAGAAGATCCTAGTTCTACACATGTCTCTGTTACAGAGAGCTAGTAGATCTACTCAGGAGAAGATCCTAGTTCTACACATGTCTCAGTTACAGAGAGCTAGTAGATCTACTCAGGAGAAGATCCTAGTTCTACACATGTCTCTGTTACAGAGAGCTAGTAGATCTACTCTGTTCTGTTCTCACCCAAATGTCTACAACCCCTCAGACTTCCACGGCCTGTCTGATGAAGAGGGCTCGTCCGAGGTCTTCCTCACCACCGACAGCGACTATGACTCCAGCCGCGCCCAGAGCCCCCGCGAGCTGGACCTGCTGCCGCCCTCGCCGCTCTCCTCCTCCTCCTCCTCCGCCCTCCCGGACCCCCATGGCTACCTGCATGGCGAAGGTGGCGTCAGAGGGGGGGTGCTGAGGGACTCCACCCCCGACGTCCTCCAGGCGGCCGAGCCCCAGCCCAGTGGCCTCGGGGAGAGGCTGGGGAGTGGAGTCGGCGGCGTGGAGAGGCGGAGGGGCGGAGTCGGGGGAGGGGCGCCGGAGCTCTTCGACAGCGACTTCATCCTGCCCAGCCGGCAGATCGAGCTGCTGCGCATCACAGAGAAGCGGCAGGCCTTCTGCGTGCGCACCAGCAGCCTGGAGTTCCCCGCCTCCTCCTCCTCCTCCTGTCACCCCTGCTCCTACGCCGCCGCCCCTCCTCCACACAGGCGCTGGCCCCGCCCCTCCTCGGTGGAACGCTGCTGCCCGGCCGAGCCGTGCCCGGCGCGCCCACCTCCCGTCCGCACCCTGTCGGAGGATAGCGGCACGCAGAAGCTGTGGTCGGCCTCCCCGGGCGCCGCCAGGAAGGGCTGGCATGCCACGCTGCGCGTCTACCCACAATACCGCACCGGCCTGCCCAAGGACACCAGCGTCAAGGTACCCGCGCCATTTTCCTGTAATTTGGAAATTTAGTATTTTAGAGTTTATCTGTATCAAGTGTAATCTTGGAGCGGGCAGCAGCATTTCACTGTGACTGTACTCTGTACATTACATGTGATAAATGAAAGGAATCTCAAATCTTGAAACATACGTATGGTAGGAAACTCAGCGGGGTTCCTTTTAAAAAAATAAAATATCAATATTTCTGATTTTAACCCATTTATAATTTGGTAGCCAATCACACCCGACCTACTGTCCAAGTGACCCACTAGAAGGGGGCGCTATAGAGCGGTGGATCATTGCGCCGAAATTAGACTAATCACCTTCGAGAGTGGCGGCCCAATAGGCCACTCCCTTGTGGGATCCATTCAGATCTGGAGAGACCAGGGTGAGAACCCCGGTCCCTGGTGGGCAGCTGCAACTGCTCTCAGCGGGGTTCCTCCATTTTTTTCTTTTTCTTTAGCGAAACCGTTTTGCGGTTTATATGTGTACAATTATACTCCTGTCATAACATGGCTGACATGTTTTGAGGGAGGAATGGAACTTTCTAAATTGGTTTTGTAACAACAGCGTGCTGACGTTTTGCACAGCCCCCAAACTCCCGCCATAAAACCCAAGACCTTCATAGTGTTTGCTCACTGTGTCAAGACTCCGAGTTGCAAGATTTGCTGTACTGATTTTACTAACTCTCTCTCTCTCCCTCTCTCTGCCTCTCTCTCCCTCTCTCCCCCTCCCTGTCTCTCCCTCTCTCTCCTTCTCTCTCACCCTCTCTCCCTCTCTCTGCCTCTCTCCCCCTCTCTCTCTCTCTCTCTCCCTCTCTCTCCCTCTCTCCCCCTCCCTGTCTCTCCCTCTCTCTCCTTCTCTCTCACCCTCTCTCCCTCTCTCTGCTTCTCTCCCCCTCTCTCTTCTCTCTCTCTCTCTCCCCCTCCCTCCCTCTCTCTCTCTCTCCCTATCCTTCCTTTTATTCCCACTCCTCTCTCTCTACCTCCCCCCCCCCCTCCATCTGCCACCCCTCTCTCTCTTTACCCCCCCCCACCCTCTCTCCTCCCCCAGCTGCGGGTCACGCCTGTCACGTCGGCGCGAGATATGGTGCAGCTGGTGGTGCAGGAGATGAACGCCGTGTCCCGCCGTCTCCTGGGCGGCGGGGGGGGCGGGGCCCAGGAGCAGGGCGCGTACGGCCAGGAGCAGCTGCAGCACTTCGGCCTGGTGCTGGTGGTGGAGGGCCGGGAGAAGTGGCTACAGGACGACTTCTGTCCCCTGGAGCTCCAGAACCCGTGGCTGAGGGGCAAGCTGTGCGTCCGCATCAAGGAGTACTCGCCTCTGGCGCTCCAACACAGCAGGGCCACCACCGTGTGAGGGTGAGGGGGTGAGGGGGGGGGCGGGGTCTCTGGTCTAGAGGGCTCTGGTCAAAATTAAAATGACCCAGGATTGGACGACTTCGAGGGGAACTTTTTTTGATAGTGTGGAGTTTAATAGTTTAGGAGTTTTTCACCTAAGCCAAAGGGGATAATGATGATGTGAACTGGAGCTGGGACTTCCATTCACTCCCCCTTGACCATCCCTCCCCCTCTGGTCACTGTCCTCTACCGTAGCTCAAGAGGCCAGTCTCTTTTCTCCGTTGTTTTGTTGTTCTTCGAAAGCGCTGCCCTGAGAGACTCCGCAAGGTCTCACGTTTCCCCGAAATCCACACATCATCGTCTGGAGAACGGAAAAACAGTTTTAACCTCCATCAAATGTCGGGGCTGAAAAAGGGACGTGACTGTGAGGAAGATGAATGTTACGCCCCCCCCCACCCCCGGCGCCCCCCCCCCCCCCTCGTGATTGACGGCGACACATTGAGCCAGGACCCAGCGTTGCCAGGACGGGCTCGGTGTAGCGGAGCCACACGCGGACGACGCTTTTCCTATGAACTCACACGCCAAGTCCATTCCAAGAGCTGTTGGCTGCAGACGGCCGGCCGGCGTTCCCAGGATGTGAGACCTGGACTCTTCCCAGAGGGCGGGGAACAGGAAGTGGAGGAGGGGGGGGTTGTTTGAAGACACAGAATCTAACCGATGATTCTACCTGTCAGCCGGTCGTCCCCCAGTGTGTTCACTCTGGTAAACAAGGAGAGAGGCGGGGTGGGGGGGTGAGGACAGGGGGTGAGGACAGGGGGGAGGGCATGGGATGAGGTGGAAGGCCGTGTCTTCGGGATCCTGGCACTTTCTTTCTCACGTTCCTCTCCCTTCCTGAGTGCATGAACTCAAACTGTATGTTGGACCCTCTCCCCACAGCGCTGCTTCTGTACATATCAGCGTCCTCCAGCACAGCCACTGGACGGAAACAGCATCTGGTTTGGATCCGAACGAAACCCACACACCTAACACACTCAACAAAGAACACAAAGAAAAACAAGCAATACTTGACCTCCACGTTGTTTAAGATATTATTTTTTTTATTTTATTGGGGTGATTTTTTCCCCTTGTGATTGGAGAAGCTTGTACCGTAAATCTTCCAGAATCGGAGTAGTCTGAAGTACTGTAGTCATGCTGTGCTAACTGTTAGAAGGAAACCAGTACAGTGTTTCATTAGTGTGTTCAAGGCCGGTGGTGTCCCAGGTGATGATACTCTAGCTAGCTATCTAGTCAACATGGAGGGACCAGGCACCTCGTGGTCAGAGTGATTGCAGGCTTCTGTTTTGGGGTCAGCCAATCATCTTTGGGGGTCGATAGCCATGCAGACATACAGTGTGTGGACTGTAGTACCTCTACATAGTAGGGTTGGGGTGAATTCTGTTTAAATATAGTCAATTCCAAACCGCAAAAACCTATTCCATAATTGTGAGGCAAACTATTTCAAATGTTTATGTATGAAGTTGATAGCATACTTTAGAATGATGGGGATCATTGAGAAACCAAATCAACCAATTATATTTGAAGAGAGGATCTCAGATTGTTCATAAAATGGCACCAGGGCATATGACAGATCCAGGAAAACATTGAGATACAATGTTGTAATAATAATAATAATAATAATAATAATAAACTGTATTGTACATCACATTTCATACAAAAATGCAGCTCAAAGTGCTTTACAACAAAGAAATTACATGTACAGAGTGCTTCACATGAACATACAAAATAAGATGGAAGATAAAATCCCCCAAGATAAGATAAAAATAAAGTTATAAAAATAAATAAATCAAGTAAAAACAACATTTATTTTTGATGTGAGATAAGGTTTCCCTACAGAACCATTGCAGTGTGATTTGAACAGCCAATGTTGACCTGATGGGATAAACGCCTGTAGTCACCATGTTCTAGAACCTTCATCTAGATGTGCTGGCTTCTCTGGCATGGACTGTTTACAAGGTCCCCCCCAATCTGTTTACATGTTACTTTAAAAAATAGTCTTAAACGCAACTCATGTTAAGTTGCAATTGAAAAATCTTTTCGTTTTCTTGATTGTTTGAACTCTTGTGTTAGAGCCTAGATGTATTCTTTATTCACACCATTAAAGACGTACTTTATAAGGGCAACATGCAAAAAACAAAAACGAAAAAAACACATAAATTACAACTGAACACTTGTACATAGACAGACAGACGGAATGTTGAATGTATGTTCTGTAAATGTTACGAAGTGGGGTCTTGTCTCCCATCCTAGAGGTCAAAGGTGAGTCTGTCTTGTAGGGTGTAGTGAGGAGTGATCGTGGGGGGAGGGGTACATTATAAAGTCCCTCTCCAGTCCAGACTGAAAGAAAGGCGCATCTTTACAAGCAGCCTCTGGCAGATCACTGGGCAAAGTCATGAAGGAGACATCACGTCACTTTTTTTAAAATCTATTTTTATTGAACAATAAATGAATATTATAAAATAAAACCGTGGTTGTTTTGAGGGATTTCTTTTGTATTTGTTTTGTTTTTTACGGATCACTGCACACGATTGTAGGAAGTCGCTAGCTCCACGTTCACACCGCAGAAAAGACAGGGAGCATTTTTATTGGATGTTGGCTTTGTTAACACTTCCTGTTCACGAGATGAGCCCTAAAGAACCGTTCAAGAACATCTTGGCTCTAACCAGCGCTCAGGGGAGAAAATCGGAGAAAATCTAACATCCTTTAATGCATCTCACCAGCTATACGGCCATGAAACAGTATCTCCTGAATCTGATGGTATTTCCAGAGTACAGCACGTTCCCTCTGACTGCTTGCTGGACCAGAAGCCAGACCATGTCTTCCTACTGTGTGCGTGTGGATGAATGTCAGATAGAGCTCCCAATGCTCCTACATTTGCTATGTGATCTCCTCAGCGATCGCTGGGCGGCGGATCAAACATCAACAGAGGCCAGCAGCCTGGGGAAGCCCGGTGTGAAACTCTGGTGATGGGTCGCCAAATACGGGATGATGCTGTATGTCTTTTGATGACATACAGAAGAAAAGTATGAGCATCAATATAAATCTTGGATCCATCAAATCGATAGTATACTGAATTAAAAAACCCATATGATCTAACAAATTACGCATTTTTTGAATATCTGACAAGTTTCTTAAACATTGCATGCGGCTTGTAGCTGTGTGTGTGTGTGTGTGTGGAGCTCAGCTGGTCCCTGCAGACTCCCCCCCCCCCCCCCCCCCCACGCTGGCTCCATGTGTTCTCTCATCCCTCTGAACAAATAAAAAACTGCATGCTTCCCTGTCAACAGATACTACACACACTAACACGCAGATGGATACACCCCCTCCCCTCTGAAATACACATACACACACACACACACACGTCAACATACTGCAGCTGTAATGTGTATGGATGTAATATGGATTTGCAAAAGCGCTTGCTTTAAAACTTGGGGATTCACACGTTGTATGCCTTCACGGGGACACACTCACTACACACCACATCAAACACAGGCCAGTGGGCACACTGCACCTTTAAGAGCGCCTCTTTACCGCCAGTAACTTAAGTCCTGGAATTCTGACACCTCCTCGTTTTAAAGCTAAAGACTCCGGGAACACCCGTGCTAATTTTAACCTCTGGCATATCTGGAAATACTTTCAAGAAAACATTCCGAAAAGTCTGTGAATAGTGGCGATTCACACTCATAAAAGACATTCAGAGGAGTGGGTTTAGCCCCAGCGCGATGACTCGTCAAATATCTGCTGTGACGAAGAGAACCGGACATCGGAGATCACATTTGATCTGCCATGTCGTCAGGGGTCCTGAGGCAGAGGGGTCCTGCAGGATGTGTGTGTGTGTGTGTGTGTGTGTGTGTGTGTGTGTGTGTGTGTGTGTGTGTGTGTGTGTGTGTGTGTGTGTGTGTGTGTGTGCTTACATGCATGTGTAGGGGAGAACCGGGTCAAAAGTCGCGCGGGACCAAAGTCGCGTTGCCATTTTCTCCAGAATGACTGGACCTGCAATCACGTTGTTAAACATGCCTGCGCATATTACCGTGTACGAGCTCCCTTCAAATTTTGGGCGCGATCGCAGCATATTTGACGGAGAGGACGACGGAAAACCACTTTTGCCCCATATAAGTAAAATAATGGTCTCATAAGCATTTTTCGATTGTAAAATTGTGTTCACTTGTATTAGTTTGCAAACATATGCACTTTTCTTAGCACATCTGCTGGCTACATGATAGCATAGGTTTCAAGTTTCGTGCGATCAAGTCGTGCCTGCAAGCCAGGGAGAAATGACAGGAGACCGTGGCGGGGCAGAAGTCGCGTCCCGTAGAGGGACAGAAGTCGCGTTGTGATGGCTTAGAACCAGAGGGGTGCGCGAGTGACATTTGGGCAGAATGAACAGGTCAAATGAAAGCTCTCTTAAAGATCTTTCTAATGCTATTGACCAACTTTGTATGCAGATTATCACTTACCTATAGCCTAAATGTTGTGGAGAAGCAGACGCAACTTGATGTGATAAATTGACATTTCACTTCGAGCGAACGCACTGGCAACTGACTGGTAAGGGTCTCCGCGCGCACCTGGATAAGTGAGGTCAACTAGGGGTGGTCTTTCCTGAAAGGATGATAGCTGATAGGCTGTTAAATTCCTGGAAGAAAGACATCTCATAGGCTGTTATATTCAAGTGGAAACGAGACAAGGAAATGACTAGTGCAGACTAACCATTCGTCTAATAAATTAATTTCCTGCCGATAGGCTATCCTATCGCCAAACATTGCTGTTAACCCCGCATTATTTCTATGGATTTTGAACCTATAACATTGATTACTTTGATACAAACATGATATTATGTCTAATAATACATTTGTTGAAAGTAAAGAGAATTACATGCCCAAAAAACAGATAGGACACATTTTGCAGCCGTGCGACGTTTGCCCCTCTCCTATGAGACTTCTGTCCCGCTCGGCAGGGACAAATGTCGCATTGCACTCGGTCCGTTCTCGCCCTATTTATGTTAAGCTCTTATATCCTAGCACGAACATTACAGTTGATAATAGTGAAGGACATGTGCAAGTTGTGTGTCATAACATGTGGAATCTCTATCTCTATTAATTTCGGAGTAAATGGAATCAAACCAAAAAGTGCGACTTTTGACCCGGTTCTCCCCTACATGCAAGTGAGCATGCTTCCATACATGAATGCACGTCTGTGTGTGATTTTGAAGATGAGAAGAGGTTAAAAGCGTGATATCAGATTGGCCATTCTCCCTGCCAATGCCCCTTCCCAAACTTAGACTTGACCCCTTCTCAGGTCAGGATGAGGAGATAGCCTCAGGTCAGGAGCTAGCCTCAAGTTAGTTAGCCTCAGGTTAGGAGCTAGCTGCAGGAGCTAGCCTCAGGTTAGGAGCCAGACCCAGGCTATCTGGCCTCAGGTTAGGAGCTAGCCTCAGGTTAGCTAGCCTCAGGTTAGGAACTAGCCTCACGTAAGGAGCTAGCCTCAGGTTAGCTAGCCTCAGGTCAGGAGTTAGCCTCAGGTTAGCTAGCCTCAGGTCAGGAGTTAGCCTCAGGTTAGCTAGCCTCAGGTCAGGAGTTAGCCTCAGGTTAGCTAGCCTCAGGTCAGGAGCTAGCCTCAGGTTAGCTAGCCTCAGGTCAGGAGCTAGCCTCAGGTTAGGAAATACACACAAATAACACATATTGAACAGTTAAGAGATACACAGTACATCCTAAACATAACCAAATCTCAAAATGTGGTTCAAAATTAGCATTTCCTTTATTTATTTATTTATTTAATTTCAAATGTTTTCAGAACCAGAGGAGACATCTCCGGAACGTCACACGCGTCTGTTTATTTTGACACGGCGGCGACTGTGGAGTCAGTGAGAGGAGGGTCCGTCGCCCCTCTCATTCCATCCCTGGCCCAACTAATCACCTGTTTCCCTCTTGTTTCTGACACACACGCAGACACACACATACACACACACACACATGCAAAGGCAGCAGCGCGGTGGGTGGAAAAACAGGGCCGCGGCGGTACGGAGATTACTGCATCACTCAGTTCCCTCTCCCCAGGGCCAGTAAACCTTTAGAGCACCTATTAAACACTTGGCAAGGGCTTTTTGAAGTTTTTATGAAGATCTGCTTTATTGTTCCCCAGAGATGAGCTGCACTCCACTGGCGCCTCGGAGCTTTCTGGAAGTGCCAGTGAATTTGGGGGGGGGGGGCGGGGGAGTCCCAGTGAGGAGCGAGAGAGAGGGTGCCCCCCCACACACACACGCACACACACCCCAGTGAAGCTTGTGTTTTGCTCCCTGTGTGTGTGTGTGTGTGTGGGTGGGTGGGTGGGTGGGTGTGCGTGCGTGCGTGTGTGAGTGTGTGTGTGTGTGTGTGTGTGAGTGTGTGTGTGTGGGTGGGTGTGCGTGCGTGCGTGTGTGAGTGTGTGTGTGTATGTGAGTGTGTGTGTGTGTGAGAGAGAGAGAGAGATAATTTATTGGAATCAGTGTAAGAGAAGAGGATCATCAGCAGTTGTAACAGCAGTTGTAACAGCAGCAGTGGTGACAGCAGTTGTAACAGCAATAGCTCAACTGACATTTTATAGAATGAAGTCGCCCTAACAGAAGCAGTCACACTATTACTGCAATAGGAGAGGCTGATATTGAAGCCAATAAGAACTGTGTGTGTGTGTGTGTGTGTGTGTGTGTGTGTGAGAGTGTTTGCGTGAGTGTGTGGGTGCGTGTGCGCGCGCACGCGGGCTCGCATGTGCACCTTGGCATGTGTGTAAGCTTATGAGTAAGCCTGCACGTGTGTGTGTGTGTGTGTGTGTGTGCAGACTCTGGGGCTCAGTGGCTGCCTACTTGTTTTTGAAGTGGGGCTCTGTTGTTCACATGGTGCAGAGTGAGTGGAGCCGAACCCCCCCTGACCCCCCCCCTCTCCCCCCACATGTCTGAGCCAGCGGCACCAGCCCCCCCCCAAATCCCGGCTCCGCCGCCCACCGCCGCCGCCACGGCAACTCAAAGGAACAGTTGGCAAATGGACGACCATTAAACAGCCTCCATAGCAGCCTGGACCTCACCTCCTCCAGCCTCCTTAGCAGCCTGGACCTCACCTCCTCCAGCCTCCATAGCAGCCTGGACCTCACCTTCTCCAGCCTCCATAGAGGCCAGGACCTTGCCTCCTCCAGTCTCCATAGAGGCCAGGGCCTCACCTCCTCCAGCCTCCATAGAGGCCTGGACCTCACCTCCTTCAGCCTCCATAGAGGCCAGGACCTCACCTCCTCCAGCCCCCATAGAGGCCAGGGCCTCACCTCCTCCAGCCTCCATAGAGGCCAGGGCCTCACCTCCTCCAGCCTCCATAGAGGCCAGGGCCTCACCTCCTCCAGCCCCCATAGAGGCCAGGGCCTTACCTCCTCCAGCCTCCATAGAGGCCAGGGCCTCACCTCCTCCAGCCTCCATAGAGGCCAGGGCCTTACCTCCTCCAGCCTCCATAGAGGCCAGGGCCTCACCTCCTCCAGTCAATGCTGTAGGGAGATGAGAAAGTAAGAGGGAGGGAGGGGGGAGCGAGGGGAAGAGAGAGGGAGACTGGAGGGGGAGGGAAAAAAGAGGGAGGGAGCGAAAGGTGGGAGTTTAGAGAGAGCAGGAGAGAGAGAGAGGGAGAGAGGAACGCAACACAACCTCAGTTCAAACTATTCTTCACACACTCGCCTCATGAAAGGAGCAGGATCAGTCATGGTTCACCGGCCGTGACATTAACCTTCACTGGGGGCTCTGCCCTGGACCGCCCCCCCCCCCCCCCCCAACCACAACCCTAACCCTAACCCTAACCCTAGACAGCCCCCCTAACCCTAACCTTAAACACCCTACCATAACCCCCCCTTCACC
Source organism: Borostomias antarcticus (assembly GCF_949987555.1). Taxonomy (NCBI): domain Eukaryota; kingdom Metazoa; phylum Chordata; class Actinopteri; order Stomiiformes; family Stomiidae; genus Borostomias; species Borostomias antarcticus. The sequence continues at coordinate 7,956,216 of NC_140255.1, read as the reverse complement.
CTGCACTGAACCCTAACCCT
>NC_140255.1:7926196-7951196 GCF_949987555.1 Borostomias antarcticus | reverse complement strand
TTTCTTAACCTATATTAGATGAGGAGAAACTGCCTGTCCTACTAGGGGAGGACTCAGAGAGAAGTAAGTTAGCAGCAGTCTGTTACTGCCGGCCATAGACTGAGGGACAGTGAGTGACAAGTCACCTGACACACGTCATTGTTGTTATCTGACAACATCATTGTTTTCTCCTGTATTTTTTTAATCATTTATTTATTTATTTACTGTTTCTTGCTGTTGCTGCTACAGTATATCGACAACTGATCATTTGTTTTGTAGCAGCCTATGTTTCTTGGGTCTTTCTAATTAATGTTGGTTTTTAATGTCCAAGCGCTGCTTTGGCAATATGTACAGTGTTACGTCATGCCAATGAAGCCAATTGAATTGAATTGAATTAAATGGAAATGAATTGATAACTGCTGTCTGCCTGGCTCTGTCAGTGATAACTGCTGTCTGTCTGTCTGTCTGTCTGTCTGTCTGTCTGTCTGTCTGTCTGTCCTCTCTGTCTGTCTGTCTGTCTGTCTGTCTGTCTGTCTCTCTGTCTGTCTGTCCTCTCTGTCTGTCTGTCTGTCTGTCTGTCTCTCTGTCTGCCTGTCTGTCCTCTCTGTCTGTCTGTCTGTCTGTCTGTCTCTCTGTCTGTCCTCTCTGCCTGTCTGTCTGTCTGCCTGTCTGTCTGCCTGTCTGTCTGTCTGTCTGTCTGTCTGTCTGTCTGTCTGTCTGTCTGCCTGTCTGTCTGTCTGCCTGTCTGTCTGTCTGTCTGTCTGCCTGTCTGTCTGTCTGTCTGTCTGTCTGTCTGCCCGGCTCTGTCTGTGGCCGTATGTCAGTCCTCCGGCGGTGGCCTGTGGCTGGCAGACCCCAGGTCAAATACTATTTGCAAATACTGTCAAATACTCATGATTTGAGTTCCATTTAAAGCGGAGGAGCAGAGCCGAGGAGCAGAGCCGAAGCGCTCAGGCGCGTCAACCTCACCTCATATGCCTGAGCACGGCAGCGGCGTTGGCCTCCAGACATAACACCGGCTAGCTGGTCAGGAACATGTTTGTGAAAGCGTAGCCGCAGAGGGGGTTTGGAAGCCGGCCTGTGTGATGAGTAGCCCACGTCTGTCTCTTGAAACGGCCCAAATATGGCCGCCAGACCTCGGGGAATTCCTATTTAGTCTGACGGTAAATGTTTGGGTAGCTGAGGGTCAGCGGTTGGAATTCCACCAGACGACATGCGGAGGACAGAGGCGGTTCGGAGCCTCTCTTACGGTTCTCTTTGTTCCAGTACCTCCAGTGTTGGTCGCTGGTCTGTCTCTGTGGTCAGTGGATCTTATGCCTGTGTTCAGATACGGCGTGGAAATGTTTGCACAACTCCAGTCCGCTATAACGCGCTTTGTCGGGTGCCCGGGTCGAAGAATAGAACAATGAAAAATAGAGGTCCCGGCATTCACGTTTTAGTAGAGAAAAAGTTGAATTAGGACAATGTAGACAGTGGACGTTTCGGCGTGTATGTCTTGTTCACATGCTGAGGATACACGCCGAAACGTCCACTGTCAACACCAGCCTCATGACATGGGGGGGCTGGATCACTACACCTCCTCTAGGCCTTTATCTGTTACTGGACTGTCCTGCTCTCCAACTCATCCGTTTCCACTTTCTCTCTCTCTCTCTCTTCCTGTCTTTCTCTCTCTCTCTCTTTCTCTCTTCCTCTCTTCCTCTCTTTCTCTCTCTCTCTTCCTCTCTTTCTCGCTCTCTCTCTTCCTCTCTTTCTCTCTCTCTCTCTCTTCCTCTCTTTCTCTCTCTCTCTCTCTTTGTCTCTCTCTCTCTCTTCCTCTCTTTCTCTCTCTCTCTCTTCCTCTCTTTCTCTCTCTCTCTCTCTTCCTCTCTTTCTCTCTCTCTCTCTCTTCCTCTCTTTCTCTCTCTCTCTCTCTCTCTTCCTCTCTTTCTCTCTCTCTCTCTCTTCCTCTCTTTCTCTTTGTGGCCCCGTCCCAATACCCACCAGGCCCGTAGCCAGGGGGGGATCGGGTGGATCGAACGAACCCCCCTTCACGACCAAAGGTCCCGAATTTAAGACCAAAGGTCCAGAATTTAAGACAAAAGGTCTCCCCCCCCGCCGTCAACAAATCAAAACGATATGGTCCAATTTTGGAAAAAACACCCCCCCCCCCCTCCACAAGGCGGGCTACGGGCCTGCCCACCCTACGCCCTACGCCCCTCACTGAGGTGAGCACTTGGGTGACGTGTTTCCGGAGGAGCGCAAGGGCACAGCCAAGCGTGAAAGTCTGCACTTCAAGAGGCTGCTACAAAAACAATTTTTGAGACCCTTGGTGACGTCATTTGTTGTTTACAACTCTCGCAGCTGTTTTCGGTGTTTAGTCGAGTTTCAGTGCGTGCATCTCTGTTCCAAAATCTAGTTTAATTAGAACATTCTCTATTTATATATATAATCCAGAAACACCAATCTGTTTTCCCCATGTTTTAAAGATGTGGTACGACGATATAGGAAGTGATGCATGTACTAGAATCGGAACCATTAGCCAAGTTCATTTTATGAGGTACGTAATAGAACTATAGTAAGTAGGCTAATCTGATCTTTCAAAGGTGCCACCAATTAAACTAGTGTCTTTAGCTCAATAGGAAAATAAAAGTAACAATCAGGATTCTTTGAAAGGTTTATTGATGAAATCGTAGATTAAAAAAATAATCACATTTCTGAACATGTGATAAAAGGCAGACCTAACTCCCCTGAAGAGGTGGGCGGAGCTTGGTGAAGTTAAACGTCTGTCAGTCTAAGTAGTTAAATAAATAGGCGACCCTGTGGAAGCTCCCACAGTGCGTTATAACGTTAACGTGGTAGCTTGCTTGGGCTTCGTTAGCGTAGCAGACATCGTTGCATCGAAACTGAAAACAATGCAAACTAAATAACCCAAATTAGTTCTGTAGCATATTACATGATGTTCTGTTACTTCAAATGCATGATTCTAAAACCAGACACCTACAGCAGTTGTTTTCGCTCACTCTTTAACATGATTTTTTTCACTTCTGCCAGCATGTCAAACGCATGTCAAAAAAGAAAAATTGGTCTATTCACTTCAGCGAAGTGCCTCGATGCGGACTCGTGAGGAGGGCGCATGAAGGGTGCATTGGGGTTGTAGGGTGCACCCTTGCGAACACAAAATGACAAATGGACCACCCTACCCCCCACCTCACACGAGGTGCAGGAGTGCGCACTCTGGTGCAAGGGTGGGTATTGAGACAGGGCCTTTTTCTCTCTTCCTCCCTTTCTCTTTCTCTATCTTTCTTTCTCTCATTCTCTCTTTATTTCTCTCGCTCACTTTCTCTCTCTCTCTCTCTTACTCTCCCTTTCTCCGTCACTCTCTTCCTCTCTCTCCCTCTCTCTCTCTCTTCTTTCGTCTCTATCTCTGGTGATGGAGGCAGACGCTGGTGTTTGCTCATGGCTCCGGGGGCTTGTGGCTCTCGATTAGCAAACCAGTGCGAGTCAACAGTTGGTACATCCCTTGGACAAACTACCCCCCAACCCCGCTAACACACACACACGACCACATGCACTCCCCCCCCCCCCCCCCCCCCCACACACACACACTCTCACCTACACAACGCCGCCGCCACCATGTCCTGTTCCCCCAGCAGACAGCCCCCCCCCCCCCACCCCCCCAGCACCCCCCGGGTGGCAGTGTGCGCTCTCACCGCAGCGAGACATTTCCCAGCGCCGTCTCAACCCCTCTGGCATCCCTGAGCTCCGGCGCCCTCGCGGCCTCCTGCGTGTTCCCCCGGCATACCGGGGCGGCGGGGCGGGGGGGGGGAGGGGAGAGGGGCGGCGGGGCGGGGCGGTGGAGGGTTCCAGCTGAAGCTGTTTGTCAACGCGCACGGGCGGCCCGGGGAAGCCGGTCAGGGCTTCTGTCTGCAGTCGCTGGGGTGAAGATGACCACGGCTCGGCGGACCGGCCAGCGCCCCCAGGGGGCGGAGCCAAGACGCTACAGCACAGGTCGCCGGGTTTTTACAGTACAAAAGATTTTTTTAAAGTTCCATATGGAACCATAATCAGGTCGTCAAGGTTCTATAGAGTGGAACCCTTTAAGGTTCCAAACAGCCCCTTATGGAGCTGAAAACTGGATCTTTTTGCAGAGGGTTCTTCTATTGTAAATAAACTGTATTGTGGAACCCTTTTCTGTGTGAACTGCATCAGAGACATACAGGACACCTGATAGCTGACCGCTGATAAAGACCACAGCTTCAGAGAGCAGAGTGCTCTGGAGAGAGAGACCAGCTCAGTAGAGACCAGCTGGAGAGAGCAGCGTTGCGCTGGGGGGAGACCAGCTCAGTAGAGACCAGCTGGAGAGAGCAGCTCAGCGCAGAGCAGCCTGATCATGCTGGAGAGAGCCAGAAGACAGAAAACATCTGTTGTGGTCGTCCGTCGGAGTGGCTTGTGGGCGACCGGTTTGGGGCCACGGCAAAACAATGGCTTAGCGGTCGGGGGAACAAGCCCAGTTACGAGACGCTGCGGTCGTGGTTTACCTACGGGTGACACTGATTACACTGTCTTCACTTCCTTACGGGGAGAGAGGGACTTACTGGGTTTAGAAACAAATGAATGAACATTAGGCTTTTCTGTGATATGGATAAAAATAAAATGACAACTCCTAGAGAGTAATATCTCAGCATTGTTGGCTGGTTTCTCCTAAGACACCTGTTAGGTCTCCCTTATGAAGGCCTTAGGACACAGACAAGGAGGGAGAGAGGAGCCAGGAGCTAGTCTCTCTCCAACAACATGTTTCTAACGTTTTAGAGTCATTCATACCAGCGTTTCAGCCTGTATTTTATGGGGTGGAATATTTAATGGAATATTTTTTTTACGGGGTGGAATCTTTAATGGCATGTCATGAGAGCAGAGAGAGAGAGAGAGAGAGAGAGAGAGAGAGGAGCCACAGGCTGTAGATCTGAACCCTCTCCCTCTCTCCCTCTCTCTCTCTCTCCCTCTCTCTCTCTCTCTCTCTCGCTTGGCTAGCTGTGCCACCGTAGAGAAAGTAACAGCGAACCTATTGTGAGCGGTGGGAATTGGGCAGCAGGCCAATGATGTCATCCCTCCACAGGGACGACCAGGGGAACGCCCTCCTGCCGCCCGGAATGTGCTGTTTTTTCCTGTTGTTTTCCGGAAGGCGGCGATCAATTTTAATTCCCCTCTCATCACCCGCCCCCCCCCCCCCCCCCCCGGAACCCCCCCCCCCCCCCCCCCCCTCCGAATCTAAGGGACAGAGGGAGGAGGAAGGAGAAAACGAAGGAAAGAGATGGAGAGAGTGAGAGAGAGAGAGATGGAGAGAGTGAAAGAGAGAGAGAGATGGAGAGAGGGAGAGAGAGAGAGAGAGAAAGAGAGACGATCGGGTGCTAACACTGAATAGGTCGAGACATGCACCAATAAAAATAAAATAAAAGACAGAAACAGGATGGGTCTAGGATACTGGGTCTAAGATCGGTCTAGGATGGTCTAGGATTGTTCTAGGATGGGTCTAGGATACTGGGACTGGGATGGGTCTAGGATGCGTCTAGAATGGGTCTAGGATGGGTCGAGGATGGGTCTGGATGAGTTTGGGATGGGTCTAGGATTGGTCTAGGAGAGGTCTAGGATTGGTCATGATGGGTCTAGGATTGGTCTAGGAGGGGTCTAGGATGGGTCTAGAATGGGTCTAGGATGCTGGGTTTAGGATGGTCTAGGATTGGCCTAGGATGGGTCTAGGATACTTGGTCTAGGATGGGTCTAGGATGGGTCTAGGATGGGTTTAGGATGGGTTTAGGATGTGTCTAGGATGGGTCTAGGGTGGGTCTAGGATGGATCTAGGATTGGTCTAGGACGGGGTGTAGGATGCTACGTCTAGGATGGGTTGAGGATGGGTCAGGATGGGTCTAGGATTGGTCTAGGATTGGTCTAGGATTGGTCTAGGATGGGTCTGGGATTGGTCTATGATTGGTCTAGGATGGGTCTAGAATTGGTCTAGGATTGGTCTAGGATGGATCTAGAATTGGTCTAGAATTGGTCTAGGATTGGCCTATGATTGGTCTAGAATTGGTCTAGGATTGGCCTATGATTGGTCTAGGATGGGTCTAGGTTACTAAGATTCTCTCTTTTTCATTTGCACTTTGTAAGACGTGAATAAGGAGTAACCACGCTGGAATGCTATGAGGTCACACCACCTCCCCAATTAAAAGCTGCTGGGATCATTACAGAAGAATGGTGGCGATTCACAGCAAAAAAAGGAAGGGTTTACGGAAACTACAGCCCCCACACACCCTCCACCCCCGAGAACTCTGATTCAGATCCAAGAATACTGGGGAGACCGTTAAGATTCCCCCCTACTCCAAACACACACACACACATACATACATACACACATGCACACACACACACACATACACACACACACACACACCTTTTCATTGCTCTGCCCCTTAAAGAACATTGTCTTACTGTATGTTGGGGTGGGGACTGACTAGGCTCACCAAGCAGAGCGAGTCTACCCTCCTACCTACCGACCTACTGTACCTACCTACTGTACCCTCCTACCTACCGACCTACTGTACCTTCCTACCTACCGACCTACTGTACCTACCTACTGTACCCTCCTACCTACCTACCTACTGTACCCTCCTACCTACCTACCTACTGTACCCTCCTACCTACCGACCTACTGTACCTACCTACTGTACCCTCCTACCTACCGACCTACTGTACCTACCTACTGTACCCTCCTACCTACCTACTGTACCCTCCTACCTACCTACCTACTGTACCTACCTACTGTACCCTCCTACCTACCTACTGTACCCTCCTACCTACCGACCTACTGTACCTACCTACTGTACCCTCCTACCTACCGACCTACTGTACCCTCCTACTGTACCTACCTACTGTACCCTCCTACCTACCTACCTACTGTACCCTCCTACCTACTGTACCCTCCTACCTACCGACCTACTGTACCCTCCTACCTACCTATCTACTGTACCCTCCTACCTTCCTACAGTACCTACCTACCAACCAACCTACTGTACCGTCCTACCTACTGTACCTACCTACTGTACCTACCCTCCTATCTACTGTACCCTCCTACCTACCTACCTACCTACCTACTGTACCCTCCTACCTACCAACCTACTGTACCTACCCTCCTACCTTCCTACTGTACCCTCCTACCTACCTACTGTACCCTCCTACCTACCTACAGTACCTACCTACCAACCAACCTACTGTACCGTCCTACCTACTGTACATACCTACTGTACCTACCCTCCTATCTACTGTACCCTCCTACCTACCTACCTACCTACCTATTGTACCCTCCTACCCACTCTCCTACCTACCTACCTACCTACCTACCTATTGTACCCTCCTACCTACTCTCCTACCTACCTACCTACCTACCTACCAACCTACTGTACCTACCCTCCTACCTACTGTACCCTCCTACCTACCTACCTACCAACCTACTGTACCTACCCTCCTACCTACTGTACCCTCCTACCTACCTACCTACCTACCTACTCCTCTACCTACCTACCTACCTACCCTCCTACAGTATCTACCTACAACCAACCTACTGTACCCCTTTACCTACCTACCTACTGTACCCTCCTACCTACCTACCTATCTACCTACTGTACCTACCTACCTACTGTACTTACCTACTGTACCTACCTACCTACTGTACCTACTGTACCTTCCTACCTACCAACCTACCTACCTACCTACCTACCTACTTACCTTACCTAACCCAGGGGTGATGAAGGGTGAGAGTATACTGTAGTAGTTCTCTAGAGAGTTATCTTTCTGGTCGACTTTCAGGACTATGACCAGGGCCCAAGACCTCCAAGACCTCCAGGACTGTCCTGAGTGAGTGAGTGAGTGAGTGAGTGAGTGAGTGAGTGAGTGAGTGAGTGAGTATGTCATATGTATGTATATGTATATAATTGTGTATTATTATTCTGCTTTGGCAACAACGGTTTATTACCATTCATGCCAATAAAGCTTATTTGATTTGATTTGAGTGAGTGAGTGAGTGAGTGAGTGAGTGAGTGAGTGAGTGAGTGAGTGAGTGAGTGAGTGTATAGGATCGTGTGTGTGTGTGTGCGTGCGTACGTGCACGCGAGCGAGCGACCGTCTCTACAGCGCGGGATGTGTTTCCACTGCCTCCGTCACATGAGTGCACCAGCCCCCCTGCCCTAGCCAGCGAGTGAGTGAGTCTTCCAGAGGCCTGAGGTTCAAAGTCAGCCCAGCCGTCACATCACAGACACAGCGAGCCGCTCGCGATACGATCACGATTAATCACATCCTCTGATAGAGCGCTGCGCTGCTCCGAGCCGACAGGAACGTCATAGCAGAACCAGGAACCGAGCCCAGTGCTCAGATTGACTTCAGATTGAGCCTGGGCCGGGTGGGTCGGTTCTCAGTAATGAGGGTTTTGGATCGGGAGAGCCCAGGGAACAATTTATGATTTTTTTGTTGTTGTCGTCGTCTGGGAGAGGGGAGGGAGAAAAAAAAATATCACTTTGATGCTGTTTACTGGATATTTTGCACAAAAAAAAACCTTTATAAAGAATAAAGAAGAAGACGAAGAAAAAAAAAGGAGGGAAAAAAAAAAACGCTTCAAAAGTACTCGTTAACGGGACACAGATTTCTGTCATGCTTCCACGATCCATCTGCTTTGGGTTAGGGGCTGGGGAGACAGAGGGGTGGGGGGGTGGAGGAGGGAGAGGAGGAGGAGGAGGAGGAGGAGGAGGAGGAGGAGGAGGAGGAGGTAGTGGTGGTGGTGGTGGTGGTGGTGGGGTAATATTGACAGAGGACAGTAGGAAGACGTGTGCTTTTCAAAGCCCTCTCTGTTGGTCTGGAATGGAGGGGGGGGGTTTGTGTCCCGTCCGTCCGTCCGTCCGTCCGTCCGTCCGTCGACTCGGCCGGTCGGCGTCTGTGGCGGTTTCCTCAGAGAGGAGCGGCGTCGTCGTGGGGTCGGTCTTCCCACACTGGGCGTCGTCGTGGGGTCGGTCGTCCCGCACTGCTTCGGTCGTACCAATAAAGACACGATCTCCGAAGAGCGAGCAGATAGCGGCGGGAGACTGGACTGCTTGCTGTGCACTAAACACAGGAAGTACCCTGTCTTTACCATGTAAAGTACTCACTTTTTTTTGGGGGGGGGGGGGGGTTTGTGCAAGAGATGTCCCAGTACCACTAATTAGGAAGCAGAGCGTGCCCCCGCTCCGGTTCCTATCTGCTGGTTTGATGGGAGAAGGCTTGGGGGATTTCGAGGGGGTGCTCCACTGGGTTTTGATGAGGGCATTTCCAAACAGCGCTGCGGAGCCAAATTCCTCCGCCTCCCTCATAATCTGCGCTGCCTCCCTAATCCCAGAGGGCGCAGGAGGAGAGATAGGAAGTCTGAAGAAACAACAACTTTGTTAACGCTGCCACCCCCAATCACGCTTTTTGTCTTAACACAGCGGCTTCCGCCACCCCCCCCCCCCCTTTTTTTTCCCCCCAGCGTCTTTTCTCTCCGGTGTTCTTTCTTTCCTGTCGCCCCCTTCCGTCTCCGTCCGTCCTCTGTGCCGGTGTGAGCGGGCCCCCGGTGGGCCCAGTCAGCCAGTCTGGCCAGGGCCGTGCCGGGAGGAGCCGGGCCTGGCTAAGCCCTCAGCGAGGGGCCCTTGGAAAGCTGCCGCCTGGATGGAGCGCTGGGTAGCATGGGGGGGGGGGGGGTTGAAGAGGGGAGGGGGTCCTATCCATGCCTAGGGGCTGGCCTTGGGGGGGATGGGGGGGTGGGAGGGGAGGGGCCGGCCCTCGATGCTCCCTCGCCGTGCGCCCTATTGTGGACTAAGGAAGCGTGAAAAATCGCTGCCAAACCAAAGAGCTAAGTCTCCTTGTTATACAAGGACAATTTTCGGCACCATCCCACCCCTCCTCGGTGCCCTGGCCCCCTTCTAGCCACCCCACCCCCCATACACACACACGCACACACACACCTCGTCAGGGCTCAGCAGGCTTCGTTAAAGCGAGCAGGGCAGCCTTTTATTGTGTTATTTAATTAGCCATTCCACAGCAAACTGCCACCGTGTCCCCCTCACACACCACCACCCTGTTACACCCCACCCTGTTACACCACCACCCTGTTACACCCCACCCTGTTACACCACCACCACCCTGTCACACCACCACCCTGTTACACCACCCTGTCACAACACCACCCTGTCACACCACCACGCTGTCACACCACCACCCTGTTACACCACCCTGTCACAACACCACCCTGTTACACCACCCTGTCACAACACCACCCTGTTACACCACCCTGTCACACCACCACGCTGTCACACCACCACCCTGTCACACCACCACGCTGTCACACCACCACCGTGTCACACCACCACGCTGTCACACCACCACCCTGTTACACCACCCTGTCACACCACCACCCTGTTACACCACCCTGTCACACCACCACGCTGTCACACCACCACCCTGTTACACCACCCTGTCACAACACCACCCTGTTACGCCACCCTGTCACACCACCACCCTGTTACACCAACACCCTGTTACACCAACACCATGTTACACCACCACTACCCTGTCACACCACCCTGTCACACCACTGTCCTGTCACACCACCACCCTGTCATACCACCACCCTGTTACACCAACACCCTGTTACACCACCACTACCCTGTCACACCACCACCCTGTCACACCACCCTGTCACACCACCCGGTCACACCACCACCCTGTCACACCACCCTGTCACACCACCCGGTCACACCACCACCCTGTCACACCACCCTGTCACACCACCCGGTCACACCACCACCCTGTCACACCTCCCGGTCACACCACCCGGTCACACCACCACCCTGTCATACCACCACCCTGTTACACCAACACCCTGTTACACCACCACTACCCTGTCACACCACCACCCTGTCACACCACCCGGTCACACCACCACCCTGTCACACCACCCTGTCACACCACCACCACCTTGTTACACCAACACCCTGTTACACCACCACTGCCCTGTCACACCACCACCCGGTCACACCCCACTCTCCTCTGCTGCACGTCTCATACCATGCTCTCTCTCTGTCTCTCTCTCCCTCCCTCTCCCTTCCTCTCTCTATCCCTCCCTTTATCTCTCTCCCTCTGTCTCTCTCCCCCTCACTCTCTCTCCCCTCCCTCCCTCTGTCTCTCTCTCCCTCTCTCTCTCCTCTCTCTCCCTCTGTCTCTCTCTCCCCTCCCTCCCTCTGTCTCTCTCTCTCTCCTCTCTCTCCCTCTCATCACTGTCTCCAGTCCCAGTCCCCTGTTGTAATTAGACAGTTTTGGAGGTGTGTGTGTGTGTGTGCGTGCGTGTGTATGTGCGTGTGTGTGAAGGTGGGGGTGCATGTAGGAGAATGATGGGATGAGGGAAGCTACCCCCTTGGAGCCACCCCCCGCCACCCGGGCCCCCCTATCCACGGGGACAATGGCGACCAGCGGGCCTACTGTAGACAGCTCAGCCATACTGTCCCCACTGCCCACTGCTTTCTCCACAATCATTAGCTAGTTAACGCAGATTAGTTACAACGGCTGCAGAGGCGCTGGCTTACAAACATGAAAGACTGGGTCTGTGACTGAGGAACTGGCAGACACGTTAACGGACCGCTAGCCATCAATACAGAATACATCTCACACCTAAGGCCCTGTCTCATTTGTGTTCTATCACATTGTTATTTTCTTCACAAAGTCTTTGTTTTATTTGTTTCCATCTGTCTGCCTGCCAGGAAAGGACACTTCAGGCGCTGGATCCTTTGAAAGAGTCATTCAGATGAAATGGTGACATTTTATGGGACCAGATCTCTCTGTGCAAGCACTTTTGAAAATGTGGAGATATGTTGAAGTGTTATGAACGTCGCGCGTATGTCTATGAATGCACATTCTGTCCCATTATGACTGTCAGAGAATGGCCGTGTTCAGGGTTCTCTGCGCGAAGGATCTGCGCCCCCTAGTGGTCAAAGAGAGATCAACCACCATGTCAAACCTGACGGTACGGAACAGTCTCCTCTGCAGATTGACTGGTTAAATGATGAATAAGACAGCCGTTTAACCTTGCCCAACAACATGTAAGATACCCTGATATGGACAATCCTCCACAGCATCTACAACATGAGGTCAAAAAGAGAAACAAACCCATCTCCAAACGAAGGAACAGGAAAGTAATAAGGAAACAGGAAAGTAATAACCTGCCAGCCCCCCAAAACAGCAACTATTAAACTCAAAGTTATTGCACTTAATTTCTGTCTTTGTGATATCGCTGTTAGATCACACGTAAATCTCCATTCATAGGTATGCGCCTCGGTAACTCTATGCCACATCTTAATTGCGTCATTCAACAGATTAGACATTCTAGTTCAACAAGACTACACAACCCCAAACCCGCTTTAATGATCAGCTCATGGTCAGTTCGCACGGGAAAGGTAACGTTTAGTAATCTGTGCCCATTTATAGCTTTAATTGCGCGCTTATTTAGTGACCCCAAAGTTCAAACAGCGAATTCCTGTGTGGTGGACCTCGCCATCTAAGGCGGAATGTGATGCCCGTCTTCTGTAGGCCCTCCTGGTCACCCAGCTAAATGTCTCTCACTCACCTCATGGGAATGCAGAATAGGAAACGGTTAAGTGCTTCAATTAAATATTGACAGCGTATTAAACCGATCAACTCGAGCGCATAGCGCGCAGGACGTCCGCGCGCGAGCCGGGAGAGCAGGGCGAGATAAGCCTGCAGGGAAACTGGCTGCGTTACGTTTCGTTGTAGGAAAATAATAGTGTGTTTGATGAAGCCTAACATTCTATAGTGTGGAATATCAACGCGGACGAAAACGGCTTCTCTAGGACCCTGCTGATCCCTGTGATTGTGTCCGATATTTTCCACGTTGTGAGGGGAGGGGGCCGGGGTGCTGTCAGTCAGAGCGAAAGTGGCGGCGGTGGGCAGGGCCGACTGACACTTTGTACCGTCGGAGGGGGATATTTAACTTGGGATTGAGCACCGCTCGCAACAGACACACTCACACACAGTGTGCCTAAGCAAAGAAACGCTCAGCGCCAAGTCTCAGACCTCCTAAAGTAGGAGCGACTAAGTAGGAGCTACTGTACCAGCTTTCAAAGGAGTAAAGATTCTTCCCCAGGGATTGCCGCGTATTCTGACCGGGCTGAAGGCACCAGAATTCGGGACTGAATAGTCATGCAGCGGCGGTGGGACGTGTAGCTTTTTTGAACGAAATGATCAATGTCACCTCAGCGAAAGGGGACAACGGACTGAACTAAACTTCCACTGGCACGACACAGTCTGCATTTGATATGCATTTCGTGCGTGTCAGTTTGTAGTGCGTTGTGAAACTGTGATCCAAGTGGTAACCTTTGATGCACAAAGCAACTGTGCGTCCTCGAGGAATGTGATATAGATTTATGTGAGGAAAAGCGTTTTTCTTTTCGGAACGACCTCTGGACACATGGTTATACGTTTTCCAAACTTTTTTCCCCTCAATCAAATTCCGTGGTTAGTTTTGCGACGGGTATCCGCTGAAATATCTTGGACATTTTCACTGAGGTCACAATAGGACGTTGGAATATCGACACTGGGACCGAAAATAACACTTTCTCAGTCCGTGGATTGTGTGCTTATTGGACCTTGTCAAACCTGAGAGTGCCAGGCCACGTTGAGAGAAGCCACGTTTATAAAAGCCGTGCGTAAAAATAACATTGGCCAAGACGGCCCTCAATGCCAGCCCGTGACATTTAAAACTTGGTGAAGTACTCTTTTGTGCGTCCTTCTCTCTCGGGGCGTTCTGGATCTATTCTATCTCTGAGGGGAACGAGGATCTTTAGAAACACTTCATTCCATGCAGCTCTCGCCTCCGCCACTGTCATCCAGTCTAGACAATTTGTCGTGGCTTTGAGTCTCTGGCGTAACCATGACAACCACAAGAAACCCAAAGTGAATTTGAGGGAAAGACTGAACGGGGAGAGAGAGAGAGAGAGAGAGAGAGAGAGAGAGAGAGAGAGAGAGGGGTGAATAGAGTTTTCCCATTTTGTTTGGTGCTGTTTTTGTTTAGACTAAGCCTAAGTCTTGTTTTTTTTTTCTCCAGAAAATAGAGGCACCCTTTGCGCTACAAGATAGCATCAGCAGGCAATTTGCTAAGTTTAAGGATCCCCAAAAAGAAAGCGCTCCAGTCCATGTCATTCAAACCCGACGTGGTCTATTAAAAGTATCGTCTTGCCCGTGCCTCTACTTCGGCTATTTATGAAGCCCCCGGGCTGCTCATTTCATAGTGCACAGTAGCGGTGAAAGAACACAATATTAAACACACGAGAAGAGCCTGTGCGTATACAAGACAAACATGGGCTTCTCACAAACGCTACTCATTTATGTGCTGGTGTCCGTTCACCTGGGAGCCTCTCAGCACTATCTGCGCCTCCGTCCCTCGCCCAGCGAACACCTTCCTGTGCCCGACCTGAAGGAGGACCCCGACCCGGAATACGACCCGCGGGAGCAGGACTTGGCCGAGAGGACTCTGCGGAAAAAGCTCGGCAGCAACTTCGACCCCAACTTCATGTCCATCAGCTCGCCCCTGCTGGTGAACGTCTCCGCGCAAGACACCCAGATGAGGCTGCAGGGACCGATGCCCAACGACATTAAAAAGCTGGACCTCACTGAGACTCCCTACGGGAAGCGGGTAAAAGTGGGCAAGAAGGCACGCAGGAAATTTCTGCAGTGGCTATGGACGTACACACACTGTCCAGTGGTGTATAGCTGGAAGGACCTGGGAGTGAGGTTCTGGCCTCGCTGGATCAAGGAGGGCAGCTGCTTCAATGAACGCTCTTGTTCCTTCCCCGAGGGGATGTTTTGCAAACCCGTCAAGTCGATCACCAAGACGTTCCTCCGGTGGTATTGTCAGGGGTTTTTAAGACAGAAATATTGTACGTGGATACCGGTGCAGTACCCAATCATCTCAGAGTGCAAATGCTCGTGCTGAGGTTCTCTATGGAGTCTGCGGGGTCGCGGGAGTGGACTGGTTTCTATTGCACTGTAAACTCTCAATTAAGGTGGGCACCATAGCGAATCTATTTTTTTATATAGCATTTTAATTGAAATACCAACATTGTACATATTTAAGAAAAATGCAGCTATTTTTTTGTAAATGAACAGGACCATATTTTATTTCAGCCCTGAAACGTGTTTTTAGGGGAACACAAGCACTTCGGAAAGAAGAGCTTATATTTTTTATGAACAACTGAAGATGGAATGCATACACTTCTCCAAGAAGTTCACTTTTTTTCAACTGAACATTGATGATGACTGTTATTTCACTGCAATGCTGCCTAGAGTTTTTGTATGATATTAATATCAATAATAATTAAATTGAAAGTTGAGGATAAAGATATATATAAGGGCGTGAACTCAGCTTTTGGAAAACATAGTATTGTAGAAATAAACAAATCTGTATGTTTTATTTATTATTTTAACGATTGTGAGTATAGAACATAAGGAAGGAGAATAGCAGAGTATACCAGAAATTATGGGAGATATTTTCTCCTACTTGAATATTTCTAAAAATAAAATAAAAAGTAAACATGTCAGTGTAAATGTTATGGTTACACGTTTTAGCAATAAAGTCTATCTTTTCAACATGTATTAGTGTCAAGCAAGTGTGTGTTCCCACCCAAGGGGGCGTGTGTACTGATGCAGAGTGGACGGAGTGTGTAAATGCACAGTAAGTCTGGGTGCAGTGAATGGTGGGAGGGGGGGGCGACGTTACTGACGCTCCACGCTGTCAGTGTGATTTTAGAAACGGGTGATTTACTATGTTGTGTAATGTGCAACACATACCTAAAGCGCCTCGACACAACTGGCGCTCATTGTTAACGCCAAGCGGGGAGACGAGGCGTTTTTACACCTCGCTCCTTCTTTTACACCTCGCTTCTTACACAAACTCCCATTTCTCTGATCCAAGGTGTTAACATAACGGTAAAATATGATTCAGACATTTCAAACTCCGTCAGTTGATGAAATGGCGAGGCGAACATGCGAGCCAGGACCGTCCGGGTATGTGCTGTGCTGTTCCCTTGACGCTCTGCACTGGTTCCACTGGAGTAGCCCGTTTGTATTGAGAGAGAGAGAGAGAGAAGGGGGGGGGGGGAGAGAGAGAGAGAAAGAGAGCAGAGCGGCGCCTATTCCAGCCTATGACAGCCTCCGACAAAAACAAAGACTGTAAAACAATGGCCCACTGTTTTTGACGTTACCAGACTATTAATTGGAAAGCGGGTAAACTGTCTGCAAGTTAAAGAGATATGGCCAATTAAACCGGGACACGCATGGGATTAAGACCAAATCAAGCAACGAGTCATTTACTCTAAGTAGGGATTTTATGGTGTTTATATTATTCTTTAAATACAATCAACGACTTAAACAGAGGTTCCAGCAATTACGAAACGTTTCGAGCTCTTCCAAACGTCCTAAAGCCAGAGCCGCATTTCCAACGAACGCATCTTGTGTGCGTTAAAGTGATTTGTGTCTCAGCGGGCTGAGTTGGATTTGACAGTTGCCGCCCGGTTATTGTGAGAGATATACTGAAGGGATTTAGTAAGGAGAGGAGAGCGGCAGTGTGCCAACAGAGGAGGAGGAGAAGGAGGAGAGGAGGAGGAGGAGGGGGGCTGCTTTCCTCTCTGTCAGCTTCTTTCTTGATGATGTCTCGGGGTTTTTAGAAACTGCGCCTCTGACTCGGCGGCGCCACTCAGCCGCCCCCTCTTGACTGTGTAGAATGAAGCACTTTGGGAAACAGTAACCCTTTCAGGCTCTGCCCGGAGAGTATTTTAGAAGCGTGTGAAAGGCAATATGCCGCCGTGGCTCCAGCTAGGTACGCACCTTTTAGACACAGAGCCCGTCAGCCAGTCCGGACGTCTCTGGCCTTGTTATTTTGTATCTCTCGGTGCCGTGAATATAATTTCCTTGCACTCTCATGTAACTGATCTGTATCCACGAGTATTATCACCGACCAAATACGTATAGACTACACAGGAAGACTTTAGGAATGTAAGCATTTGATTGAAATATGAATTAGGCTATAGACTACGCACGCGCATGTTAACTCTTGGGTGACCGTTATAGACGCAGCTCTTATAGTGGGCTGTGTTTTTGGAGGGGCTGCTCTCGAACCTGCTCAGGAAAAAGGCCATTCAGTTTGCGTTTCATTTATCTCTCTGTCAGTGTAAATGGTCCGTGCAGTCCGCTGACATCGCCGTGCAACGCATGGGATTCCAACCTTCCCGATGCCCTAGTTATGCCAGCCGCCATTGGGCACTTATTCGGAAGTCAAAGTCTATTCGTTTTCCACATGGTACCAGTCTCATCTGTCCAGATCAGCGACCTGTCCAGCGCCTTTCCCAGTCAGATGTAACAGCCTTGCAGTCCTGACCACACCGAGACCTCTTGATTGACAGGCGTGTCTATCAGCACATCGTTTGGGGGGTTCGTCAGTGTTGACGGCAAATAATAAGCACGTTATGACACATGACATGGGAACCAGGGCATGCCTTTACTAACTACCTCTCAGCGTCGGAGACGTCACGGTGGACCAGGCTTGGAGACTGACAGTGATTTAGAATCCAGAATATTTGGAAGGGCAATATGGAATAGACTCTTCGAATTGTCATTACATTTATGACTTATAAACACGTACAGTAGCTTCCTGTGCCGTCAGTCAGATGTAACATCCTGTTGGGAAACGTGTGATAATGCATGTGTGTATTTACCAGCTATCACGGCTTACTGAGTAACTGCTTTAGAGATGAGCTGAGCTGACATGATGACGATGAAGATGATGAAGATGAAGATGGGGACATGAGAAGGCTCATCTTCTTATGGAGTCAATTATGATGATGAATTAGAGTGCGCTCACGAGTGACGAGGAGGGTGTGTGCTGCAATGACACGCGGCCACGCGCACACACACACACACACACTACTGTACACATAGTGTTACATCCCATAGAGACTGATCAACCAATCATGTTGTACCCTGGCCAAGGCCTCTCAGTATGTACACACACACACACACACATACACACACAAACACACGCGCATGAAAGCACATACTTGGTGTAGTATGCACAGACACGCACACACACACACACACACACACACACACACACGCAGGCCCTGGTGAGACAGACGGAGACAGAGACAGGGTCTGCTGCCCCCAAACCCCAGCGTGTAAAAGAGTGTGAGTCAGCATGGCTGAGGTTATTGATGATGACAGGGTATTAGATGGGGTGGGGAGGGGGGATGGGGTGGGGGGGCAGAGGGGGGTGGGGGGGGCAGCGTTGTCACCAGAGCTGATACCCAATGTTCCGCCGTGGGCTGGAACAGCACAACTCTCCAACCGCATCCCCGAACCGCGGTGTCTGGAAGAGTGTGTGTGTGTGTGAGGGAGTGTGTGTGTGTGTGTGAGTGTGTGTGTGGGAGTGTGTGTGTGAGTGTGTGAGACAACATGTAATTGTACAGTACGTGAGCACGTAATTGTGCGTGCATGTGTGTGTGCTCTGACAGAATGTGCTTGTGGATGCCTGGGTGTGGGTTTACAGATCTTGAACTGTGTGTGTGTGGGGGGGGGGGGGGTTACAGATCTCTAGCTGACTTCCGGGTGGTCTTTGGATGATGCTCAAAATCGGGTCACCAGAATACCCCAACCAACCGTCTAATGATTCACTTACATGCCTGAAATGCATAGGGTGTGTGTGTGTGCGTGCATGTGTGTGCATGTGTGCGTGCATGTGTGTGTGTGCGTGCGTGTGTGTGTTTGAATGCACTTCTGAATCTGGGTCAGGGACACCAAATAAACTCTTCTTCCCGTCCTGTAGTAGCTGCCTCTCCCTGCGTGAGACTCTCAGCCGACGCCACCCTCCATGGCTGGTCTAGGATCAGCCGCCCTGTCTCTGCTCAGGGCCGTCCTGATCAGGAGAACTGTTTAAAACTGCGCTCAGATCAGCAGTTAAGGCCACCGCGGTCCGGACTCCCGCCTACTCTTGCCATAGATACAGCCAAAGTAGCACGGCCGTGTCCGTGCCAAATCCTAACCTTCTACCCCTCCAGAGTTTTGCCTCGCCCCTTCAAAACCTCGACCCCCCCCCCAAACCCGTCCGTCCGTCTGCTAGGCCGTCCGCGGGCCGCCGCCATGCACCCTACAGTAGGCTAAGACCCCATTCGCCCGTAAGCTCCTTCATAGGCTGTGATCTTATATACGTGGTAACGTTTTAATCAGATACTTAGAGCCTAAGACTCCGATTCCTCAAGTCACGCTCGCTGACTGCTCTATTTGACTCTTGTTAGGTGTAATGGATAGCGTAAGCCGAAAGGAGGGCTAAATTTAGCTGAGGCCTCACGAAGCTCTCGCTCATGTCTGGGAATAGAGTGTACACCAGCCTCTGTTTCTATGGTTACTCCCACTTTTCCACATCCAGAGTTTTATGTCCAGAAAAAATACCCCCACCGACAACGTAAAAAAAAAAAAAAACGTTCTGGTTTCCCTGCGTCTGAGAAAGATTCCCAATTTAGTCTTTTATCACATTCCGGGCTCAATCGGGATTCAAAGCGGTGTTAAAGTTAACGGAGCCGAACGACGCTGGACTGACGGACGGGCGGTTGTGGAAGTGTTGTTGGCTTCCTGTCTAAAAATGTGCCCGAAGACAGAAATATGCAGCCGACCGCTATTGACACGCACCTCTCTGTGGAGCAGGCGTGGGACGGACGTCACATGACCGCTCAAACTGACACCGGCTATAACGGGCGGCTCCGGCAAACCTCGCGCCGCGTTTCGAACTCAGGCGACGCAGAAGATGTGTGACGTGCGTGAGCTACACACACACACGCACGCACGCACGCACGCACACGCTGCGTGTCAGACATCCTCGGCGCACACCCGCGCTAATCAGCAGCCCACACAAACACCCAAGGTGTTTCCAGTACCAGTATAATTACCTCATAATCGTAACGACACACACAGGTAATTCGTAAAACGTCTCAAGTTGTTTACCAGACTACTCAGGCTGATCGTGATTGCGCCTGGTAGATATATACACACACTTCCCCTCCGCCCCCCCCCCCCCCCACACACACACACGATTACATTCTATACTTTCCATATCCATCAACCCAGGACTTGATTGCTGGGAAGGGAAGAAGTCCACCCCCCACCGCACACACACACACACACACACACTCTCTCTCTCTCTCTCTCTCTCTCTCTCTCTCTCTCTCTCTCTCTCTCTCTCTCTCACACACACACACACACACACACACACACACACACACACTCACTACCTCCCCCCTCCGTGGCTGTCTCCCAGTGCCCCTCCGTGCGCCTGGATGGCATGCTGGGAATGTTTACTTTCGCCACAGTGCGTATTTACAGAGCCTAATAGTTTTTTAGGCCCTGATGGCGCCTCTCTCTGTAACATGTGTACAGCCCCCCCACCCCCATCAAACAACAAATCCAACCGCTCGCTGGCTCGTCGAGTTTTGCAATCACGTATGTGTGCCCCCTCTGTGGCCGGAGAGACCAGGATTACCAGGGCCACGGGACGCGCCGCTCACACTAAAACGCAACCAGAATGGTCAATAAGGATTTTTATGAGAGAACATGTGAATGTCTGGAGCAGGAGTGCACGCTGTCTTTGCCAATGAATTCATTAAGTTTGTTTTGCAAGTTGTGTGAGTGTGTGAGTGTGTGTGTGTGTGTGTTTGTGTGACCGTCTGCCCGCGTGTGTGTGTGTGTGTGGGGGGGGGGTGGTAAGTATGTGTCTGTGCGTCACAGATTATGTGTGTACACCCTTACATACATTTCTATAGGGGGAGTGTGTGTGTGTGTGTGTGTGTGTGTGTGTGTGTGCGTGTGTGTGTGTGTGTGTGTGCGTCCTCCCCCCCGGAGGAGCTGTGGAAGTGTGTAGCAGCGTGAAGGAGGAAACACTCAGTCCATTGTTTTATTTTCTCCCGTGGACAAAGAGGGTGAGGGGACCAAACAGGTGAACATAACTGGCTCTATTGTCCCCCAGCGGGACGGAGGCCGTGGACCTGCCGTCCTGACGCCTGCCTGTCTGTCCCATTCAGCCGCCGTGGTCTATTCAGGGCTGGGGACGCCGGGACGCACTGCCGGGGTGGGTGGGTGTGTTTGTAGGAGAATAGAAGGTTATGTGTGTGTGTGTTTGTGTGTAAGTGTACCTGGGTTTAAGTAGGTGTGTGTGTGTGAACAGGAGAATGCCTGGTGATGGGTTACCAGGAGCGGAGTGGAGGAGGGACAATGGCCCCGGGGACATTCCTGACATGGCCGTCCACCCCGGGGAGGAAGCACAGGGGATTTATTGGTGTCAACGGCCCCCGCGGAGAAAGGGACGGACGCTCCCTTTGTCCCGCCCCCGGCGTTGGGGAGGGCCCTACACCGAGGGGGCCTCGCTCCGGAGGGGAGACACCTCCGCACACAAGAGACACCTCCGCACACACACACGCACACACACACGCACACACACACGCACACGCGCACGGGGAAGAAAGCACCAATTAGGAGCTAGACATATAGGGCCATAGGGGTTTGGAGTGGGAGGAAGGGGCAGAGTGTGTGTGTGTGTGTGTGTGTGTGTGTGTGTGTGTGTGTGTGTGTGTGTGTGAATAGAGGGGATATGTAAAGAGAGACCCAGAGGAGACGCTTTTCAACTCAAAGTGCACCAGTTTGACCCCATGGGAACGTAGCTGTCAAACTGCCCGACTAAATAAAAAACTTATTTTAGAGAAAAGCCTTTAACACCTATCTACTCTTTAGGTATATCATCAGCAATATTCAGAGAGGGAGGGAATTATGTAGCAATGTAACAGACTCCTAGTCCTTTTACTGCCTTTAATGAAGTATTAAAGGTTACATTCTCATTCTGTAGAGGCAGGCCACTGGTTACAGAGCAAGACTCACTGTATTTGAACGATCGTCTGATAATCCAACGCTTCAACACCGGCAGGATGAAAACTAATCAGATTAAAACGCTTTAAACTTCCACTAGAAGCTAATGGGCACTAGATTTGAGAATCTAGAACTCAGTGATCGGACGATACAACACGCTGTATCAAGGTTATACAGACATAGATCCAGCCCGGTGTCCTCGCCAAGAATCCATATCAGTGTCTCTGTTCAGACTGTCCTCATCCAGACGAGTGTTAATCTGTGTCTGGGAAAACGAGGAATTATTTTACACGTGAAATACGGGAAAGGTGGTCAGATCAGAAGACATACTATAAGGTTCAGATTAAGACATTCTATAGGGTTCCGATTAAGATATACTTATAGGGTTCAGAGACATAGTATAGGGTTCAGAGACATACTATAGGGTTCACATTAAGACATACTGTACTATAAAGTTCATATTAAGACATACTATATAGTTCAGATTAAGACATACTATCGGGTACAGATTAAGACATACTGTAGGATGCAGATTAAGACATTGCAGGATTACATGTATATTAAGATTTACTATAGTGTTCAGATTAAGACATAATATGGGGTTCAGATAAAGATAAACAGGGTTCAGATAAAAACAGTATGTAGGGTTCATATTAAGACATGCTATATGGTTCATCTTAAAACATACTAAAGGATTCAACTTTAAGACATTCTGTATGGTTTAGATTAAGACATACTATATGGTTTAGATTAAGACATTGCAGGGTTCAAATTAAGACATACTATCGGGTTCAGATTAAGACATACTGTAGTATAGAGTTCAGATTAAGACCATCCTGTAGGGTTCAAATTAACACATTCTGTATGGTTCAGACTAAAACATAAAACGTTCAGGTTAAAACATACTGTAGGGTTCAGATTAAAATGTATTGTAGGGTTCAGATTAAGACCTTCTGTAGAGTTTGTATTAAGACATACTTTATAGGTTCAGATTAAGACATACTTATTATGGTTCAGATTAAGACATATCTATTCTGGTTCAGATTAAGACATACTGTACTTATTATGGTTCAGATTAAGACATATCTATTCTGGTTCAGATTAAGACATACTGTACTTATTATGGTTCAGATTAAGACATATGTATTCTGGTTCAGATTAAGACATACTGTACTTATTATGGTTCAGATTAAGACATATCTATTCTGGTTCAGATTAAGACATACTGTACTTATTATGGTTCAGATTAAGACATATCTATTCTGGTTCAGATTAAGACATACTGTACTTATTATGGTTCAGATTAAGACATATCTATTATGGTTCAGATTAAGACATACTGTATTTATTATGGTTCAGATTAAGACATATCTATTCTGGTTCAGATTAAGACATACTGTAGGGTTCAGAATGAGTTCCTGGGGAGGACCGGTTGGTCCGCTGACTGACAGGCAGGGTGTGAGGGGGACAGAAGACAGGTCCCACACCACAGCTGAATGAACCTAACCCTA
Organism: Borostomias antarcticus; assembly: GCF_949987555.1. Taxonomy (NCBI): domain Eukaryota; kingdom Metazoa; phylum Chordata; class Actinopteri; order Stomiiformes; family Stomiidae; genus Borostomias; species Borostomias antarcticus. The sequence goes on along the minus strand of NC_140255.1, from coordinate 7,927,707 downwards.
ACCCAACCTGGAGCAACACTGCCCCCTGCTGACTAAGCACACACATGCAGCCAAGCACTGAGGAAGGAGCCCCATAGCCAGGAAGACAGCCTCTGTCCCAGTTGTGTTTCTGGCAGTACACTACCTGCCAACAATCTCTGAGAGAGAGAGAGAGAGAGAGAGAGAGAGAGGAAGGGAGAGAGAGGAAGGGAGAAAGAGAGGGAGGGAGAGAGAGGAAGGGAGAAAGAGATGGAGGGAGAGAGAGAGAGAGGAAGGGAGAAAGAGAGGGAGGGAGAGAGAGAGAGAGAGAGGAAGGGAGAAAGAGAGGGAGGGAGAGAGAGAGAGAGAGAGGAAGGGAGAAAGAGAGGGAGGGAGAGAGAGACAGAGAGAGGGCATGGTATGAGACGTGCAGCAGTGGAGAGTGGGGTGTGACAGGGTGGGATGTGATGGAGAGAGAGAGAGAAAGAGAGAGAGAAAGAGAGAGAGGTGGCTGTAGCTCAGGAGGTAGAGCGGATCGTCCAATGGTCGTAGGGTCGGCGGTTCGAATCCCACCTCCTCCTGATGACCTGTCGAAGTGTCCTTGGGCAAGAGGCTGAACTCCAAACTGCTCCCAATGAGCAGGTTAGCACCTTGCATGGCAGCAGCCGCCATTGGTGTGTGAATGTGTGTGTGAATGGGTGAATGAGAGGCCATTGTAAAGCGCTTTGGATAAAGGCGCTATGTAAGTGCAGTCTTTTTACCATCTACCATCTATGGTGAATGTTTCCAGCCCCGGTCAGTTTACATGTAAGGATTTTTAAGATATTGTTGTTTGTTGTTGTTTACAGGTGCAATAAGGTAGAAAGACTTCCTGTCTTAATGAACAAGACCGTCATCATGGTACCATATCAGCTTTACTTGTCATATTTACACAATACGGTTACCATGAAACGCAAATGTGAGAGCTTCTCCTCGTCTGACCTGTGTAACAGGTGGGTAAGATGGTCATCGAAACCACTGACCTTAACGTGGGAACCCAAACATCCACCACTAGACCAACGACGAAATTCCCTGAGATCCAGGGGCACTATCTGTGTTTTTCAGTCACAGACAGGGCTAAGAGTGATGTTCTCAACAGCCTCTGACACACCAACAAGATAGCCCACTGCTTTTTGGTCCGCTTCCGATATCTGGATCCTAGCACTGAGGTTTTCTGGATTCTGTCGTGACTATATGAAGACAATCCTCATTATTGCCTATGCATTTTATTTAGTGCTATTCCCTCTCCTGGAGGATCAATGAAGTACACTACTACTTCCACTACTACCACTTATACTGTCTGTTACAGCAGAACAGAGCAGCACAAATCACCTAGGCCTACTTCAAAGCCGGCGCTGTTTAGACTGCTCACACACACCGTGACACACAGCGAGAGAGAGAGAGAGAGAGAGAGAGAGAGAGAGAGAGAGAGAGAGAGGGGGGGGGGGGGGGTCGTATCTAACTGCACCAGACACAAACATTCAATACAAACAATCCATCAGCAGGAGAGACAC
>NC_140255.1:7916196-7923696 GCF_949987555.1 Borostomias antarcticus | reverse complement strand
CATCATGTCCCTGACCAGTTAATCACTACTAACCACCATGTCCTTGACCAGTTAATCACTACTAATGACCATGTCCCTGACCAGTTAATCACTACTAATGACCATGTCCCTGACCAGTTAATCACTACTAATGACCATGTCCCTGACCAGTTAATCACTACTAACCATCATGTCCTTGACCAGTTAATCACTACTAATGACCATGTCCTTGACCAGTTAATCACTACTAATGACCATGTCCCTGACCAGTTAATCACTACTAATGACCATGTCCCTGACCAGTTAATCACTACTAACCATCATGTCCTTGACCAGTTAATCACTACTAACATCATGTCCCTGACCAGTTAATCACTACTAACCACCATGTCCTTGACCAGTTAATCACTACTAATGACCATGTCCCTGACCAGTTAATCACTACTAATGACCATGTCCCTGACCAGTTAATCACTACTAACCATCATGTCCCTGACCAGTTAATCACTACTAACCACCATGTCCTTGACCAGTTAATCACTACTAATGACCATGTCCCTGACCAGTTAATCACTACTAATGACCATGTCCCTGACCAGTTAATCACTACTAACCATCATGTCCCTGACCAGTTAATCACTACTAACCACCATGTCCTTGACCAGTTAATCACTACTAACCATCATGTCCTTGACCAGTTAATCACTACTAACCATCATGTCCTTGACCAGTTAATCACTACTAATGACCATGTCCCTGACCAGTTAATCACTACTAACCATCATGTCCTTGACCAGTTAATCTCTACTAACCACCATGTCCTTGACCAGTTAATCACTACTAACCACCATGTCCTTGACCAGTTAATCTCTACTAACCACCATGTCCTTGACCAGTTAATCACTACTAACCACCATGTCCTTGACCAGTTAATCACTACTAACCATCATGTCCTTGACCAGTTAATCTCTACTAACCACCATGTCCTTGACCAGTTAATCACTACTAATGACCATGTCCCTGACCAGTTAATCACTACTAATGACCATGTCCCTGACCAGTTAATCACTACTAACCACCATGTCCTTGACCAGTTAATCACTACTAACCATCATGTCCTTGACCAGTTAATCTCTACTAACCACCATGTCCTTGACCAGTTAATCACTACTAATGACCATGTCCCTGACCAGTTAATCACTACTAACCATCATGTCCTTGACCAGTTAATCACTACTAACCACCATGTCCCTGACCAGTTAATCAGGAGGTGGTCTGGGGGAGGGGGGGGGGGGAGGGGGGGCTTCACATGGACTGATGGAGATCAGACAATTGTACACATTGGTAATTCTTCATTCCGTAACCCCCTATCTCCTCAATGTTACACTTTGACACTTTGACCACACCCTCACCATGAGACGTGTGTGTATGTTTGGTGTGTGTGTGTGTGTGTGTGTGTGTGTGTGTCATCTTATCAACACTAATATATTTTCTGTTCTCACTCACTAGTGAGCCTTTGAACCCAGGCCCTCGTTAGCCCATGAGCGAGTGAGTGTGTGAGAGGATGTGTACAATAACGCCAACGTGCTGTCTTGACTGAAGATGAGTCAGGCCAGGAAAGTAAACAGCCCAGGACCCAGAGAGGGTTGGGTATAAACACTAGATGTGTTGAGAGGGACTGTGAGAGTTTATTTTACAATGGAGCTGGAAGGCGTTTGAAGTGTCTGAGGGGGTCCTTCTCCAGGACTGGGGGTGTTTGGATCTAATTATCACTCAGTTGGGTTTCACCAGTCCACTGAGCTCTGGAACCACTTCCTCTGTCCTTTGATGGCAGATCTCAGACTCTAAAAGGTGTTACACAGAACTATTTGTGACAAAAGAAGAACCATCAAGGTTCCATTAATAAAACCTTTTTTTTTTTCTTTTTTTTTAGGTCGGTACGGTTCTATATAAACCTATTTTCAGGTCCGAAAAAAACCCTTTATGGTTCCAAAAATCACCTTATATGGAGGTGAAAGTGTTCTTTTGGAGCTGAACTCTATATGGAAACTTTTTTTTTCTTCTATTTTTATATACGCGATTATTTTGCTCAGTAGCCCTCATGGCAGACCTTGTAGGCATATGGATCTACAAAGATGATTTGCACTTTCATGGAAAGAGTAGGCCTATGTAGGCTACATGGCTCACTGTTAAATTGAAATGTTATTAATATAGGCTAGGGAATTGTAGCCTATCGAATGTTACAATCACAAACGCCTGGAAGTCTTTATGGTCGAATTAAGCTCAAAGTTGAAATGTCGAAATGAGTAAGAAATGAAATAAAATTCGAGACGAGTAACAGAGAAGCGTTTCCACATTTCTTCTTCCTCCTAATCCCAGGGAAAAGCCTTGCTGCTCTGGCCGCCCTCGGGGTCGCTGGTCTGTGAACGAAGCTCCGCTGTAAACTGCGGCTCTGATGATGCCGCGGCGCTGCCCGCAAAACAAACACGAGCAACACTATTAAAACCGGATCACTTTCTGGTGCGTCTCCCAGACGTGGATGGATGGCGTTTATAATGCCACATAATTACTGCCAGATAGTAGCCGGCTCCTTAGTTCCTCCGAAATTGATTAGTTTCCTCGACTGGTATTAGTCACAGGCTTATCCAAACTTTTCTTATAATTACACAGCATAGAAAGCCTAGGTAGATGAGAACATGTAGCTGGGGATAATACAAGGATCATTCGTTCAAATATGACCTCTAAAGCAAAGACCAAAAGCTGTACGATGGTAGTGTTTGCGTAATTAAAAAAAAAAATTCAAGATACCCCCTTTTCTTTTAATGAAAAGCCTAACCAAGTGTTTAGTGTTTGTCAATAGCCTAGAAGAGTGCGTTCCCATTTTTGACACCTGCCATCAATTCGCAATCAGTCTCATATTTGCCAATGTGTAGACTATTTGAGCATAAATAATAATGATATGATATTTTCCACCAGTGTAATGTGAGTTGTATCTCGGCTCGCACTTGTCAGTTTTCAGGAGCCAACATATTTGTCGCACAAATTGACCGACTGCTTTTCGGAAACTCGGGGGCTCCCCATGTTAATGGTGCGCGATGCAAGCGCGGCGCCTGGCCAGAAGAGGGCGCCCACCCCCTACTGAAAACCAGGTGAGTGGGCTCTCCCTCTGGGGAAGGAAACGAGACTCAGCATCGCCCTGTGCTCTCTCTGGCACTGATGTCAAAAATGAAGCGAGGCAAAAGCAGCCGGAGGCTGACATTTTCATAAAGGTGTCCGCCGCAGGGAACCCGACGCCGAGAGAACGGGGCTTTGGAAAAAAATCCCCTAAACTTGTTTTGTTTTGGAGACAAAATCAGTAATCCAAATGCAACAACACAAAGGACCGCATAGCGCTCTCCGCTTGAATTCCCTGTGACAGCAAGTGAGTGTGTTACCTGTTCTTTCTCTTTCTTTCTTTCTTTCTTTCTTTCTTTCTTTCTTTCTTTCTTTCTTTCTTTCTTTCTTTCTTTCTTTCTTTCTTATAATGCAGCAGAATCTGTCCCCACTTGTAACGAGAGTGATAATCTATGTAGATTAGTGCCTGCCCTGTGCGGGGCATTACCCAGATATAATACGACCTGTCTGTGTGTGTGGTATTGGGATGGAGGTATTTTGAATTGAATTGAAACCTTTATTTATTCAGGGGAAGAAACTTGAGAGCAAGATCTCTTTTTCAATGCCGCCCTGATTACAATAAAAACATACAAAATAGGAACATCATAAGAAAAAACAACATGAAATCAAAACAACAGAAGTTGAGTGGAAGGCTATAAGCTGTGGAGCCCGTAGCCACTATAAAACTGACCAGCTTCATATTTCATAGAGAAGCATTGTAATATCTGACAGATGAGAGATAATGTTTACCATCTATATTTAACAGATATGCCTGGTCTACTAACTTAATTTCTTGGGATATTTATGGTGAATAACTGAGGCCGTTCATTTTAACAAATATACCCAAAGATCAATGTGATCATGTGAACTTATTATTAGGCTATTATCAGGCGATTTTCATGTGTTGAGAGAATGGTTTGTTAAGTTGATGTTAAAATGTAAAGGGCAATCTGTAGTTTTATGTAACTTTTTGGAGAATACCATTCCTCATTTGATGTGTAGCCTGTTCTGGATGGTCAAGGTGAAGCTATGATAGTCAGGAAAGGGATAGGGAATGATTGACAGGTTTTAATTTAGTTGGCATGGCAACAACACGGACTGTGAAGAGGAAAGATGGTAGAGAAATAGATTTAAAGATGAGGAGTGGAAGAAGGAAGACAGGAATGGAGAGATGAAAAGAGGAGGTGGGGAATCGAGAGATGAAAAGAGGAGGTGGGGAATGAAGAGATGAAAAGAGGAGGTGGGGAATGGAGAGATGAAAAGAGGAGATGGGGAATGAAGAGATGAAAAGAGGAGGTGGGAATGGAGAGATGAAAAGAGGAGGTGGGGAATGAAGAGATGAAAAGAGGAGGTGGGGAATGGAGAGATGAAAAGAGGAGGTGGGGAATGGAGAGATGAAAAGAGGAGGTGGGGAATGGAGAGATGAAAAGAGGAGGTGGGGAATGAAGAGATGAAAAGAGGAGGTGGGGAATGGAGAGATGAAAAGAGGAGGTGGGGAATGGAGAGATGAAAAGAGGATGTGGGGAATGGAGAGATGAAAAGAGGAGGTGGGGAATGGAGAGGGAACTGGGAAGGAGAGGAACAACGGAAAGTTGAAAAGAGAAAAGAGGCACTTTCCAAGTACTGTGTATAGTCCTACCGTTAGAATACATTACAGTTCACTTCAAGAGTCTTTTCAACAGCTGGTCATCCTTGAACCACACTCTAGGAGAGGAGAGTAGAAGAGAGGAGACGAGTATAGAAGCTAGGGGAGAAGAGGAGGAGAGAGGAGGAGAGGAGAGAGGAGAGAATGAGATGTGAACGGAGAGAGAGAGACGAGGTGTTCTCGCTCCACTCAGAGCTCACTGTGTCCGTCGGTGTCTCGGGTCATGTTGGGGAAACTCTCTTGAATGTCATCTTTCTTAGATGGACTTGTTTTTCATGTGAGCTGATGGATTGAGCCCTCGCCCTACTGTAAGTGTTTCCTACTCGTATTCAACTCAAATGGGCTCACTCAACCGTCTAATGATTCATTTACAGAGGATATGCCTGAACTGCATAGGGGGAGTGTGTGTGTGTGTGTGTGTGTGTGTGTGTGTAGAGGTTGTGCAGAGCTAGGCTCTATACCCATAAATTACCAGTGGGTGGCAGGTGTCTTCAGAGTCCAGGCTTCATGCATTCCACACTGGGAGTTAACCTTTTATACAGCTCTGTCTGAACTCCCCTCACTCACTCTCTCTCTCACACACGCACACACACACACAAACACACACGCACACAGACACACACGCACACACACACACACACATGCATGCATGAACCCCCCCCACACATGCACACACACACACACACGTACACACACACAACACACACGCATGCACTTACGTACACACACACACACACACGCATGCACATACGTACACACACGCACGCACATACGTACACACACACACACACACACACACACACACACAGAACCGTAAAGACTGACAGACAGGGGCAGGATTGATTCAATCAATTTATACTATCATGTTGGCGAGGGGGGGGGGGGGGGTAAGAATGATTTCTGTGAATATTAAAGAGTCTTTTGTTTTGTTGTATAAATCAAAAAGGATCAAATGAAGTGGTTATGGTGGCGGTTACCCCAGTGGACGGTACAGTAGGCTACACACAGCAGGAATGTTGATCAGCTTAGCGCTGGAGTCAGGAGGCACCGCGGATTTCAACAAATCGCACAACAGAATGGTGTGTCACTATACGACACTACACCTGCTTTAACACACTGGACTAGGTATATCCGTACCAGCACACTGGACTAGGTATGCCTGTACCAGCACACAAATGAACCACTGGACTAGGTGTGCTTGTACCAGCACACGCATGAACGATTTTGACAAGGAAGCACACAGGACAAGCCCGTCGATGGCAGTCAAATAATGCATCCAATACGCACCGTAACCTTACTTGGCGTTTACGCACTCATTACACGGAACGCTGTAAGTGGTATACCATTCAAGATTACAATGATCCAGACTATAGCCCCGCTAACAAATAAGTCAGGCTCGGGTCGAGGATAGAGACACAAGGTCTTAATAATTCCGTGATCTTGAAACGAACACCGGCGCTGCATTAAGACGCCTATAATTAGAGAGTTCTTTGTCTGTCATAATATGCTCTCATGTCCTAATCGGGTGTTTTTGCGCTTTGGCGTCGGCTAATGTGTCCAAGGTGGGTTTGGGCTTTTATTATAATTAATGCGTTATAACAATCGCATCTGCCTCTAGTTTCTGCCTGCCCTCGAGCCCCGTCAACTCATTTTCAACAAGTTCAGTGTTGTGTGTTCTCCTTACGACCGCCATATGGCTGCCTGCGAAAACACCGAGCCACCGGGCATTGATTTCACCGCGCGCTCACGTAGAAAGCGAGCGGGTTATTAGTTGTAAAATGAGAACCGTTGTTTTGTTGATAGTTTTCAGTTTGGCGTCACCTCAAACAATTGATAAGCGAAGTTCGTATTTTCCTTCGCACGTTATTTGCTACACATACTCATCGAATAAGATAGACGGAAATAGACGGATTAAAAATGTTGATCTCTCCCCCCCCCACTCTCTCTCTCTCTTCCTCTTTCTCTCGCTCTGCGGTCGCGACTGTGGTCCAAGACGCTCTTGCGCGCAAGGTTGAGAAAATCTGGAATTGATTTTCCTGGGAGTAGCCTCTCCTCGCCCGCTCTCTATGGCAGATTGGACTATTTTCACTTGGTCTGAACGGCACGAGCGAGCGCAGCGTCTCACCTCAGTGCTTAGTTGGTCCCCAGCGCTCGTGATATCTGTCGCTGTTTGGACTAGCCTCTCTGTCTGTCTGGCGTTCATGGTTTTTAAAATGTACCGTGCGCATAACGGTTATCACTAACAGGACGCGTCTGCTGTGTTTGGGAATAGGGTTTTCTTTTGACACGTATTTTGATTGGATTTCACTCACTGGACTGCAGTTTTGGTTTTAAAGAGTTGCAGTCGCGAATAGTCCGCACTTTGGGTAAGTTCTCGTTGACCTGTATGTGTCCAATTTACGCATTTAACGTATCCAATGTTATCATTGTCCCTACAATTTCCACTATACTGTCTCACTATGATCGTTTTTTTGTATTAAATTAAAGGTATGTTATTGTAGAAAGATAGCAAATTACAAGACAACTCCTCCAAATTTGTAACCGAGTTGATAAATTGAATAAATTGTGCCATTACGCACACGTTTGTCGAGCTGCTGTTACTCAAAGAAAGTAAAAATATAATGACAATGATTACGATTCGTTCAAATGGAGATAATTACTACAATTACCGATGTAATAACACGCTGTACAGTACTGTACTTTAGTCTGCGTAGGCTTTCCAA
>NC_140255.1:7893696-7911196 GCF_949987555.1 Borostomias antarcticus | reverse complement strand
GTTCTGGTTCTGGTTCTGGTTCTGGTTCTAGTCCTGGTCCTGGTCCTGGTCCTGGTCCTGGTCTTGGTTCTAGTCCTGGTCCTGGGCTTGGTCCTGGTCCTGGTCCTGGTCCAGGTCCTGGTCTTGGTTCTAGTCCTGGTCCTGGGCTTGGTCCTGGTCCTGGTACTGGTCCTGGGCTTGGTCCTGGTCCTGGTCCTGGTCCTGCTCCTCTGCCCATCTTGACAGCACATGTGCGGGGGGAATATTTTATTTGATATAAAAGCGGATCACAGCGTGACACACAGGAGCCTATAAATGCTTAAGTTTCGACGAAAGCCCCCCTCCCAAAACCGCTGGTTATGAAGAGAGAAATGAAGCAGGTTCTTCTCATTAGCCGAGCTCCGCTCCTCCCCTGGTTGACGTGCGTAAAGACGTCTCGTGAAAGGCATGCTAGACTCTCAGGTGAGCCGCCTGGACTCCCATGGTGCAGTTCACCAGCCTGGCCTAGACGCTAGAGGAGTCCTGTTCATAGACCTGTAACTTTGACTATGCTCTCTCTCTCTCTCTCTCTCTCTCTCTCTCTCTCTCTCTCTCAGATCAGTTTCTGTGTTCTACCCAGTAGTGTTGCACGGTGTATCGATACTAGGAAAGTACCGGGATACTCTGTCGTCATAAACGGTACAATACCCAAATTTAAAGTATCGATACTTTAAGAAAGACAGTGTTTTAATTAATAAGAGCCGTATATATTGAGTCACGTTCATGAGACAGTGAAGCCGTGTTTGTTTGTAGGCTATAGCGCTCTGCTTCTCTCTATGTATGTGTGTGTCTGGGTGTGCGTGCGCTCTCTCTCTCTCCTCGCTCTCTCACTCTGCAGCGAGCAGCGCGTTTTTTCCCCCTCATATGCAAGCAGCATGTTAGAGAGGACGGTAGCTAACTTGAGATGGCTACAAGTACAAATGGCTTGTCGATGAAGCTGTTGCGCGCAGCGAAATCTGGCATATTTTGCTTACAGAGCCGACAGTGAGGGCAAGCCCACGGACATTACAAAGCCCATCTGTAAACGATGCTACAAATCTATACAAACCAAGGGAGCCAATACGACCAACCTGGCAAATCATCTTGCAGACAGACATGCCGACTTACACAAACAATTCAAAGAGCGACAGGTTAGCGAATGTGATAGAAGATAAGACACACACAGCAGCAACACCAGTACTGTAACTGAATACAACCGAAGGATATTTAGCCTACCTTATGTTTGAATGTATGAATTGTCACGGTCGGATCCGTCTAGTCTCTGTGTCTGTCATTGTGTGGGATGGTCAAATCAAATCAAATCAAATCAAAGCTTTATTTGTACAGCGCATTTCATACCCAGAGGCAACACAATGCGCTTTACAGAGAACAAGGGAGGTGGTGATTGGTCTGAAAGAGGCTTAGAGGCGGGTCTCACTCATGGGGAGGTTTGAACTTAACCCGGGAGGAGATGGAAGAGAACCGCCCGTGGATCCAGCGTCTCGCCGGGAAGCCAAACATTTCCCTCAGGACATTGATTATGACCGTGACTGGACCCCGTAGAGATTCTGTGTCTGTCTGTCTTGTTAGCCGCTTCGGTGGGTCTTCGCGCTACACCGAGAGTAGCAACTCAAGGATTGGGCTGGCCGCTCATGGAAGCCAGGCTTCCCTCCCAAGAAGGCTTGATCACTTACTGTCAGTACCGTCAGTAGCCTACTGCGTCCAGGTAGGACCCGCCTAAGCCAACCTGTTCAGGTACCACATATTCCACGCCGATGACAGACCGGAGCTTAGAGTGCACGGCTCAGTTACTAGCCCGAGGTAACCCCTAGACTACCGAGTTCGCATTAATGATTCTCGGGTGGTATCTGGCCGTGACAGAATGCACAATACATTTATTGCACCAGATGATAGCTAGAGAAGCTAATTTTCATCCGTAGCATGAGACTTTTAGCTAGCATAGCTGCAGCCTGGCTGCAAGCCTAGCTCTCTGCCTAGCGCCCGTGTGACAAAAAAAAAACAATACCTGCTCCGACCTCCTAGAGCGAGAGAACTGTTAACCGTGAGACAATTATATCTTCTGATAATTTGGAATAGCAAAAATGCTTCAATAGGCCTGGGTTAATTAATAATAATAAGCTTTTCAAGTTCTTCTGATTATCTCACAGTTTGCAACAGCATAGGCATAATTTATTGATTTCTCCCCACACAGACAAACAGATGCCAGCACAATCCCAAACCACCCAGTCGAGGCAGCCTTCCCTTCCAGCTGTGTTTGAAAGCTACAGGAAATACGATAAAGACTCAAAAGATGCAAAAAGACTGAACAGAGCACTAAAGAAGGCCAACAATTTAAAGTTCCATGTTCTGTCATCTATTATTCCATTACTTTTCCTTATGTTTTAGATTTTCACCGTGGTATCGTTTCGGTATCGGTATCGAGATATTTTGGGCAGGTATCGTATCGAAGTCATAATTTTGTTATTGTGACAACACTACTACCCAGTAGTTGTATCCAACCCATATCACTTTTATTTGTGTCTTTGCATAGAACTCATTTCTTATTAAATAAAAAATATGAGATTAAAGACTGTGTGTTGGACAGAGCCAGGTCTAGGGTTTAGGGTGTGAGTGTGTGTGTGTGTGTGTGTGTGTGTGTGTGTACAGAGCCAGGTCTAGGGTTTAAGGTGGGTGTACTGTGGACAGAGCCAGCTCTACGGTCTAGGGTGTGTGTGTGTGTGTGTGTGTGTGTGTGTGTGTGTGTGTGTGCGTGCGCTTGTGTGTGTGTGTGTGTGTGTGTGTGTTGTGGACACGGGGTACCTCTCTGTGGTCAGGGAGGAGGGCAGGGTTTCTGGGATCTCTCCATGGTACTGAAGACAGGTGCCTGGTCTCTCCCCTGCTCAGCTGTAGATCAGCCAGCCAGGAAACCAGTCCTCCAGTTGATACCGAATGGTTCTGGTCCAAAATTGGTCCCCTGGATCTTGTTTCCGTCCACAGTACATCCTGCATAGAACTATTTGTGTGCTGCTTAGAAGAGATGCTTGTGGCCTGCGATGCTTGCCATTGTCAAGGTGCTTGTCTGGTCCTAGTGCCTACATGTTGGAGTCAGTTGTCCCTGTTGCGATAGCAGCCGCCTGTCTACCTCCCTCCCTCCCTGTCTGTCTGCCTGTCAGTCTGTTTGTCCGCCCACCCGTCTGTCTGACCTCACCTTAACTTAGCGATACCCATCTTTGACCGTGCCATGACACCATAACTCAACCGTGAGTCAAATCAAAATTCCCTGCCTCAAACCGCCCCCCACCTCCCCTTTCCTCTCAAGCCCTCCCCTCCTACTCCCCTCCTCCCTGTCTCCTCCGCACACCTCCCTCCCCCTCTCCCCCTCTCCTCCACCGACCAAAACACACAGAACTCCCAACGCTTAAATGCTGTTCTGTCAGCATCCTGGCAGCATGTAGTAGTTGGGTGTATATGTGTGTGTAGCTCAGAGAACCCCGGCTTTAGTGAAGCTTCCTGCGTCTGTGAGAACAGTGTGACCAGGGTTCTACCCCGTTCGCTCCTCTCCACAGTTCTGGATCGGGTTCTGTTGTTCTAATAACCGCCAGGCTCCGTGCTAGCTGAGCGGGCTGGACCACAGCAGCTGCATTCCTCTACTGGGCGTACTCTCTCTCTCCCTCTCTCTGTTTCTCTCTCCCTCCCTCTCTCTCTCCCTCTTTCTGTTTCTCTCTACCTCTCTGTTTCTCTCTGTTTTTCTCTGTCTCTCTCTCCTCTCTGTTTCTCCCTCTCTGTCTGTCTCTCTCCTCTCTCTGTCTCTCTCTCTTTGCTCTTCCCCTCTCTCCTCTCGCTACCCCCTCTCTCCTCTCTCTCTCTCCATCCCTGTCAGAAAGGAGGAGATGTTAGTGTCCATGTTCATCCCTTACAAACGTCTTCCAGTGGCCCAGCTGTCGGGCTGCGCTCCGGGCCAGTGTAACAACTGGATGGGGAGCGCATTACAAATGCAGTACCTATACCTATACCTAGGTCAGGCCTCAGCTGCATGGCCACCTGTGCGGGTCTGAGGAGGATGGGTTGGGTGTGTGTTGGTGTCAGTCTGTGGTCTCTGAGATTGAGAGGCTGTGGTCAATTTGGCCTAGTGCATACAGGCGCTGAATACCGGTGGCAGCTATGTGCTTGGAGCTCCTAGGATTTGTCTTGTGGCACACACACGCACGCACACACACACACACACACACGCACGCCTCAAAGCAGTAGTGAAAAGGCTTCATGAATTTGTCAGTGAGCCCCTTGCTAATGATACCCTCAGCTGTGAGTTGACCCGCTCCTGCCCTCACCCCACCCCTCCATCCTACCCCCCCTGCTGCCCTCACCCCACCCCTCCATCCTACCCCCCCTCCAGCTCTAATGAATAGCAAAGGGGCAGTCTGAAACCCTCTCACCCTGCCACTAATACCTGACGACTGTCATGTTGATTCATCCTGCCCTGTTTATTTACCCATCCTGTGTGTGTGTGTGTGTGTGTGTGTGTGTATGCACTAGGGATGTCACAATACCAACAATTTTGTAGTTGATACCTATACAAGTGAAATTCCACGATTCTTGAAACCCCATTTAATACCACGGTGAAAAGAAAATCCCATGTAGCCTACTTCAACATAGGCCTACAGCCTATAAACACGGTCCTCTTTTTGATACTGTACTGTGAAAAGTAGATTATGAGACCTCAATTATCAGCTCAGTGACTGTAAGAAAGCAGCAGGATACACAGGCATTATGTAAAATAAACAGACCTGATGGGCTAAATTGTTTCTTTAAGGCTTGAGCCAAGACTATCATAAGCTTAGCTATCTATATCTACATATGTTTTGCGTTGGCTGGCTTGTTCGATCTAGCTGACTGAGCTGGCAAAACAACCTGGCTGGCTAGCTAGCAAATAGCGGGTTGGCCTATAGTTTGTGTGACAAATATGTTAAACTTAGCTAACCTATCATGAATGGTACTGTTACAAAAGGATGCGTTCAAAAATGTTTATTGCAAACTTGGCAAATAATGCTGGCATCTAAGCTAGCTAGCTAACGTTAGCTAGCAACTTCAACAAGACGTGGTGGTTATGGCTAGCGCTAGCTAAGCTAGCAAGTAGCACTAGGCAAACAGCCAAAAACATTTTTTTTAAGCCATTTCAAGTTTTTGTTTAATTTTGGTAGGCTACCAGTCGCCAGCCTGATCTTGCGGGCTCACATTCTATTTCACTGTGCATATCAGTATGGATATCCAACCATTCTAACTGAATCCACTTGAACCAAGATTGGTTCGTGCCAATCACAACCGTTTATCTAATATGAGGCAAGTCTAGTGAGATGATGCATCATTCGAGTGCTGTAGAGACATTTTCGCTGATTGCTTGTAGGTCTGTCCTATTGCGTCCAGAGGCATTTTGATCTATGCCTGTTGGTAACACCCCTTGGGAATCAGAAAGCAACTGTGAGTTTCCAGACCCTTCGCATCTTTGCGGATTGGGTCTGGCGAAGCCAGGCTAGTAGGCCACTATCAGTCCTGTGGTTTGGTACAAATGGTACAAATTCGATTCATAAAATCTCATTGGAAGTGATTGTGGATGTAGAATGTCTATCTGAAAGCGAAAGTCTTGTTGCAGTCGCATACAAGCCCATTCTAGGACAAATTGTTTGTGTTGCTTTGTGTCTCCTCAATCCAAGAACTAATTTCAGCTAACATTACTATGCTAATAGTACACTAGTAGGAGTAATATTCGCCCATCAGGTCCAGAAGAATTGCATTCCCGGTACCTACGGTAGGCTACTACGATACTGTTGTGTAATGAGGAATATTAGTTGTAGTAGGGTGCGTTGCACATGGACCTTTGTAATGTGTGGTACTTCCTGCTGGAACTGCTGCCTCCGCGACCCGACCCCGGATAAGCGGATGATGATGGATGGTACTTCCAGGATTGAGACTAAAATACACATTTTGCATACTGGAGTACATCTCTTCATTTTTGTAGTTAAAGGGGGACAATGGCCATTTGTTAAAAATATATATTATTCCTGAGGCTGTATAACATGATGGAAGAAATACTGCCCGCAGATTGTTCGGAGACACTGGGAAACTGGTAGGCAGTGTTGCCAACTCCTCTGTAAGGGAAGCTGTTGGCTCCTACCAGTAGCCAGAAGTAGCTAGATGACGTAATCAACTAATTTGTATAAAATACATTTCTGAAAGAGGCAAAATTAATAGAAAAGCAGCTCTTGCTGCTTACCAGAAAAAACTCGCTAGATTCGTCGCTGGTCGCTTTTGACTAATTAAGTCACCAAGAGGGTTGGAAAGTTGCCAGATATAGCGACAATTGGCAACACTGCCTGTAGGTGGCCACGTTATCAAAATAAGCAGCCCCTGACTCCCAATGGCAGAATGCAGAGTATCGAACTTCAACTACTTTTTGTTGTTTCTCGGCATGTTCGAACAATCTGCAGGAGTGTAAGCAGGTTGCAGTATTTCTTCCATCGTGTTATATTGCCTCAGGAATAATATATTTTTTAACAAATGCCCATTGTTCCCCTTTAACAGACAAAGCCTGGTTTTTAACTTAACATGGTCAGAAGTGACAATGGAGAACAGTAAATTGACGACAGTTAAGACGAATTGAACAAATTGAAGCTTACAGTTGGATGTGGATTTGACATTAGAAAAAGCCATGACTAGGAAGAGACAGAGTGCAACAGTGAGAAAACAACATCCAAGTGCTAAGAGGGGTGGGGCAGGCTACATGACAGGTGGAGGTGATACAAAAAAGATACACTAGGGGGCAGAAGGTGAAAAAGAGGACACCCAGGCAGCGTGCGACAGATGTGGAAATGTGAGGAAACACCTTTGGAAAGAATGCCCCGCTCGGGATGAGTGTACAGTAGGTGTCATAAAAAAGGACTCTTTGCAAAGAGATGTAGGTCAACCGCAGGAGTCCATGACATTACAGAGGCCTGTGAAGATGAAGGGGACTCCGCTTTCCAAGGAGAAATTTGTTCAGTGGGAACCACTGAGTGGAAAGAACTGTTGTACCTGAATGGGGAAAAGACTGTTTTCAAATTGGACACAAGGGCAGCGGTTACAGCAATTCCGAGCAACACGTTCTCCATCAATGGACACGGGTCACTACAGCCGCCAGGTAAAGTGTTATATGGACCTGGAAATCACAGGCTGGAAGTTAAAGGTTGGACTTTCTAAGCCCCTACTAGGTCTCCGTGCAACAGAAGCTCTCACACTAATACAGTGTTGCCACACAGTCCAGACCCAGCAGGAGGGTGGGTATTTTCAGGCTTAGGGAAACTAGAGGAGCACTACAAAACAGAGCTCGAGGCAGGCGCCGTCACATATGCTCTGTCACCCCCCCCCCCCCCCGCTTAGTGCCCCTACCATTGCGTGACAAGGTGCAAGCACAGCTAAAACATATTGAGGACATGGGGGTGATCTCTAAAGTAACCCAACCCACACCATGGTGCGTGGGCATGGTCGTGGTACCCAAGACACAGTCCCCAGGGAAGATATGGCTGTGCTTGGACCTAACCCAGCTAAACAAGTGGGTGCAGAGAGAGAGACACATCCTCCCAGTGGTAGACGACACACTAGCCATGCTGGCTGGCGCAAAGGTGTTCACGAAGCTGGACGCAACCTCCGGGTTTTGGAAAATCCCATTGTCAGAGGAGAGCTCGCTCCGGACAATGATCATCACCCCATTTGGGCGATATGCCTTCAATCGCCTACTGTTTGGGATCTCTTCCGCCCCGGAACACTTCCAGCGTCATATGTCGCAGATGCTGGAGGGTTGCGAAGGAGTAGTGTGCTACGCCGATGACATGGAGAAGACATGCGGCAACATGATGAGAGACTGCATCATGTCCTGAAGAGGTTGGGGGAAGAAGGCCTGATGCTGAATGAGGTAAAACGTGAGTTTGCCAAAGACAGGATCATGTTCCTGGGCCACCGTGTCACAGCAGACGGGGTGAAACCAGATCCAGGCAAAATCTAAGCTATCACGGAGATAGCTGAACCAGGAGCCAGCGACCGACAGATGGAACATGAAAGCCGATCATGTTCACATCCAAAGGCCTGTCCGAAGCAGAAAAAACATTACACACAGATCGAGAAAGAGGCTTTGGTGGCTATGTTGGTGTGTGAATGTCTGTCATCACATCTCCTGGGACTGAAGTTTAGGTTGGAGACCCCAAACCGCTAGTGCCAGTGCTGAGCACCAAGCCACTGGCTGAACTCCCCCTGAGAGTACCTCGGTTCTGCTTGAGGCTCTTGAGGTTCGCCTTCGACACTGTGCATGTGCCTAGCAAGAGCTTGACACTGGCCTGAAAGAGAGAACCGCGCCGTGGCTGGAGGGCTGCTGCTGGCTCAGAGGCCTAATAATAGTGATTCCCTCTGAGACAAGAAGCTCTCCAAGACCTCCACAGTGGTCAGCAAGGTATCGTCAAGTTCAGGGCAAAGACCTGCCAGTCCGTCCGGTGTCCAGGACCGTCTGTACACATCAGTCAGATGGTGGAGAACTGTAGTACATGTTCACAGCACAGGGTGGAGCATAGAGAACCTTTGCTGACCACTCCGGGGCCAGAAAAATCCTGGCTAAGGGTGGGTACGGACTTATTCTTCTGGGATGGTTAGGTCAGATAACGGGCCGAAATACAGCTACGCACTCTTCAAGGACTTTGCGAGAGAACATGGTTTCACACAGTACCAGCAGTCCGAAATACCTGACTGGCGAATGGGGAGGCAGAGCGTGCACTGGCTACTGTACAAGGTCTGTGGAAAGGTAGCGGTGATAAAACAAAGGCTTTGATGACCTACAACACCATACCTCTGGAAAGTGGCTATTCCCCAGCACAACTACTCATGGGGAGACAGCTACGAACCACCATACCACAGCTTCCAACATCCCTACTTCCCCGCTGGCCAAACACCAGAGGATTCAGGAAGTCTGAGAAGCGGGCTAAGGAGACCCAACAACGCAACTACAACAGGCGTCACAGAGCCTGTCCTTTATCTCCCCTGCAGTCTGGGCAAAATGTCTGGCTCTCAAGATTCATGAGACGGTCATACAACCAGCAACAACACCCAGGTTCCACATGATCACACAGATCAAGGACATGGCAGGAGAAACCGCACACACACATGCACACTGTACATCACCCGCAACCTCAGACACCACTTGAGGCACCTGTCGAAGCCCCAGAGCCAGGTAACACTGACACACACTCACATTACCAGGGACACAAACAGGCACAAAGCTACTGGCGCAACTGACACACCATATGTGACATCTTCAGGCCGAGTGTCACGGCCCCCAGAGCGACTTATAATGGAAAAAATGAAAAAAATAATGTTCTAAAGTTGTGTAATGTTCTGTTCTGTGATAGGTCACCTGTTGGGCAGGTGTGAATTACCTTTACAGGGTGATATAATGTATAGCTGATAAGATGTATTTTCATACAGGTGCTCTTGCTTAAAAGGCGAGGTGTTCTGCACATTTGATAAGCATTTGATTTGATATGTCATAAGGGTGAGTTGTAACTTAAAAGGGGAGATGCTCTTTAATGAGTAATGTTAGTTGTACTAGGGCGTGTTGCGCATGGGCCTTTGTAATGTGTGATACTTTTGTATTTGAGACTAAAGAACACATTTTGCATTATACTGGAGACTCTTCATTTACATAGTTAACTGACCAAGCCTGGTTAACTTCGCAGGTACTGTAGAAAAAACAAGTACCGTCACATTTTCAGAATTTTGGCATTGACCTTGTACCGAAGTATCGCTTCTTGTGACATCCCTAGTGTGTGTGTGTGTGCGTGTGTGTGTATGTGTGTGTGTGTGTCCAGTGTCGGCAGGTTAGAGGGCCTCACCTGTCGGTCAGTCAGTTCACTCCCTCACATGTCCTGCCAGCGTGATCTCACTAGTGTGATTATGACAGACGTCACCGTCTTGTCAGCCTGTTCCAGAGTTCTCCACGCTCCTCCAGGCCCCAGCTGCAGATAGCCCCACCCAGAGATGCGTGTCCAGGGACGGCAGGGGACCACGGGGTCAGCCTCCAGTCTGGTTCCTCAGCTCCAGGGTCAGCTCCGGGGTCAGCTCCAGGGGTTCTACCCCAGCATGACAGCCCCCTGCGGGTGTCCGAGGTGGCTCAGCTGTCCCTCCCTCTGGTCGCCCCCCCCAACACACACACACACACACACACACACACACACACGCCCCCAAGCCAAATGAAGCCTCTCAGTACCTCCTGTTTTCCTAATCCGTGAACTCCGACAGGGGAGCCGGCGCTTGAAAGAGACGCAACTCAACATGTCTGATCTCCCGGTGACAGGGAGAAGCTGAACAAACGTTCCCCGGAATGTCTCGGCTGGGACCACCCTCTCTTCACTGCGCCTCTCTCTCTCTCTCTCTCTCTCTCTACATCTTTCTCTCCCCCTCTACTGTATCTCTCTATCTTGCTGTCTCTTTGGTTCTCATATTTGTTCGCTTCTCGCCGTCTTTCTGTCTCTCCCCTGTTGAATCTTTAATCTCTCATCTTCTTACTTTTATCTCTCTCTCTTGCTCTCTATTTCTCCTCTCGCTCCTCACTCCTTTTCTCCACTCTCTCCCCTTCCCCTTTCTTTCTTTCTGCTCTCTCATTCTCTCTCTCTCTCTCTCTCTCTCTCTCCATCTCTTCATTTCCCACCTTCTCTAATTAGACTGTCAATCGTTCATCGTCCCCACTGGCTTAGTTCCAATCACATAAATAGCCTGGTTTTCCTCTGGGCATGCAGAACCTTTTATGCAAGTTGCATTACCATTAATGGCTCATAATTTTTTCACATATTCCGTGCTCATACCATATCCATATATCAACTCCCAACACTGCTTATAAGGAAACTGTGTTGGTTCGGCCACTGGAGACTCCAGCCAGTAAACCATCTTGTCAGGAGACCATTTCCCTCACCATTCATTCCTACATGAATGCTGCAGAGAATGAATGTGAGCACAGTTCATTATGTTTTGGCCACTGCAGTCCTTAACTAACTGAGTTGTTTGGCTCCTCGGGCTCTTGAGCTTAACAAGCCGGCCGGCCTCCTGTATTTTGGAGTGGGATTTGAGTTTCGAGGTTAATTGCGAATTGACTCCGACAACCTGCTTATAAGGAAACTGTGTTGGTAGACATGTCTTTGTAGTTTGGAATTCAACAAGGCCCCTCTCCTCAGCATTTCCCCCACATTAGCCATAGGTGGCTGCTAGCTAGCTTAGCATTTCCATGTGGTGTCTCCTTCTCCTCAGTAGTTCTCCTTTGTCAGCCATGGCCGTGGGCAGGCGCTACAGTAGCTACAGCGCACTGTAGCGTAGCATTTCAGCGCAGTATTCCCCTCTCCTCCCGGACAGACAGACAGACATCCAGTGCAGCTGTTGGCTGCTTCGACCACAGTTAATGAGAGACCGTGTCTGCCCCCGTCAGAGGGGAACTTGTGGCTTGTTAAAAACGCTGTCAGTGCTGAGGTCAGAGTTCTCGCGGAAATTCCAAACTTACGGGGCATCTCAGAGGCTCGGCCACCGCACCTCGCCTGACGACTTGGCAGAGAATGTAATGGAACCGTCTCCGAATGTGCGATGTCAGTCGTGGAAGTTTCCGGCTAGTGCAGTTTCTTTTTTGCCAGCCTAGTTGTATGTTTAGCTCAGCATGCTGCTAGCTTCTGTTTTTGTTATTTGCTGAGTTGTGGGGGATTAGTGCAGCCTCTCCAGAGTTTGTAGTAGATGTGGAATTAAAAACAGCGTTGTCACTGCTCTGTCTCTGTTTAAGATACGTGCTCATCTGCCAGACACGCTTGACAGCACCAGACCTCCAGAAGAATCTCTCCCAGAAGGCCGAGCAGCACGGGCCGCACCATATTTAGTCATCCTCTGCAGACCAACGCTGTTGTCCTCCACCTTCATCTGTCTCCCTCCTTTTTTCACTCTCGCTCCCTCCCTCCCTCTCTCCCTCCCTGGGCTCACTCTGTCCATCTCTGTCTCTCTCCCTCTCTCCCCCTCACTCCGTCCCTCTCTCTCCCTCCGGTCTCTTCTGCTTCTTCTCTCTCTCTCCAGCCCACCCTCTCTCTCTCTCTCTCCAGCCCACCCTCTCCCTCTCCCTCTGTCTCGTGTTCCAGTATCTAACGTTAATACCTTTGTTTGCACACTTAGTTTTTTAGTTTTTTTTCAAATCTTTCTAGCGTCCTTAAACATCCTCTCACTCAACCCCTTTATTCTGGCTTTGTACCCGTTACTAATTCTCCCTCTCCGTCAATCTCACCTGCTCCCCCATACGTACTGTCTACTTTCCTCCATTCATTTCTTCTATTTTCTCCTCCTCTCTCTACCCATCCATCTCTCCTAACTCCCTCCATCTGTCTTTTACCCTATCTGTCTATCTCTCTCCCTCCCTCCCCCCCCCCCCCCCCCGGCTCTCTCAGTTTTGAGTGGCAGGGTGCTGATGGAAGCCGAGTCTGGATTGTAATGAGTTGCTAATTCCATCAGCGGGCTCCTCCCGTGGGCGCCTGGGCCCCCAGGCCTGGCTTTGATGGACTGCTACACTGATGGACTCCCTCCCTTCTCCCCTCTGCTCCTCCATCCATCCTGGCAGTGCCCCCACGCCAGCCTGCCCCCTCCTCCTCGGACACTACCCACCGATCAACGTCCTGGCCTGGCCCTCGCTCCCTCCTCTGCCAAAACTTTTATGAATAGCCCCATTCCCTCTCTCCATTTTTCATAACGTGGAATTTTATGTGAGACAGGTGATTTTAAGGACTTGCCGAATTGCTTGGGTCGTTTGGAACTGGGCGTAGTTGCATAATTTAATACTGGGGGAAGTGAAAAGGGCACATTTATTGATGTTATGCCCCTGTCCAGATTAAAGCTCACAGGGATGTAGGATTAAAGTTGACTTTGTCTTGAAATGTAACCAATGAGAAACCCACCCTTAATCAACTCTCACCTTTTTGGTTTCAATTCCGTTTTATATTAAAAAGGAAAAAAACATTTTCTGATCAAATATAACCCAGAAACCCCTTCAGGATTTTACACTCCCCTCTCACACTCCCTCTCTCTGACGCTCACTCTCTCTCCCCTCTCACACTCCCTCTCTCTGACGCTCACTCTCTCTCCCCTC
The DNA here is from genome assembly GCF_949987555.1 of Borostomias antarcticus. Taxonomy (NCBI): domain Eukaryota; kingdom Metazoa; phylum Chordata; class Actinopteri; order Stomiiformes; family Stomiidae; genus Borostomias; species Borostomias antarcticus. The sequence goes on along the minus strand of NC_140255.1, from coordinate 7,898,025 downwards.
TCACACTCCCTCTCTCTGACGCTCACTCTCTCTCCCCTCTCACACTCCCTCTCTCTGACGCTCACTCTCTCTCCCCTCTCACACTCCCTCTCTCTGACGCTCACTCTCTCTCCCCTCTCACACTCCCTCTCTCTGACGCTCACTCTCTCTCCCCTCTCACACTCCCTCTCTCTGACGCTCACTCTCTCTCCCCTCTCACACTCCCTCTCTCTGACGCTCACTCTCTCTCCCCTCTCACACTCCCTCTCTCTGACGCTCCCTCTCTCTCCCCCCTCACACTCCCTCTCTCTGACGCTCACTCTCTCTCCCCTCTCACACTCCCTCTCTCTGACGCTCACTCTCTCTCCCCTCTCACACTCCCTCTCTCTGACGCTCACTCTCTCTCCCCTCTCACACTCCCTCTCTCTGACGCTCACTCTCTCTCCCCTCTCACACTCCCTCTCTCTGACGCTCACTCTCTCTCCCCTCTCACACTCCCTCTCTCTGACGCTCACTCTCTCTCCCCTCTCACACTCCCTCTCTCTGACGCTCACTCTCTCTCCCCTCTCACACTCCCTCTCTCTGACGCTCACTCTCTCTCCCCTCTCACACTCCCTCTCTCTGACGCTCACTCTCTCTCCCCTCTCACACTCCCTCTCTCTGACGCTCACTCTCTCTCCCCCCTCACACTCCCTCTCTCTGACACTCACTCTCTCTCCCCCCTCACACTCCCTCTCTGACGCTCACTCTCTCTCCCCTCTCACACTCCCTCTCTCTGACGCTCACTCTCTCTCCCCTCTCACACTCCCTCTCTCTGACGCTCACTCTCTCTCCCCTCTCACACTCCCTCTCTCTGACGCTCACTCTCTCTCTGCTGGGGGAGAGGGCAGGCGGTCGAGGCTGAAGCTCTTTTGCAGAGCAGAGGGGCTCTATTTATCACAGCCTCACTCTCTTTATCCGGCCGTCTGGGAGTCGCTAGCCTTGGACCCTCTGGAAAGAATAGAACTGAACTTTCTTCTTTTTTGCTTCTGTTCAGAGAAGGAGGGGAGGGGGGGGGAGGTAGGAGGAGGATGAGAAGGAGGAGAGAGGAGAAGGAGGATAAGAAGGAGAGGGGAGGAGGAGGAGGAGGGAGGAGGAGACAAAGAGAGGAGGAGGAGATGGTGGATGAGGAGAAGGGGACCGCAACCCTCCCTAGCCCCAACCCAACCTTCTCTAGTCTTAACCCTCTATAACCCCAACCCTCTCTAACCTTAACCTTCTCTAGCCTTAACCCTCTATAACCCCAACCCTCTCTAACCTTAACCTTCTCTAGCCTTAACCCTCTATAACCCCAACCCTCTCTAACCTTAACCTTCTCTAGCCTTAACTCTCTATAACCCCAACCCTCTCTAACCTTAACCTTCTCTAGCCTTAACCCTCTATAACCCCAACCCTCTCTAACCTTAACCTTCTCTAGCCTTAACCCTCTATAACCCCACCCCACTCTAACCTTAACCTTCTCTAGCCTTAACCCTCTATAACCCCAACCCTCTCTAACCTTAACCTTCTCTAGCCTTAACCCTCTATAACCCCAACCCTCTCTAACCTTAACCTTCTCTAGCCTTAACCCTCTATAACCCCAACCCTCTCTAACCTTAACCTTCTCTAGCCTTAACTCTCTATAACCCCAACCCTCTCTAACCTTAACCTTCTCTAGCCTTAACCCTCTATAACCCCAACCCTCTCTAACCTTAACCTTCTCTAGCCTTAACCCTCTATAACCCCAACCCTCTCTAACCTTAACCTTCTCTAGCCTTAACTCTCTATAACCCCAACCCTCTCTAACCTTAACCTTCTCTAGCCTTAACCCTCTATAACCCCAACCCTCTCTAACCTTAACCCTCTCTAGCCTTAACCCTCTATAACCCCAACCCTCTCTAACCTTAACCTTCTCTAGCCTTAACCCTCTACAACCCCAACCCTCTCTAACCTTAACCTTCTCTAGCCTTAACCCTCTATAACCCCAACCCTCTCTAACCTTAAACTTCTCTAGCCTTAACCCTCTATAACCCCAACCCTCTCTAACCTTAACCTTCTCTAGCCTTAACCCTCTATAACCCCAACCCTCTCTAACCTTAACCTTCTCTAGCCTTAACTCTCTATAACCCCAACCCTCTCTAACCTTAACCTTCTCTAGCCTTAACCCTCTATAACCCCAACCCTCTCTAATCTTAACCCTCTCTAGCCTTAACCCTCTATAACCCCAACCCTCTCTAACCTTAACCTTCTCTAGCCTTAACCCTCTACAACCCCAACCCTCTCTAACCTTAACCTTCTCTAGCCTTAACCCTCTATAACCCCAACCCTCTCTAACCTTAAACTTCTCTAGCCTTAACCCTCTATAACCCCAACCCTCTCTAACCTTAACCTTCTCTAGCCTTAACCCTCTATAACCCCAACCCTCTCTAATCTTAACCCTCTCTAGCCTTAAGCCTCTGGCTCCTTCCCAGCAGTGAACTCTCACATAGAGATGTAACGGTATGATACCATGATTATAGTGACCAAAATTACCACAGTTATCAGTATTATCGCGGTATTATAAAATAGATTTTCAAAAACTACTGATACACACGCTGAAATCATTTCACCAAGTTTTATATTGAAAACCACAAATAAAATTAGCAGCACTGAGCACTTTTTGTTTGCATGAACATTAAAATAATGCGTCTTGGAGACTGTTGCTAACTTCGGCTGATGCTGGACAGTATTTACTGTGAGTTTTTCAAAGCGCGGAAATCAAAGACGGTTTTAGTGACAATTTTCACGATAAATGTAATTGAATTTTATGGCGGTTTATCATTATACGGTTATGGTTACTCCCACACCAGCAGCTCTCTGGGAAACGCGGTGGCTGGCTTCATGAAGAGGCTGGTGGGCGCTTCCCTAGTAGTCCAAAATGGAGGCCGTGTTTAGAGAGGACACTTGAAGCCATCGCTTGATTTTCCAGTGGTATTCAAGTGCGTTATTTAATCTCATTGCCTCACCCTCCAACCAAACAATGAGCACCCCCCCACACACCCCCCCACACACACTCACATGCGCACACACTCTCACACACACACACACACACACACACACACACACACACACACACACACACACACACACACACACACACACACACACACACCTCCACATCACGGCCAAGCGAGCGTTTTCTCAAGGGCTCTTTGTTTGTTGTACTTTTCGGCGGTTGGTTGGTGGTGGTCATGTGCCGCGCCGGCGTGTCTGAACCCAGGGGATCGGAGGGTGAGTTCTTCTTCTCCTGCCGCGTCGGTCGGTCAGCCACGGCGCCTCGCCCCCCCCCCCCCCCCCCCAGCGCTGAACGGAGGCGCTGAACGAGAGACGGCATTGAAATTCCGGACGCGGTCGTTCGCAGCCACTGATCTCTCCCTTCTTTTTATATGGTCTCTCTCCACCCCCCCCCCCCTCACACACACACACTCCATCACACTCCCTCTCAGGCTTTTAGTTAATTAAATCACTTCATTAGCAGTCTTTTGTATAGTGTAGTAGATGATGGCCGGTCCTGTAGTGCGCAGGACTACCTCCGCCAATGAAATTGAAATGGATATTTTGGCTACTGGATCGACAGATGTGTCAGTGGCATTGAACAACACTGACCCCTATCTCTCTCTCTCTCTCTCTCTCTCTCTCTCTCTCTCTCTCTCTCATCCATGCAGAGGCAGTGGTGGTTGCAGTCAACCTGAAGGAAGGGTCTGTATTCGGACACGCTCCCTTCTTGGGCACACACACAGTCCACACACTCCACACACACACACACACACACACACACACACACACACACACACACACACACACACGCACGCGTGCTCCCAGAAGTTATGAGGGAAGCCTGGAGGTGCCTGCTGGGGCTGTGCCTCCTGGCTAGCTCTGCCTCCCCCCCACGGCGGCGGCGGCGGCGGCGGCGTGGCCAACCCCTTCGTCGGGCAGCAGACGCCGGCGGACCCGTGCTACGACGACGCCGGCGCCGCCCGCCGCTGCATCCCCGAGTTCATCAACGCCGCCTTCGGCAAGGAGGTGGCGGTGTCCAGCGTGTGCGGCCGCCCGCCCTCGCGCTCCTGCAGCGTGGTGGATCGCGGCGAGTCCGACCGGCCCCCGGTGCGCGCCTGCCACGTCTGCGACGCCGCCGACCCCCGCCGCCGCCGCCCCGCCTCCCACCTCACCGACCTCAACTCCGCCCACAACCTCACCTGCTGGCAGTCGGAGAACCTGCACGCCTCGCCGCACAACGTCACGCTCACCCTGTCGCTAGCCAAGAAGTTCGAGATCACCTACGTCAGCCTGCAG
>NC_140255.1:7868696-7886196 GCF_949987555.1 Borostomias antarcticus | reverse complement strand
TTTATCTGAACATGGAGGTTGGGGGGGGGGGGATCCTCACAGCGGTGGGGTTCGTGACGGGGGGAGGGGAGGGTCCTCACAGCGGTGGGGTTCGTGACAGTCGGACGTTTGACGACAATTTGTGGAAGTGGCGGAGGCGGGGCGGAGGCGGGGCGGAGGCGGGGAGGAGGCGGGGCGGGCCCCCGGTCTTGGCACGGCCCTCCCGAGGTGGTCCCCGGCCCCCCGCTCCCCGCTGCCAGCCCGCCAGCCCCGGCCGCTCTGCTGCTGGTGCTGCTCATTAGCGGGGACAGGCCGGCCCGGGTCTGGTTAGTGTTCAGGCTGGAGCTGCTGCAGGCTCTGGGGACGCTAATAGCGGAGGACAGAGTCCATGCATCCCTACCGGAGTAAGAGAAGCAGGGCCTACCAGAGCACCAGGCCCCCCCTAGAACCAGGCCACCTAGAACCAGGCCCCCTAGAACCAGGCCCCCCTAGAACCAGACCCCCTAGAACCAGACCCCCCCTAGAACCAGACCCCCCTAGAACCAGGCCACCTAGAACCAGGCCCCCCTAGAACCAGGCCCCCCTAGAACCAGACCCCCTAGAACCAGACCCCCCCTAGAACCAGACCCCCCCTAGAACCAGGCCCCCTAGAACCAGGCCCCCCTAGAACCAGATCACCTAGAACCAGACCCCCCTAGAACCAGACCCCCTAGAACCAGACCCCCCCTAGAACCAGACCCCCCTAGAACCAGGCCCCCTAGAACCAGGCCCCCTAGAACCAGGCCCCCCTAGAACCAGACCCCCTAGAACCAGACCCCCCTAGAACCAGACCCCCTTGAACCAGGCCCCCCTAGAACCAGACCCCCTAGAACCAGACCCCCTAGAACCAGACCCCCTAGAACCAGACCCCCTTGAACCAGACCCCCTTGAACCAGGCCCCCTAGAACCAGGCCTAACAGAGCACCAGGCCCCCCTAGAACCAGGCCTACCAGAGCTCCAGGCCCCCCTAGAACCAGGCCCCCTAGAACCAGGCCCCCCCTAGAACCAGGCCCCCTAGAACCAGGCCCCCCCTAGAACCAGGCCCCCCTAGAACCAGGCCCCCTAGCACCAGGCCCCCTAGAACCAGACCCCCTAGAACCAGGCCTAACAGAGCACCAGCACGCCCTAGAACCAGGCCTACCAGAGCTCCAGGCCCCCCTAGAACCAGGCCTACCAGACCACCAGGCCCCCCTAGAACCAGGCCTACCAGAGCACCAGCCCCCCCTAGAACCAGTACTCCCTAGAACCAGGCCTACCAGTGCACCAGGCCCCCCTAGAACCAGCCCCCCCCCCCATAGAACCAGGCCTACTAGAGCACCAGGCCCCCCTAGAACCAGGCCTACCAGAGCACCAGGCCCCCCCTAGAACCAGGCCTCCCTAGAACCAGGCCCCCTTGAACCAGGCCCCCCTAGAACCAGCCCCCCCTAGAACCAGGCCTACCAGAGCACCAGCCCCCCTAGAACCAGGCCTCCCTAGAACCAGGCCTACCAGCGTGACCAGGCCCCCATAGAACCAGCCCCCCCTAGAACCAGGCCTACCAGAGCTCCAGGCCCCCCCCTAGAACCAGGTGTCCACTCTTACCGACCGCGTTCTCTGCATCAAAATACTGGAACCACTCGTGTTGCTCTTTCTCCCCCGACCCGATTCATAATCCCGCAGATGGGGAAAGTGTGTCTGTATTATCAAACACAAGTCCATCACCCCAGCTCGCGACGAACTAGATGTTCAGTTGTTCTAAGAAACCGTGGACATTTTCCCTAACCGCTGACAGAAGAAGGAGCCGCCGCCACCCAAACATTCCCCGTAAAGCGGTCATTTACATGGCAGCAGCAGACGTCAGGGTTCGGCTACGGCAATAAGCCTTCGCCAACTCCCATGGAGGTTATTGAACGCTTACGTAACTGGTAACATTAGATCATGTCTGCCATGCTAATGGTGCATAGGTGAGTTTTTTTATGGAACAGGACGGAGGAGAGAACAGAGGAGAGAACAGAGGAGAGAATAGATCTCTGAAGTTCCGAGTGCGGTTGCCAGGACGCTCACAGACCTCGGAGAGGCCTGTGTTTTCGGTGGGTCGGCCGCTCCGGTTTTTTGGAAACTATTAGATGGAATTAGGAGGACTTTGACAGATGGGTTGCTGTGCCTGGTAGAGCAGGGCGGTCCAGAAGTGGTGTGTGTGTGTGTGTGTGTGTGTGTGTGTGTGTGTGTGTGTGTGTGTGTGTGTGTGTGTGAGTTGCTGGTGTACCCCAGCCAGACTTGCGTCCTCTGGGACAGAACTAAGCACATGGATCTGTGTAGAACCCTGGAAACTCTGAAGGACACAAGAGCTCCCCCTCTCCCCCCCCCCCCCCCCCCTCCTCCCCTTCTGTCCGACACCGGGCAGATGGCTGTGGGATGCTGATTGTCATTTCAAAGCGGAGCGCTCCATCTTTTCACAGCTTTTTCTCTCTGTAGCTCACAGTGAGGGTAGGGAGAGGTCAGCCCCTCCGCCACCCAGCTCCCACTCTCGCTCTGGCTCCGCCCACTTATCCATCACGCCGCCGTCTACAAACGGATCTCTCCCTCTCCCCCTTTCTCTGTCTCTCTCCCCCCTCTCTCTCCCCTGTTCTCCCTCTCTCTCTCTCTCTCTGTCTCTCTCTCCACCTCTCTCTCTGCCCCTCTCTCTCTCCCCCCTCTCTCTCTCTCTCTCTCTCTCTCTCTCTCTCTCTCACGGATTGTGTGGACAACTAATGGGAGATGGGAGCTGTTATAAAATGAACATATATACCCACACTTATATATAACAAGATCAATGTACAGTTAAAATAATAAGTACACAAAGTCAATAGAACATCAATATGTTCTGTAATACATCAGTCCAAATACTTCTTATTGACATTTTGGTTTGTGATAAGTCCCTTTTGTTTTGACAGGCTAAATATATATTATGTTGCTTGCTCTGCACTGCCTGGCTCTTTCCCTAAGAGAAAACCTCAATTTTTGTTGGTCCGACAGGGAACGTGGAAATAATTGAAAATAGGTGTTATTGCCTCATCATCTTATATTTCGAGCAAGGAAAAAAAAAGTGACCTTCGGTTTCTCCTAACTCACTGGCTGCACTGTCTGCTCTCTCTCTCTCTCTCTCTCCCTCTCTCTCTCCCTCTCTCTCTCTCTCCCTCTCTCTCTCCCTCTCTCTCTCCCTCTCTCTCTCTCTCCCTCTCTTCCTCTCTCTCCCTCTCTCTCTCCCTCTCTCTCTCCCTCTCTCTCCCTCTCTCTCACTCCCTCTCTCTCTCCCTCTCTCCCTCTCTCTCCCTCTCTCTCCCTCTCTCTCTCTCTCTTTCTCTCTCTCTCTCCCTCTCTCTCTCTCTCCCTCTCTCTCCCTCCCTCCCTCTCTCTCCCTCTCTCTCTCCCTCTCTCTCTCCCTCCCCCTCTCTCTCTCCCTCCCCCCCTCTCTCTCTCTCTCTCTCTCTCTCTGTCTTTCTCTTACACACACACACACTCGCACCATGATGTGAATAGCTTTAGTGTGCTGTAATAATGTAGTCATTGTGGAGTGTTCCTCAGTCCTGGTCTGATAGAGTTTTGTAGAGTTTTTCTGGCGCTGACCAAGACTAGTTGATGAACCAGCTGATCACGGTAGAGTCCAGCCTGGTCCACATCCAGCCTCCAGCCTCCAACCAACCACCATCTTTCCCTGCGCTGCCAAGAGTTGAAAAAGGGATATTTGTCCGTCAGAAACAACCGCTTAGAAAGTGTCTCGGCTGTCGTTTGTGAGGCTTTCTTTATTTGATTTATTTGTTTAACCTTTATTTTACCAGGTGGTCCCATTGAGATCAAAGATCTCATTTACAAGGGAGACCTGGCCAAAAAAGGAGCATTAAAAGTTACAGACAAAAACAACAATAAAAAAACGACCATAGAGCAGAGATTACAGTGTACAGATGAAAATGCCTTCTGTATGGACATAGACACGAGCCAGCGGAAGCAGTGACCAGCGAGCTTCTGAGTGCTTTCACAGCAGGCAGAGAGAGCAGGTCATTAGCTCTAGATGTTTGCGGAGGCTATTCCAGGGAGAGGAGCAGAGCACATGGAAGCCCTCTGTCCCAGTTCAGTCCTCCTGGGTACAGACGACAGGACCACGTCATGAGATCTCAGACTGTAACTCCTGACAGGTCTCTGTGCAGTCAGAGAGGACATGTAGGCCGGGAGGTCACCTAGGACGGCTTTATAAACCAGCAGGTACCAGTGACAGGGCCAGTGACATGGTCAGTGACAGGGCCAGTGACAGGGCCAGTGACATGGTCAGTGATAGGGCCAGTGACACGGCCAGTGACCAGGCCTCCGCATGGTCAGCCATGGACAGCTAGTCACAGAGTTCAGAGTACAGTGATGAGGTAGAGCTGTACAGTTTGTGATCAAGCGCAGTGCTGTGATTGGCTCAATCTAACATGCGCAGACAAGGAGCCTTCAACCATCCAGCACCGGTAGAGAGGAAGAGAGACCAGTCCGCAGGTCATCAGTCCACAGGTCATCAGTCCACAGGTCATCAGTCCACAGTTCAACAGTCCACAGGTCAACAGTCCACAGGTCAACAGTCCACAGGTCAACAGTCCACAGGTCAACAGTCCACAGGTCATCAGTCCACAGTTCAACAGTCCACAGGTCAACAGTCCACAGGTCAACAGTCCACAGGTCAACAGTCCACAGGTCAACAGTCCACAGGTCAACAGTCCACAGGTCATCAGTCCACAGTCACATTCTCACCTCACCAGCTCAACCCAACAGAGCACAATCGACAACAAGCACACAATCAACCCGAAAATGGAACAAAAACACAAAATCAATAACAAGCTGACAATCAACCTGAAAATAGAACAAAAACCACAAAACTAACACAGCCAAACTACAGTCAGGGACTGCGTATGGTGGCACACAACGCCATGCGACTGTGTTGTTATTACATGCATGTGTTGTTATTACATGCATGTGTTGTTATTACATGCATGTGTTGTTGTTACACGCATGTGTCATGTATGTAATGTGTCATGTTCCCGCTTTCTCTAATTGACTTAACCCCGTAACCCCCCCCCGCCTCTCCCCTCTTCCATGGCTGTCGCTCCAGGGCCGAGCACAGGGACCCAACACTTCAATTACTTACAACGTGACACCCAAATGAGTAGGATGGTGGGTTGAGGAGAGAGGAGGAGGGGGGGGGGGGGTGGGTTGTGGCTGAAAAAGAAACTCCTGTGCTTTCGAATAATTACACGGGCGAGGAATGTTGTTCTAGAATCAGCAGCTCTGTGAAATGGTGCCTTTGGGGCGGTTAGCGTGAGCAGCGGGGGCTAACACATGGTGAGGTTTGTGTGTGTGTGTGCATGTGTGTGTGTGCGTGTGTGTGTAGCATCATGCTAGGGCTTGAGGTAGATCTGGGTGCAGACCAATATAAAGTACTGTGTCCTTGGTTTCGTGTGTTTGTCGTTTGGCAACTTTTGGTCTCAGCCAAGTGGATTGGCTCACATGACCGGCCGAGTCATTTGATTGGTTGTTAGAGTTTAGCCCCATGCTTCTTATTCTCAGTCATCCATATGGAAATCTGGCACCAGAGCAGACGACAACCTTGTAGGACAGAACGCTGTCAGCTAATCAACAGCAGCGTTAGCACGGTAATGTTGGATCCCTGGGAACAGTCTCCCAGTGCCTGAAGCAATGTGTGTGTGTGTGTGTGTGTTTGTTTTCATATGTGTGTGAGAGACAGAGCATTATATGGAAGTGCATGTGTGTGTGTGTTTGCTTGTGTGTGTGTGTGTGTGTGTGTCTGTCAGCATAAATGTAATCAGGGAATGCGATCTGAGATGCTGCTTTTCATCCCCGTGCCAAGACAAGCTGCTGCGACTGTAGCCTGCCCCCCCCCCCCATCTCCACCCCTCCACCCTCCCTCCACCCCACGTGCCCCCCCCCATCTCCACCCCTCCACCCTCCCTCCACTCCACGTGCCCCCCCTCCACCCTCCCTCCACCCCACGTGCCCCCCCCCTCCGCCCTCCCTCCACCCCATGTGCCCCCCCCTCCACCCTCCCTCCACCCTCCCTCCACCCCACGTGCCCTCCCCATCTCCACCCCTCAACCCTCCCTCCACCCCACGTGCCCCCCCATCTCCACCCCTCAACCCTCCCTCCACCCCACGTGCCCCCCCCATCTCCACCCCTCAACCCTCCCTTCACCTGCATTCATTTTTTGGACTTGGGCTCAGGAAGTGAGTTGAGACGGACGTATCTGGAGGTGGGAAGGTCACAGAGACACAGGGTTTTGCGGGGCATGAGGCCCTCCACCTAACGGGGCATGAGGCCCTCCACCTAACGGGGCATGAGGCCCTCCACCTAACGGGGCATGAGGCCCTCCACCTAACGGGGCATGAGGCCCTCCACCTAACGGGGCCAGAGGCCCTCCACCTAACGGGGCATGAGGCCCTCCACCTAACGGGGCATGAGGCCCTCCACCTAACGGGGCATGAGGCCCTCCACCTAACGGGGCATGAGGCCCCCCACCTAACGGATGCAGGGATCCCAAACATGTCCTGCTCACACGCACAGAGCCAGAACATGACTTCATGGGCGGAGGTCTCTGCTCTCACAACATCGTTTCTACTTCTCTACTGAATTATTTCAAATGGCTGGACTTGAAAACATATTCACATAAGCAAGCATACAGTATATGATTCATTCTCTCCCTCCTCCATCTCTTTCTCTATCCCCCTCTCTCTCTCCTTCTCTCTCTCTCTACTCAATTCAATAATAAAGCATATTATGCTTTACTGGCATGAGGGTCAGGTGAACAATATTGCCCAAGCATCAAGGATAAAACAATAATATAATACACTCTCTTTCTCTCTCGCTCTCTCTCTCTTGCTCTCTCTCTCTCTCTCTCTCTCTCTCTCTCTCTCTCTCTCTCTCTCTCTCTCTCTCTCTCTATATATATATATATACAGTAGGATCCGAACCTCCCGGTCTACCGGACAGGCTTAAAAAACTTTTCTTTTTTTTTTTAGCCTGCTATCTGGTTACTGGTGGGATTTTCATTACAGTACTGTATCCTACTGTGAATAAAAACAGAACTGTATGTTGCCTGTAGGCTGTAGCCTACTGTCACTTTTAATTTCTTTGTTACTCTAATGTCGAGCATAAAACGCAAACGAGTCTGCTGCGCGAGAGCTGCATTCCTTGGTAGCCAGAAAGCGCGTCAGCAACCTGAAGCAGCATCGAGTCATTTTTCGTTCCCAGTTAATGGACTTCAGGAACACAGACGTGTTGTGGGCATGTAGATTAGCCTACTAAACTGCCACGTTAGCCTACATCGGTTGTTTTAGAGACTTTCTTTTAGGCTACAATAGCCTAAGACACGACAACTTGTCTGTCATTTCATTTATTTATTTATTGATTATCATTTGCTCTAATTGTTCTAATGTTGGGTTGTTTTTAGGCTATACCATTTTGTTCTGCGAATACAGTAGCCTATTGATGCAGCGTACGCCTCATTTGAGAATAAAGTACTGTATTTGATCAAAGCACGCACTCAAGTGGACATTCGTTTATTTGTATTATAGGCTACTGTAGGTCTATTATAGGCTAGGATATATGAGTTTAGTTGGCTATTTGATTGCAATTTTGATGCATTTTCACAAGTAATTAAGGGTATTTATTGGTCTATTATGAGTCTATATGAAACAAGTATACTACTTATTGAATTTGGTGCATTTTAACATAGGTTTCAGTCATCCGGACATTTCAGAGATACGAACGACCTTCGGTCCCGTTGGGTTCGGATAAGTGGGGTCCTACTGTATATATATATATATATATATATATATATATATCAGTGGAGGCTCGTCCATTGAGGCAGGGGAGGACAGTCCTCCTCAGTTTTTGGAGAGAAGAGAGGGATTAAAATATAAATATATGAATTTATTTATTTATAATTCATATTTAATATTATCTCCGTTTTGTTCATAAAGCAGGTTTTCCCTATGGATAAAAACCCATTATTGAAATTCTAAAGCTCCAACAGTGACATCTATAACATGCAGCTGGAGGACCCATAGATATCTATGGAAGGGAGGAATTCCTCCCTTGGGCATGTCCCTAGGGGTCTATCAATGTAATGCAATTTTTACATGCTAATTTGTGATTGGCCAAAACGCTGAAAAACTACATGTTGACAGTACTCCGAAGAGGATTTAATGATTGACATTTTGTTAGTCCAATCACATTCCAGATTCCAGATTTACCACAGTGAAGGCCGATTGAGTCGTCGTTGATGTCGTGTTTCTCTTCCCTGTGCCATTGGAGACTTTTTGTGTGTTCGTAGCTCCATAATATAATACATCCGAAAGTATTATAGGACATATTATACATCAAACTGTTCGTCTATTTGTCTTGATTCTAGCCATCTAAATATCTAAGCTGACATAAATACTTTTTGAGCTAGAGCTGTCTGAACACGACCACTGGCTGGCTATAGCCGGTAACGTTAGCTACGAGGTGCGCGTCAGGCTACGGCAGGCAGGCGCGCTGATTGGCTGGAGGCGCAAACTGTCGGCAAGTCGTCCAAAACATTTCTAGAGACTGGGTCGCAACACCGGAGAAATCCACAGCCTGGCTTCTGCTTGCGTGAGAATTGATCGCTTTGCGGTGCTTATTCCTCATCCAGTGATGGATGGGTGGATGGAAAACTTTCAACTGAATGTTCATATTGTTCTGATAATTGTAGGCTATAGCAACATAAGAGTGGCAGCTTTGACAGCAACCCAAATGAGCTAATCCCATAGTTGTACCATTGCTAGCTAGCCATGAGCGAACTGTTGGATACTGCATTTGCTGTGCAACGTATTCCATTGTCCAGTTGTCAAATCTATTTGCCAACAAACTGTTTGAGAGCCACACCTCAGTGTCCCCTAATCAAAAACATTTTTCATATATCACCTAACCTCTCCAGCACCTCACCAATATCAATTATTTTCTCTCTTTAGAGAAGAGTACAATCCATTACAACAACTATTGCTTACAATGTTTTATTGTTGTTTTGTAATATTTTATCATGGATATGATAAATAAATGCTGCATGTAGTTAAAGAAAGTGTTATTCAGTTTTTCATATGCTAAAATTTACTGTAAATCCACATTTTAAAGCTGATGTTTCAAATAATAACTGACTGAGGGAAAGTGCCCCCCGGCGCCCATGGGCGGTTCGCCTCTCTTCCTCCTGTCCTCCTCAGTTTTTTGAGTCACCAGCCGCCACTGATATACCCCCTCTGTCTTCCTCTCCTCCATCTCTCTCTCTCTTCCCCTCTCTCGCTCCGTCTCTTTCCTCCATCTCTCTCCCCTCTCTCCCTCCCTCTCCTCCTCCATCTCTCTCCCCTCTCTCCCTCCCTCTCCATCTCTCTCCCCTCCCTCCCTCTCTTCCATCTCTCTCCCCTCTCTCCCTCCCTCTCCTCCTCCATCTCTCTCCCCTCTCTCCCTCCCTCTCCATCTCTCTCCCCTCTCTCCCTCCCTCTCCTCCATCTCTCTCCCCTCTCTCCCTCCCTCTCCTCCTCCATCTCTCTCCCCTCTCTCCCTCCCACTCCTCCTCCATCTCTCTCCCCTCTCTCCCTCCCTCTCCTCCTCCATCTCCCTCCCTCTCTCTCTCCCTCCCTCTCCTCCTCCATCTCTCTCCCCTCTCTCCCTCCCTCTCCTCTTCCCTCTCTCCCTCCCTCTCTCCCTCCCTCTCTCCCTCCTTCTCATGCCATCTGGCAGGTCCCTGTGCTTGGAGAGGAAGGTCATATTGTCACCCCCTACAGTGACACACCTCTCTCTCTCCACGCAGCTCCGCTCACTGAAACATCTGAGCCAGGGAGTCAGGTCACTCTGATTGAATAATCATCCCTCCATCCCCCATTACAGAGCCACTGAAAAGGGAGAGAGACAGAGAGAGATAGACAGACAGAGAGAGAGGTAGAGAGAGACAGACAGAGAGAGACAAAGAGAGAGGTAGAGAGAGACAGACAGAGAGAGACAGAGTTAGAGAGAGACAGAGACAGAGAGGTAGAAAGAGAGAGCGACAGAGAGAGACAGAGAGAGAGGGCAGGAAGGAAGGAGAGATACAGAGAGAGAGACAGATAGAGAGACAGAGAGAGTGAGTGAAAGAGAGAGTACACACACACAAACACACACACATGCGCATGCACACACATACAAACACAAACTCCACAACCTCTCACAAACACATTCGAGTGGAGCAAGGGTTTATTGTTTTATTGTTTTCTATTTCCTTAAATGTTATGAATTATATGATGATTTTCTTTCTTTTTTTTTCTCTCTTCCCATTTTTTACGGGGATCTTAGTATAACAATTGTTACTTTCACCTTGTTGCTTTGTCAAAATTGGTCAAAGAACTTTCATGCCAATAAAGCTATTGAAATTGAAAATGAAATTGAGAGTGAGTGAGGGAGAGAGAGTGAGAGACAGGGAGAGAGACAGAGAGAGAGACACAGAGAGAGAGTGAGTGAGAGAGAGAGAGGGAGAGAGACCGTGAGAGGCACAGTGAATGAGCGGGTCAGAGAGATAACAGTGTTTGGATGTGGAGAGGTGAAGAGCACCAGAGAGGCCGGAGCTGCAGGCAGACTCCCGAGGGGGCGGGCAGCCCTCCTCCCTAATCTCCCTAACATCTCCCCCTGCTGAGGCCATCCAGAGAGAGAGAGAGAGAGAAGGAGGGAGGGAGAGAGAGATACAGAGAGAGAGAGAGAGAAGGAGGGAGGGAGAGAGGGAGAGAGAGATGGCAAGTAAACAAGAGAAAGAGAAAGTCAGAGAATGATAAACAGAAAGATTCAGGGAGATGGAGTGAGAGAGGGGGGTGGAGGGAGGGAGGGAGGTAGGGAAGGAGGGAGGGAGGTAGGGAAGGAGGGAGGGAGGGTGCGAGGGAGGGAGGTAGGGAAGGAGGGAGGGAGGGAGGGTGTGAGGAAGGGAGGTAGGGAAGGAGGGAGGGTGCGAGGAAGGGAGGTAGGGAAGGAGGGAGGGAGGGTGCGAGGGAGGGAGGGGAATTAAGGGACTCTCAGTTCAAAAGGCCTCCCAAGAACTGGTTCTCAGACTGACGGCGTGCAGCTAACCGCACGCGGACGGGAGGCGGAAACCGTGACGTGTGTGTGTGTGTGTGTATGTGTGTGTGTTCATTCGACTGGAGACCTGTGTGTGTGTGTGTTCATTAGACTGGAGACAGGGATGTGTGTGTGTGAGTGTGTGTGTGTGTGGAGACAGGGTGTAGTGGTCTCGGGGGTCTAGTTTCCAGACCAGAGCGCAGCGCTACGTGAGCAGTGGTGAGATCTCTGCTCTCCCTCAGTCAAGAGGTCTGGACCTCGGTTCTGCTCTCCCTCAGTCAGGAGGTCTGGACCTCGGTTCTGGTCTCCCTCAGTCAGGAGGTCTGGACCTCGGTTCTGGTCTCCCTCAGTCAGAAGGTCTGGACCTCGGTTCTGCTCTCCCTCAGTCAGGAGGTCTGGACCTCGGTTCTGGTCTCCCTCAGTCAGAAGGTCTGGACCTCGGTTCTGCTCTCCCTCAGTCAGGAGGTCTGGACCTCGGTTCTGGTCTCCCTCAGTCAGAAGGTCTGGACCTCGGTTCTGCTCTCCTCATCTCCTCTCCTGGTTTCTGGTCACTACGTTCCCCTGTGTTACTTTTTGTTCCTTGTCTTAAGTGTGGGGTGATTCTTTTGTATGGATGTGTGTGTGTGTGTGTTTCTGTGCCAGGCTGCAGGTCTGTTTCCCGGGCTGGTGTATGACCACAGGTACGTGTGTGTGTGTGTGTGTGTGTGTGTGTGTGTGTGTGTGTGTGTGTGTGTGTGAGAGAGAGTGTGTGTGTGTGTGTGTGTGTGTGTGTGTGTGTGTGTGTGTGTGTGCGAGCGTGTCTGTGTGTGTGTGTGTGTGTGTGTTCCACCTGGCCAGTCCAGCCACCTGCTCAGGGCACCGGGGAACACCTGGTTAATTATCTCCTCATTAGAGCAAAGAGTACACACACATACACAAGCTCTCACACACACACACAAGCTCTCACACACACACACACACACACAAACTCACACACACACACACAAGCTCTCAGACACACACACATACTGTACACACACACACACACACAGGTGCGCACACACACACATGCACACACACTCACACTTTCTCTCACACACACACACACACACACCTAGCTAGCCTCCCCCAAGGCCCCCCGGGGATGGCGTGTCTGTGTGTGTGAGAGGATGTGTGTGAGAGAGCGTATGTGTATGTATTTCTGTGTGTGTGTGTGTGTGTGTAGCTTTTCTTTTTGCCACTGCTTTCTAAGAGGAGCTATGTTTATCAGTATACTGCACTGTAACTTTTATTCCTGTATTCTATTTGTCCTGCTTTTTGTTTAAATGTCTATAATGACTTGCTTTTTGTTTTAATGCTTTTAATTTGTCCTGCCTTTTGTTTTAAATGTCTATAATGTCTTGCTTTTTGTTTTAATGCTTTTAATGTCTCATGTAAAGCACCTTGAATTGCCCTGTGGCTGAAATGTGCTATATAAATAAACTTGCCTTGCCTTGCCTTGCCTTGTGTGTGTGTGTAAGATGCAGGGAAGAACTTTGAGCCGATTATTTTCAATGCACGTTGATTTATTCCCTATAAATACACAAGTGTGAGAGAAAGCGTATGTGAGTGTGTGTGTGTGTGTGTGTGTGTGAGTGTGAGGGGGAGGGGGCTGGATTCATCCCCGGAACACCCAGAAACTACTCTCTGTCTTTTTATTTGTATAGCCGTCGTTTTATGAGGCCGTTTGTCATAATGCGCTCGCCAAGCTGATGTGTGAAGCCGTCCAGCGCACGCGTTCGACCACACGCACACACACACACACACACACACACACACACACACACACACACACACACACACACACACACACACACACACACACACACACACCTGCCGACCAAGGCAGCCGAAGTGATTGTGTGTTTGAAGGAATACCGACGATCCTATTATTTTCATTGCTACATAAACAAATCCAGCTAGTAACGAGGACGAGGAGGGGTTCTAAAGTAAATGTTTGGGCACGTCGGGGGGGTGGGGTTAGATATGCTAATCAGAGAATGAGGCAGTTTGGAGATGAACCAATGAGACCAGCCAGGAGAGACCAGCAGAGGGCTGATGGATGATTTCAGCGCTCAACCTCTCTCTTCGTCTTCTTCTATTTCTCTCTCTCTCTCTCTCTCTCTCTCTACACCTCCCTCCATCCCCCTCTTTCTCTCTCTCTCTCCACCTCGTACATCTCTCTCTCTCTCTCTCTCTCTCTCTCTCTCTCTCTCCACCTCCCCCATCTGTCTCTCTCCACCTCCTCCATCTCTCTCTCTCTCTCCACCTCATCCATCTCTCTCTCTCTCTGTCTCCAGCTCCTCCATCTCTCTCTCTCTCTCTCCACCTCCTCCATCTCTCTCTCTCTCTCCACCTCCTCCATCTCTCTCTCTCTCTCCCTCCACCTCCTCCATCTCTCTCTCTCTCCACCTCATCCATCTCTCTCTCTCCACCTCCTCCATCTCTCTCTCTCTCTCCACCTCATCCATCTCTCTCTCTCTCTCTCTCCACTTCCTCCATCTCTCTCTCTCTCTCTCCACCTCCTCCATCTCTCTCTCTCTCGCTCTCCACCTCCTCCATCTCTCTCTCTCTCTCTCCACCTCCTCCATCTCTCTCTCTCTCTCTCTCTCTCTGCATCTCACTTTTTTGTTGTTGTGGATTTTGCCCAACAGAGCTCGTAAAAGCCGCCCTGGCTCCCACCTCTCAGGGTCCTTAGCGGTTTTTGGTCCTTCTGAAAGCCTGGTCTGGACAGATAGCGCTCAGCGAGCGTTTCCACGCACAGCCCCAGAAGAGCTTTGATGTGATAATGAATTGAAAAATGGCCCTCACTCCTGTTCAGTTATACCCGCTGAGACTGATCTGGGATTGAGTGTGTGTGTGTGTGTGTGTGAGAGAGAGAGAGGGAGAGAGAGAGGGAGAGGGAGAGAGAGAGAAAGAGAGTTTGTGTGTGTTCAGTACTTCAAAACAAACCTATAAACATTCCAAGTGCCACAGAGCAGCCAGGCGGTGCTGAGGGAGTTAACAACAGCACTCCCTCCTCCTCCTCTCTCTCTCTCTCTCTCTCCCCTCCTCCTCTCTTTCTCCCCCCTTCTCCTCCACCTTTCTCTCTCTCCCCCTACTCCTCCTCTCGCTCTCTCCTCTCTCGCTCCCCCTCCTCCTCCTCCTCCTCTCTCTCCCTCACCCTCTTATCCTTTCTTTCTTTCCCCCTCCCCTCCTCTCTCTCTCTCCCTCTCCTCCTCTCTCTCTCCCCCTGTCCTCCTTTATCTCTCCCTCTATGGGTCCAGTCGTGGTCTGTAGACATTAGTAGGTCTGTTGGTCCAGTCGTGGTCTGTAGACCAGGTCTTGGGGACGGTCGGTCTGTAGACCAGGTCTTGGGGGACAGTCGTGGTCTGTAGACCAGGTCTTGGGGGACGGTGGGTCTGTAGACCAGGTCTTGGGGGACGGTCGGTCTGTAGACCAGGTCTTGGGGGACAGTCGTGGTCTGTAGACCAGGTCTTGGGGAACAGATGTTCGAAGGCTCTGGGAGAAAACAGCAGCCGTCCTCTAGCTTTCATGTCCCACTACAAGGTGTTAATGGACACAAGTGCTCACAGCTGTGTGTGTTTGAGACGTTTGATCACAGCCCCACCTCCCACTCCTCCCACCTCTACTCCTCCACCTCCACCTCCACCTCCCACCTCCCACTCCTCCTCCTCCTCCTCCCACCTCCCACCCCCACTCCTCCTCCTCCTCCCACCTCCCACCTCCACTCCTCCACCTCCCACCTCCACTCCTCCTCCTCCCCACTCTTCCTCCCACCTCCACTCCTCCACCTCCACCTCCCACCTCCAACCTCCTCCTCCTCCCACCTCCACTCCTCCTCCCACCTCCACTCCTCCACCTCCCACCCCCACTCCTCCTCCTCCTCCTCCTCCCACCTCCACTCCTCCTCCTCCCACCTCCACCTCCCACCTCCCACTCCTCCTCCTCCTCCTCCTCCTCCTCCTCCTCCTCCTCCTCCTCCTCCCACCTCCTCCTCCTCCCACCTCCACTCCTCCTCCCACCTCCACTCCTCCACCTCCCACCCCCACTCCTCCTCCTCCTCCTCCTCCTCCTCCCACCTCCACCTCCCACCTCCCACTCCTCCTCCTCCTCCTCCTCCTCCTCCTCCTCCTCCTCCTCCCACCTCCCACCCCCACTCCTCCTCCTCCTCCTCCTCCTCCTCCCACCTCCCACCTCCC
Organism: Borostomias antarcticus; assembly: GCF_949987555.1. Classification (NCBI taxonomy): domain Eukaryota; kingdom Metazoa; phylum Chordata; class Actinopteri; order Stomiiformes; family Stomiidae; genus Borostomias; species Borostomias antarcticus. The sequence continues at coordinate 7,870,857 of NC_140255.1, read as the reverse complement.
ACTCCTCCTCCTCCTCCTCCCACCTCCACTCCTCCTCCTCCCACCTCCACCTCCCACCCCCACTCCTCCTCCTCCACCTCCCACCTCCACTCCTCCTCCTCCTCCTCCCACCTCCCACCTCCACTCCTCCCACCTCCACTCCTCCACCTCCCACCCCCACTCCTCCTCCTCCCACCTCCCACCTCCCACTCCTCCTCCTCCACCTCCCACCTCCCACTCCTCCTCCTCCACCTCCCACCTCCCACCCCCACTCCTCCTCATCCCCACTCCTCCTCCTCCTCCTCCCACCTCCACTCCTCCTCCCACCTCCACTCCTCCTCCTCCTCACTCCTCCTCCCACCTTCACTCCTCCTCCTCCTCCTCCTCCCACCTCCACTCCTCCTCCTCCACCTCCCACCTCCCACCTTCACTCCTCCTCCTCCTCCCACCTCCACTCCCCCTCCTCCCCCCTTCTCCTCCCACCTCCACTCCTCCTCCTCCTCCTCCTCCTCCCACCCCCACTCCTCCTCCTCCTCCTTCCCCACCTCCACTCCTCCCCCTCCTCCTCCTCCTCCTCTCCCACCAGCCCTCCTGAACCCCCCCCCCTTCAGACTAGTGTGTTCTTTGTCACATGCTTTGTTGAGATGTCAAACATGGCTGCTCTCTCACACACACTCCTACAGACACGTCACATGCCTGCGAGCCCACACACACGCGCACACACACACACACACACACACACACACACACACACACACACACACACACACACACACAGACAAGCAAAATCCACACACTCCAGTTCGATCTGTAACCAATTTGCCATCTGTTAGATCTCGTAGATTGCAGGACAAAGTTGTGTTATTCCCAGTCGGTCTTGGATAAGCAGTATCAACTCAAGATAAAAGCTTTTGAAGCCAAAGCCCCACTCTCCCCGTGCTCCTCTCTACCGCCCATATAACTGTCCCGACCCTTCCTAGACAGTGCATCTGAGGTCAGAGGTCAATCCTAGGCTCAGGGCCACCGGGTACACCAGAGCAAACCCTGAGAGTTCCCCCGACGGGGATTCGAACCCAAACAGTATTTCATTAAGCGCAGAATTCCATACAAATTGGCGTAATAACCGGCAGATGGAATTGGGGGGAGTCTGGGAATGTGCTCTTTTTTTCTTTTTTTTTCGAGGCCCTGCGACCCTGGAAAATGGGACCGCCCTCTCAAACCACACCGCCTCCCTTTCTGACGAAGTTAAACATGAGGAAACCCCAATTACATCTTTTATCACTGGACTGCTTTCAGATTCTGTTTCTTACAAGTTTTGCCCTTGAGAATTTGGGCCAATCAGGCGGTCATGCGGTCTGGGCAGATCCGTCTGGTGCGCCGTGCAGCGGAGGGTAGTCGCAGTGCACCCTGGGTAGGACGCCGATGCGGCGGCCATCACGGTACGTCACGTGACTCTGCAACATTGACCTCTGACATGGGAGAGGGCAGGGGTGAGACTTCCCTCCTTCCTGACTGTCCACACTAAACGCGCATGCACACACACACACACACACACACACACACACACACACACACACACACACACACACACACACACTTTATTTACCACAGATTTTTGGGCTTTTGACAGTCATGGGCACGGAAATGTGTTACTAATACTAATCTGATTGAGGTTAAATCATATCACCTTCTGATTCCAGCTCCCTAATACCTGTCCCTCATAGCTGTGGTGACATTTTCCTTTGGTGGAAAGACTTTGTTGATGTTTACTCCTCGCTAACCCGTTTCCCTGGGTTTCACTTTGAACTGGAACCAAACACTGCACCAAAAAACCTGCTTTGAACCTTCGCCCAAGTCTCTGGGTGTGACGTCTGATTCTCATTTAACCTGGGGAGAATCTGGACCAGTTATACCCACAACCCACTACCCTCACACACACACACACACACACACGCACACACACACACACACACACACACACACTCACACACACACGCACTGCTGGTCTCTCTGTGGCTTTGCTGCTGGTCTCTCTCCATGCTGGTCTCTCTCTGTGCCTGGGTCCTATCTGAACCAGGTGAATAGTCTCATCAGAGATCCATCAAGGGAACGGGTGTGCTTCCAGGGGTTAGTGACTAAGGAAAGGAGAGAGGCTGAATGAAAGGGTGAGAGGGGGGTCTGT
>NC_140255.1:7818696-7863696 GCF_949987555.1 Borostomias antarcticus | reverse complement strand
CCCACAGATCAGTACACTTCCCTGGGCCTGGAAGTGATGGATCTCATCTTGGAGAATGGAGAAACTATTTTCATGATAATAAGGGGATTCTGATGGGGGGATAAATAAATAATTTCACTTTTTTTTTTATTGAGTGTACCAGGTTTTTATTGAGCTGTTGAGTTTTTATTGAGCTATTGAGTGTACCAGGTTTACTTTGTACCAAATCAGCATTCCTCCTGAATCCCTGCCCTGGGTTACTCCATTTTGGTGGACAGGAGCACGATCTCCCTATAGCCTGAGGGACAACCAGTGAACATGTCTCCTCTACTCCAGGTCTCCTGCAAAATAATTACATCTGCATCTCCTGAGTCTCTGGTGAAGTCTGAGGTCTTGCTCTTCAGGCCAAAAGCAGAGGACCTCAGACCCTGAACATTCCAACATGAAATAATACATGATTTAGAGTTCATTTAGCTTAATAAAGATGCACAAAAAGTTGCATTACATTAATATGAGATAAACTGGTAAATGTATTGATTAATTTGAGAACATTAAATATATGGGGTTGCAATTTATTAATGAGATCATTTCAACCCTTTTACTTGTGTTAACTTGACTCTCTCTCTCTCTCTCCCTCTCTCTCTCTCTCTCATAGCGTGTAACTGTAACCTGCACGCCCGGCGCTGTCGTTTCAACATGGAGCTGTACAAGCTGTCGGGGAGGAAGAGCGGAGGGGTGTGCATGAACTGCCGCCACAACACGGCGGGACGCCACTGTCACTACTGCAAGGAGGGCTTCTACAGGGACATGGCCAGACCCATCACCCACCGACGAGCCTGCAAAGGTACACACACACACACACACACACACAAGGAGGGCTTCTACAGGGACATGGCCAGACCCATCACCCACCGACGAGCCTGCAAAGGTACACACACACACACACACACACACATACACACACAAGGAGGGCTTCTACAGGGACATGGCCAGGCCCATCACCCACCGACGAGCCTGCAAAGGTACACACACACACACACACACACACACACACACACACACACACAAGGAGGGCTTCTACAGGGACATGGCCAGGCCCATCACCCACCGACGAGCCTGCAAAGGTACACACACACACACACACACACACACACACACACTCACACACACACACACACACACACACACACACACAGACAGACACGCACACACAGACACAGACACACACACACACACACACACACACACACACACACACACACACACACACACAAGGAGGGCTTCTACAGAGACATGGCCAGGCCTATCACCCACTGATGCACACACACACCCACTGACCCTGAAAAGGTACACACACACACACACACACACACACACACAGACAGACAGACACACACACATACACAGACACACAGACACACACACAAAAACACACAGACACGCGCATGTTTTTTTCATTAGTTTAAATTTTTACGTCGTTTTAACGTTTTGTTTTCAATTTCAGTTTAGTTTTAATTAGTTTTTAAAGCAGGCTTGCTAGTTTAGTTTAGTTTTTATTTTGTGAAAATGCTTAGTTTTAGTTTAGTATTTATTAGTTTCAGTATAAAGTTGTTTTCACACCAAAAAGCGAATACGAAACGCGAAAATAAATCAAGAATTTCGCCTAATTAATTTCCGCGGCCAAACCTTTCACACCAAGTGCAGTACGAAAAATAGCGTTCCATGCATTCCAAACAGAATTTGCGGGAAAATAAAATAAATTAATGTCAATCATTTTCATTCAGTAATCACGAGGCAGATGCTCCGCCGACCACTTGTGCACCTAGGCTACTTTTACTTCAAAGTGTCACAAATCAAATTCTATTCAGCGCTTCAATGTTGCATAGGCCTATTGACTGGTTACATGCAACGCATGTGACAAGGACAGAAGTCAGAAATGAAGGACAATGTCTGGGGCAGGGTTGAACAACTTGGGACAGGTGACGGTGAGTAGCGATAAATGTACTAACCCACTAAGCTAATGTTAACCATAGCTAACGTTAATGGCCTAATGTTAGCTGTCGACGTTGTTGTAACAGTCTGATTTCGCTATAGGCTAACGTTATCAGAAACCTTCGTGGTAATTTCGTGGTGGGCCATTTACCGCGTACCAGGCCAGTAAGCGCGCCAGACCACCGGGAAACCTCCCGGTGCTCCCGATGGCCACCCCGCCCCTGGGGGTGCGCTTTCAAAGCATGCCGTGATGGAAGGTTTCACGGCACCAGAAGGGTGCTGAGCAGTGGCATTTTTATATGTAAAAATATACAGGAAAACTACAGTAGCCAAGGCTACTGATGTATTTTAACACATCAACAAAGGCCAATAATTTGAGGTTACATTTCGACTGATGACGACATTTCCGCGGTTTTGTATGTGTGGGCTAATTTGATTGCTTAATTTTTCACTTGGTCTTGATTTTGGTAACCCAGAATCATTTTACCTGGCTTTGTGAATGACGAGCTAGTAAGACAGCTGTCACGTGGACTCTATTTTCACGAGGCCTGTAGGGGGCAACAGAGCACTACCAAAACAGTAAACACGGATGAAAGTGAAGCGATATGGCAGAATACAAGATGCATTTAAGTCAAAAACAGTTTGAAAGTCGATTTTCGTGCCTTCTTTCACTGAAAGAAGGCGCAAAAATCAAGTTTTATTTGGATTTGTATGGGTAAGCCAGACTTACCCTGGCTTATAGGAGCAATCGCCACTGCTCCAATCAATGCTGTCTGCTGCTATAGCTACGCTAACTGTAGCCTAGGGCAAGTTGGCCTCCAGCCTATTACAGAGTGGTCTACAAGTAGGCACGTTAGATCTAGACCGTCCAGGTTTATTAGGCTACATTAGGGACCTAATCATAGCTATTCTAACCCCATTTACTTGCCTAGGCCTACTTATATGAGCCGAGGGTAGGGTTATGACAGAGCTTATTGATCAACATAATAGTTGCGTGTAGGGTAAGGCCTATCGGACAACAGGCTGTGCTGTCAGCATGTTCGGCTTGCCGTCATTTGATTGTGACGTGCCTGTCAGGCCAGAGAAATCTGCAGAAAAATCAAAAATTTCGCGTTTGGTGTGAACAGACTAATTGAGAAATATGGGGGTTGATTTAATCTAGTTTTTTTTGCAAGAATATTTGCGTTTAGTGTGAAAATACCTTTAGTTTTTGTCTTTTTCCTTCTGCGCTAGCCTCGTGAGACTATCCTGATCTCACAAGCTCACGTTGTTTCACTCGTGCAAAACAAACCATCTGGCGCACGTTAGGTTACTTCTGCGCAGGGGCACAGCTAAAGAAAAAATGGAGGATAGATTTCATATCCACACAACATACTAGTATGAATGAAATTAAATTAAATGCCTATGTACATAATAAAGTTTTAGTTACATTAGTTATCTTTTTTTGTAAAGCCTAGTTTTTATTTGTATTTCAGTTAAATACAAGTAAGTTAACACCTAATTTTATTTTTTTTGTTAGTTTTTGTTAACTATAATAACCTTGACACAGACACACACAGACACACACACAGACACACACACACACAGACACACACACACATAGACACACACACAGACACACACACACACATAGACACACACAGACACACACACACACACACACACACACACACACACACACACACACACACACACACACACACACACACACAACACACAATTATTACCACAGAGCCACAAGCCACACTAGATCAACAGTTGATTGAACGTTTTCTCACGGAAAAAGTGAGTGAGCTTGGATTCGAGGAATGTTTCAAATTCACGGTGAATATTTTTCCACCTCGTCTCATGGCGTTCCGCTCGCCGCAGAGCAGCTCCGTTCCCATGGCGCTCTGAGTAATATGCAAATCAGCCTACGGGGGGAGACACGTCTTTAATGCAGCGGATTCCAACGGGACGTCAGGGGTCGCCGGCTGAGATCTCCAAACAGAGGCGCCGACGCACAGTGGCGCGCGTTCCGAAGAGAGGCAACGCGGTGAGAGTCTCTCCTCTTGGGCCCGGTCCAGTGACCGGCTCGCTGCCAGAGTGAGAAGCCATGGGGGCGGAAACCCAACACTGCGGCAGACTCCCGAGAGCCTTTGAGCACGCCACCGCCACCCCTGCTCCAGATTACAGCCCAATTATGAAATCACGCCTCCGTGTGGCCGATATGAGCCGCTGGCTAGTAGGACTGCTGCTTATTTCACTGAGCAACTCAGCAAGTTCCAGGGAAACCTATAGGCTGCCTGTCGGTATAGCGGACGACTGCCCGTCCTCACGCTTCAGCAGGAGTTAAAAGCTGTTCAGGTTTGTGCCTGTGAGGACACAGGTACAGTATGTACAGTAAATCTGCCGCTGCCTGATACCACCAGCCGTGCTGGCGAACACTCCCAGCCGCGCGAGACTAGAATATTCCGCCTCTCGACTCCCAGCTGGGGGTGGGGGATGGAGGGGGGGGGGGGGGGGGGCAGGTGGGGGGGTGCTGCACACACAGGCGCCTCCGGGCTGCGTGGGATCTGGCCCTATCAAAGCCCACCAATCAGGCGTGCTGACTGCACCGCAGCGGTAAAAAGTATTTTATCCCCCCCCCCCTCTCCTCAGAGGGGCCAGATGTGACGGAAATGAAAACCCCCGTCAACATGGGCGGCTGGCAGCGTGATGGATCAGAGTGATCCAGAGGCCTTTTAGGACCTGTCTCTTTCTCTTTCCTTCTCCCTCACTCAATCTCTCCCTCTCTCTCTTTCTCCACCTTTCTGTAGACCGCCTCCCCTTGTTCTCCCTCCCTCCCTCCCTCCCTCCCTCCCTCCCTCCCTCCCTCGCTCCTCTCCTCCTCCTATCTCCTCTCGTCAGGGTAACGTATTTGCTTTTAAAGACCTGTCTCTTCCTCTCTCTCTGACGCTCACTCACCCTCTCTCTCGCTCCGCATGGTCCTTCTGCACATCCTCCTCTCTGATCTCTCTCACCTCCTCCTCCCCTTCCTCTTCCTCCTCCTCTTCCTCCTCCCCTTCCTCTTCCTCCTCCTCCTCTTCCTCTTCCTCCTCCTCCCCTTCCCCTCCTCTTCCTCCTCCTCCTCCCCTTCCCCTCCTCCTCCTCTTCCTCCTCCTCTTCCTCTTCCTGCTCTTCCCCTTCCCCTTCCTCTTCCTCCTCCTCTTCCTCCTCTTCCTCCTCCTGCTCCTCCTCTTCCTCCTCCTCCTCCTCTTCCTCTTAGTATAGTATATCCTGTAGTGTCGTAGTATATCCTGTCTAGAGAGAGACGTAGTATATCCTGTCTAGAGAGACGTAGTATATCCTGTCTAGAAAGAGACGTAGTATATCCTGTCTAGAGAGAGACGTATATCCTGTCTAGAGAGAGACATAGTATATATTGTCTAGAGAGACGTAGTATATCCTGTCTAGAGAGACATAGTATATCCTGTCTAGAGAGACGTAGTACATCCTGTCTAGAGAGAGACGTAGTGTATCCTGTCTAGAGAGACGTAGTACATCCTGTCTACAGAAAGACGTAGTACATCCTGTCTAGAGAGATGTAGTATATCCTGTCTAGAGAGACGTAGTATATCCTGTCTAGAGAGACATAGTATATCCTGTCTAGAGAGACGTAGAATATCCTATCTAGAGAGAGACGTAGTATATCCTGTCTAGAGAGAGACATAGTGTATCCTGTCTAGAGAGAGACGTAGTATATCCTGTCTAGAGAGACGTAGTATATCCTGTCTAGAGAGAGACATAGTGTATCCTGTCTAGAGAGACATAGTATATCCTGTCTAGAGAGATGTAGTGTATCCTGTCTAGAGAGATATCCTGTCTAGAGAGAGACGTAGTGTATCCTCTCTAGAGAGAGACGTAGTGTATCCTGTCTAGACAGACATAGTATATCCTGTCTAGAGAGAGACGTAGTATTTCCTGTCTAGAAAGACGTAGTATATCCTGTCTAGAGAGACGTAGTGTATCCTGTCTAGAGAGACGTAGTATATCCTGTCTAGAGAGAGATCTAGTATATCCTGTCTAGAGAGATGTAGTATATCCTGTCTAGAGAGACGTAGTATATCCTGTCTAGAGAGAGACGTAGTATATCCTGTCTAGAGAGAGACTTAGTATATCCTGTCTAGAGAGACGTAGTATATCCTGTCTAGAGAGAGACGTAGTGTATCCTCTCTAGAGAGAGATGTAGTGTATCCTGTCTAGAGAGGCGTAGTATATTCTGTCTAGAGAGAGACGTAGTATTTCCTGTCTAGAGAGACGTAGTATATCCCGTCTAGAGAGACGTAGTATATTCTGTCTAGAGAGAGACGTAGTGTATCCTGTCTAGAGAGACATAGTATATTCTGTCTAGAGAGAGACGTAGTATATCCTGTCTAGAGAGAGACGTAGTGTATCCTGTCTAGAGAGAGACGTAGTATATCCTGTCTAGAGAGAGACGTAGTGTATCCTGTCTAGAGAGAGACGTAGTGTATCCTGTCTAGAGAGAGACGTAGTATATCCTGTCTAGAGAGAGACATAGTGTATCCTGTCTAGAGAGACATAGTATATTCTGTCTAGAGAGAGACGTAGTATATCCTGTCTAGAGAGAGACGTAGTGTATCCTGTCTAGAGAGAGACGTAGTGTATCCTGTCTAGAGTAGTTTCTCTTCCTCCTCCTCCCCTTCCCCTCCTCTTCCTCTTCCTGCTCTTCCCCTTCCTCTTCCTCTTCCTCCTCCTTCCCCTCCTCTTCCTCTTCCCCCTCCTCCCCTTCCCCTCCTCTTCCTCTTCCTCCTCCTCCCCTTCCCCTCCTCCTCCTCCTCTTCCTCCTCCTCCTCTTCCTGCTCTTCCCCTTCCTCCTCCTCTTCCTCCTCTTCCTCCTCCTGCTCCTCCTCTTCCTCTTCCTCCTCCTCCTCCTCCTCTTCCTCTTAGTATAGTATATCCTGTAGTGTCGTAGTATATCCTGTCTAGAGAGAGACGTAGTATATCCTGTCTAGAGAGACATAGTATATCCTGTCTAGAGAGAGATGTAGTATATCCTATCTAGAGAGACGTAGTATATCCTGTCTAGAGAGACGTAGTATATCCTGTCTAGAAAGAGACGTAGTATATCCTGTCTAGAGAGAGACATAGTGTATCCTGTCTAGAGAGAGACGTAGTATATCCTGTCTAGAGAGACGTAGTATATCCTGTCTAGAGAGAGACATAGTGTATCCTGTTTAGAGAGACATAGTATGTCCTGTCTAGAGAGACGTAGTGTATCCTGTCTAGAGAGAGACGTAGTGTATCCTGTCTAGAGAGACATAGTATATTCTGTCTAGAGAGAGACGTAGTATATCCTGTCTAGAGAGACGTAGTGTATCCTGTCTAGAGTAGTTTCTCTTCCTCCTCCTCCCCTTCCCCTCCTCATCCTCTTCCTGCTCTTCCCCTTCCTCTTCCTCCTCCTCCCCTTCCCCTCCTCCTCCTCCTCCTCCTCTTCCTCCTCCTCCTCTTCCTGCTCTTCCCCTTCCCCTTCCTCTTCCTCCTCCTCCTCCTCTTCCTCTTCCTCTTTCCCTCCTGCTCCTCCTCTTCCTCCTCCTCCTCCTCCTCTTCCTCTTAGTATAGTATATCCTGTAGTGTCGTAGTATATCCTGTCTAGAGAGAGACGTAGTATATCCTGTCTAGAGATACGTAGTGTATCCTGTCTAGAGAGACGTAGTATATCCTGTCTAGAAAGAGACGTAGTATATCCTGTCTAGAGAGAGACGTATATCCTGTCTAGAGAGAGACATAGTATATCCTGTCTAGAGAGACGTAGTATATCCTGTCTAGAGAGACATAGTATATCCTGTCTAGAGAGACGTAGTACATCCTGTCTAGAGAGACGTAGTACATCATGTCTACAGAGAGACGTAGTGTATCCTGTCTAGAGAATTGTAGTATATCCTGTCTAGAGAGAGACGTAGTATATCCTGTCTAGAGAGAGACGTAGTATATCCTGTCTAGAGAGACGTAGAATATCCTATCTAGAGAGAGACGTAGTATATCCTGTCTAGAGAGAGACATAGTGTATCCTGTCTAGAGAGAGACGTAGTATATCCTGTCTAGAGAGACGTAGTATATCCTGTCTAGAGAGAGACATAGTGTATCCTGTCTAGAGAGACATAGTATATCCTGTCTAGAGAGACGTAGTGTATCCTGTCTAGAGATATATCCTGTCTAGAGAGAGACGTAGTGTATCCTCTCTAGAGAGAGACATAGTGTATCCTGTCTAGAGAGAGACGTAGTATTTCCTGTCTAGAAAGACGTAGTATATCCTGTCTAGAGAGACGTAGTGTATCCTGTCTAGAGAGAGACGTAGTATATCCTGTCTAGAGAGAGACGTAGTATATCCTGTCTAGAGAGAGACGTAGTGTATCCTGTCTAGAGAGAGACATAGTATATCCTGTCTAGAGAGAGACGTAGTACATCCTGTCTAGAGAGATGTAGTATATCCTGTCTAGAGAGAGACATAGTATATCCTGTCTAGAGAGAGACGTAGTACATCCTGTCTAGAGAGACGTAGTATATCCTGTCTAGAGAGAGACGTAGTGTATCCTGTCTAGAGAGAGACGTAGTATATCCTGTCTAGAGAGACGTAGTATATCCTGTCTAGAGAGAGACGTAGTATATCCTGTCTAGAGAGAGACGTAGTGTATCCTGTCTAGAGAGACATAGTATATTCTGTCTAGAGAGAGACGTAGTATATCCTGTCTAGAGAGAGACGTAGTGTATCCTGTCTAGAGAGAGACGTAGTGTATCCTGTCTAGAGTAGTTTCTCTGCAGACTCAAACATTACGTTGTATCTCTGCGCTCCGCAAACTACATAATAGAGTCTGTGCCACTTTGGTGCCCAAGCTGGTGTTTTGAGGGCGTGTCGACGGTTCAAAATTGAAAGAGTGACAGGTCGTAGCATCAAATGAGAGATGCTAGCCCAGGCTAGAGGGACGGGGCATATCTATGGGTTGGAACGCCTTATTGTGAAAGTCGTTACTGATTGGTCTCGCCAGTATTCCGGCGCTACCAATGAATGGCCAGTATTTGAACACCAGATTTTTGTCCCAGACCCATAAAGAGATCTACAGCATTGCAGTAACGTAGTTAGCTTAGCCTACGTAGTATATCAGCAAAAGAACTCTCATGAGTCTGGCGCTGAGACTGTGTCTAGAGAGAGAGACGTACATCCTGTCTGCCATGCAGAGAGAGACGTAGTATATCCTGTCTGCTTGTGACAGGGCCGGGCAGGGGTCGGGGGTCAGGCTGGCTGAAGGGGGCCAGTGTCACTTCTGAGAGGGAGAAACGGCAATAAAATACAGGTGTTTCCAGAACCAGGGAGGAGGCTGGGGGGGTCTAGGGGGTTCGGGGAGGAACGTCTGCTTCCAATCACGGCTCCTCGACGGAGGGGTGTCCATGTCAAGCACGCAGAGTATGGAGTGTGGACCTGCACTACACATGGGCATGGGTGCGCGTGCACACACCCACACACGCACACACACACACACACACACATACGCATACGCATACGCATACGCAGACACACACACACACACACACATACGCACACACACACACATACTGTACACATGCACACACGCACATGCAAGCACACGCGCACACACACACACACACACACACACATACACTTAAAGGATTGCCAGTTTAATAGACAGGCAAGGCACCTTGATGATTCAGGTGATTTAGCATCTTATCCCATCGGCTGGCAGTTACACCTGGCTACCTACACACACACACACACACACACACACACACACACACACACACACACACACACACACACGCACTGGGTAATACTCCCCTCTTCCACCCACCTATACCCCCCAGTCCCCTTGGCCTCTTCCCCAGCTCCGAGAGCTCTCTGTGGGGCTCCCGGCTCCCGCTCGCCTGGGCAGTGCCTGGTGCCTCTCTCCACCACAGCATCACGCCGCTCGGAGCATAAACAGAGGGAAAACAGAAGAAACATGGCGGCCGTCAGTCACCGGGCCGGGCTGTAACGAGGCCGGCCCGGACACAAGGTCCTCAGCTCACTGGGTTTCATGTGGCTCCAAGTATTCCTGGTCTTGGCATCTGTTGACCACGATGAAAGGCGATGAAAAGAATTCAAATGCAGGCCACAGGGCACGCTACGCCAACGCACGCCACATCTGGTCTGAGTGACATGTTCATCGTTACCCGAGGAACACGTCAGATGATTACGCTCTCCAGGCTTTCGGATATGTATTGGGTTCACAGATCAAAAGTGTTGACCAGGCCAAGAGAACATTTTCTTCAAGTTGAAGGGTCGTCATTCTTTACTTCTCGTGATCTTTGCAATCTCAAGCATCCGAAGCAACACACGCAAACACTGTCACACAAACACACACCCACGCACACACCCACACACACACCCACGCCATGTCACACACGCTAACTCAAGCAGACACAGAGCGCTGGTAATCAGTTTAGCGCGTACAAATGGCCGTCCAAAAGACTACAAATCCCAAGGCGGAGGCTGTCACGGCTTCAGTCGCACAGGCTTGGAAAGTCATCACCCTCCGAGGACATTTTTACAGCTTCTTAACGGGCCCAAGCCCTCGCACATAAAACTTCAGACAGATGGTGTGAGGAGAGCGGGGGAGAGAGGAGAAGGGCTGGGGGAGACGGGGGGGGAGGGGGATCTGATACGGTTCTCCTGTTTACCCCCCACCCCCCAAAAAAAGACAACAACAGCCATCTTAACATCTTCAACAACCAAAACCCACAAACCAGTACGACCACCAGTACTCTTATCAGTACCTGTAGCCGGTACGGCCATCGTCGAACGTCTTGCCTCGCTAACAATGCTACAGCCGCGTAGTGGCTAAATGGGTGTTTACCTACTGTAACTATAGCTCCTGAGCGCTTGACGGGCAGACGCTAGCTCCTTTGTTCTTAGATCAATCAGTTCAACTATGGATTAGTTGGGAAATTGAACTGTTGGACTTGTCTGGGCATGTAGCACGCAGACCCCTAGCCCTGCCCCAGACTGGCACCAGAGAGATCCAATGACAGCAGCTGTTCAGAGCAGTGTCCCCGCCCTGCTGGTCACCCCTGACTGGGGCTGTGGGATTTGGTACGAAGCAAGGCTCAACCTTGTACTAGGACTAGCTGGAAGTCAGCCTGACTGGTCAGTCAGACTGGATCTGTCCAGTTCCTCAGAGCGGATACCATACAGTATCTAGTTGGTATATACTTCTTCGTAGCTTCACTTTAGTTGATATTATTCAAGAGTTTAAGGAGTCATTACAAAATCCTCAGCGTTTTGTGTTCTGCTTCCACCCGAGGCTCCAGACGGTGAAGCAGAGTTTTTAGCGCCCCCATCAGCTGGACTTCATTAGTGCGTCGAAGGGGGCGCGAATCCCAGGAATGCCAGAAATTCCCAAATGGGCTCCAGTCTCCGTAGCACCTGGGCACAGGAACAAACCTGGAGGGAGGGAGGGAGGGAGAGAGAGAGAGAGAGAGAGAGAGAGAGAGAGAGAGTATATTCAACCAGAGCAGAACTACCTTGATGCTCAAAAAACTGCGCTGTGGAATGATGTTATTTTCAGGATTCCATTAAGAGGAGATGCAGAATCTTGGGAGAGGAATCCTGACTGTGATATCTCAGACAGGAGGGGCTTCCCCTCTGGTCTCTGTTCCTGCAGGTTTTTGGAGAGACACAAAGAGAGACATTGAGGGGGAGAGAGGGAGAGGGAGAGAAAGAAAGAGAGGGAGAGGGATGCGAGAGAGAGAGAGACGAAAGGGAGTTGCATTCATGCCCCTCAGTACATCCAGCCAATCAGCTTCAGGCCTGTCCACATCCGGCCAATCACCTTCAGGCCTGTCCACATCCGGCCAATCAGCTTCAGACAAGTCCACATCCGGCCAATCAGCTTCAGCCAAGTCCACATCCGGCCAATCAGCTTCAGACAAGTCCACATCCGGCCAATCGCAGCCCCTCCCAGAGTGTGTGGGTCAGGTGGTTAGGATTTATCACGGCGCTAGGGCTCCAGGTTTGTTCAAACGAGCCGAGGCACTCTGACACCCTGGACTGTTGGCCGGGCAACAAAAGCACATGTGTGTCTGAAGATCAGAGACTGTGACCCCCCCCCCCCTCCAAACACACTCAAACACCCTCTCATGATTTAGACCCCACCCCACCCCCACCCCTACTCAACAGGTGGTAGAGTCCTCAGACGTTAGCGGCGGCAAAAACAACCAGCAAGAATAAACAGGTTCACAGCTAGAGGGAAAGAATATACAGGTTCACAGCTAGAGGGAAAGGTACAACAACTACAACAACAACAACAACATGGCTACTAAGACCCTCCCTACAGTTCTGTATGTAGGCATGCCGTTCCCTGGCTCCTATCAGAGCTCCTGGGGCTTCGTTCAGAGCCTCTTGTCTTGTTTCTGGATTTGTGGGACAATTACAGCTATCCTGTTACTACAGAAGTAGCGTTAATGCTGTTTGCTTTCGAAATTTCGCAATAGGCCCGGCTCATTTTCGAGTTAATTAAGCTTTAACTAAGGAGAGAGAAACAGAACCGTTTTTTTTTCTTCTCCGGTTGTTTTTTGGCCCAGAGGCGATCGTCAGCGCCAGGACTGATTGCGAAGATAAAATGGGAGGTTTTCCTGATTAAACCAGGGGGCACAGCTCTCCTGTTTACTCAGGACAGAGAGCGGCAGTCTGAAGCCAAGTCAAATCATTCAATAGGGAAAAGGGCATGTTTGAGTTCTGCGTGTGTTTGTGTGTGAATGGTACGTCTATCAGACCCAATTATCATAACATATTAGACCGACGTGGTATCAGTGTTTGGATCGAGAGTACTTTTTGAGCCATAAACTGTGCGTGTGTGTGTGTTTCTCATTCACTATTTAAAAATGTAGCATAGTCACTTTTACAGTTAAAGCCAGATTACAAGTCCTCCCAACCAGGCTCAAATCTCTCTCTGTGGGACCCGAGCACCTTTTCCCCTCGTTGCCTGCACCACGAGCATAATTCAGTCACTGAAACATTGTCACACATTCTGAATGGCTACTATGTGTACAAAGGGCTGTTCATTGCAAGGCATGATAGGATTGTTGACCTGTTAGTGTGTTAAAATATCAACTGCTCAAACTCTCAAAGATGCGATCACGCAGCTTGGGTATACATGTAAACAGCTGGTGTTAGCTTAGGAAATGTCCACAGACTAGTCGTGAGGGGCCTACAGATGGCAGGAATGCCCAAGCCGAAAGCTGAGGCACTGGCTAAATTCTGTTCATTGTCTGTGATAATTGGAAGGCGTCATGTATGGAAGAGACGTTGCTTCCTGTATCCATAGACTGTCTGCTGAGTGATGTCATGTATGTCAGCCAATGCTTCCACATCTATTATTGTTTGTGTTCAAGATTTTGTTGATTTATCTTAACGCAAATAAAGTCATTCAGATGTGTGTGTGCCTGTGTGCCTGTTTGAGTATGTGTGCAAGTGTAGGCGTGTGTATGTGTATCTATGTGTTTGTGTGTGTGTGTGAGAGACAGAGTGAGTGAGTGTGTGCATGTGTTTGTGTGTGTGTGTGTGGTCGTGTGTGTGTGTGTGTGCGTCCGTGCGTGTGTGTGAGTCCGTGCCGTTGCTCAACGAACACATTCATATATGTTTTCCTTGTGGTGGTGGCGGGGTGAGCCAAGGTTAGAGAGATTTAGTATTGTTTATACCGATGAGCACACCAGAGGCTAAGTTTGGACTACACTCTTCCTCTCTCTCTCTCTTCCTCTCTCTCTTCCTCTCTCTCCCTCTCTCTCTTCCTCTCTCTCTCTCTCTCCCTCTCTCCCTCTCTCCCTCTCTCTCCTTCTCTCCCTCTCTCTCCCCTCTCTCTCCCTCTCTCTCTCCCTCTCTCCCTCTCTCCCTCTCTCCCTCTCTCTCTCCCTCTCTCTCTCCTTCTCTCCCTCTCTCTCCCTTTCTCTCTCTCCCTCTCTCTCCCTTTCTCTCTCTCCCTCTCTCTCTCTCTCTCTCTCTCTCTCTCTCCCTCTCTTCTCTGTCATGTAAAAGGCTTGTGGAGGAGCAGGTCAGCAGGTCAGCTCTTGTATTTCTCATCTCTTTATAAGAAGCTGTGTGTTGCTCAAGGTATGTCCAGGAACAGGACAGGAACAGGACAGGAACAGGACAGGAACAGGAACAGGACAGGAACAGGAACAGGAACAGGAACAGGAACAGGAACAGGAACAGGAACAGGACAGGAACAGGAACAGGAACAGGAACAGGACAGGAACAGGACAGGAACAGGAACAGGAACAGGAACAGGACAGGAACGGGAACAGGACAGGAACAGGACAGGAACAGGAACAGGACAGGAACAGGACAGGAACAGGAACAGGAGAGGAACAGGACAGGAACAGGACAGGAACAGGAACAGGAAGAGGACAGGAACAGGAACAGGAACAGGAACAGGAACGGGAACAGGACAGGAACAGGAACAGGAACAGGAACAGGAACAGGAACAGGAACAGGAACAGGAACAGGAACAGGACAGGAACAGGAACAGGAACAGGACAGGAACGGGAACAGGAACAGGACAGGAACAGGAACAGGAACAGGACAGGAACAGGACAGGACAGGACAGGAACAGGAACAGGAACAGGAACAGGAACAGGAACAGGAACAGGACAGGAACGGGAACAGGACAGGAACAGGAACAGGAACAGGACAGGAACAGGACAGGACAGGACAGGAACAGGAACAGGAACAGGAACAGGACAGGAACGGGAACAGGAACAGGAACAGGACAGGAACGGGAACAGGACAGGGACAGGAACAGGACAGGAACAGGAACAGGAACAGGAACAGGAACAGGAACAGGACAGGACAGGAACGGGAACAGGACAGGGACAGGACAGGACAGGAACAGGACAGGGACAGGGACAGGAACAGGAACAGGAACAGGAGAGGAACAGGAACAGGAACAGGAACAGGAACAGGACAGGAACAGGAACAGGAACAGGAACAGGAACAGGAAGAGGACAGGAACAGGAACAGGAACAGGACAGGAACAGGACAGGAACGGGAACAGGGACAGGAACAGGACAGGAACAGGACAGGAACAGGAACAGGAACAGGAACAGGAACAGGAACAGGACAGGACAGGAACGGGAACGGGAACGGGAACGGGAACGGGAACGGGAACGGAACAGGACAGGAACAGGAACAGGAACAGGAACAGGACAGGAACAGGAACAGGAACAGGACAGGAATGGGAACAGGACAGGAACAGGAACAGGAACAGGAACAGGAACAGGAACAGGAACAGGACAGGAACAGGACAGGAACAGGACAGGAACAGGAACAGGAACAGGACAGGAACAGGAACAGGAACAGGACAGGAACAGGAACAGGACAGGAACGGGAACAGTACAGGAACAGGACAGCAGACTGGATCAAACCCTGAGTGTGCGCGTGTGTGTGTGTGTATGTGTGTGTGCACGCGTGCCTGTGCGTGTTGCTCCTGGCGGCTATGGCCGTTGGGGCAGATTTTCGGGAAGGGACGAAACTGTGTGTGTGTGTGTGTGAGAGAGACAGTGTGTGTGTGAGAGTGCATGCACACACACACACACACACACACACACACACACACACACAAGCATAACAAATAACCCTTGGGCTGCTAGACACTATCAGTGCCAGTGTTTAACCGAACGGGTCAGAACCAACCCAGAACTGGGGATGCACTTCTAAAGCCATAGAGCTGTGAGGGGGAACACCATCTGCTGGACCTGGAATAGACCTAGACTAGACCTGGACTATAGAATTGGACTAGACCTGGATCTGAACTCGACCTAGATCTGGACTAGAACTGGGCTAGATCTGGACTAGAACTAGGCTAGATCTGGACTAGGTCTTGACTACACCTGAACTAGACCAGGACTTGACCTGGACCTAGACCTGGACTAGACGTAAACTAGATCTTGACTTGGACTTAACCTGGACCTGGATCTGGACTAGACCTGGACCTCGTTCTTGGAGCTTTGACCACAGATTAGAAGTTAAAACGACATTCCATAACACAACCGCAGTAGTATTTCTGAAATGTGCGCCATTCTTTTATTGCTTGCTCATCGCCCTTGGTTTGAACTGCGGTTCTGAAAAATTTCCATTTCGAGGGCTATATAGCCCTGGCCTGTACCCCTACACTTGACACCCTCAAGGATTGGGACGACCCCACACCGAAACGTGAACACGCAACATGACGTGTTAGGGGAAAGAGGTGGGGCCAATGGGGTGAATTGGTATTCAGCCTACCTAAGAAATGGAACACCACTCGCTACGTCCTCAATCGGAATTGTATTAGTTGCCTGATTTTCTGTGGAGTCCCTGGGATGTTACAGTATTATTACTATTATAACAGTGACAAATCTGACCACATTTCAGACAGAACAAGACAGATTCATCAATTGTACAGCCAGGAATGTTTACACATCGGCTGTTAACGTTAGTCCTGCTCATAGAAATGATACATTGATATCAGATGAGCAGAGAAGTGCAGAAAAAAAGCTACTGGGACATGGAATCAGCTGTCATTCAAAAATAGTTTTTTACACCAAGTTCTACTGATTAGATTAGATTCAACATTGCACCGTAGCCTACAGCCTACTGGAACATCAAAATGTTGTTAGGCTAACAATGAAATGCAGTTGACATCGTGAATAGCTTTTTTTTCTGAAATTCGTGTTATAACAATCCAATGACATGTACCTTTCCATCTACTTTAAACTAAGCTATTCCACAGATTGTACACTTTTTGAATGTTTATTTGCGAAGATATTGGGCTTTCTTCCCACGTTTTTTCACGGCACCGATCACTGCCTCGGTTCGCAAAGCATTGTGTGAGTTTTCATCTACCCCTCGGTTTCAAGTCAACATCTGAAAACCCTCATTTTGGGGGACTGTTTGAACGTCCACTAGCTCTCGATATGCTCCCTAGCCCTAGAAGATAAAAGGAATGGGATACACTACCCTACGCGTGAACGCACAAAATGTAGGGGTAGGGCCAAGGGGGGGTATTGGGAATGGGCCTTGTAAGTCTACCTCAGACACAGATTTGTCCCCCATAATGTCCCCAAAGACGATGTGACAAGATATTCTGTGAAAACGTTGCTGTTTTTGATAACTCTTCAAAATTATTATAATTTATGATAACATTCACTCCTCTTTCTCTCTCTCTCTCTCTCTCTATCTGCCCCCCCCCCCCCCCCCGCAGCCTGTGACTGCCACCCGGTGGGCGCGGCCGGTAAGACGTGTAACCAGACCACGGGCCAGTGCCCCTGCAAGGACGGAGTGACGGGCATCACCTGCAACCGCTGTGCTAAGGGATACCAGCAGAGCCGCTCTCCTGTGGCCCCCTGTATCAGTGAGTACACACACACACACATTCACACACACACCTACACACACACACACACACACACATTCACACACACACACACGCACACACACACACAGACCAGCACTCATGCAAACACATACACAGTCATTCAATCTCACGCAAACATTCGCACACACACACACACACACACACACACACACACACACACACACACACACACACACACACACAAACACACACACTTAAACACACACACACACTCAAACACAGACACTCATGCAAACACGTATACACTCATGCAAACACACGCAAACGCAGCACACACACACACACACACACACACACACACACACACAAACAATGACACTTTAAATGCACACAAGTTGGCAGACACACTTACCATAGCTTCTTTAACACAGTTCACACCCACTTAACGCCAAAACGGTGTTGGGCTGCTGCTGCTGCATGTGTCCTGGAGCGTCTGGCCTCACACAGACCTGTTCACCAGCATCTGGAGGCTCACAGTCCTGCTTTAGTAATCAGGAAACAATCTGTGTCTATGGGGATAAAACACACACACACACACACAAACACACTCTGTGGTGTGGCCCAGTAACCTGACCGCCAGCGCTAGCGTGTGTTGTTTGGCAGAGCGTGACGGCGAGTGGTGGAGCACACACACACACATACCTACACACACACACACACACACAAACACCTACACACACCCACACACACACACCTACACACACACATTCGCGCGCACATACACACACACACACACACACACACACACATGTAAATCACCAACACACACACACATCATCATCATCTGCGGTAATTTGTGGTAGAGTATGACTGTCCTCCTTCTTGGTCCTTGTATGTCTTCAGATGGGTGAAGAGGCCGATCCTGGAGCCGCATATATTGGTGCATTGTGGGTAGTTTGAGGATGGTGGTGGGTTTAATGTGATGCATTGTGGGTAGGCTGAGGGTGGTGGTGGGTTTAATGTGGTGCATTGTGGGTAGGCTGAGGGTGGTGGTGGGTTTAATGTGGTGCATTGTGGGTAGGCTGAGGATGGTGGTGGGTTTAGTGTGGTGCATTGTGGGTAGGCTGAGGGTGGTGGTGGGTTTAATGTGGTGCATTGTGGGTAGGTTGAGGGTGGTGGTGGGTTTAATGTGGTGCATTGTGGGTAGGCTGAGGGTGGTGGTGGTGGCGCAGACTCTCGTTGTTATATAGTGCAGCACCTTCCCAGACAAGTTTTCTCCAGGTGGTCCTGTTGGTTGCTAACGGTGTTAAGGTCTATGCGGCTCTTTTTGATGTTGGCTTTAATGTTGTCCTTCTACCGTTTCTTTTGACCTCCCGGGGCACGTTGTCCTTGGAGAAGCTGGGAGTAGAGGACTTGTTTTGGAAGGTGAGAGTCGGGCACATGGATAACATGACCAGTCCATCTGAGTTGGTGTTGGGCGATGGTGGCAGTGATGGTGGGAATGTTAGCCTTCCCCAGGACGCTGGTGTTGGTGAGTCTATCTTCCCAGCTGATCTTGAGGGTTCTTCGGAGGAACCTCTGATGATGTGTCTCTAGTGACTTCAGGTGCTGCTGTATGTGGTCCAGGTCTCTGACTCTTACAGTAGGGTGGACAAGACTACCGCTTTGCAAACCAGAATTTTAGTCCTGGCCTGGAGGTCGTGCTTTTCAAAGACCCTTTCTCTCAGTCGTGAGAAGGCCCTGCTTACACAGCTGAGGCGGTGGTGTATGTCATCAATTTCAGCTTTGGATGATAGAAGGCTACCGAGATATGTGAAGTGGTCCACATTTTCCAGTCTGGTGTTGTCACCAGAGATGTTGGGGTGGGGTAGGAGTAGTTCTGTTGGGTGTTGGCTGATAGAGGATCTGGGTCTCTTTTATGTTAAGAGCCAAACCACGCTGCTTGTATGCCTTGGCGAAGGCATCCAGAATGCTCTGTTCTGTGGGTCCTCCTCTGGATGGACCGCAGGGGTGTTGTGTGTGTGTGTGTGCAGCTCTGTGATGGATATGGTGGTGGTTCTGCTTTTAGCCCTGAATCTGTTGATGTTCAGGAGTCGTCCGTCGGTTCTGGACATGATTCTGACTCTTTGAGGCGGGTGTTTACCTGTGAGATGGATGATAGTGGCAGTGAGGATGGAGAACAGGGTGGGGGAGATGGATGAGGATGGAGAACAGGGTGGGGGAGATGGATGAGGAGGTAGAACAGGGGGGGGGGGTGGATGAGGATGGAGAACAGGGTGGGGGAGATGGATGAGGAGGTAGAACAGGGGGGGGGGGGTGGATGAGGATGGAGAACAGGGTGGGGGAGATGGATGAGGATGGAGAGCGGGGGGGAGATGGATGAGGATGGAGATGAGGGTGGGGGAGATGGATGAGGATGGAGAACAAGGGTGGGGGAGATGGATGAGGATGGAGAACAGGGTGGGGGAGATGGATGAGGATGGAGAACAGGATGGGGGAGATGGATGAGGATGGAGAGCTGGGGGGGAGATGGATGAGGATGGAGAACAGGGTGGGGGAGATGGATGAGGATGGAGAGCAGGGTGGGGGAGATGGATGAGGAGGTAGAACAGGGGGGGGGGGTGGATGAGGATGGAGAACAAAGGTGGGGGAGATGGATGAGGATGGAGAACAGGGTGGGGGAGATGGATGAGGATGGAGAGCAGGGTGAGGGAGATGGAGGAGGATGGAGAGCAGGGTGGGGGAGATGGATGAGGATGGAGAGCAGGGTGGGGGAGATGGATGAGGATGGAGAGCAGGGTGGGGGAGATGGATGAGGATGGAGAACAGGGTGGGGGAGATGGATGAGGATGGAGAGCAGGGTGGGGGAGATGGATGAGGAGGTAGAACAGGGGGGGGGGGTGGATGAGGATGGAGAACAAAGGTGGGGGAGATGGATGAGGATGGAGAACAGGGTGGGGGAGATGGATGAGGATGGAAAGCGGGGGGGGGAGATGGATGAGGATGGAGAACAGGGTGGGGGAGATGGATGAGGATGGAGAGCAGGGTGGGGGAGATGGATGAGGATGGAGAGCAGGGTGGGGGAGATGGATGAGGATGGAGAGCAGGGTGGGGGAGATGGATGAGGATGGAGAACAGGGGGATGACACAGCGTAGTGCTGGTGAGCTTGATATGCGCTCTTGATTGAGCAGATCTGATGAAGTGAGGATGAGGAGAAGGAGATTTTGTGGCGGTGCTCGGCTGAGATTAGAGAGAAAGACTCTGGCTCCTGGTGTGGCTCTGATGTATTAGGAGCTGGGCTGTGTCAACCGGTACCACCCAGGGTCTGGGACTACTGGACCGGGCTAACTAGCCCTCCTCATCCAGTACCACCCAGGGTCTGGGACTACTGAACCGGGCTAACTAGCCCTCCTCATCTGGTACCACCCAGGGTCTGGGACTACTGAACCGGGCTAACTAGCCCTCCTCATCCAGTACCACCCAGGGTCTGGACCGGGCTAACTAGCCCTCCTCATCCGGTACCACCCAGAGTCTGGGACTACTGAACCGGGCTAACTAGCCCTCCTCATCCGGTACCACCCAGAGTCTGGGACTACTGAACCGGGCTAACTAGCCCTCCTCATCCAGTACCACCCAGGGTCTGGACCGGGCTAACTAGCCCTCCTCAGACTCACATGTCCACCCTGGGCGCAGTGATGTGTGTGCATGTGTATGCATGTGTGTGTGTGTGTGTGTGTGTGTGTGTGTGTGTGTGTGCGCATGCGTGGATGCGTGTCTTTGTGTGTGTGTGCGTGTGTCTATGTGTGCATGCATGCATGAGTGTGTGTGTACGTGTGTGTGTGTGTGTGTGTGTGTGTGTGTGTGTGTGTGTGTGAGTGCATGTGTGTGTGTATATGTGTGGGTGCATGTATGTGTGTGTGTGTGTGTCTGTGCGTGTGTGTGTGTATCTGTGTGTGCATGTGTGTGTGCTGTTAGGAAATAGACCGCCAAAACAGCATGCAGGCCGGAGGAATGGAAGGCAGCTTGCCATCATGCTGTGCCATGTGGTTTGGCATACAGGACACACACACACACACGCACACACACACACACACACCTAGGATATATACACACACACACACACACACGCACACACACACACACACACCTAGGATACACACACACACACACACACACACACTTTGACACACCAGCCTAGTGTAACCCAGCCTCGGTCCACCAAACCGAGCTGTGCTGTTCCGTGCCAGGCCGTGCTGTTCCGTGCCAGGCCGTGCTGTTCCGTGCCAGGCCGTGCTGTTCCGTGCCAGGCCGTGCTGTTCCGTGCCAGGCCGTGCCACATGGCAGATGGATAGAGGGCAGAGAGGAGAGGGCTGCCGCGGTCACGCTCACAAGACCCCAAGCATTCCAGCATCGCTCTGTGTGTGCGTGTGTGTGTGTGTGTGTGTGCGTGCGTGTGTGTGTGCGTGTTTGTACAGTATGTACTGTAACAGAGATGGAATCTTGATTTTTGTGGTCTCGGCCTGGAGGGGTATCTGAGTTTGGGTTTTGGCAGTTAGGTCTCAGTGTGGACCTCTTCCACCCCCTTCTGAGAAGATGAAGACCTCTTTCAGTCCCCTCTTCAAGATGAAGACCTCTTTCAGTTCCCTCTTCAAGATGAAGACCTCTTTCAGTCCCCTCTTCAAGATGAAGACCTCTTTCAGTCCCCTCTTCAAGATGAAGACCTCTTTCAGTCCCCTCTTCAAGATGAAGACCTCTTTCAGTTCCCTCTTCAAGATGAATACCTCTTTCAGTCCCCTCTTCAAGATGAAGACCTCTTCGGGTTATTTCCTGAAACATGGAATCTACTACGACCTGGATCTGCTACACTCCATACTGTATCTGTTGTACCTGTCAGCTGTCTCCTTGTGCAAACCATACACTGCATGTGTGTGTGTGTGTATGTCTATGTGCGTGTCAGTGTGAGTGTGTGTGTTGTCTGCATGCCTGTGTGTGTCTGTGTGTGTGTACGTCTGTGTGTGTGTGTGTGTGTGTGTGTGTGTGTATGTCTGTGTGCGTGTCTGTGTGAGTGTATGTGTGTGTCTGTGTGAGTGTGTGTGTCTGTGTGTGTATGTCTGTGTGCATGTGTGTGTCTGTGTGAGTGTATGTGTGTGTCTGTGTGTGTGTGTGTGTATGTCTGTGTGAGTGTCTGTTTGTGTGTGTGTGTGTGTCTGTGTGAGTGTATGTGTGTCTGTGTGAGTGTGTGTGTGTGCGTGTCTGTTTGTGTGTGTGTGTGTGTGTGTTTGAGTGTGTGTCTGTGTGTGTGTTTCTGTGTGTTTGTTTCTGTCTCCATTATTGGGCTCCCTGACGGGCCCCTCTCCCTCAAGGCGTCCGTGGAGTGATTGGTGTCAGTCCCCCGCGGTCGGGCCCTTCTGGCCTCCACACAGAGCACAGGGGCCCGCCCAACGCCCAATTAGTATGATACCAGTGACCCTCATCTAAATAACCCATTATCCTCCCTCCATCTAAATATTCCATTACCCACCCCTCCGTCTGAATACCCCTTCATCTCGGAGGAGCAGCCCCCGGCCTGGACAGGCTGTGACCAGCTGCTCTCCTCCTTTTAGGACGCCCAATAAGCTATTTGTTTTGTCGTTGTTGTTTTTTTTCCTGAGAAGAGGGGGTGTTCATAATTTCACGGAAGGCCAACTGCCACTTGTGCCTCCTCAGAAACAACACCTCCCTCCTCAGAAACAGCACCTCCCTCCTCGGTTCCCAGCTCCCCCGCCCCTTCGCCTCCTCCGGTCAAAAGCGAGTCGTTTGGGGGAGGAGGAGGAGGAGTAGGGGGGGGGGGTTTGGACGCTAAGCTGGCCTCCTAGGCGGGCTTTTCATGCGCAGGCTGGCCAGGCTAGTACGTTGTTAACATTAGCATTTGCATTGAGCGTTCAGCGCTGAGAATCCTCCGGGAATCCCTCGGGCGAGGCGTGCGCTGGGCGGGCGGAGGGAGGGAGGGAGGGAGGGAGGGAGAGAGGGAGGGAGGGAGGGAGAGAGGGAGGGAGGGAGGGAGGGAGGGAGAGAGAGAGAGAGAGAGGGAGGGAGGGAGGGAGGGAGAGAGAGAGAGGGAGGGAGGGAGGGAGGGAGAGAGGGAGGGAGGGAGGCCCGTCTGTCTAAGGGGCTGATTGGTTGAATGGTTTCAAATGTCCCTCCCTGTTTGGATGGATCGGTGACTGGTAACACAACCTAACTGTCCAGTGGGCCAGGTTTCCCAAAAGCTTCTTTCGTTAAGAGGCTCTTTAGCCCATTCAGTTGACCAATCAGAGAGCTTGCCCAGACCAGTTGACCAATCAGAACGCTCTAAATGAATGGCCCAAGAGCCTCTTAACGAAATAAGCTTTTTGGGAAACGCAGAGAGTATTCATGCCTGAACATAAAGCACATCCCTTCCCTATTCTGCCTAACCTGCTATACCTGCTAAGACCACATGAGGCACTAGCTTTATCAAACAGGGTAGTACTACATTTTGTTACATTACAGTAATTTAGCTGATGATTTTATCCAACGTGTCTTACAATAACTGCATTTAAGGAACAGCCAATATACTACTACTTGCCAGAACTCACAAGTGCATATCCTTTCTAAAACAAGTGACTAAGAGCATAATCTAGTGCTGAAGGCAAAGTGCAAGAATAGCGATCTAAAATACAATAGGTTCTTAAGAGGGAGGATCGTTGTAGTACTTCTTGAAGAGGAGAGTTTTGAGCCTGCGGCGAAAGATGGGCAGCGACTCTGCTGTCCTGACGTCAGTGGGCAGTTCGTTGCACCACTGCGGGGCCAGGACAGAGAAGAGCCGTGACCGTGTCGATCGACCGCAGGGGCCTCGGAGTGACGGGGCAACCAGCCGCCCCGAGGTAGCAGAGCGCAGTGGTCAGGGAGGGGGGGGGGGGAGGGGGTAGTACAGGGTTTGGACATGGCCTGGAGGTAGGAGGCACAGTAGGAGGAAGCTAGTATCAGTTAGTCGTTTTGGGAGCCTCCAAACTGTCATTGTAGTCGGACGTTTTACCCTCGCAATCGGGTCACTTTGAGAGCCATGAAACACAGAATGTCGGTGTGTTTGATGTGTGTGTGTGTGTGTGTGTGTGTGTGTGTGTGTGTGCGCGTATGTGTGTGTGTGTGTGTGTGTGCGCGTATGTGTGTGTGTGTGTGTGTGTGCGCGTATGTGTGTGTGTGTGTGTGTGTGCGTATTTGTCAGAGACTTAAAAGCAGGTTCCTGTGTGGTTTTATTTACTGTGTTCTATCAGTAGTTATTGGATAATGTAAGTTTGTGTAAATATCTCCAGCCTGTCTCTCTCTCTCTCTCTCTCTCTCTCTCTCTCCCTCTCTCTCTCTCTCCCTTTTCATTGAAAGCAGACCTACTTCATTTCTTTGACCACACATGCACATAGGAGGCATTCAGCCAAGTCACTTACAGCATGTCTACATAAAATGGATGTATATAAATTCCCCCCAATAAATGTCTGATGTTTTTTTTTTTTTTTCTTTTTTTTCTCTGCGTTTTCAGAAATCCCCGTGGTAAACCCCACCGCCATGGTGAGCAGCACGGAGGAGCCTGCAGGTCAGTCCCCCGCACGCCGCCCCCTTCCACCTTGACCACCACCTGTTTACAAGAACAAAAACACCCTTTTGATATTCCTGGACATTTCCGCGAAGCATCCTGGAGACCAGTGCGTTTTTCCATTGTCTTAAACCTGAGTCGTTGGCAGGTGAAGCTAACCGTTAGCCCTTAGCGAGTTAGCCTCACTGGGAGCGCGCCCCTAGCCCAAAACAACACCAGTGGAAACGCAGAAGCAGAAGTGATTAGTTGCAGTTTAGCCCGGAGCTTTCCAGGCGTGAAAACAGGGTTGACAACCAACGTTGGTGGAACCGCCATTCCTAGCCCTGAATCTATCTCTCTTTCTCTCTCTCTCTCTCTCTCTTTCTCTTTCTCTTTCTCTTTCTCTTTCTCTTTCTCTTTCTCTTTCTCTTTCTCTTTCTCTTTCTCTCTCTCTCTCTCTCTCTCTCTCTCTCACTCTCTCCCTCTCTCTCTTTCTCTCTCTCTCTCTCTCCCTCTCTCTCTTTCTCTTTCTCTCCCTCTCTCTCTCTCTCTCTCTCTCTCTCTCTCTCTTTCTCTCTCTCTCTCTCCCTGTCTCTCTCTCTCCCCCTCTCTCTCCCTGTCTCTCTCTCTCTCCCTCTCTCTCTCTCTCTCTCTCTCACTCTCTCTCTCTCTCTCCCTGTCTCTCTCTCTCTCTCTCTCTCTCCCTCTCTCTCCCTCTCTCTCTCTCTCTCTCTCCAGTTTTAGCCTTTGGTCACTTCCTTGTGTTTTTCAAATGGTTTTGTGTTTCATCAGAACAGCAGCGTTGATTTGGAAACAGTGATGCATTATGGGTTTTACAGCATAACTCAACACCGTACTGCACCCCCCGCCTCGCCAACACCTCCCCACAACGCCCCGAGAGAAGTGTTCAGCCAAGACGCTCAGGGGGTCTCTGAAGGTCTGAGGCTGGGTTCAGCCAGGGCAGTTTTAAGCAGTATTAGAATTTCTGCAGTTTTAGAATGTCTCTCCGTTCTGGCTTTACACGGTGAAACTTTCACGCAACTAGTTGCAGGTTGCAAATTGCATGCAACATAATTTCCATGCAACTTGACAGTTACCTGAAACATTTTAATCAGTCTCATGCAACTGATTTACTTAGTTATTTCACAAAAATTAGCTTGCTAGATTGGTCATCTTCATCGGACAAATGATTTTCTCGCTAGATACAGTAGTAGTAGTAGTAGTTTATAATAGTAATAGTACAGTAGAACCCCAATATCCGAACCCAACGGGACCGAAGGTCGTTCGTATCTCTGAAGGTCGTTCGTATCTCTGATATGTCCGGATGACTGAAACTTATGTTAAAATGCACCAAATTCAATAAGTGGTATACTTGTTTCATATAGACTCATAATAGACCAATAAATACCCTTAATTACTTGTGAAAATGCATCAAAATTGCAATCAAATAGCCAACTAAACTCATATAGCCTAGCCTATAATAGACCTACAGTAGCCTAAAATAACCAAATTTCCACTTGAGTGCGTGCTTTGATCAAATACAGTACTTTATTCTCAAATGAGGCGTAAGCTGCATCGATAGGCTACTGTAATCACAGAACAAAATGGTATAGCCTAAAAACAACCCAACAATTAGAGCAAATGATAATCAATAAATAGATAAATGAAATGACAGACAAGTTGTCGTGTCTTAGGCTATTGTAGCCTAAAAGAAAGTCTCTAAAACAACCGATGTAGGCTAACGTGGCAGTCTAGTAGGCTAATCTACATGCCCACAACACGTCTGTGTTCCTGAAGTCCATTAACTGGGAACGAAAAATTACTTGATGCTGCTTCAGGTTGCTGACACGCTTTCTGGCTACCAAGGAATGCAGCTCTCGCGCAGCAGACTCGTTTGCGTTTTGCGCTCGACATTAGAGTAACAAAGAAATGAAATGTGACAGTAGGCTACAGCACTACAACAGGCAACATGTAGGTCTACATACAGTTCTGTTTTTATTCACAGTAGGGTACAGTACTGTAATGAAAATCCCACCAGTAACCAGATAGCAGGCAAAAAAAAAGTTTTTTAAGCCTGTCCGGTAGACCGGGAGGTTCGGATCTCTGAAGTTCGGATGAGTGGGGTCCTACTGTAGTTGTTAATAATATATAATATATAGTTTATATATTATTCTCTTTTCAATTTAGCCACAGTTTGTCAAGTTGAAATTGTTGGTTGGAAATGATTCAACAACTGTGACATCATCATCTGACATGTTACATCAGTGTTTTGATTGGCTGTTGTGTGAAACTAGTTTCACAAAGCTGAGAACGTTACAACTGTTGCAGCTGAGTTTCAGACACGTTTCAAGTGTGTTGCATAGGGCTTTACACCATGTAACTCAATCTCATGATAGTTTCACCTACGTTTCAAGCAAAAGCTAAAATGGCGTGAAAGTTTCACCATGTAAAGCCAGCCTAAAACTGGGAGTCTTGAAGATTCATCTTTAGAACTGTAGTTTTAGAACTGAGCAGAGAGCTTTGAAACAAACATTCTGTTCTAAAACTGTTCAAAACGGTCATGATTGTTGTATGTGAACCCAGCTTTACAGCACACAGGACGCCATGAGGCCAAGAGAGGTCAAAAGGTTACGGAGGCGGGGCTTGTGAAGAGTGGGTGGCGACCATCATGAGATGGATTCAGTGGTTATGATTAGGGAAATAATATGGTCAAAAAAAGTTGATATACAAGGCAAGCTAACCATTCCCTGGCTAATGCTAACCAGCCATCGATGGCCTACATCCCATCTCAGTTGCCAGGTCGGTTGCTGTTCTCGTCACCATCTGAGCCTTTCAGAGTCTCGCCCTGCTCTGTGACGGTTCCCTGGGAACGTGTTTTCAACTGTGAAAAACACAAGTTGTTTATCGCCAATTCATCTAGACACAACAGAACATACTGGAGGACCGCCCCATCCCTCTCTCTCTGTCTGTCTCTCTCTCTCTCTCTCTCTGTCTCTCTATCTCTCTCTCTCTCTCTCTGTCTCTCTCTGTCTCTCTCTCTGTCTCTCTCTCTGTCTCTCTCTCTGTCTCTCTCTCTGTCTCCCCCCCCTCCCCTCTCTCTCTCTCTCCCCCCCACCCCCCCCCTCTCTCTCTCTCTCTCTGTCTCTCTGTCTCTCTCTCTGTCTCTCTCTCTGTCTCCCCCCCTCCCCTCTCTCTCTCTCTCTCCCTCTCTCTCCCTCTCTCTCCCCCCACCCCACCCCCTCTCTCTATCTCTCTCTCTCTCTCTCTCTCTCTCTCTCTCTCTCTCTCTCTCTCTCTCCCACCAAAGAAACCACCTCCCCTTCCTCTACTAGCCCTCAGAAACCCAAAACCTGAAAATGGCGTCCTGTTTTGTGCGGGGGGCGGTGGACGCAATTTGTCCTTGTCAGCGCGCTGTGAAAAGGGCCGGCGGTAACCAGGGTAACCGGAGACGCGGAGGCGGCTGTGTGCGTTTTCAGTCGGCCGCTCTTCTGGGTCAACAGGCCGTTCAGTGGGGGGCTTTTCCAGGTGAATACCCATCAGTAAGTGACTCTTCATGGGAAAACACACACTGGCTCTCAGCCAGCGCTTCAACACTGATACCTATGGTGGGGCGGCGATGGATACCAGCGAGGGGTGGAGGCAAACACACACACACACACACACACACACACAGATACACAAACACACATACACACACACACACAGATACACAAACACATACTGTACACACACACACACACACACACACAGATACACAAACACACACACACACAGATACACACACATACACAGATTCACAAACACACATACACACACACACACACACAGATACACACACAGATACACAAACACACACAAACACACACACATACAAATACACAAACACACACACACATACATACACAAACACACACACACACAGATACACACACGTACAAATACACAAACACACACACACACACACATACAAAAACACACACACACACAGAAAGACAGACACACAAACTCACAAACACATATACCGTATGATTATCTATCCACAAAACCCACAATAAAGTACAGTAATACAGTAATTTACATCACACATGCATACAAAAGCATATAAGCCATCCAAAAGCACACATCTACACGTTTATTTCAAGATTTAGGCCCAGATTGAGGCCTAATGGAAACTGCTGTGAGTGAGAGGCCACTACTGTATTTTCTACTCCGTTTCTTTCACTCTGTCTTTGTACTTGTGTCTCTCTCTCTCCGTCTCTCTGTCTCTCTCCATCTCTGTCTCCGTTGCTCTCTCTCTCGCTCTCTCTCTCTCTCTCTCTCTCTTTCTCTCTCTCTCTCTCTCTCTCGTTGTGGCTAGTAAAATCTCCAACACTCTGATATACGGCCAAGTCTGCCTGACATTTTTACAGGCTCCTCGCCCCCCCCCCCCCCACACCTCCCCACCCCTCTCTCCATCCTTTCTCCCAAAAACTCTCTTTCTCCCAAACGACTAGCGCCGCTCGTTCGCTCACATGCGACCCACAAACTGTGTCTCTCTCTCTGTCTCTCTCTGTCTCTCTCTCTCTCTCTCTCTGTCTCTCTCTCTCTCTGTCTCTCTCTCTCTTTCTCTGTCTCTCTCTCTCTCTCTCTCTGTCTCTCTCTCTCTCTCTCTCTCTCTCTTTCTCTAATTGGGCCGAATCCTGTTACCAATCCTCTTTATTCCGTTTGGTTTGGAGAGCGCGGCGGCCTCTCTCCCGGCTGATTGGGCTTTGAAGTCAGTGAGCGGGAGGACCACAGCGAGCGTGACCGGGCTTTCCCGTTTCACGGCGCCGCGGACCCGCCCCGGTGTCACTGTTGCTTTCATGTGTGCCCTTCGTACAGAAACCCTCGACCCAAACCCAGCCACGCCATGACCTCTGCCCGTCAGGGACAAGTCAGGTCAGCGGCTTTCTGCGCCCGCTGCGTTTCCTAGCCCACAGCTGGTTTGATGAAGCCCACAGTTGAGGGTTGTCAGCCATTTTAAAAGCAGAGCCCCGGTCCCGATGGTGGGCGGGGCTTCACCGGAGTGCTCTCCCTGGAACCCTTCGGGTCAGCTCTGGGTTCTAAAACGGAGTTCTCGGTTCTAAAAATGCATTCTCGGTTCTAAAACAGAGTTCTCTGTTCCAAAACTGCATTCTCTGTTCTAAAACTGCTTTGATTTGACATGATGCACCTTCAAGAGTGTGATTTTAGAACAGAGAGACATTCTAGACATTCTAAGAATGCTCTCGTTGGTTTGGACCTTCACGGGCGACCAGCTCCCACCCCTCGCCCTGCGCCCTGTCGCCCCCAGGATGAACGGAGAGAGAGCGCTAGCCACCTCAGGAGGTCCGACCGGGAGCCTAGCGTGGTGAAACTGCTGGCGTGCGGCCAGAGATCCCCGCCCCCAGAGAGCCCCGCCCCCCTCAACCATCGCCGCCCGTCTCCCCCTGTCCCCCTGTCCCCCCGTCCCTCGGTGGTTCACCCGGCTCCCGCCCCGGCGGGGGAGCGGCCCGCTGTGGAAGACGCACCTGCGGCCCCCGCCGCGGTCAGCTGGGGTCAGCACTCTCCCTCATCGCCATGGCAGCCCCTGGGCCCGCCCCCCTCCTCCCCCCCCCCAGCTCATTGGCCGTCGTCGGAGCGTGACTGCTTCCACGGCGCTCTGTCTTTCCTCAGTCCCTCCAGGAAGGCACACATGTCAAACCCGCAGCTTTCTTCTCTCCCGCTCTGGTTTCTCTCTCTTCCTGGAGCACCGGTTATTGCGGGAGCTTATGTGTGATTTGTCTAAGGTCGTATTTTACTCGGAAAAAACGGACCAAACCTAACATTTCCTCTATCCAACTCCATTTGTCTCAGAGCCCTGCACTGTTCGTGTGTGTGTGTGTGTGTGTGTGTGTGTGTGTGTGTGACTGCTGTGTCAACAGTATCTAGAAGACTACTGTGAAATTGTGTTATGTGTGTAACTAGGTACCATATAACTACCTTCAAAATGTAGACGTTTCAAGTGTGTAACTGTTGTGACGCGTGTAACGGTCTACCTACAAGTGTCGCTACTGTGTAACTGATATTCAGGTGTTAAGTGTCACTACTGTGTAACTGATACTCAGGTGTTAAGTGTCACTACTGTGTAACTGATACTCAGGTGTTAAGTGTCACTACTGTGTAACTGATACTCAGGTGTTAAGTGTCACTACTGTTTAACTGATATTGAGGTGATAAGTGTCGCTGTGTAACTGATATTCAGGTGATAAGTGTCGCTGTGTAACTGATACTCAGGTGTTAAGTGTCACTACTGTGTAACTGATACTCAGGTGTTAAGTGTCACTACTGTGTAACTGATACTCAGGTGTTAAGTGTCACTACTGTTTAACTGATATTGAGGTGATAAGTGTCGCTGTGTAACTGATATTCAGGTGTTAAGTGTTGCTGCTGTTTAACTGATACTCAGGTGTTAAGTGTCACTACTGTGTAACTGATATTCAGGTGTTAAGTGTTGCTGCTGTTTAACTGATACTCAGGTGTTAAGTGTCCCGGGTGTTTTTCTGTCTGCAGACTGTGAGTCCTACTGCAAACCGGTGAAAGGCAATCTGAAGATCAACATGAAGAAATACTGCAAAAAAGACTATGGTGAGAGACTAGTCATGAGAAACATGAGTCCCTTCATCAACAGACATTAGACTAGAACTGACATGATTAGATTACAGCCATATCAGTATATACGCTTCAGTCATTATCTAGGTTGGTGTTTAAGATGAGACGCAGTATATTAATAAAGTGTGTGTGTGTGTGTGTGTCCTTGTGTGTGTGTGTTCTTGTGTGTGTGCGTGTGTGTGTGTATGTGTATGTGTGTGCGTGTGCTTGTGCGTGTGTGTGTGTGTGTGTGCGTGTGTGTGTGTGTGAATGTGTGTGTGTGTGTGAGTGTGTGTGCGCGCACGCGCGTGTGTGTGTGTGTGTGTGTCCCAGCGGTGCAGGTGAGTGTGCTGGACATGCAGACGGTGGGGGACTGGGCCAGGTTCTCCGTCAACATCGTCTCCGTCTACAAGAGCCGCGGTGAGCCGCTGAAGCGCGGCGACAACATCCTGTGGATCCACATGAAGGACCTGGCCTGCAAGTGCCCCAAGATCCAGATGAGCAAGCGCTTCCTGGTCATGGGGACCAGCGAGGGCGGGGCCGCCGGGGCAGGGGTGGGGCCCGGGGCGGCGGCTGCAGGAGGAGGGGGCGGAGCCGGGGCGGCGGCGGCGGGGGAGGCGGCTGAGCGCCTGGGTCTCCTGGCCGACAAGAACAGCCTGGTCATCCAGTGGAGAGATGTTTGGACGCGGCGCCTCCGGAAGTTCCAGCGCAAAGAGAAGAAGGGCAAGTGCAGCAAAGCATGATGGGAGAACGGCGCCGGTCCCCCCCACTGCCCCTCTCCCCCGACTCCCTCCTCATTTGGACCCTCCCCCTACTACCCCGTTAAGCCCCGCCCAGCCACGCCCAACGGCCAAACTGACCAGAGCTCCTCCCCTGCGCCCTCCTCCCTAACTCGCCACTAGTTCGCAGGATAGAACACAACTTCATACCCCGCCCCCGCCCCCACCCCCCCAGACAGAACGAGGGCCACTGCACATTACAGAGACTGCATGTATCTTGCCTGTTTTAAGGACCACTCTTGTGTATATTATATAATTATGTCTTTGGGTTTGTTCCAGTGCTTTGGTCGGAGCGTGACTTGTCTTTTTTCAGTGGGTCTGCCTTGAAAAGGGACCGTTAAAAAGGGCACAAAGTGTAGACAAAAGCGGACACCATTCCCTCTCTCTCGACGACGACAGCGAAAATGTCCACTCTCTCCTCGAACCCCCCCCCCTCCCCCGCCCCGCCCCGCCCCAGCCAAAATCCCAAACCCCAACTCCCTCTCCTCATCCCTCCAGACTGCTTTTCTCCCAACTCCAAGTTTTAATGCTTTTTAAAACTGGCAGAGGTAACGTTCCCATTCGGACCTAAGGAGTATGAACGTGACAGTGATATCAGAGAGAGATAGACTGACACGACACGCCACCGCAAACCAAGACTAACTGAACTGCAGAAGCTAAGCTCTCCTGCCTCTCCAACCATCTGTTTCGCTGACTAAAACCCAAACTTTATCGACACAACCTGGGACGACGGGGGCCAAGATACTGGCTACCTGGCCAATCGGCCGCCTGTATAGCCTACAGCATGTACAAAACATGGCTTCTTTCACCTCTCTGGGCGCTGTCCTGGGGCACCTCACTGCTGCAAGCTCTTCCACTCGAAGAGCCAAGGGCTGTTCTCCCCCACAAACCTAACCGAACCCCTAGCCTAACCACCACTATCACAACCCTCTGTACAGAGAGAACCACAGAGAGAGAGACTCCTCGACCTCCTCATCCAGTCCGCTTCTCCGACGGCGCCTCCGTATCGTTCTCACAGAGCGACCCGCAAAGTCACTCGCT
The DNA here is from genome assembly GCF_949987555.1 of Borostomias antarcticus. Classification (NCBI taxonomy): domain Eukaryota; kingdom Metazoa; phylum Chordata; class Actinopteri; order Stomiiformes; family Stomiidae; genus Borostomias; species Borostomias antarcticus. Next base: position 7,830,330 of record NC_140255.1, on the reverse strand, counting down.
CCTGACTTCGTCTCCGTTACCCCGAACAACGGTCGCTGTCCCCCGAGCTACAGACACAGCCCCTCCCTCTCTCTGGCTGTGTATAGTAGGCCCCGCTTCCCTGTTCAAATGAAGGCTGAGACCTCAGGGCGTGTAAGCCCCCCCCCCCCTCCTCCTCCAGCAAAGCTCTCAAGATGGGAAAGGCAGTGATGCGTGACTATCATGACTCAGCGTCTTGTGTTTCTCCTCAAGGTGGGCTGCAGCAGAGGGCTTCTCAGAGGGCTTCTCAGAGGGCTTCTCAGAGGGCTTCTCAGAGGGCTTCACAGAGGGCATCTCAGAGGGCTTCTCAGAGGGCTTCTCAGAGGGCTTCTCAGAGGGCTTCTCAGAGGGCTTCTCAGAGGGCTTCTCAGAGGGCTTCACAGAGGGCTTCTCAGAGGGCTTCTCAGAGGGCTTCCAGGGGAGCTGTGGGGGTCACTCAGTCACTCATACAGGCTCTTATTGTCTGCTCTAAACAGAAGGATCTCCAGATGTTCCTGCGTGACCAGAATTTGTCAAGTGCTCCTTTATTTTGTGTATTTTTCTTTGTCTTAAACGGCCACTTTTTGACGATGTGTCCAATGACTGGCGGGTCATCGCTTGCCAAAATATGAGATTAGAACGAGACTTCCTTTTTACCATGTACAAAAATAACTTGGATATACATATGGCACGCTATACCTTTACAATGTAGTTTATGTTGACAAATTGAATGAGGCTGGAGAGTTACACACACACGCTCACTGATTGTATTACGACGCGAGAATATATTTCAATCCTCATGTTTCTTTTTTTGTTGTTGTTTGCATGTTTGTGGTTTTTTGGGGGGGGTCTGTCCTACGCAAAGCAGAAATCCCAGTGAGCAGGGTAAGGAATTAACAAAACGTTAACATCACAATCCAGAGAAAAACCTCCCGAATTAGCCCCTGCCACAGAATGGCCCATAATGCCCCTCTCATCCTTTGCCAATAAAGCATCGTCTGTTTTTAAATTGAATCAAGAACATTTGAAAATCAGGACAGACGAAGCCCACAAGAGACTGTCTGTTTGTTTTCAAGGTTTATGTTGGCTTATTTCATTTTGGAAGCGCATTAGGTTTCATTTAAAACAAGAGCAACACAAACTCACAGTTGGGGGTGGGGTTGTGTGCCAAGCTAGCTGGCTAGCCGCTAGCATGCTACCAGACGGTCCTGTGATGCTCTCCTAGCATACTAGCGGCTCCACCATTCTGGCTCCAGTGGTATGTTTGGTTTGTCATGCCTCCATTCTTCCATGCGTCTCGTCTTCGTGTCCACCCCCCCCCCCCCCTTCCCCGTTGCCAGTATTTTTCTGAGAGTTAGAAACGTGACAGAAGCAGCCACAACCCTTCAATGGTGGGTAGGTCATGTTTTCATTTCCTGATTGAATGTATATAAAAGACTTAATGTTTGAACACACACGTACACACGCAGACATATGCTATGATTGTATTTTCTATGAGATTATGTTGTTAAACTAAGAATGTGGTCTGGGCGTTGTCATTCGAAACTCGGCAAATGGGAGTTTTATTTTCTTTCAATGGTCTTGAGGGTAGGTTGTAGCTAGCTACAGTTGAGCAATAGCAAACGGTCAAGAGTGTCACCCGCTTTCTTTGCATCATATCCACACATTTAGCAGAGCGTCATGCTCCAGAAACCAATCAATAACTAAAAGGAGATAGATCACCAGCCATAAACGTGGCGTTTCCCAACCGTGTTCAACCATTCGGATGCGCTAACATCTCACAGCAGCGGTATGGAGAGTATTCCCAGAGAGCAATTCCCACACATGGAATTTCACAAAAATGCAGAACCAAACTGTCGAGTATTTACAGTGCGGCTGTCATGACGGACTGTCAAACAGGTGCTGTTACAGTAGCGGTCGGTTCCTGGCTCTGCTAGCGTGGCTAGCGCGGGACTGTGATGAACGGCCACGTTTACGTGTCTGAAAGCCTGGCTCGCACCCAGGCTCACGGCCAGACAGCTCCCTGCTCACTCCTGTGTCCATGAGGACTCTCACCATGTCCGGTATGGTGAAAAAAACAGAGTTTATCACCTTGGTCTCTCTCTCTCTCCATCCCTCCCTCTCTCTTTCCTTATCTATCTCTTTCTCTATTTCTTTCTCTCTATGCTCTTTATCTCTCTCTCTCTCTCCCTCCCTCTCTCTCTCTCTCTCCCTCCCTCTCTCTCTCCCTCTCTCTCTCTCTCTCTCTCTCTCTCCCTCCCTCCCTCTCTCTCTCTCTCTCTCTTCCTTTTCTTGATTGCCCACCCTGAATATTGGAATACAGATAACAGGCTGAGCTGGAACCTGCAGATGTTCTTTAGCCCTCATGAAAGCTATTTAGCAATGCTCCTAGTGAGAGCCTCCCTGGGGTTTAGCGTTAACAAGGCCAACAGCTTGGCAGCGGAACTGAGGTCCTAACGGCCTCTTTGTTCCTCTAACACTCACAGGTGTGTGTGTGTGTGTGTGTGTGTGTGTGTGTGTGTGTGTGTGTGTGTGTGTGTGTGTGAGAGAGAGAGAGAGAGAGAGGAAGAGAGAGTTGGTGCAAGCAAATGGGAATGCATGTGTGCGCAGGCTTGAGAGTGTGTGTGCGCGCGCGCGTGTGTGTGCCGTGCATGTGCGTGTGTGTGTGTGTTGGTCTATCCATGTACGTGTCTCATAAAAGTACCTGAGTACAACCATGATGAGATGCAGATGGCCTGATGTTAGTCATGTTAGTCTAGAGGGAGAAAGTCAGTGGAGAACGGACAGAAATAGAACATCCCAGACAGACAGTGTTGAATCAGTCACCCCCTGGTTGATCGAATGAATCACAGAGTTGAATCAGTCACCCCCTGGTTGATCTAATAAATCACAGAGTTGAATCAGTCACCCCCTGGTTGATCTAATGAATCACAGAGTTGAATCAGTCACCCCCTGGTTGATCTAATGAATCACAGAGTTGAAGGTTACTGTCATTAGTGGATTAGTTTAGAGAGATGGCATAGCTCATTGTGTGTGTGTGTGTGTGTGTGTGTGTGTGTGTGTGTGTGTGTGTGTGTGTGTGTGTGTGTGTGTGTGTGTGTGTGTGTGTGTGTGCGTGCGTGCGTGCGTGCGTGCGTGTGTGTGTTCTGCAGGGGGAATTGCTGGATGGGCTCAACTGCCCTCTCACAGTCCTATTGACAAAGATTGACAGAAGTAATAATCATGATGTTCTCAGACACACAGTCCCTCTGCCTTTTGTTTTAAGGGACAATAAGATCTTCCTTCCACCCTGGTCCTCTCCTTTTTCTCGTGTTATTATCAAAGTCTTCCTTGTAAATGTTCCTCTGATGCAATGACCACTGACTTTTTAATCGTAAAATGAAAAATAAATTATTAGTTAATGACTGCTGTGTATCGCCTCTTTCTAGTTGGCTCTGATTGCTGCCACTGCACTCACTGAATGTTGTGTTGAGTGTGTGTGTGTGAGAGAGAGAGAGAGAGAGAGAGAGAGAGGAAGTCTCTGTGTGCGAGCGTTGCCATTCATGTGCTCACATTCATGTATGTGTATGTAAGATGGAGTCAGCTGCTGGTGGTGAGTGTTTTCGCCCGGGCTGGACCCGGTGGTTAGAGATGGAGGGAGGGGGGCAGACAGGCCTGTCCCCACCCAGGGCAGAGCAGGAGCTGGGGTTCTGCAAATAAACACTGGGGCAGCTCCCCCCAAGACACACACACACACACACACACACACACACACACACACACACACACACACACCTCACCTCAGAGGAAACCCAACTCCAGAGCCTGATCCATGGCAGGAAACTCCCCTCGAACCCTTACACCCCCCCCCCAACCCGCTCCAGACTCCTCTCCTCTCCCCACCCTCTAACCAAACAGCCCCTCACCACCCCCCCCCCCCCCCCACCACCCCCCACCCCCAGTAAATTACAGGAAAGCGGTCATTTATCATCACACCCTGCGCCTGGTCACAGTGGCTGAGGAGGCTGGAGCTGGAGCTATCCCATACTGGCACCACCACCTCCTCCATCACCTCCTCCATCACCACCACCGCCTGGTCCTATACCTGCACCACCACCTCCTCCATCACCTCCATCACCTCCTCCATCACCTCCATCACCTCCTCCATCACCACCACCGCCTGGTCCTATACCTGCACCACCACCTCCTCCATCACCTCCATCACCTCCTCCATCACCTCCATCACCTCCTCCATCACCACCACCGCCTGGTCCTATACCTGCACCACCACCTCCTCCATCCCCTCCTCCATCACCTCCTCCATCACCTCCTTCATCACCTCCATCACCTCCTCCATCACCTCCTCCATCACCACCATCACCACCACCATCACCTCCACCATAACCTCCATCACCACCACCTCCACCACCTCCTGCGTCCCCTCCTCCATCACTTCCTCCACCATCTCCTCCATCACCTCCTCCATCATCTCCTCCAAAACCTCCTCCATCAACTCCTCCACGACCTCCTCCTTCACCTCCACCACCTCCTCCATCACTTCCTCCATCACCTCCTCCATCACCACCTCCTCCACCACCTCCTCCACCACCTCCCCCATCAACTCCCCATCCAATCATCTCCTCCTCAAACATCTCCTCCATCACCTCCCCCACCACCCAGCTTTCTGAGTGCCCGGCCCTCTGGGATGTGGCTGGAGGTGAATGGGATTACATATGGGAGGACATGGGCTTATTGGCACTATGTCTCAGTCTGGAATCTCCTCTATTCCACTGGAATCATGTACTGTACATAACCTTATTATTGGATTATTGAGGCACAAGAACCTGGATCCACTTTGGGTTCCAGCGCACAGGGGCCACGCCTCCTCCTCTCCCCGCGTCCCAGGGGCTTGCAGACCGGGGCGTACAGCATTTGGACCAAGAACCCTTTTCTTTGACAAACGGCGTGCTAAAATTGCGGCTTCGCCTTACAGGAAGCCCGCACTTGACATGTGACATGTCAGACACGAGGCGGCGAGCGGGCGGGTCCCCTGGTCGGTGTCCGTTCCCCTCGGTCACGCCGTCCGGGCCGAGACGAGGCCCCGACTGAGCGCAGGACCAGCGGCGTGGGCGACAACATCACACACACACACACACACGCACACACACACACACACACAGGCCGACCAACTAACCACTCTCCCACACCCACCAGAATATATGAAAAGGTGCCTGGGATGAATATGACAGTGGATTCCAGCAAATATCTCGGGAGAAATATCCTTACCCAGCGTGCCTTTGGTGCAGTATTTTCTGAGACTCGACATTAAATCATCGACCGATATCATTAATCGTTGACAAATTGTTAAATCATTGACAGAGTATTGGTGATTCAAAACATATTGATTTAATATCAGGAAGTGTCAAGAGGACCCATGGGAGCATCTCTGCCTGTACCTTCACATCATCCATTTAATCAGAATTCATACTGGATCAATTAAATCTGTTGGAGGAGTAATCTTAGCCTGGCGTTGCCAAAATGCGAAGGGTCTGGACATTTTCAGTTCATGTTCGAATTTCCAAGTAGCCTGGTCATTATAATAGAACACTAATCAGTGACTCAACAACTCCTATAAGGATTCATCCACAACAACACAACAAGCGTGGAACAGTAGTCGTCTTGTATCCATCACTAGTATTATTTATCTCTGAAGCCATTTCAGATCTACTGTACCTCGTCTCTCAGCTCTGCCCTCTGAGCCCCACCTCTGGGCCTCACAATCCCAGCCTGGATTGGTCTAAGGCGAAGCCCACCCCCCCCCCTACCTCCCCTTACCCCCCCAAACTCCCCTTACCCCCCCCCCCCCGCCCCCAAGCCCAAACCGCTGGCCTGGACGGCAAAGTGTTGACAGGACCCCCGTCAGACCAACTGCATCACCTGGCTTACTTTGGCAGAGGCTCAGGCCAGATGATGGAGCGTAGGACTGTTAGTCTTTCCCGGGGTTCAATAATGTTAAGAATAGGGCTTCATTATGACCTGGGGGCTACGGCGTTCATGGGGGTGTAGGTTGACCGGAGAATTATGGAGGTGCTAGAAAAACAACACAGGATTCTTTTTTTGTTTTCAGTATTATTTTAGTTTTCTTTCCTTTTCAGTTTGTGATGTAATGTTGGTTTGGAGATGGTGTGTGTGTGTGTGTGTGTGTGTGTGTGTGTGTGTGTGTGTGTGTGTGTGTGTGTGTGTGTGTGTGTGAGTATGCGTGTGTGTGTGTGTGTGTGAGAGAGAGAGAGAGAGAGAGAGAGAGTGTGTGTGTGTGTGTGTGTGTGTGTGTGTGTTTGTGTGTGTGTGTCTATGTGTGTTTCCAAGGTTAAGTCAAGGGAGTACCTTTGAGTTTTTAGTTCTTGTAAACATTAGTCTTATATTAGTGAGGCTCTGTGGAAGAATGTGAAGTCTGTAGGAATGTTGACTGCCTCACATGGGGAACCTTAGTTGTATTTTCTGATGGAGCTGGGTGAGGGGGGTAAAGGTCAAAAGTCAAGTCTACACCTGTAGTATTTTAATGGACCACCAGGTCCTGAAGGTAGTTGATTTTATACAGCACTTTCATGGCGTCAATCTGGCGCCTTCATCACGCCACGTTGTTCTGTATAAAAAGCAATGTCACGCAATGGGGGAATATCCTGTCGTGCCTTGCATTCCGGAGGTAGTCATATTACCCAATCGCTGTCTGTATAAGTGGGACAGCCGGCGTTGTGGCTCGTGACGTTCTGATGGTTTGAGATGAGAAGAGAGTGGAGAGAAACCAGGGACTTGCTCTCTTCTCAACATGTCAACAAGCCTCAGGTTTTCGCTGCCTGCATCACTCGCTTTGAGAGTCCTTTGCAAGAGGAAGTTGACTGGCTACTATTCAGTTAATTCCACACGTACCCACCTATGAACATATTTTTGTCATTCAAACCACTAGGAATTAGTCTACTTATAAACCAAGTTAAGTTAGTTATTTAATAAGACAACTTACTAAGACAATTCCAGGCGCAGGCATAGGCTAAATGCAGCCACGCCTGTGTAATGAGGAGGCTAAAGTGCTAATGACCCTGCCAATAGGGATGTCTCTCCTGGTGTAGTTGTTAGCACTTGTGAGTGCAAGGTTGCGGGTTCGTGGACCGCCCTGGACCATCCTTTAACATGGATCGGACAATCCTTTAACATGGGTCAAAGGAGTGACACAGAAAACAACGGAGAGTGAAATTAAGTCTGTCACACCTGCAACTACAGCTTAACGTTGCATGTTTGGGTCATGCCTCTGGGTTTCCAAGTAGCCGGTGTTATGACGATTTATGCTACCTTGTTGAAAAATGCTGCCATACTGTAGTACAATTGATGGCAAAGAGCACTATCTGATGGAGAATATTGAAATATGCTACCCCTGAAATCTTACATAAAGATGTTATAAATAGAGTATCAAATTATGCTCCCCATACTCTTACAGTAAACATGGCGTGAGTAGTGGTGAAATCTAAAATTATTTTGCAGTGGGAGCATTATTTGATAAGGAAATTGGTCCCTGAAATCTTACATAAAGATGCATCAAAATATGCTCCTAATATTCTTACAGTACACTTACCCCGAGACAAGGAACAGGAAAAAGACATACACAGGTCAGTAAGAGAACTAGAGGAGAAAAGAGAAAATGGTGTGTGTGTGTGTGTGTGTGTGTGCGTGTGTGTGTGTGTGTGTGCGTGTGTGTGTGCGTGTGCGTGTGTGTGTGCGTGTGTGTGTGCGTGTGTATGTGTGTGTGTGTGTGTGTGTGTGCGTGTGTGTCTGTGTGTGTGTGTGTGTGCATGTGTGCGTGTGTGTGCATGTGTCTGTGTGTGTGTGTGTATGTGTGTGTGTGTGTGTGCGTGTGTGTCTGTGTGTGTGTGTGTGTGTGTGCATGTGTGCGTGTGTGTGCATGTGTCTGTGTGTGTGTGTGTGTGTGTGTGAGGGAGAAAGTATGTGCGTGTGTGTGTGTGAGGGAGAGAGAGAGGGAGAAAGTATATGTGTGTGTGTGTGTGTGTGTGTGTGAGAGAGAGAGAGAGAGAGAGAGAGAGAGAGAGAGAGAGAGAGAGAGAGAGAGAGAGAGGGAGAAAGTATATGTGTGTGTGTGTGAGAGAGAGAGAGAGAGAGAGAGAGAGAAAGTATGTGCGTGTGTGTGCGGGTCACCAAATATTAGCACCTTGAAAACCGCAAAAATGTGGTGAGAAGTCTGTATAGACTCAGGACATAAATATTCAGTGTGAATCTCTCTCTCTCTCCCTCTGCCTATGCTCCAGGTCTCTCCGCTGAGTGAGACCAGCTGTCTTGTGAAGACACCCCTCTCCCTGGACCTCTGGATCTGACAGCGTGCGTGACGATGACCACACCTCACTCCACACATCTGTCATCCTTCAATCTCTCCATCTTTCCATGTCTCCTTTTCTCCAAAAAAAAAAACACCAGGCACATTTTTCTCAGTACAGTCATGGCCTCAGGGGGGGGAAACTGTTCTATTGTAGAGAGAACCCTGTAAGAGAACCATTTTGGGTTCCATGTTGGTTATTTACAGGGTGCTACATAGCCATTTAAAACTCAATAGTGTTCTGTCTGACCTGAAAGGGTTTTTCAGTAGAGGATCACCCCAGCTGGGACCAGTGGTCTCTCCATGTAGCAGATGATGAATCAAATAACACAGAACTTTAATAACACAGAACTTTAATAACACAGAACTTTAATAACACAGAACTTTAATAACACAGAACTTTCCCCACAAAGATGAGCATGGCCTGCCGAGGTGCAGAGGGGACTGACGGTGTACAGAGGTGAATGATGAGGGGACTGATGGGGTACAGAGGGGACTGATGGGGTATAGAGGTGACTGATGGGGTAAAGAGGGGACTGATGGGGTACAGAGGGGACTGATGGGGTACAGAGGGGACTGATGGGGTACAGAGGGGACTGATGGGGTACAGAGGGGACTGGTAGGGTACAGAGGGGACTGATGGGGTACAGAGGGGACTGATGGGGTATAGAGGGGACTGATGGGGTACAGAGGGGACTGATGGGGTACAGAGGGGACTGGTAGGGTACAGAGGGGACTGATGGGGTACAGAGGGGACTGGTAGGGTACAGAGGGGACTGATGGGGTACAGAGGGGACTGATGGGGTACAGAGGGGACTGATGGGGTACAGAGGGGACTGATGGGGTACAGAGGGGACTGATGGGGTACAGAGGGGACTGATAAGGTACAGAGGGGACTGATGGGGTATAGAGGGGACTGATGGGGTAAAGAGGGGACTGATGGGGTACAGAGGGGACTGATGGGGTACAGAGGGGACTGATGGGGTACAGAGGGGACTGATGGGGTACAGAGGGGACTGATGGGGTACAGAGGGGACTGATGGGGTATAGAGGTGACTGGCGGGGTACAGCCGGCTGTCCTTGGTTTGGTCTTTTATTGGAGAAACAAATGTTATTGGGCAGCTGAGTGATTGTAACTGAGGAGCGCTGGTGTAATTGAACACCGCCGAGGGCTTTGATAGGAGCATTGTCCAGGAGAGGCATGCCGACTCATAATCCCCCACCCAGACTCGCGTTTGATTGGGTACTGTTGAAAATAGGGATGAGTCCGCCTCTTCAAAGCTTGAAACACTAGAGCTCGAGTGTGTGTATGTGTCTGTGTGTGTGTCTGTCTGGGTGTGTGTGTGTGTGTGTGTGTGTGTGTGTATGTGTGTGTGGAGAGAGAAAGAAAGACAGAGAGAGAGAGAGAGAGAGAGAGAGAGAGAGAGAGGGTTGAGAAGAGTCTGAATATTTGTCCATGTATGGAATCCAGGCAGGTGTATTTTAATAGTAGTAGGTGTATTTCAATGATTTCAGCTATTTAAGCATACCCAGCTGTGTTTAATGAATCTGGGTTGGTTTAAGAACTCTAATCCTGGCTTCAGGAATGTGCAATTAATGTTTTTTCCATCGAAGGGCGTGTGGATACTATCAAGACTTCAGTGATACAAATCCACCGAACACGTTTTGCTGTTGGGTTTGGCAAGCAGCAATCAAACAGATCAGTCATCTTATTTTGGGTGCGGAGTGGGCTCCGGAATCAGAGAACGAACCTGGCTATAGTTAAAGTTGCCCTGGAAAGAGAGAAGGGCACAAAAGAAGCCAGATTCTCTCTCTCTCTCTCTCTCTCTCTCTCCCTCTCTCTCTCTTTAAATGTACACCCCTTAAAATGTAGGTTGGGTTAGATCAGAGACAACAGGGAGTGAAGGGAAAAAAAGGAAATGATCGATCCATGTAGAGTATTTTCCCTTTCTAGAGTGGTAGAAGTAAGAACAGGCTCCAGAGGTTAATGGAGTGACCCCTTCATACGTTAAAAGGATTACCCTGAAACCCAATGGAACATGGAACATAAGCCATGGAAAAATTGCCATGAAACTGCATAAGATAACTTCAACTTTAACTCCACAATTCCACGTTTATTCCCGTCTTTCTAAATGTTGGATCCATGTTGAACAAGAGCTCCCAGGAGGAGATTAGATTAAGGGATCTGGATGAGGGTTTTTCTTGCTGATCTCCAAACTGTATCCATGGATCCAAAGTTTTGATCCGCGTGAATAATGCAAAACTGTATCCCGAGAAGGGACATCTCAGCCTCATCTGTGGATAAATCTGCCTCTCTCTCTCTCTCTCTCCCTCTCTCTCTCTCTGTCTCTCTCTCTCTCTCTCTCTCTCACTCCCTCTCTCTCTCTCTCTCTCTCTCCCTCTCTCTCTCTCCTCTCTCTCCCTCTCTCTCTCTCTCTCCTTCTCTCTCTCTCTCTCTCTCTCTCTCTGGAACGGATACAAAGACCTGACGGTTTCGTTCTCTATCCAACAGTTCATCTAGACAAGCGTCTTGGCAGGAAGCGTAGGAAGGTTGAAGAGTGTGTGTTTCTCTACTTTTGGGACTGCAGATTTTGCGCGGGGAAGAGACAGAGATAAACTGTGTTGACAGTAGCTATTTTGCATGATGATGACCACATTCTCCCAAACGTGATTGTAAATGGTGTATGGTCTGATAGCCGACTAGGACACAGAGCTGGACAGTGTCTCAACCAGACCAGGACAATGACCTGGACAGTGACTGATACCAGACCAGGACAATGACCTGGACAGTGTCTGATACCAGACCAGGACAATGACCTGGACAGTGTCTGATACCAGACCAGGACAAGGAGCTAGACAGTGTCTCAACCAGACTAGGACAATGACCTGGACAGTGTCTCAACCAGACCAGGACAATGACCTGGACAGTGTCTCAACCAGACCAGGACAATGACCTGGACAGTGTCTGATACCAGACCAGGACAATGACCTGGACAGTGTCTCAACCAGACCAGGACAAGGACTGAACAGTGTCTGATACCAGACCAGGACAATGACCTGGACAGTGTCTGATACCAGACCAGGACAAGGAGCTGGACAGTGTCTCAACCAGACCAGGACAAGGGACTGAACAGTGTCTGATACCAGACCAGGACAATGACCTGGACAGTGTCTGATACCAGACCAGGACAATGACCTGGACAGTGTCTGATACCAGACCAGGACAAGGAGCTGGACAGTGTCTCAACCAGACCAGGACAATGACCTGGACAGTGTCTGAT
>NC_140255.1:7782021-7812021 GCF_949987555.1 Borostomias antarcticus | reverse complement strand
TACTCCAACCTCATCTGGTCTGTTCCTCTGCTCTTCCTCTGCTCATCTGGTCTGCTCCTCTGGTCTGTTCATCTGGTCTGCTCCTCTGGTCTGCTCCTCTGGTCTGTTCATCTGGTCTGTTCCTCTGGTCTGTTCATCTGGTCTGCTCCTCTGGTCTGCTCCTCTGGTCTGTTCATCTGGTCTGCTCCTCTGGTCTGTTCATCTGGTCTGCTCCTCTGGTCTGCTCCTCTGGTCTGCTCCTCTGGTCTGTTCATCTGGTCTGCTCCTCTGGTCTGCTCCTCTGGTCTGCTCCTCTGGTCTGCTCCTCTGGTCTGTTCATCTGGTCTGCTCCTCTGGTCTGTTCATCTGGTCTGCTCCTCTGGTCTGCTCCTCTGGTCTGCACCTCTAACCTGACAGACAGGCCATGTGTGTCTAGCCTGACAGGCCGTGTGTCGGCATCTGTTGCTAGAGTGCTGCTGGCTACAGGACCTCTTACTTCCTGTTGTGTGTTGTGTTGTTCTCCAGATCGTCTGTCACTTCCTGTTGTGTGTTGTGTTGTTCTCCAGATCGTCTGTCACTTCCTGTTGTGTGTTGTGTTGTTCTCCAGATCGTCTGTCACTTCCTGTTGTGTGTTGTGTTGTTCTCCTGATCAGGTTTGGGAGGGGGGGCGGGATCCCATGTTATATCCCTCATATAACCCTCTCATGTTATAACCCTCCTTGGCCACATTCTATGGGAGAGAGGAAAAGGGTGAGGGAAGCGGAGAGGAGAGAGGAGAGGGAGGAGAGAGGAGCAGGAAGAGAAGGGAGAGGAGACTGAGGAGAGAGGGCAGGAGAAAGCAGAGGAGAGAGAGGGGAGAGGAGAGAAGAGAGGAGAGGAGAAAGGGGAGAGGAGAGAGAGGGGAGAGGAGAGAAGACAGGAGAGGAGAAAGGGGAGAGGAGAGAGAGAGGAGAGGAGAGAAGAGAGGAGAAAGGGGAGAGGAGAGAAGAGAGGAGAAAGGGGAGAGGAGTGAGAGGAGAGAGAGGAGAGAGTAGGGAGAGGAGAGTGGAGAGAGAGGAGAGAAGGGAGAGGAGAGAGAAGGGAGATGAAGGAGAGGAGAGAAGGTAGAGGAGAGAGTAGGGAGAGGAGAGAGGAGGGAGATGAAAGAAGGGAGAGGAGAGAGGAGGGAGAGGAGAGAAGGGAGAGGAGAGAAGGGAGAGGAGAGAGGAGGGGTAGGAGAGAGGAGGGAGAGGAGAGAGGAGGGAGAAGAGAGAAGGGAGAGGAGAGAGGAGGGAGAGGAGAGAAGGGAGAGGAGGGAGAGGAGAGAAGGGAGAGGAGAGAGGAGGGAGAGGAGAGAAGGGAGAGGAGAGAGGAGGGAGAGGAGAGGAGGGAGAGGAGAGAAGGGAGAGGAGAGAGGAGGGAGAGGAGAGAAGGGAGAGGAGAGAGGAGGGAGAGGAGAGAGGAGGGAGAGGAGAGAAGGGAGAGGAGAGAGGAGGGAGAGGAGAGAAGGGAGAAGGGAACAACGGTAAAGTCAGGCAGGAATTCTGTTTATGAGGAGACAGGGCTCAGCTGCCCGGTCTGGCCAGGGGTGACCCCATCACCAACGGCAACGTGAAGAACTGCTGGTCGAAGTGGCGTTGCCAGATGGTAAACTGGCACACACACACACACACATACACCCACACACTATACACACAAACACGTGCACATACACGTGTGCACGGTCAGCGACAACAAGCACATAATAGCATACGTACAAAGAACCAGCACAGCAGGACCAGCAGCAGGTACAGTGCATATACCTACATATCTCCCAACCACACTGTCAAACATACACATGCACATGTATACACTGACACACACACACACACACACACACACACACACACACACACACACACACACACAGCCTGAGCCAGCCATGTAATTGTTCTTGGAGAGCTCCGCCACCCTGCAGTATCCCGGTCGCACGCAACGCACCGATCAGGAGCTCCCCAAGTCACAGAGAGAGAGAGGAGGCCAAGGAGAGGGAGAGAGGGAGGGAGAGAGAGAGAGGGAGAGAGAGGCAGAGAGGGAGGGAGGGAGTGAGAGAGAGGGAGGGAGAGAGAGAGGGAGAGAGAGAGGGAGGAAGGGAGAGGGGCAGAGAGGGAGGGAGGGAGAGGGGAGGGAGAGGGGGGAGAGAGAGGGAGGGAGGGAGGGAGAGGGGGGGCAAGGAGGGAGAGAGAGAGGGAGAGAGAGAGGGAGGGATGGAGAGAGTGGGGGGGAGAGAGGGAGGGAGAGGAGGGAGGGAGAGAGGGAGGGGGAGAGAGGGAGGGAGGGAGGGAGAGTGGGAGGGAGAGAAGGAGAAAAGGAGCGGAGATGAAAAGAGAGGGAGGGAAAGCCCAACATAAAGCCAGTGACTCTTTTCTGGCGCTGAAAAGCGCAGACCCGCCCTGGCCGGCGGATCAGGGGATCAGCAGAGATCACAGCCAGCGAGGGCTGGTGTGGTGGTTCTGATCACAGCCAGCGAGGGCTGGTGTGGCGGTTCTGATCACAGCCAGCGAGGGCTGGTGTGGCGGTTCTGTGGGGCCCGACTCCATGGCCCTCCTCAGAACAGGAACACGGAGGACAAAAAACAAAAGCAACCACTAAACCTCAGGTTCCAGCGTCGTTATGAGTCCGTGTCGTGAGAACGTCCTGCACATTACCTGAGAATAACAAGTAAATGGCAGGTGGGGAAAAAAAGCCAGCGGGCGCCGCCCTTGGGCGGGGCTTGGGGGAACGCCCTTTTAAAAAAATATATATATTCGCCATGAAAACCCCTAGGTGTACGTTACGCCCCGCGCTGGCTCGCACCAGTACAACATTCCTGCCCTATTAATAGGTGCAGATTGGGAAATAATGACGGCTCCTTCAGCCCTCTCTCTCAGAAACAAGAGCCTCCAGGACATGTGGCGGTTCCTGCACCAGCACCTCCAGGACATGTGGCGGTTCCTGCATCAGCGCCTCATGTGAGAAGAAGTTTGTCATCTCCCTCCTCAGTGCATCACATTACATTACATTGCATTACATTACATTACAGTCATTCAGCAGACGCTTTCATCCAAAGAGACTTACAATAACTGCATTTAACGTAGGAAGTCAGTCTGTTACTCACCAGAACTCACTAGTATGGAGGGTAAAAAGGAGAGGACCAAGGACAGACCCTTGTGGAACCCCCGTAGTCAGACTACGTGGTTCCGACATCAACCCTCTCCGTGTCACCTGGTAGGAATGGCGCGTCAGGTAGGATGCAAACAGGGAGCATGCAGAACCTATGAAGGCTTTCTGTTCGAGGGTGGAGAGGAGGATCAGTAAGGAGCCATTATCCCATCCCTAGCTATCCTCCTCCAGGGGCAGTAAGGAGCCATCGGGGACAAAGTCCAAGTGCTCACTCCAAGTCCTGGTCAGGGACCGGACTGAAGAGCATCTGCATTTTTTTTTTGTATTGGGTTCTTTTGGGAGGAAACCCTTGCAAACACAGGGAGAACATACAAACTCCACACAGAAAGGCCCGGAGACCTTCTTGCTGTGAGGCGACAGTACTAGGTACTGTGCCACGGTGCCGCACGTAGGCGATTTTTGGGTTCAGTATCTTACTCAAGGACACTTTGGCACACGCCGGGATCGAGCGGGGATTGAACCGGTGACCTTGCGATCCCCAGCTGGCTGCTCTACCTCCCGAGCTACGTGCCGCCCTCAGTGCTACCAGTCTTGTGGGTGGAAGGAGAAGATGAGAGAAGAGGAGGAGAGCTGAAGGTCAAAGGAGGAGAGGAAAGAGAGAAGAGGTTCCAATTTCTCACTCTGGATGTTAAAGTCGCCGAGAAGGATGAGTGCGGAGCCATTATCGGGTGCGAGACTAGTGTATCAAGCTCCTCCAGGAACTCACCGAGGGGGACTGGTGGGCGATACACAACAGGAACTTACAAGGAGGCCTGGTGGGCGATACACGACAGCAGTAGTGAGCTTGATTGGATAAGTGAGGAGGAGCCAGGAGGAGTCATCCCTGATCGCATTGAACAAGTTGACGAGAAAAAAACATTCTAAGGGCTCGGGCCTCACGCTTGTGTTGGCTGGCCCACTTTTTAACTTCAGTGATGCGGTGAAGCAGGAAATGTTCATCTCTAATGAATCCTGCGTGTTTCCTCTGTCTCTCCTCAAGCCCTGCCTCCTCAACTTGTGCTGCTCCTCTAAAGTATGTGGCCTGCTCCCAGTTCTCAAGTCCATCAATCTATAAACCTACTGTATATGTAGTATTATAATTCTGTATAATATATGACAGGTAAATATTCCATGAACAGACTGGAAACAGTAAGCACCGTCCTGAGACTATAGGAATAAACCTATAGACTTTTCCTTCAACAATATACAGTACCTAGATATACTCCTCTCACGCCCCATTTATCAATACACTTGACACCATTTATCAATATGTGTATACCTAGCTCTTTATCAATACCTAGACCAGAGAATAGTTCTTTCTCAGATCCCCTATATCAACATGCCTACAAAGTGGACCCCCATATCAATAAACATAGAGAATATTCATTACTAGACCATCTATATCACTCTACCAGGAGAGTATAGTCCACCTCTAGACCCCTATATCACTCTACCAGGAGAGAATAGTTCACCTCTAGACCCCTATATCACTCTACCAGGAGAGAATAGCCCCCCTTCTAGACCCCTGCATCAGTCTTTATGATTAGCGTTATCAGTAGACCATCTGCTCGTGAATCTAATGTGACAGATAGAGCTTTATAGCCTCTCTAGATTTGTCTTCCAGTGAGTTAAAATGGTTTCCCTGCCAATGATATTCCACACATAAAATCGTATTTATTTCCTCCATGTGTCTGTGTTACGACGTGCAAACTCCTGATTCAGCTCTCCAGAGTGGGTGGTGAATATCCTGTTTATCTGGAATATAAGGCCATGCGCAGGACATCCAACCTTAAATGTCTATGGACAGACCGTACAGCGTACAGCACAAAAAAAGATGTATAATCAAAAGATAAGCATTCAATGAAACACCTGTCTTTTTTTTGACTAGATCACGAATTGTGCACAAATAATTGTAATCAGCCGGACATAAATGTGTGTGTCACATTGTTCCTATGCTGTATCCTTCTGTATCTGCTTCTGAAAGGGGGGGGGGGGTCCTCAACTGAGAATATGACCCACTGGTGAAAGGATGTCTGAATGCTGAGAGAGAGAGATCACACACACAGAGATCACCGAGGATCTGAAAAACACCTATCTATTTTCACCTCTCTCTCTCTCTCTCTCTCTCTCTCTCTCTCTCTCTCAATATCTCTCCTTCTCTCTCTCTACCTCTCTCTCTCAGTCTCTCTCTCCATCTCTGTCTCTCTGTCACCTCTCTCTCTCTCTCTCTCTCTCTCCAAGATGCGGGGTGTTCCAACCACCTCCAGATGTGGAGAATGAGTCAGGGGGGTCACTCTCTTTTATTAAAGGGGGTTTATTAAAAAGTGTAAGGGGGCAGAAATCATGCTCTTTTTTTCTGGCAAAGCCAGGATCCTTAGCAGGTGCTGACATGATCTCTCTCTGCCCTCTCTCTCTGCCTTCTCTCTCTCTCTCTCCCCCCCCTCTCTCTCTCCCTCTCTCCTGGAACCCCTCCTCCCCTCTCTTCCTCCGTCTTATTGTTGCAGTTTTAATTGCAGATGTAGATGTAGGCGCGGGCGGCTCTTTGATGCGGGAGACATTCCAGGCATCGCTCAGCTGTCAGTGATGCTCGGGGAGGAACCCGACGCCGGTTCAAAGCGTTTCCGTGGGAACAGTGAGGCGGCTCGGGATCGCCGGGGCCCGGGGACACCTGCAGCTCCATGGCAACGGGGACACCTGCAGCTCCATGGCAACGGTGATTACGGACGAACACTGGATGTGACCCAACACCAGTCCGAGACACACACACACACACACACACACACACACATACACACACAAACACGCACAAACATATGTACAGATTGTAATGAGACACACCAATACACACACACACATACCCACACACACACACACATGCACACACATGCGCACACACACACACACACACACGCGCACACACACACACACACACACACAGAGGCATCCCCACTGATGAAGCAAACTAAGGCAGCTGCTCATATGAAACCCCGTCATCAATTTGTTAAAGTCATTAAAATTGTCTGTAATTGGTCTAATTATGGTCAATCATGTTTGCCAATGGTGCAGAAAAATATAGGGTATCCTTTTACAGGTAGGGCTCTGAACAGACAGCCCTGCTTTGAAATAACGATTGTTAAGTATGATCTTAACTTAATCCTGACCACTAATGGCTGATTTGATCAGAAGAAGCACAGTTAATAGCCTCCTGGCAGGCAGACATGCTGGAGCAGCAAGCCACCCCTCAGCTTGTCCTGTGGTGATCTGAAACTGGCCTCATATACAGTATAGTGGCCAAGACTGTTTGAAGAAGTTTTGTAATTCTAGAATAATTCTGTGGTCCAAAACTGGGGTCTTGAAGACTCGTCATGTCAAGTCTTTTGAACTACAGTTTTTTAATTGAAAAGATTACTTGATACTTGACCGATTATATTTGACATATTTACTTGACACTTGACAGATAATAATTACATCACATTGCATTACATTACAGTCATTTAGCAGACACTTTTATCCAAAGCGACTTACAATAATTCAATGTAATGTAGTGTACTTCTACTCACCAGAACTCACTCACTCAAGTGCATCTCCTTTCTAAGCAAGTGACTGAGAAAATAAGCTAGTGCTGAAGCCAATGTGCAAGAGTACGTAATAACCTATTACAGTAAGAGGAATATACTTTGTCAATTCTAGATGAAGCAGTAGATCAAATCACTATATAATTGATATTTTGCAGATTATATTTCATACTTGACAAATTATACTTGATACTTGACAGAATATAATTGATAATTGACAAACCAACTGTAATCACAACACTTCTCAAAGGCTGATCAGGACTGGGCCTGCCTGTTTTATTCTGTTACTGTCCCAGGTCCTTCAGAGACCCTTCGCCGTCCCGCACGCCGACTTCGTGCAGTTAACTCAAACGCTTTGTCACAATTTCATGCTGTATTTAACGGCTCTGTGGAGGGAGACGGGTGCTCCGTCTATAGTGCCGAGGAGCTCCCTGCCCTCTTCAACGCCACCCGCACCAGCGTCCTGGACTCCCAAGCTCCTTTGAGAAAACAACGCACTAAAGCACTTCCTGACTCCACACGCGCTCTCAGACGCTCACGCAGGTGTCTCGTTTGGAATTTTACGGGACGGTCTACTGGACTATCAAAGCTGCTAAGACTGAGTGTTTTTCTAACCTTGTCTCCAAAAATATGAATAAGCCCCAGATTCTTTTTAATGTTTTTGATTCCCTTGTAAACCCTTGCGTCATAGACCTCATTCTGCCTTCACTCACTTTGTCAGATCATTTTCTTAAATTCTTTGTTGATAAGATCACTGCTCTTACTGTAGGCCTCTGCCCTCTTCTGCTGCCCCAGACCCTTCTGCTCCTCCTGTGTGTCCTGCAGTTTTTGACCATTCTGAGCCTGTATATGTCTTCTCTATCTGAGGTTATTCACCACTTGCGGCCCTCAAATTGCACTTCAAACAGTATTCCCTCTCATCTTCTAAAAGAGGTTTTTGATTTGGGCCCCATCCATTTGGGCCCCATCCTATTTTCTTTATATATGCTGCCCTTGGGGGGCCATTCTCTGGAAGCACAATGGACCTCATTCCTGAACGCAGTTAAGAAGAAGTGAAGAAGAAATTTCTTCTTAACTCCACTTACGAAGTTCCCGGGAGAATTCTGGCATTCCTGAATGGTTTCTTATCTGGGATTTGTTCTTATCTAAGAACATGATTTAAGAACGCGGAAATGCAGTCGTAGGTAGGCTAGATTGGAGTGCGCCCATGTTCGCAAGGGCTGAATTTATGAGAAATACGAGGTGATTGCGTTCACATCAATTCTACAGACATCCTAGGCTTGAATAATAATCATAATCATAAATACGAGGATATTTGTATCATTTCCAATTACGTTTCACATTCATGATTCTACAAGGCATCGCAGTGTCCTAAAATAAATAAAAGCACTACACAAACACTGCAAATGGCAGTGAATTAATAAATAAGCACTAAACTCAGTCACTATACTCAGACTCAGCACAACAGCACCTTATATTCCATAGTCATCAGAATGGCCACATCTACATTCTGTAAATAAACATGTGAATATCCATAACTAAAATATATCATATGGGCCTACATAATATAGGGCCTATCAGGATCCATAAGTAGCCTACTCATGCATTTTTAATCTGCTCTCAGCACATCCCATCCCTTTCATGTAGGCTATATATTTTGCATTTTGTATTAAAAGTCCATATATACCGTCTTGTTTTCTTTTTTTATTTTGTATTTGTTTTTTTCACCTTGCTTAAGCTCAGTGTGCACGTTATAAGAGCCAGCGGAGAAACATCTCACTGCTCATTTTACTGGTATGTTGCATGTGACGAATAAAACGTCGAATTTGCACGTGACCTTGAATCAATCATGTCAGTTGGGAACGTCTCAACTTTTTCAGCACTGTCTGGGGATTTTGTGTGCATACGACCCTGTAGCAAGGAGCTGGTGGGGCGTTTATGTATGCAAATTCAGGTGTACGAGAACGCACATTCAACTTAAGAAGGGGAGCACAGCTGAGAACACTTTGGCGGTTTAGGAACACATTTCCACCCATTCATGAATCTGGCAGGGATCTTTCTTAGGGTTGGTCTTATGAAATCCGTAAGAAGACATTTAAGAAGACACTTAAGAAAATGTTCAGGAATGAGGACCAATGTTTCCTTCCATTTTTATGCATTTGTATCTATCTACCTATAAACGTGAAATGCAAGGAGTCTGCAGCCTCTACTAGACTGTCTCAAGGAGAGTCTGCAGCCTCTACTAGACTGTCTCAAGGAGAGTCTGCAGCCTCTACTAGACTGTCTCAAGGACATAAACACCTGGATGGACCTAAACTTCCTCAACTTAAATGGCAACAAGATGGTGGTCATTACTCTATGTTTGGACATTCTGCTCTCTTGTTTGTTCAGTTTCAGTTTAGTTTATATGAAAAGGGACAGTGCATATTAATAAACAATAAAATTGTAAATACACCAGAGTTAGCCAAAAGGCTAATTTTCATCTGTAGTCAGCGGCCAAGATGTTATATAAAAAAAGGTTTCCTGGATGGTAAAAAGATACAGGTAAGAGATAAAACATGAGCCATAGTTAGCCAGTCAGTTGCATTCACTCCGATGTATTTCCAAACGCGAAAACAACGGCAGTGAAAGTGTCTGGTAATGATGAGTTTGTAACCCCGATAGTGTATTCAGACTGTTATTTTGACTATTTTGGTTCTTGTAATTGTGTTTTTACAGCAAACTTTTAACATTGAAGGCAACGGGCACTTCCGCATCCACACCCCTCATTACATCAGACTGACCAATATGGCAGCAGAGGTGAATAAGGGATATTGAAGCTCTATTGGTGCTCTGGGCCCCCTGGCCTCCAATTTTTCTGCTGTAAAAAACCTTGGCCTCACTCGTGACAGTGCTTTGAAATTTCATAAACTAATTACAGTAGCTCTGTGGTTAAAGCCGCCTTTTTTCAGTTAAGGCTCATAGCCAAGGTCAAGGCCTATCTCACTCCTAAAGACTTGGAGAGGGTTGTACGTGCTTTTATAGCCTCTAGGCTTGACTACTGCAACTCTCTGTATGTAGGTCTAGACCAGTCCTCACTCCGGCGTTTGCAGCTAGTGCAAGATGCTGCTGCTCACCTTCTGACTGGAAAAAGAAAGCATGACCACATCACACCTGTGCTGTCCTCCCTGCACTGGCTTCCTGTCCGTTTCAGGATTCATTTTGAAATGTTGTTACTTGTTTTTAAGGTTTTGAACGGCCTGGCTCCTCTGCATCTAGCTGAACTCCTTCATGTCCATAGCCCGGCTAGAGCACTCTGGTCAAGCAATCAGCTGCTCCTGGATGTCTCTAAATCCAGGCTCAAAACCAGAGGTAACCAAGCTTTTGTAGTAGCCGGCCTCAAGCTATAGAATAGCCTACCACTGAATATTAGAACTGCCCAGACTTTGGACATCTGTAAGTCTCTCCTGAAAACCCACCTTTTCTCAGTGGCCTTCATTACAGTACATGATGAGCTTAGCACCCCAGTAATTTATGTATATATTTTCAGTTCTTTTCTCATTATTTGCTATTTATTATATATATATATATTATTATTATTATTTTTTTTATTTTTTTTTACTTTTGTCAACCAGGGTTGTTTTTAAGAGTGCTTTATGAATAAAGTTTGACTTGACTTGCCCTGGCCTCTGGTTTGAGGAGCTCGTTAGGACTGGGCTCTGGTATTCAAGATTCAAGATCCATTTTATTGCCCATGAAAAGTATATGGCACAATGAAAAATAAACACACATACTGGTAATTTGACTAGAGTAATGGCAAACGCTGTCGCCGACGACATAGGACAGGGTGCAGAACAGGAGAGTGCAAAGACATGACAGTGCAAATGCAGTAAAAAAAACAGTGCAAATACAGTGCAAACAAAATACAGTGCAATATACAAAATACTCTATACTGTTAAAAAGGGAGGCACAAATGCTAAATTTAGGGAATATACACAGAATGGAGTCTGGTGAGTGAATGTACAGTGTGTGTGCAGTGTAATGTGAGAGATGAGCGATGTTTCATGTATACAGTGTGTGCAGTGTGTGAGCCGTTGAGGTATGTAGAACAATCAGAGGTCGTGTGCAAGTGGTGCAAGGGGTATAGAGTCACTGGGGCTCTAGTGGGAGGTGCTTGTCTGAGTTTCAAGGGGGGAACATCGCCATGACAACTTTTAGACGGTCAGAGTGTTACTAAAGTCTTGTGCGATTGGCATCACTCAGCGCTATTACACCTGGACTGACACCTCCGAAGTCACACAAACCTGGTCACGTCCAAGCCCCCAGGAATGGCTTGGCGTATTGAAGCTACGTGGCCTCAGTGGCCAAGCTCGGTATTGCAGGCGTTTGGGGCAAAACGCCTATTTCCCTTTGCACATAATGAAAAAAGAAACGGCTGGGGAAGGAATTCTAGGTCATCATTCTAGGTAAAAAACAAGGCTTTTAGCCATCGAGTTTTGACCCATTGGGCTCTTTTTTAAGAAGCCACCAGGAGCCATATAAACCAGGTGGAAAATCGCACTGTGGACATGCCTCGGGGACGCCCAAGCACACTCCGATTACTCCCTGATTTCGGTCTTGCTGTAACAACATCAACATCCGCTAGTAAATCATATAAGACCAACAACAACATCAATATTAGCTTAGCTTTAGCATGGATGGTGAAATCTGATCATGGATGTATCAATACAACGAGAAATCTCGGAAATCTCAATGCCTTGCGAATCATCGGCGAGATACCGAGCGCTGCAAGCAACCAAATAACGTGACGAAAATACTC
This sequence comes from Borostomias antarcticus, assembly GCF_949987555.1. Taxonomy (NCBI): domain Eukaryota; kingdom Metazoa; phylum Chordata; class Actinopteri; order Stomiiformes; family Stomiidae; genus Borostomias; species Borostomias antarcticus. The sequence continues at coordinate 7,800,510 of NC_140255.1, read as the reverse complement.
GTCTGTGATTGCTTTGGAAGCTAAAGGTAGGCAGATGTAGCTACTGTAGCTAACATTAGCTAACTTGAGCCACCTAGCTAACGTTAGCTAACTTTGGACATCAGCCTTTGGATATTTGTTTGCCAGAAAGATGGACAAGCTAGCTAACGGTGGCTTCTTCTTCTTATCTGTATCATCAGATGGGCAGCTCAGTGTTGTGCAGCCATACGGTACCTTCGTCTCAGGACCAATACCTCCATGCTCCAGACCTACATTGAAGAGGCTTCTGAAGGTCCTCTGTATAGGGGGCAGCCGGAGATGATATGCTCGGCATTCTGTACAGGCTCGCTGCAATTGCATGCTTTGAAAGAAAAATGACTAACAACAACGAAAAACTACTTTCCATATGTGTTGCACTAAATATTCTTTACTTGGGTCAGTAGACTAAGCTACATAAATGTAATCTCGAAACACTGGCACATTGTCGAGTCAGTGCTTTCCTATTGTGCGTGGTGCTACCCAATGTCTACATATACACATAAGTGCAAGAGATTTAACCATTCACACACTGGTTGGGATATATCCATACGTGGTGCCATGTGCAGCGCCTCCATATGTGGTGCCATATGCAGCATCACGCATGTTGAGAGGTAGAGTGGGTCGTTCAATGATCGAAGGGTCAGTGGTTCGAATCCCAGCTCTGACTGCCCACATGTCGAAATGTCCTTGAGCAAGACACCTAACCCCAAAATTGCTCCCAATGAGCAGGTTAGCACCTTGCATGGCAGCTGCCGCCATTGGTGTGTGAATGTGTGTGTGAATGGGTGAATGAGAGGCCATTGTAAAGCGCTTTGAGTGCCGCTAAGGTGGAAAAGCGCTATATAAGTGTAGTCCATTTACCATTTACCATTTGTAGCCTATAGCCTACCTGATTTGTTGTCCTTGTGTCTTGGCTTATCTCAGAAAAACCTTTCAGGCATTATCGCACCATAATCAATGAACACAGGAGCAACATGAACTTGGGACAAACGGAACCCTGTAGCAGCCCAGAGACATGTTGGTGTGGAGAAGCCTCATGGGTGATCTGGAAAAAAGGCTTCACCTTTAGGATTTATTTCCCTTATTCCCTAACATGTCCCCCAATGGTTAAATGAGGAATTTGATGCAAAACCTTTTTGTGATGTAACCTGTTTTGTGATGTTCTCTTTTTTATTGTCTTTACCAAGCTTGTGGCTTCTTTGATGATATAATAGGAGTTTTTATCTATTATCTGTATTTTGATATGAAATGATTGGTATGTGGCCTTATTATCCCTTCTAAAAAAGAGCTCAATTGGTCAAAACTTGATGGCTAAAAGCCTAGTGTTTTACCTTGAATGATACCCAGAATACTGTACTTTATATGGCGTTTCCTTCCCCAGCCGTTTCATTATGGGCAATGGGAAATAGGCTTTTTGCCCCCAAAGCCTGCAATACCGAGCGTGGCCACAACGCAAGCTGGCTTCATGCGCTGGGTGAAGTTCCAACACCATTTTTAACACCGTCCCCAATTTTTGTATACCTCCATCACGTCACGTCAAGCTGTTAGAGGAGGGAGACAGGCGGCCATGACTGACAGCTGGGGCATGCTGGGAAGGGCCAGTGTTGAGAGGAATTGGGTTGGGGCGATAACCAGTTGGTGGGGCAGAGGGGCTGTGCTGCTGGTGTGTGTGTGTATGTGTGTGTGTGTGTGTGTGTGTGTGTATGTGTGTGTGTGTGCGTGCAAATCGTTTCTAGCCTCCAACCATCAACACTGTCAGATCTCCCTCTCTCTCTCTCTCCCTCTCTCTCCTTCTCTCCTTCTCTTTCTCTTCCTGGCCTCTCTCACTTCTTACTCTTTCTATCTCTCTCTTCCTACTCTCTCTCTTCCGTCTCTCTCTTCTCTTTCTCTTCCAACTCTCTCTTTCTCTTTTCCTCGGCCTATCTCTCTCCCAACACCACTTCATGTCTCAGCTTAAACAAACAGAGCGAGAGGAAGAGAGGGGGGGGCGGCCTCTGATGTCATTCCTCTGATGTCACAGACATGTCATTCCTCTGATGTCACAGACATGTCATTCCTCTGATGTCACAGACATGTCATTCCTCTGATGTCACAGACATGTCATTCCTCTGATGTCACAGATATGTCATTCCTCTGATGTCACAGATATGTCATTCCTCTGATGTCACAGATATGTCATTCCTCTGATGTCACAGACATGTCATTCCTCTGATGTCACAGATATGTCATTCTTCTGATGTCACAGACATGTCATTCCTCTGATGTCACAGACATGTCATTCCTCTGAAGTCACAGATATGTCATTCCTCTGATGTCACAGACATGTCATTCCTCTGATGTCACAGACATGTCATTTCTCTGATGTCACAGACATGTCATTCCTCTGATGTCACAGACATGTCCTCTGATGTCACAGACACGTTAGTCCGTCGCTGCGGAGGGTGGCTCTGCTGATCACACGCGTGCTTCCACCGCACTAATCTGCTGATCACATGCGTGCTTCCACCGCACTAATCGCCAGCTTTGTCAGACAGGATAAAGAAACCATTTCAATGAACAGTTCAGACATGAGACTAACACGTCAGAGGGAATGGAAGTCTGATTAGACGTCTTGTCGTCTTGTTGCTCCAGCAATTCTAGTTCTAGTGTAATCTGTAATCACCAGTAAATCCATAGTGGTTCAGAAATACTGTTATACATCTCAGGAATGTTTCAGGTTGTGGGCTGTTTTTAAACTCCAATGGCAATAAAACAAATTCTGATTCTGATAGTGCTTGATTTTGTGTATCATGGTTCAGGTTGTGGGCTGTGATGGTGTGTGTGCGTGTGTGTGTGTGCGCGCGTGTGTGTGTGCGCGCGTGTGTGTGTGTGTGTCATGGTTCAGGTTCTGGGATGTGAGGGGTTTGATGGTCGGCTGAGTCTGGACAGCAAAAACAGCCTCTCCCGTCTCTGACGGCCCAGGGGAGCTGCTATGCTGGGCCTGTGTGTGTGTGTGTGTGTGTGTGTGTGTGTGTCGGTGGGGAAGATGGACTTTCATAATCTGAACTACAGAACCACAAAAAGGGAATGTTGCCGCTCTTGTGTGCATGTCAGTGGGGAGGGGCTGTGATGCTGGTGTGTGTGTGCGTGTGTGCGCGTCTGCGTGCATGCGTGCGTGCGTGCGTGCGTGTGTGTGTGTGTGTGTGTGTGCGTGCTACCTCATAATCTGACCTACAGAGCCAAAATAAGGGAATGTTGCTGCTCTGAACAGGAAGGTCAGGAGAGCACAGAGGCAGTGAGACTGTCATCCTCAGTGAGACTGTCATCCTCAGTGAGACTGTCATCCTCAGTGGGACACACCATGTGTGTATTCAGAGATGTTTGTTTGTCCTCTCATTTCATGTCCCAGTCATGCCAAAAGCGCCGGCCTCCGCCCCAACAACCGTCTGGGGACGCCGAAGGTTGAGTGTCGGCGTCTGAATCCTTCTGGCGCGCCTCTCGTCATCAAATTGAAACCATTCTCCCCGAACAAAAGAGGCCCCTCTGGATGTGATTGTCCGCGGTGCCTGCAGAGTTGTGAAAACGCCAGCGAGAGCAGAGCGTAAACAGAGTGCGGGGCAAACAGCGGGGGAGGGGAGGGCGGAGAGGAGAGGGCGGGGCCTTGAGAAGAGGGTCAGGCCGTGAGAAGAGGGCGGGGCCGTGAGAAGAGGGCGGGGCCGTGAGGATACGTCTCTGGTTCAGAGTTCGGCGTTTCGAGCCAGAGAGCCTCTGCTGAGCTGGACACGGTGCCTCCTATATAAAAACACACACCTAATCAACCACACACACACAAACACACACACACCTAATCAACCACACACACACAAACACACACACACACACACACACATCTCTTGTACCCAAGCCAGAGCCCCCTTGGTTTGTCCCAGGTAAGGACATTTTAAGACCCCTGACGTCTAAATAGACACCTCCTCTCTGTGGCTCCATGCAGGGATGAGGGAACATCGGCTTCCTCTGCTTCCACAGAGGAGATGGACGTCTCTCTGGGGCTGGTTTCTCTAGGTACTGGGATGGGAGGAGCTTGATATATTAAACAGCACTCGCCGCGGCGTAGCGGACTACTGCATCGTTATTCGGTACAGTTGCCCACCAGCGACAGGGGCTCGCGGCCCGGTCTGGCCAGCTCCGAGTGCGGCCGGGTCCCCAGAAGGAGGGGTATATTGGACCGCCGCTCCCCGAGGGTGGTCTGGTCTAATCTCGGCTTGGGGGTTGGTCACGCTACAGCGACCCCTTCCCTCTCCGTCGCATCGCCGGCCGATTCCTCAGACGGTAGCGGCGCGGAGCTAGGGAGGTAGAGCGGCCGAGAAGTTGCGTGTGTGTGCTGTGTGCCATGTGGCCGCTCACTGTGAGCAACGTGTGTGCTCGTGTGGCCGAATAAAGACCCCCGGCCTCCTCGGGTCCTGGATTTATTTACAAAAGTTAGTCAGGGGTAACTGGACACTAGTCAGGGTCAACTGGCTACCAAATGGGTGAAAACTGGATAAAATCCCAAAATTAATTTTGTTATTTTTTATGTATTTTTATTATTATTATTTTAATAATATGATTTGTAGTGGAACCATCTGAAGAGAGGTTCCGGATAGAACACAGGTCAAAGAGAACCGTTTAGGGTTCCTAACAGCAACTGAAAAGGGTTCTACCTGGAACCTTATGGACCTGAAAAGAGAACCTTTTTCTCAGAGGGTTCTTCTTCTATTACAAAAGAGCTGAATAACACTCTGGATCGGACCTCCAGCAGAGAGAGAACTAAACTTTGGAAAAGAGAGAGAGAGAGAGAGAGAGAGAGAGAGAGGGAGGGAGGGAGGGAGGGAGGGGGAGCGAATGAGAGAGAGGGAAAGAGAGAGAGAAAGAGAGAAGGAAAGAGAGAGGGAGAGAGAGAGAGAGAGAGAGAGAGAGAGAGGGAGGGATGAAGGGTAAGTGAATGGGAGAGGTGTGTAAGAGGTGTTAGTGAGAGAAATGAGGAGAGAAAGAATTGGAGCAGGGAGAGGAGGAGGAGGGGGAGGAGGATGGATATGTAGAGCAGGGGGTATGGGGGAATGAAGGGAGAGGGATGGGGAAGAGAGAGAGAGAGAGAGAGAGAAGGGGTCTGGGAGAACAGAGGATTGAAACCACATGTGTGTGCCTGAGGTGAGGACGAGGCAGAGAGACACACACGCACACACACACACACGCACATACGCACGCACACACACGCCAAGAACCGATTCCCTCACTCACACACACACACACACACACACACACACACACACACACACCGGGGGCGCCGAGGCTTCATTTTCATTATTTATTTCTCCCCACGACTTATCGCAGCTCGCAAAAACTTTCCGTGTGACCTCTGCTGGGCTCGCCTCTGTCTGCCGGAACACTGAAACCCCCCCCCCCCTTCTCTCCCCAACCCCCCCCCACCCCCACCTTCTCTCCCCAACCCCCCACCCCTCTCCCCAACCCCCCCCCCCCCACCCCCACCTTCTCTCCCCAACCCCCCACCCCCCCCCCCCCCCCCCGCCTTCTCTCCCCAACCCCCCACCCCAAGCCCCCACCCCCACCCCTTCTCTCCCCAACAACAAAAAAGTAAAAACCTAGACCGTCCTCGCTCCCTTCCTCTCACGGAACGATGCTTTGGAAGACGTTGCCATGGCGAGGGGGGTCCCAGAAGTAAACCTATGTGGGCAGTGGGTTCCTGGGAAGGGGCTAGTCAGAGAGAGAAAGAGAGAGAAAAAGACAAAGACACAGAGAGAAAGACAGAGAGAGACAGAGAGAGAGAGAGAGAGAGAGAGAGAGAAAGAGAGAGAAAGAGACAGAGACAGATGGAGAGAGAGAGCCAGAGAGAGAGAGAGAAAGAGAGAGACAGAGAGAGAAAAAGAGAGAAAGAGAGAAAGAGAGACAGAGAGAGAGACAGAGAGAAAGAGAGAGAGAGAGAGAGAGAGAGAGAGAGAAAGAGAGAGACAGAGAGAGAGAGAGAAAGAGAGAGAGAGACAGAGAGAGAGAGAGACTAGATCTCCTGGACACACCAGAGATCCGGGGGTGAGGAGGAGAGCTGTCTGCCTCCTGGCTCGTTGTTGAGACATTTTTTTAACCACGCATTTTGGGCCAAAGGGGCGTCTAGATAATCCTTAACATTCGGTCAGAGCTCTGCTCACTGACCCCACCCTCTCTCCTCTTGTCCCTCTATCCTCTCCTCCATCCTCCTCTCCTTCCACCCATCCTTCCCTCCCTCTATCTTCTCCTCCCCTCCCTCTCTCATCTCTATCTTCTCAGACAGGCATTTTGTTGAATTAAGTTGACTGTATGTTTATGACTATTGTCCTGTTTCCTGTGTGTGTTTATTTATGTTTATTTTTGTTGATTCTTTGTATGCATGTTAACCTGTGTGAAGCATTTTGTGAGTTCTCTCTGTGAGAAGGGCTATATAAATAAAATGTACTTACTTACTTCTCCCCTCCCTCCCTCCCTCTCTCCTCTCCTCTCTCCTCCATCCTCTATGCTCTTCTCTCCTCTCCTCCATCCTCTCCGTTCTCCTCTCAACACGGGACAGGGTCTGGGGTTGAAGTCACGGCTCGACTGCGCCCTGATCAAAATGATTGAAGTCTCGTTCGACGCCAATATGAAAGCAAAAAAACAATCGTCATACTGTAACCGGCCACTGGGGGCGGGGTTTCCTTGAGTTTTCGCTACTTCCAGGTTTTTTTTCTGTAGTGTCCTCAGAATAACGGGTTGAGTGGGCGAGGAGAAGGAGGGAGGGGTGGGGGTGGGGTGGGGGGGGGGGAGAAAGAGGGGGCGAGACAGCCCAGCTATGGGAAAGCGTTTGGGGGAAACCAAATTAGTGAGAGAAAGGCAGGACACAAAGGCCTTTGAGTGCTGCAGACAGTTCTCTTTACATGTGCTTTAAAAGAGATGCCAGAAAGGGCGATGACAAGAGAGAGAGAGAGAGAGAGAGAGAGAAGGAGAGAGAGAGAGAGAGAAAATGAGAGAGAGAGATGAGGGAGAGACGGCAGATTGAAAGTAAAGAGGGTGAAGAGAAGAGAGAGCGAGTGACGGAGGACAAAACAGGAAAGAGGAGGAAGGAGGAAGAGAGGGAGCGGAAGAGAGTGCTTGAACACATGATGGATGGTAACGGGTTTGAATGAGACAATGAGAGGGTCGTGAATATGGAGGACGCACTGAACACACTCCACTCTCAGAAGGTGTGTGTGTGTGTGTGTGTGTGTGTGTTTGTCTTGCATGTGCATGTATGTTTTTGGGAATGAGAGAGAGCAAGAGGAAGAAAGAAAGAGAGAGAGAGGAAGAGAGAGGTAGAGGAGAGAGAGAGAGAGAAAGAGAGTTAAACAGAATGATAGAGAAAGAGCGAAAGGAAGAGAGAGGACAGAGAGAAAGAGAGGTAGAGAGGAAGAGAAGGATAGAGAGAGAGAGAGAGAGAGAGACAGAGAGAGTCAGAGAGGGACTGGGTGGGTGTAGTTATGGGCTGAGAAGCATTAAGAAAGGGGAGTAGTCGTAAATGCAAATCACCAAGGGATAGCTAGCATCTCCTCTCCACCACACACATCTCACCCTAGCATTCTGGAGACATCCTCTCCCAATCCTCAGATGCATGTGAATCCAGGCTGGCGAAAGGTATCTTTCACCACAGTCTACGGGGGGGGACTCAACTTGTTCACTAATGTTAACTGTGAAAAGGAATCTGTGATTTCCACTCGTTTTCAGATGAATACATCTGTCTTTGACTTCTTCCACGTCCAGCCAGCTTTTCAACGTTCTCATTTTGTCTGTTAGAGGAATGAATACTCCTTCTGCATCCGCGGTTACGGCACTCAAAGGCTCTCGTATGAGCGGTTCGGGATCCTCCTGGATTTGGCGCTCTCCTTAAACAGCTACTGTAGCTGCGACACGCTGTGAAAATGGCCACTTTTTGTTGTTTTGCGTGCCGCTGATGTCAATAGAGAGAGGCGACACGGTTAAAGACCTTTCTCTCTTTTTCACATGCAGATGTAAAGTCTTTGATAGCAAACCGGCCCATCTCTCTCTTTCTCTCTCTCTCTCTCTCTCTCTCTCTCTCTCCCTCCCTCCCAGTCTCCACCATTGTGCACCGCTCAAAACTCGCCCAGGACACACACTCAAGAAACACACACACACACAAACTATTCCTTCCTCAAGCGGTGTCTGACTCCAGCATGAAATCGTTTTTTGAGCCCCCACCATCCCAACGGCCCTCGGCGCCCATTTTCCCTCCTCGTGAAGCGAGACGGATGTTGTGCCAGGCCCAGAATAAAACCACCGCCATGTCCCAGTCCCAGAATCCCCAGCAGCGCCCAGCTCCCCATTCTCTCTCTCTCTCTCTCTCTCTCTCTCTCTCTAGGTCTTCATCCCTCCTTCTCTTCTGTCACATTCCCCAAATTGCCTCATATCCTAAACACTGGAAATTTAATTGAAGGTTCATTTTTTAGTATCGCTGCAGTGATGAGATCTCCCTCAGGGCAGTGTTGGGTTTGATGAGATCTCCCTCAGGGCAGTGTTGGGTTTGATGAGATCTCCCTCAGGGCAGTGTTGGGTTTGATGAGAGGTTTTCAATGGACGACTCTGTCCCACTCTTCCTCAGTGGGTGGAACAGGCTGGTTGTGACGGGGGCTACAGTACGTTAACTGGGCGGAAACAGTCTAGACGCATACAGACACGGTGACGTCATTCGTCAGCTACTGCAAGGGCCGGTGTGTTCCAACCATATATCCATATAATTATAATTATTAAATGAATGAAAAAAGTGTCTGGTGATAGCCAAGATTGTTAGTGAAGCAGGAAGGAAAGACAATAAACAGGAGTGAGACCAAGGAGCAGAGAGACAAGACCACAGACAAAGACTAGACCACAGAGAGAGACAAGACCACAGACAGAAAATACCATAGAGATAAGACCACAGAGAGACAAGACCACAGAGAGACCAGACCACAGACAAAGACTAGACCACGGAGACAAGACCACAAGATCACAGAGAGAGACAAGACCACAGAGAGAGACCAGACCACACAGAGACAAGACCACAGAGAGACAAGACCACAGACAAAGACTAGGCCACGGAGACAAGACCACAAGATCACAGAGAGAGACAAGACCACAGAGAGACACCAGACCACAGAGAGACAAAACCACAGAGACAAGACCACAGAGAGAGACAAGGCTGCAGAGAGACAAGACTACAGGGAGACCACAGAAAGACAAGACCAGAGAGAGAAATAAAACCACAGAGAGAGACAAGACCACAGATAGAGAAGACTACAGAGAGACAAGACCACAGAGACAAGACCATATAGAGAGACAAGACCACAGAGAAACAAGACCACAGAGACAAGACCATATAGAGAGACAAGAGCACAGAGACACAAGACCACAGAGAGACACCAGACCACAGAGAGACAAGACCACAGAGAGACACCAGACCACAGAGAGACAAGGCCACAGAGAGACAAGACCACAGAGAGACCAGACCACAGAGAGACAAGACCACAGAGACAAGACCACAAAGAGACAAGACCACAGACAAAGACTAGACCACGGAGACAAGACCACAAGATCACAGAGAGAGACAAGACCACAAAGAGACAAGACCACGGAGACAAGACCACAAAGAGACAAGACCACAGACAAAGACTAGACCACGGAGACAAGACCACAAGATCACAGAGAGAGACAAGACCACAAAGAGACAAGACCACGGAGACAAGACCACAAAGAGACAAGACCACAGACAAAGACTAGACCACGGAGACAAGACCACAAGATCACAGAGAGAGACAAGACCACAGAGAGACAAGACCACAGAGAGACCAGACCACAGAGAGACAAGACCACAGAGACAAGACCACAGAGAGACAAGACCACAGACAAAGACTAGACCACGGAGACAAGACCACAAGATCACAGAGAGAGACAAGACCACAGAGAGACAAGACCACAGAGAGAGACCAGACCACAGAGACAAGACCACAGAGAGAGACAAGGCTGCAGAGAGACAAGACTACAGGGAGACCACAGAAAGACAAGACCAGAGAGAGAAATAAAACCACAGAGAGACAAGACCACAGATAGAGAAGACTACAGAGAGACAAGACCACAGATACAAGACCATATAGAGAGACAAGACCACAGAGAAACAAGACCAGAGAGAGAAATAAAACCAGAGAGAGAGACAAGAGCACAGAGACACAAGACCACAGAGAGACACCAGACCACAGAGAGACAAGGCCACAGAGAGAGAACAGACCACAGAGAGAACAGACCACAGAGAGACAAGACCACAGAGAGAGACAAGACCACAGAGGGACTAGACCACCGAGAGAGACAAGACCACAGAGACAACACCACAGAGAGAGACAAGACCACAGAGACAAGACCACAGAGAGAGACCAGACCACAGAGACAACACCACAGAGAGAGACAAGACCACAGAGACAAGACCACAGAGAGAGACCAGACCACAGAGAGACAAGACCAAAGAGAGAGACAAGACCACAGAGATAAGACCACAGAGAGAGATAAGACCATAGAGACAAGACCACAGAGAGACAAGACCACAGAGAGACAAGACCACAGAGACAAGACCACAGAGAAAGACAAAACCACAGAGAGAGACAAGACCACAGTGGGAGGGGCAGACAGAAGAAGGAGGGGCTGACTGAAGTGAGAGGGGCTTCTGTCGCTCATTCCCGTCCAATGCACCCAAATGTCCAGAGTGACAGGGTGTGTGTGTGTGTGTGTGTGTGTATGTGTGTGCGAGGGCGAGGCAGGGTTGTGGGGAGTCAGAGTGGAGGTTGTGAGAGACGGTAAGGGCGGAGGGCAGAGGCGGGGGGGGGGGACCTTCCTCCGCCTCCGCCCTCTTACCCAGCGGCGGTGCACGCTGCCTGGGCACGGCCGGTCACCAAGGCCCCTTTGTGCAGGTTATCACCTGGTGGTGAGTGATGGCGGTGTGGCCTCCCACTCTCAGAAGAAGTAGGGGGGAGAGGAGGAGGGGAAGGAGGGAGAGAGAGAGAGAGAGAGAGAGAGAGAGAGAGAGAGAGACATTGAGAGAGAATTGGTTTGAGATGACGGTGATGGAGGAGGGGGGGCTGTTTCATCTGTTCTTCTTTCTCTCCCTCTCTCTGTCACACACACACACACAAACACAGGTGCACGGATGGAGAAAGGAATGTGCTTGTCTGTGATGACTCAATAGCACCTGAATCATCAATGGAATAAGTAATGACATCAAACTGGTCCATTTCGATGCATACCAGTTCTCCCACTACCCAGTCTATATAGTTAGATGAATACCAGTCCTCCCACTACCCAGTCTATATATATATATTTAGTTTGATTAATGTTTGGTTTCAGTGGCATTAGAGGTACTTCCTGTGGTAGTCTAACATGACATGCCAGATGGTTTGCTTTGCGTAACCATATGGGAACTCTCCATTGGAAGCTGTTTGGAAAAGGGCCGGCACATTCAAAACGACTAGGTGATTGGATGAATAATCAAAAAAAAATCTTAAAAGGTCTATCATGCTTTAACTTCAACCGCTCCTCACTCCTCCTCATAAACCCGCCCAGCGTAGCTGTTTGTATTTCTAATTCCTCAGAACCAATGCTGATTGGCGAGATCATTTTCTGATCTGGCCCAAAAGGTTCTCTATGGAGAGTTTCCAGACTGATTTGCGAGAGAAACAGAATGTGAGTCTCACAAGGCTTGTGGTGGTCAGCCAGTGCTAGTAGTCTAGACAGATGAGACAAAAACATGAGACAGGTGACAATGTGAAGACATTGTGAGGACATTGTTAGGACATGATGAGGACACTGTGAGGACATTGCGAGGACACTGTGGCAGGAGAGAGTCATAGTGCAGGTGGATCCCAGGAACAGGATGTATAACGTAAGGGTCAAATGTCGCACTCTTGCCCTCTGTCCTGGTCCTGGCTGTGCTCCCTTCCCAGCGTTCTCCCACGCTCCCCCGACCGTCACTCACACTCCTGTCTGCTCTCTACCTGTCACACACACACACACACACACACACACCCGCCGCCCCGTTCCCCTACCTCCACCCCGTCACCACCCGTCTCTCACTGTCTCTCTCTCTACCTCTCCAGTTCTCACCATCTCTCTCTACCTGTCACACACACACACACGCACACACACACACACACACACGCACACACACACACGCACACACACACACGCACACGCACACGCAAACGCACGCACACACACACACACAGGCACACACACACGCACACACACACACGCACACACACAAACGCACATTTGCCCAAAACATATACATCTCCAGCTCAGTGGCCTTGTGGTTAGAGTGTTCTCCCTGAGACTGGGAGGTCGTGAGTTCGATCCCTGGCCGAGTCATACCAAAGACTATTAAAAAAAAAAAGGTACCCATTGCCTCCCTGCTTGGCACTCAGCATCAAGGGCTGGAATTGGGGGGTTAGATCACCAAATGATTCCCGAGCGCGGCGCTGCTGCTCACCGCTCCCCCAGGGGATGATGGGTCAAATGCAGAGAACTAATTTCACCACCTTCAGTTCAGGTGTGTGACAATAATTGGGACTTTTATTACTTCATCTAAAGACAGATGGACAGGTACACAGACACACACATGCACGCTCGCACACACCCACAAACACACACACACACACACACACAAACACACACACACGCACACATTCCTTGCCATCCCAGCTGCCTTCTGCACCTGGGCTGGCTGCTGTCATCGCCGTGGTAACCCGTGTACAGCGGGGCGTGTCACTATAACCTGGCTCATCTGCCTTTCAGAGAGAGAAAGAGAGAGAGAGAGAGAGAGAGAGAGAGAGAGAGAGAGAGAGAGAGAGAGAGTTAAAGACAGACAGAGAGTGAAACAGCAACAGACAGAGAGAGGAAGAGAAAGACAGAAAGATGGAGTGTGAGAGAGAGGGTGAGAGAGAGAGGGGGTAGAGAGAGAGAGATGGCGTGAGAGTTGAGGCAGATCTGAGAGAAAAGAGAGAGAGAGAGTGGAACGGGCGTCCCGTTTGTTTACGTTTTTATAAACGGTACAGTACAATACCCGTTCCACAGCAGATAACTCTAAAAGCAGCCATCTAACCCCCCCCCCCCCCCCCCCTCCCAAACATCCTGTCAACCGTCCAATAACATCAGGAAAACCAGCCCCTGCTCCAAAGGTCAGGACCAAGGGTGTTCTAACAGAAAACGGAACCGTGGCGACATTCCGCGACCTCCGCCATTTTTAAGTGCACCCAGCATAAAGGAAGTGGGAGCACTTAAGTGAAACTGCTCTGGAGGTCATTACGTCACACGGCACTGAACCAAAACAGAACCACAGCTCAATATCTTTTAATGCGCGCGGATCGCACGCTGTTGTGTGTGTGTGCGTGTATGTGTGTGTGGCGTGTCGGGGTATGATAATGTAACATATGGACAAGCTCATCTGTGTTCCCCACTAAGCAAAGGGGACATCAAAAGGGGGTTTTTATGCCCTTGACTCCCCCTTCTCTATAAATCCCCCAAAAGGAGCCATTTATGAGACAATAAGAGCCAATTTATGGGCCCCCAGAAAATGAAGGCAATTCGAAGGTGTGGGATGAAAGATGACAAGGGCTTTCTGGGGATCGCAGACGTTAGCTAGGAGCTCTGCCTTCTCCCTCAGAGTGGTCTCTCTCCCTCCCTCCCTCCCTCCCTCCCTCCCTCTCTCTCGCATGTAGAGAGGGACAGAGGGAGTAAGAGAGAGAGAGAGAGAGAGAGAGCACAGGAGAGTCTAGAATAGACTTGCATGAGTTACAGTTATACCATGCCAACTGAGCTTTGACAAAACACTCAGCATTGGACGATGGCAGTCAATGGTATTCAGAGACTGTCTGGTTTGGAAAAATAATATATAATATTTATTCATTGTTTATTCATATTTTCTAGCGAACCACCTGATTATAAATTCTCTATAGTCTCTATCTAAACGCTCCTCAGTGCGAATGTTAGTTGACAGATGTTGCGCCAGAGAGAGTTGTCCAGCTAGCTTCCACAGACGAGGAGTATGAGGTCAACACGTGCATAGAGACAATGCAGGAATATGAAATGTTCTGGACACACACACACACACACACACACACACAGGGGAGAGCTGGGCCGGATCATGTCTGCCAGGCAGTTGCTCATGTGTGACGAGCCAGCATCCCTGGACTCCCTGACACAGGACGAGAGGGAAAACGGTGGAAAATCCTGGCCATGTTCCGAGCGGTCAAGCTCACCGGTCAAGCATACCCAACATCTGAGGCCCGGTGTGTGCAGCTCAGGGAACTGACAGCCTATCATGCAAGATTCGGTTTTCTGTTTAAGTTATCTACATGCGTGCGCACACACACACACACACACAAAGTGGCCCCAGGCATGCTTACAAAGCACATAGGCACAGAGAGAAACAGAGTGAGAACTTCAACCCGAAGAAACGCAGAGCGCAGCAGCACTCACTTCACGATGTTAAACACAACCCATGCGGTTTCCCTGAAGAGACCTCAACTTCATCACTGCCTCTCTCTCTCCATCCATTTCACGTAATCATCTGTAACCTTTCTAAGTATCCTTATTAATCATCTGTAATCTTTCTAAGTATCCTTATTAAGGGCCGAACGGTGTGGGTCAGCGGTATGTGGGCGAGCCAAGCGTTTGTTGTCGACGTTTTATTTGTTTCGAGGATGGGGGTGGCGGTGGTGGAAGGTGTGTGTGTGTGTGTGTGTGTGTGGCGGGGAAGGGGGAGGGGGGTTGTTCAGGATAATCTAGGCACGCCACTAGCAGGTTTCCGTAAAGTTTGCGTCGTCGTTCAGGAAGTAAAACCCGCCCTGAGTGGATCTTCCACAGTCGGGGTCAGGTGACGAGGCGTGGGGGCGCCGGGCTGGAGGAGGCATCTACGCACGGCACACACACTCTCACACACACACACTCATTCTCACCGTCTTCAGGCAGGTGGCAGAGGGTCTCGACTGGAAGGCCCAGAGAGTTCTCAGCGAGGGCCTTTCCTCGCTCTCTGGAAGGAGACGGTGAAGCATTCTGCGGTAAACAAGACCACACTGCCCCCTATGGGAGACCTGGTGTCAGTGCGGCAAGAGAAGCCTTGAAGGAAGAGCTGTGGAGAGAAAGAACAGTGTAGAGAGAGACTGAAAAAGAGAGACGACTGGAGAGAGAGAGAGAATGAGTGTGTGTGTGTGTGTGTGTGAGAGAGTGTGTGTGTGCGTGAGAGAGAGAATGAGTGTGTGTGTGTGTGTGTGTGTGTGTGTGAGAGAGAGAGAAAGAGAGAGAGAGAGAGAGAGAGAGAGAGACTGCCCTGCTCTTGAATAGTGTTGCATACTCACCATAAATTAAACACATTGAACCTTGGACATCACCTCCCGGGAATGTAAGACAACATATTATGTTAATGTTGGTTGACAGATGTTTTAGATATGGAAAAGATGTGTGTGAGTCAAACCGATATTACACAACATTTCCCAAAGTCTTGTCTCAGAGCGTTCCCTGAAGTCAAGGGCAACTTTATTTTCCGTAAGCTCACGTTAATCGTCTTTGGACGGTACATTCAATCACGTAGGCCTACATGTCAGATTTGACAGGCCCAGCTGAATTAGCATAGCATTCACTTCATGTCAGTCCCTGATGTTGTTCTAGCCAACCATTTAACAGCCATTGAGCTGTCAGTCAAGCTGTTATCCTATCCCACTGAGGTGACACTGCAGTTCAATCCCTGGGCGCTAATACGATTGGGCCAAATGTTCAAAACAAGTTCAGACAAGTTCAAAAATGTCTCAGTTTCAGCCAACCAATATCCCTGAAAGAGCCTGTTCCGAGAACTGCCTCTGCACAACCTGGCCGGGTGTCTTAGCGAGAGAGCGTGTGTGCGTGCGTGTGTGTGTATGTGTGTGTGTAGTATTTGGAGCAGTGCTATGCTAGCTAGCAGCTGCGCCATGTTAGCCCCACACGCCATCATTCTCGGTCTGCATTACTGCGTTCAGTTAAGCGCCATCTTCTGTTTCCATCTGTTCCTCCCTCGCTCTGTTTAAACTTCCGGAGTGATGGAAGACGCCGAGCGAGGAGGACACCGTACCCCCACTTCCACACCCCTCCGTGACCCCGCACCTCTTTTGGCCGGGCGCTGTTTGTTTGTTCAGCTCAACATCCAGTCCTGACAGAAGACCGTCCCAGCCAAACTCTCTCTCTCTCTCTCTCTCTCCCATTCCCTCCTCTCTTTATCTCCCTTCTCTCTCTTTCTTTCCCTCTCTTTCTATCCTTCTCTCTCCCACTCCTCACTTCCTCAGGGTTCAGCCAGAGCCCTGCGCGGCGCGTCCAGACCGGGTGTTTCTATGACAGTCTAATCATTCTCTTATTGCCTTGTCGTCTCTGAGGACGTCTCCTATGATTCACCCTGGCAAAAGCCCCCGTTCTTCACCCGGCCGTTCACACCCCCGACCCTCTCTCTCTCTCTCTCTCCCTCTCTCTCCCTCTCTCTCCCTCTCTCTCTCTCTCTCCCTCTCTCTCTCCCTCCCTCCCTCTCTCTCTCCCTCTCTCTCTCCCTCTCTCTCCCTCTCTCCCTCTCTCTCTCCCTCTCTCTCCCCCGGTTATTGCTGTGTGATGTCGCTTCTGCGGCCCTGTGAGGGCTCAGCGGCGGTTTATGAGAGGCGGACCTCTGGTCGTATGTGTTAGAGACCTCTGGTCGTGTGTGTTAGAGACCTCTAGGCGTGGTCGTGTGTGTAAGAGACCTCTAGGCGTGGTCGTGTGTGTTAGAGACCTCTAGGCGTGGTCGTGTGTGTAAGAGACCTCTAGGCGTGGTCGTGTGTGTTAGAGACCTCTAGGCGTGGTCGTGTATGTTAGAGACCTCTAGGCGTGGTCGTGTGTGTTAGAGACCTCTAGGCGTGGTCGTGTACGTTAGAGACCTCTAGGCGTGGTCGTGTGCGTTAGAGACCTCTAGGCGTGGTCGTGTATGTTAGAGACCTCTAGGCGTGGTCGTGTGTGTTAGAGACCTCTAGGCGTGGTCGTGTACGTTAGAGACCTCTAGGCGTGGTCGTGTGCGTTAGAGACCTCTAGGCGTGGTCGTGTGTGTTAGAGACCTCTAGGCGTGGTCGTGTGTGTTAGAGACCTCTAGGCGTGGTCGTGTACGTTAGAGACCTCTAGGCGTGGTCGTGTACGTTAGAGACCTCTAGGCGTGGTCGTGTACGTTAGAGACCTCTAGGCGTGGTCGTGTATGTAAGAGACCTCTAGGCGTGGTCGTGTGTGTTAGAGACCTCTAGGCGTGGTCGTGTACGTTAGAGACCTCTAGGCGTGGTTGTGTATGTAAGAGACCTCTAGGCGTGGTCGTGTACGTTAGAGACCTCTAGGCGTGGTCGTGTGTGTTAGAGACCTCTAGGCGTGGTCGTGTATGTTAAAGACCTCTAGGCGTGGTCGTGTACGTTAGAGACCTCTAGGCGTGGTCGTGTACGTTAGAGACCTCTAGGCGTGGTCGTGTATGTTAAAGACCTCTAGGCGTGGTCGTGTACGTTAGAGACCTCTGGTCGTGTACGTTAGAGACCTCTAGGCGTGGTTGTGTGTGTTAGAGACCTCTAGGCGTGGTCGTGTATGTTAGAGACCGTTAAATGTTGAAGAAAAATCAAATACTGGAAGTGAAAGGGCCTTAATACTGTAGATAGTTCAGATAGACAGTTCCTGAGTCAGATAGACAGTTCCTGAGTCAGATAGACAGTTCCTGAGTCAGGTAGACAGTTCCTGAATCAAGTAGACAGTTCCTGAGTCAGGTAGACAGTTCCTGAATCAGGTAGACAGTTCCTGAGTCAGGTAGACAGTTCCTGAGTCAGGTAGACAGTTCCTAGGGCTGTAACGATTATTACATAATTGTCAAACCGCGATTATTTTTTCTGACCGCGATTGTATTTTTTAAACTGCGGTTATGAAAATAATAACAAAATAAAAAAGTATTATTATTTTTTTCATAAAATAAAAATCTGTTGCAGTTAATCTAGTAGCAACCCTAGTTCAATGGAATTCTTCAACTTGTTGGCACTTTTCCTATACGTTCATAGCAAATAATGACAAGAGACACTGTATTAAAGAAGTAAAGAAGCACTGATGCATTGTCCACTTCATGTGCTATTTGTATACTCCAAATTTTATTTCATCTTAGTTTTTCAATGCTTTTTTTAATGAGGAGGATATATGTTCTATGTGAATGTTGTTACCATTCATGATATTAAAGAGGCGGAGTTTTAAACCACAGGTTTACTTCATAGGCTGAGTACTTGTGTTATTAGGCCTACATTATCTGGTAAAAATGAGTCAGAACTCGGAACCCACCCACCCTCACTCACTCCCTATCTGTCTGTCTTTCTCTCTCTCCCTCTCTCTCTCAAACACACCCACTCTCACTCAAATCATGCG
>NC_140255.1:7767021-7777021 GCF_949987555.1 Borostomias antarcticus | reverse complement strand
CAGAGAGTCTGCTCCTCCTCGCTGAAGACCAGGAGAGTCTGCTCCTCCTCTCTGAAGACCAGGAGAAAGGAGAGAGTCTGCTCCTCCTCTCTGAAGACCAGGAAAAAGGACAGAGAGAGTCTGGTCCTCCTCTCTGAAGACCAGGAGAGTCTGCTCCTCCTCTCTGAAGAGAGAGTCTGCTCCTCCTCTCTGAAGAGTAGGAGAAAGGACAGAGAGAGAGTCTGATCCTCCTCTCTGAAGACCAGGAGAAAGGACAGAGAGAGTCTGCTCCTCCTCTCTGAAGAGAGAGTCTGCGCCTCCTCTCTGAAGAGCAGGAGAAAGGACAGAGAGAGTCGAATGGGGTGGACAAAGGAAAGATGTAGAAGAACAGGGGATGTAGACATAAGAGGACAAGAATGCAGGTAAGTGACAGCTGAAGAATAACATTCTGGAAGTTTCTATGGGCCAAGGTGAAGGGAGAGGAGCGCGCATGCATCAGCGGATGATGGGAATCAAAAGGCGTCTCAGGGGCTCATGTCAGACTGTTTGGATAGAGGCTCAGCTCTGACTCCCCCTCGCCCACTTCTACAAACATGAAAGAGGAGGAGGTGTGAGAGACGGGTATTTATTTAAGAAATGCAAGAATGTGTCTGTGAATGTGTGTGTGTGTGTGTGTGTGTGGAGGAAGGTTGTGTGTGCACGTGCTCGTGCTTGTCTGTGCGTTATTAAGCATGAATGTGCGTGTGTGTGCGTGTGTGTGTGTGTGTGTGTGTGTGTGTGTGTGTGTGTGTCCATCTGTCTGTCTGGGGGCTTGTTTAAAAGACCTTGCCAAACAAGTCTGTCCTCATGCAAAAGTTGTGGCAGTGAAGAATGTCCCCGGAGGTCCCTGGCAGGTCCATCTGTCCCTGTCCACGTCCACCAGACCCGTCACACCCCCCTCAACAGAGTAATGGAGGATCCCACCAGACCCGTCACACCCCCTTCAACAGAGTAATGGAGGATCCCACCAGACCCGTCACACCCCCCTCAACAGAGTAATGGAGGATCCCACCAACACACATGAACAAACACGGAAACAGAAACACACACACACACACACACACACAGAGCAGACAAACAGACACACACAGACTCCCTTCGTCTCCCTCCGTCCCTCTCTCTCTCTCTCTCCCCCCTCCCTCTCCCTCTCTCTCTCCCCCCTCCCTCTCCCTCTCTCTCCCTCTCTCTCTCTCTCCCCCCTCCCTCTCTCTCTCTCTCTCTCTCTCTCACTCTCCCCTCTTTCCCTCTCTCCCTCTCTCCATCACTCTTACTCTTTCCGAGCTGCAGTCGCCGCCGGCAACCATCCCTTGCACTGTGCCAGCAGCACAAATAAACACATCCTTCCTCCACACGCACACACACGCACGCACGCACACACACACACACACACACACACACACTGATACAAACACACACACACTGATACACACACACACACACACAAACTGATACACACACACATACACTGATACACACAAACACACACTGATACACATACACACGCACACACACACACACACAAACTGATGCACACACACACACTCTCACACACACACACACTCACACACACACACACACTTACGGAACATGGTCATGTACTGCAGCGGCCGGAGGCCCCAGCTGCCCCATAGTGTGTGGTAGCCGTGGCGACGGGCGTAGCTCGCCAGGTTGAAGGCGGGCTCAGTGCCGAACGAGTCCAGCACCCGGAAACGACACCTGGAGACAGACGCCAAGAAGACATGGCTTAGAGACATGGGTGTCACTGGTGGGAGCTGTGGGTGTCTGTTGAGTGTGTGTGTGTGTGTGTGTGTGTGTGTGCGTGCGTGTGTGTGTGTGTGTGTGTGTGTGTGTGTGTGTGTGTGTGTGTGTGTGTGTGAGTGTGTGTGTTACTAATGTGTGTTGCAGGTGTGTGTAGTGGGTGTGGGTGTTAGTGGTGTGTGTTGTAGGTGTGTGTTACTATGTGTGCTGTGGGTGTGGGTGTTACTGTGTGTGTATTACTGATGTGTATTGCTGATGTGAGTTACTGGTGTGTGGGTGTGTGTATGGGGTGTGAAAAGTGCCATTTTGGTTGCTTGTTCCAAGCTTACTTACAACGTGTATGTATGTATGTGTGTATGTGTGTATGTACTGTATATACATACACACACACATACATACACACACGTTCGCGTTAACCAGCACAGCTCACTACAAAACATGCGCACATGCGCGGTAGTTCGATCGCGCTTTAAATGAATGGGGGAGCTCACGTGACCGAATGACTGTTTGCGTTGTGAGTTGTGAGCTCAGTGGTGCGTGTATGTATGTATGTATGTGTGTGTGTGTGTGTGTGTATGTATGACATCGAACATAGCCTACATACATACATACACACATACATACACGTTCGTTCCAACCAGCGCAGCTGTATGTGAAACTGCTTGCGCAAGCGCGGTAGCCACCGTACTTCCGCGTGACGTCACCGAATGTGTTGCCGCTGTTTTCACTCTTGAGAAGTGCGTGTATGTATGTGTGTGTGTGTGTGTGTGTGTGTGTGTGTGTGTGTGTGTGTGTGCGTGTGTGTGTGTGTGTGTCTATGTTTCGACTCGCTTAATGAATGACTTCGATACATCGCTTCAGAGAATGAAGACGACTATGGTAAATATAGCACTAAAAATATTAATATCTGCGTGGTTAGATGACAAGACCATGCTTTGTGGGTAGATCGTATGCCAAATCAATTTTTTTTTTTGTTTAGGTGGGGTAGAGCCGGGTCAAAAGTCGCGCGGGACAAAAGTCGCGTTCCCATTTTCTCCAGAATGACTGGACCTGCAAATATGTGGTAATACATGCCTGCACATATTACCGTGTACGAGCTCCCTTTAAATTTTGGGCGCGATCGCAGCATATTTGACAGAGATATCGATGGAAAACCACTTTTGCCCCATATAAGTAAAATCATGGTCTCATAAGCATTTTTCGATTGTAAAATTGTGTTCACTTGTTTTAGTTTGCAAACATATGCAATTTTCTTAGCATATCTACTGGCTTCATGATAACATAGCTTTCAAGTTTCGTGCGAGCAAGTCGTGCGTGCAAGCCAGGGAGAAATGACAGGAGACCGTGGCGGGACAAAAGTCGCATCCCGTAGAGGGACAGAAGTCGCATTCTGATGGCTTAGAACCAGAGGGGTGCGCAAGTGACATTTGGGCAGAATGAACAGGTGAAATTAAAGCTCTCGAAGAGATCTTTCTAATGCTATTGGTCAGCTTTGTATGCAGTTTTAATGTGAAAGATACATCTTAAATGCAGTCAAGACAAATTATTTTGCCTCTTAACTTTTGTCAAACCCCCTGGTTCCAGTCAATTGGATTACATAGGCTACTTTCGTTTACAATGACGTTACCTTATGAACACAAATAGCTTAACCTATAGGCCTACATAAACACAATAGCCTAAAACCATGTTTATTTAGGCCTACAATGTATTTTCTTTAATTGACAGTGTCATGGAATTTAACACACAGTCTCAAGACTATTCAGATTCATGTCTTTTCTATTCATCAAGTCCCCTGAAAACCCCTAGGTTTCAATCTCCCTTTATAATTATAAACACCCAACCCTCCCTTTTGTAATTGTAAACAGACTCCTCTGCCTCGCTCTTCATCCCTTCTTTGTTCAAGTCAGAAAGGCCACACCTTGTCCTTCCTGCCCTGACTCAGACCTTTGTCTATATTCAAAGTATATTCAAAGTGAGTTTTCATCCCCCGCCCACTGGGTGATATCCGACTCAGCCAATCAAATGACACCTATACTACCTCGTTGGTTTGAAGCAATATAAGGAGCAGTTTTGGCGATCTGACTTTCACTTCTCTGATAGAATCACTCTGTGTTTTTACTATTGAAGTCCGTTTGCAACCGTATTGTTTCTTAATAAACCTGACTGAACATCTTTTTAAGCGAACCCAGGCTTTGGCAAATACTTTCATTTTTAAGCAACTACAATTGGCGACGGGGATGGGATCGCTATCGACTGGGTCACCGGCCGGTCGGGTCGCATATGGCAGTAAGACCTGAGATGGCCGCCGCGCTCGGCTCAATGTACAGTCAGGCCACTACAAGCCAAAAGCGAATGCGTTAGTAGGCGAGTAGTGCTTCTGTGATCGGTGGGCTTTGAAAAGAAGACACCGGGAAGCAGAAGGCTGAGCTCTCATTCCAGGGGAGCCTGGCTTGAGGCCTCGGACGGAACGGGGTCTAGCCCGGGATTGCGCCCTGAATGGGAGGTCCGAAAGACTTAAGCGTATTTTATTTTCATAAAATCGCGAGAGAAATGCTAGAGCCAAATCCAATTGCCTTGATCATGACTGGGGACTGGGCGTGTTAAAGTCATTCTAACACTGCCCTTGATGTCACTATAGGCTACTGCAGACTGGCTCTAAATGACACTTGAACAGTCAACCTGTTTAAGTTTTCCTGACTGAATAAACAACATTTTTTCCCCAAAGCAGGAGCTTGCGCTTAACCATGTTTCTGAGTATCTCCTACAGACTGCTGATAACCGTTCCTGACCAAAGAAGGGAACAGGGAGACCAGACCAGAGGACTCTCCTTTTGCTCTTCTGTTTTGTCTCTGTTTGTCTCTCTCATCTGTGGATCCACAGACGGAGCACTTCATCAGCCTGTAGTGGGGGAGCGGGAGCGCCGAGGTGGCCCTCCAGAAGCACGACCCGGGCCGACCATACGTGGAGCAGTACAGGGATGGACCGGGTTCAGTTCAAGAGCCTGTACGTGCTGCTGGCGCCCTGGCTGTGTGGTGTCCCACCGCACCTTCACCCTGCTGAACCAGGACAGGGACTCCCTCCTCACCCTCCGAGAGCTCGCTGCAAAAGCTGCGGCTGTCTCTGCTTCCTCCCCTGTGTTTTCTATACTCTCTGTACCATCCACAGACCCTGACAAGATTCCTCCACTGTCCCTGGCAGACATTTCTGACCTACAAGCATCTGCTCCACCTGCGGAGAAAAAGAAATGAAGGAATAAGTGCACATTCCACCACCAAACTAACCTGTATCTAGGGCCTAATGACAAACCTGTACTACCTCGTTCATGTTTTCATTATGCTTTCAAACTAGCCCACGGGCCAGATCATGTTTCAAAAAACAGGGGTGGCGGAGGATGTTAACAGATGTCTCCAACAGAGTGAGGACCGCCATTTCCTGAGGCTAAGGAGAGGTTCCTGCATCACATCTCTCCTGGGGATTGGGTCCTGGTCCACGACCACAGACGAAGGAGCTGGAACTCGCCGAGGTGGCTCGGGCCGTACCAGGTTCTACTCACCACGCAGACAGCGATCTGAGAGGACTTCGTGGATCCATGCAAGCCATTGCCGACGGGTCCAAGCAGCAGAGGACGGTCCACCAGGGGATCGCCAAGGATGCAGCTGAACCAGAAAGCTCAGAGGCCAAAGCCATGAGCTGCCACAACTGTCCTCTCCTCTGACGAGGAATCGGAGGAAAAATGACCTTGCTGGTCACCTCCTCACAAGATGCACCACACACGCACACACACCTGCACACACTGCAACTAACATTGAACATAACTGATTTCAAACAACGCGACATTGAAGTTGCGATCTAGAAGAGAAGACGCCTTGCATTTCCCCAATGACATTCTATTACCCAAAAGAGAAGGGTCACCTAAATGACTGTTGGATACACTGTGAACAAGAGTGACCTTGACAGTCACCGCCACACTCTCCTCTCCTCTGATGAGCAATCGGACTGCACCTCTGATCGCACACACTGGAACCTACATTAAACATTCAGAGACGCACACATGGAATCTATGTTCCATAGGACATCACATGCGATTATTCACAAGAGTGAATGAACTTTGAAATAATCTGGAAAATATCATATTTGTTTACAAGAGTTGCAATGGTTGAAACATGAGTTGATAAATAAGTTTGGGTTTTTCCTCTAAATTGACCAAGAGGTTTTTTGCCCCTCTTACACTGGTAACCATTTTATCTTTTTTTTTTGCCTTGTTAAATCAAGTTTTTTTTTGGTGAATGGTTGTCCACTCTTAGACTATAAATAGTATATAATCATGTCATCTTTTTTATCTTGTTTCCTGTCAAATTTCTGAAACAAGGAGTTTTAAAGCGTAATTTGCATTTTTGTTCTTGCTCCACCTAGTGGAGAGATTACTTCCTTTCCACATGTATAGCATAGAGTTTTTGAAATTTGTGTTTATAATTTGATTTTTTTTTTTTTTTTTTTTTGATTATGCTTATTTTATATCTGATGTATATTTTGTGGCTGTTTTCAGCCACAGATGAGGGAGTTGTCATGGAATTTAACACACAGTCTCAAGACTATTCAGATTCATGTCTTTTCTATTCATCAAGTCCCCTGAAAACCCCTAGGTTTCAATCTCCCTTTATAATTATAAACACCCAACCCTCCCTTTTGTAATTGTAAACAGACTCCTCTGCCTCGCTCTTCATCCCTTCTTTGTTCAAGTCAGAAAGGCCACACCTTGTCCTTCCTGCCCTGACTCAGACCTTTGTCTATATTCAAAGTATATTCAAAGTGAGTTTTCATCCCCCGCCCACTGGGTGATATCCGACTCAGCCAATCAAATGACACCTATACTACCTCGTTGGTTTGAAGCAATATAAGGAGCAGTTTTGGCGATCTGACTTTCACTTCTCTGATAGAATCACTCTGTGTTTTTACTATTGAAGTCCGTTTGCAACCGTATTGTTTCTTAATAAACCTGACTGAACATCTTTTTAAGCGAACCCAGGCTTTGGCAAATACTTTCATTTTTAAGCAACTACAACAGCATGCCAAGAGTAAGGGTGAGGAAAACAACGCGCGGTCTCTTTAGCCATGAGACCATCAGGCAGGCAGCTCAGGAGGTCGTTGAAGGCTATATATTATTATGATATTATGTCTAATAATACATTCGTTTTGTGTTCATAAGGTAACGTCATTGTAAACGAAAGTAGCCTATATAATCCAATTGACTGGAACCAGGGGGTTTGACAAAAGTTAAGAGGCAAAATAATTTGTCTTGACTGCATTTAAGATGTATCTGTAAGGGGGCTGGTTGGCTAGCTGACCCAAACGCAGGACCACGGACACAGACGGAGGGCGGTTTAATACAGAGCGGAGGTACAGAGGGCAAGGCAAAGGGTAGTCAAGTTCAGGCAGGGGTCAATCGATCAACAAACAATGTCCAGAAAACGTAATCCAAGCCGTGGTCGAGGTCCGGGGAGAATGGGTCGGGGAAGCCGTGTGTCAGTCCAGGAAAAGAGCAGCAAACAAACCGGAATCACAACGAATCTTAGGGAAGAACTGGCGACGAACGTTGGGAAGACCGGGTTCTTATAGGGGAGGTGATTAGATGAGTAGTGGCAGCAGGTGAGCCGCGCCCTCGGAGCTGGTTAGCGGAACCGTGTTCAGGTGTGCGGGGGTGATCACGTCGGAGGGCGCGCAGAGCGCGTGCTGAAGTGGAAGGCCGTGACAGTATCTTTCACATTAAAACTGCATACAAAGCTGACCAATAGCATTAGAAAGATCTCTTCAAGAGCTTTAATTTCACCTGTTCATTCTGCCCAAATGTCACTCGCGCACCCCTCTGGTTCTAAGCCATTAGAATGCGACTTCTGTCCCTCTACCGGATGTGACTTTTGTCCCGCCACGGTCTCCTGTCATTTCTCCCTGGCTTGCACGCACGACTTGCTCGCACGAAACTTGAAAGCTATGTTATCATGAAGCCAGTAGATATGCTAATAAAATTGCATATGTTTGCAAACTAAAACAAGTGAACACAATTTTACAATCGAAAAATGCTTATGAGACCATGATTTTACTTATATGGGGCAAAAGTGGTTTTCCATCGATATCTCTGTCAAATATGCTGCGATCGCGCCCAGAATTTGAAGGGAGCTCGTACACGGTAATATGTGCAGGCATGTATAACCACATATTTGCAGGTCCAGTCATTCTGGAGAAAATGGGAACGCGACTTTTGTCCCGCGCGACTTTTGACCCGGCTCTCCCCCACCTAAACAAAAAAACAAATTGATTTGGCATACGATCTACCCACAAAGCATGGTCTTGTCATCTAACCACGCAAATATTAATATTTTTAGTGCTATATTTACCATAGTCGTCTTCATTCTCTGAAGCGATGTATCGAAGTCATTCATTAAGCGAGTCGAAACATAGACACACACACACACACACGCACACACACACACACACACACACACAAACACATGCATACACGCACTTCTCAAGAGTGAAAACAGCGGCAACACATTCGGTGACGTCACGCGGAAGTACGGTGGCTACCGCGCTTGCGCAAGCAGTTTCACATACAGCTGCGCTGGTTGGAACGAACGTGTATGTATGTGGGTATGTATGTATGTATGTAGGCTATGTTCGATCTCATACATACACACACACACACACTCACACATACATACATACATACACGCACCACTGAGCTCACAACTCACAACGCATTCGGTCACGTGAGCTCCCCCATTCATTTAAAGCGCGATCGAACTACCGCGCATGTGCGCATGTTTTGTAGTGAGCTGTGCTGGTTAACGCGAACGTGTGTGTATGTATGTATGTGTGTGTGTATGTATATACATACACACATACACACATACATAAATACATGTTGTAAGTAAGCTTGGAACAAGCAACCAAAATGGCACTTTTCACACCCCATAGTGTGTACCGTGTTACTGGTGTGTGTGTGTGTGTGTGTGTGTGTGTGTGTGTGTTACTGGTAGTGTTGGAAGGCCAGGCCCATGGCCCCCTGGAGCTGTGCGAGGCCGTGGTAGTCGGTGTACACCAGGTCAAAGGTCAGGGGCCTCTGGATCGGACAGCTTCCTCCGCCCGGGGCCGCCCCTATCAGCCTGGCCAATCAACAGAGAGCAAAAGAGAAACCGTCCCGTCAGGAGGGGGGGGGGGGATATGACAGGGGCTCGTCAGGGGGGGGGGATATGACAGGGGCTCGACGGCCAGAGGAGAGGGGGTTGTGGGATGGACAGCGTTGAACAAGAATGGGCGGGCGGGACATAGAGCACAGCTCAGTGACTGTGAGAGACACCAGAGCAGCGTTTCACGATCACAATCATAATCACAATCACAATCACGATCACAATCACAATCACAATCACAATCACAATCACAATCACAATCACAAACCGTTTTATTGCCATGCAGTTTTTCAACATACTAGGAATTTGCTTTCAGTCGTGGTGCGTGACATGGAGACAACATTGGACAGGGTGCAGGGACGAGACAGGACAGGGCAAAGACAGGACAGTGCAAAGAGCGAGTACAAACTGCTAGTGTAAAAAAGGACAAGCACAGGCAGTGAATATACAGTTGAGACCTACATCGACCCTCTATAAGCCTTTACTGTAACCTCTGACCCTACATCAACCCTCTATAAGCCTTTACTGTAACCTCTGTAGTGTAATAGTTTACGCGGCCCCTTTGCCTGGCCTGCTAAGCGGCCTGGGTTAAAAGGGCCAGGTGTGTGGTGGGTTAAAAGGGCCAGGTGTGTAGTGGGTTAAAAGGGCCAGGTCTGTGGTGGGTTAAAAGGGCCAGGTGTGTAGTGGGTTAAAAGGGCCAGGTGTGTAGTGGGTTAAAAGGGCCAGGTCTGTGGTGGGTTAAAAGGGCCAGGTGTGTAGTGGGTTAAAAGGGCCAGGTCTGTGGTGGGTTAAAAGGGCCAGGTCTGTGGTGGGTTAAAAGGGCCAGGTGTGTGGTGGGTTAAAAGGGCCAGGTGTGTGGTGGGTTAAAAGGGCCAGGTCTGTGGTGGGTTAAAAGGGCCAGGTCTGTGGTGGGTTTAAAAGGGCCAGGTGTGTGGTGGGTTAAAAGGGCCAGGTGTGTGGTGGGTTTAAAAGGGCCAGGTGTGTGGTGGGTTAAAAGGGCCAGGTGTGTAGTGGGTTAAAAGGGCCAGGTCTGTGGTGGG
>NC_140255.1:7722021-7759521 GCF_949987555.1 Borostomias antarcticus | reverse complement strand
CCTTATTTCTTCTAGTCTACACATTATTTCTTTTAATCTGTGTTTAGCTCAGAGAACTTTTCTTTCCCTATGACATGTTATTTCATCATGTAACACACACACACGCACACACACACAAATTGTACTGTATTTACTTTAGTTGAGTTTATTTCACAAAACAGTGATGATGATTATACAGAGAATGTGTGTGTTTTCCATAATTATATTCATATTGTAATGCCAGAAATCTGTTTTACACATGAAGTTTTCCAGGATGACTATTTTAGGACAGATGAAGATTGTAATGAGTCATCATTTCTGACAAAAAAAAATGTAACTGGATCATTTCACGTAATTACCATCTTCAAGCATTTCTCTGTGGTCACTGAGAGGGGCCACACACACACACATACACGCACGCACACACACGCGCACACACACACGCACACACACACAAATACTGCTGGACCTACATGACTGTTTACACAGACGCCATAATGGGTGAAACTAACCCTCAGCTCAACTTAATGACATCATCTGCTGCTCCAAAGTCATATTAAGGTCATGTTTCACCACTCACACACTCTCCAGTCTACCCTCTCACAGCACTCAGAGACTGACTTCCTGCTGAAATCACATATCACGGTTGGCGATGCAGTAGTACACGCTGGTCTGCTATATGATGGGTGATGGAAGGGTATATTATCATCACACCGTACAATATTGAATACAATTGTATTCAGGACATTAAACAATCTCATTTGTAATGTTAAATAATTCTTATGACATTTCATTGCGACATTGCACAGTGACCAGCAACACGGTGGAGCATTACTAGGCTAGTTACATGTATCTTTGCTTATCAACAATAATCTCTTCAGGCTAAACGTACGAAAGAAACAAAACCAACAGATTGACTGTACAGTTCTTCATGCTCCAAATGCTGCCCCCACCTACCCCTATGTCCACCCATAACCCCTACCCCTAACCCCAACCATAACCCCTACCCCCACCCATAACCCCTACCCCCACCCATAACCCCTACCCCACCCATAACCCCTACCCCCACCCATAACCCCTACCCCCACCCATAACCCCTACCCCTACCCCTAACCCCAACCATAACCCCTACCCCCACCCATAACCCCTACCCCACCCATAACCCCTACCCCTAACCCCACCCATAACCCCTAACCCCACCTATAACCCCTAACCCCACCTATAACCCCTAACCCCACCCATAACCCCTACCCCTAACCCCACCCATAACCCCTACCCCTAATCCCACCCATAACCCCTAACTCTACCCCCACACCTACCCATAAACCTAACCCCTAACCCCACCCATAACCCTACCCCTGAACCTACCCATAAACCTAACCCTACCCCTGACCCTATCTAACCCTGGACTCACACGAATGCGTTGCTAGGCTTTGCTTCAACGCTTGATGGTGGGCGGGCCTGACGCTCGCAACAACAACCAATCACATTGTCCAAAATGACTTTTTGGGAAAACCATGGAGGACAATATCTCCGATAGACAAATACAGAGTTTCAACTTTTCATTTCAGACCGCTGCTGCGGAGTCCACCTTTTCAAAACCGTCTGGGGAAGAACGCTGCCAAAAATGACATGACTCGCAACCTTGTAAGTGTGTGGCCAAATCTCTGAAAAAGTGACTTTGAATGGTTGAAAAATGAGTGTTGCAGCTGTGAAAAAGGAAAACTCAAATACAAAACCACGTTTGCAGAGATTCAAATTTTATTTTCAACCTATCAAAACATTGTGCAAGCCTTCAAAACGTCTTGCAAAACCGTGTTCAAGCATTCAAACACTGACTTACAACCTTTCACATCGTTTCAGTTTCGAATTATGGCATGATTCTAATCCCATCGGTAGCCTAATGTCAGTGACCCAAAACTATTTTGAAAGCTAATAAACTGCAACAGCTGTTAAAGGTGCATCATCGTTGTTGTTTCTGAAAAAGCTAGGTTTGGACACAGCTGACAGCCATTCGGCTAACGTGACCTAGCTAGCATTAGCTATTATAGAATGGCTAATGCCAGCTGTGTGGTGGCACTCACAAATTGCAACACTGCAACATCATTGAAACGTGAGCTAGCTAGCAAGCAAGCAGTATCCTGTCATGTAGCTAGCACCAGCCAGCGATCTCTCAAAACAAGTCAAGAGGGGGGTATTTTGATAAACTGACTACATTTTGAGAATCTACATAGTTACTTTCTCGCCTGAAAAACTTTTTTTAATAAGTGACACAGTACCCGGCGTACAGACAAAATTACAACAGTTGAGTAATGGCGGCGGACGAGAAGCATGAACAACCTGTGACATCAGTGGCTCATGAATGAAACCCATTGGCTGGCGGCTGCGGTAACGTTTCAAAAAGTGTAACTTTTACATCCGGCTCTCAACGCAAGCTACGCAAGCAATGCGACACGACTGAAGCACAGCGCAACCACAATTCCATTCGGCAATGCATGATGCTGTTCCATTCAAAGTGAATGAGAAGCGTCAACGTTGAAGCCTGAAACGCATACGTGTGAGTCCAGCATAACCCCTCACCTCACTATACCTTCCAGTCAATGTGTCTGGCTGACCCAGCACTGTGCTCCCTCCCATGTTTAGACAAGCCCCATGGTACACCTAATATATAAACACGCACACAAACACACACACAGACACACGCACGCACACACGCACACACACACACGCACACAGACACAGCAGACACACACACACACGCACACACAGCAACCTGCCAGGCCGACATACAGGCTGCCAGGGAAACACTTAAAGCCAGGGTGTTGTGAAATAGTCAGCAAACGTGTTAAAGAGAGTGTAGTGTAGAGTGTCTGGGAGGGTTGATCAGGTATTAGTATTATAATGTACTGTAAGTACAGCTGGGAGGTCTATAAAAGTTGTTTTGGCCCAAAAGAATAGAATATCAGTGTTACTGTGGAGGTCATGGCAACAGCCCGCGAAAACGGTTTGGGCTGAGACTGAGGGAGGGATGAAGAAGCCTCGGTCCCTCAATGTGAGGTCCTGGATGGGCGAGTTGGGGGCCTGAAGAGAGACCCCCATGAGATTAAACCTCCACCAAAAGCCACACACACAGGCACGCACTCACACACATGCACACACTCACACACACACACACACTCACTCACTCACTCACTCACTTAATCACACACAGACTCTCTCTCTCTCTCACTCACACACACTCTCTCTCTCACACACACACACACGCGCACGCACACACACACACACACACACACACACACACACACACACACACACTCACTCACTCACTCACACACAGACTCTCTCTCTCTCTCTCACACACACACACACACACACTGTGTGTCCTACCCAGCTCCTGAGGTGATCGTCCTGCCGGCTCCGGTCTGGAGATCTCTGGAGGGACCCAG
Source organism: Borostomias antarcticus (assembly GCF_949987555.1). Lineage (NCBI taxonomy): Eukaryota > Metazoa > Chordata > Actinopteri > Stomiiformes > Stomiidae > Borostomias > Borostomias antarcticus. The sequence continues at coordinate 7,756,096 of NC_140255.1, read as the reverse complement.
AGGCCCTGCAGCAGCAAGGTGACCACTGACAGACACAGACACAGCACCAGACAGCCGCTGTGTGGGGGAGGAGAAACAACTCTCATCCAAGGCCACGCACAGTGTTTGTCAAGAGTAACATCAATGTTAAACAGAACAGTAACATCAATGTTATACTTGCATCTTTGATGTCCTTTGAATGTATCTGTTAAACAGTGCAACTTCCCCTCTCACATTAATAAAGTACCTGCCTGGCCTGTGTCATAGAATTTACAACTGGCCTCAAGACCTTTCTATTCCAAACACCTTAAACCTTTGTCCTCTCTCTCCTTTTGTAATTCACCACCTCCCTCAACCGTTCACATAGCTGTGGCAACCTAGAGGATGACCTCCAGGAGGTCCACACCTAGAACTCTGTCTACTCCAGAATAACCATCCTTTGTCCCTTTGTCTCCAAGAAATTGCCGCCTTTTCTCATGTCACATGTCTCGGCCACGCCCGCCATTTCATATGACGTACAATGGGTTAGCCAATCACATCCTCAAAGCGCCATACCTGTGTTTTGCTTGAATATAAAGGCCGCGCTGACCAAGAGGTGCCACTTCTTTCTGATGAACCACTCTGTGATTTATCTTGAGGTCCTTTTGCAATCGTATTGTTTTGTTAATAAATCTGACTGAACCTTTTTGTGCGAACCTTGGCAAATCCTTTTTTGACTTAAGATCAGAACTTCTTCAACACCTGCCTGCCTACCTACTAGCCCCTCACACGACTGCTAACCTGACGTACTAGCAGTCCCTTATCCCCCTATTAGCTTTAGGCCTGGGCCATAGCAAACACACACCAGTATTTGCCATGTCTCTCCTATGATGCTTTTTTAGCCTCTCTTACTCTGAAATTTAATTTAATGTAATGTATTGCTTTATAAATGTTCTTAGCCGGTAGACAAACATACTCCTGGAGCTTGCTCGATCGCCTTGTTGAGAGGGGTCAGGGAAGAATTTTTACAGCTCACTTATCTGGCCCCCGGGTGATTACTGTTTCTTTGCTTCCCTCTGGAATATGTAGAGAGTGGGTCGTATGCCCTCCTCCCTTGTTCTCAGTAAAGCGCATTGTGTTGCCTCTGGGTATGAAATGCGCTATACAAATAAAGCTTTGATTGATTGATTGATTAGCGAAACCAGGTTCAACGGTCACTCCGCCTGGTTATCAAAACTACTCAAAGTATCGCAGAGAAATTTCATACGTAAAACGCATGGCTTTGAAAGAAATGCGCTGCTAATAAACATGTTCAATCTTACGCTCAAAACGGCTCATATTTTCACAAAATGAATCACCAGCAAACACTTGTCTTCTTCTACGCTGCTGCCATGGGTGGCGCGCTGTGATTGGACGGCAGCACGCAGCGTCAGGTTAGCAGTCGTGTGAGGGGCTACCTACATACCTACCTACCTACCTACCTACCTACCTGCCTGCCTGCCTACCTGCCTACCTATCTACTTCAAATAGGAACCACTCTGTAGCTGAATCCCAATCTGAGTGCGCAAACCACCCTTGCGGCCCCTCGCACTTGCGGCCTGAGGCCTGAGCACTTCAATGACGTCAGCTGGAAGGGCCAGAGGGTGCAGGGCTGTGAATTAAATGGGACAGCACTTCCAGCGGCGTGCCAACGATTCCCAAACCAGTTTAGCTCAATGCCCCTCCCACTTCGTTTTCATTGGCTGCTGCGTCCCTCCACGCAGAGGCTGCTCTGACGCTCCCATCAGCTCTCCGCTCGGCTCTGCAAATTGACGTCTTTTAATTTAATAATAATTAAAAATGTATGTTGGGTGGGATGTTTGCAGCATGTGGATTTCAAGATAAATGTGTGTTATCGGCAAATGTCATCATTTATGTGTGATGCACTCGGATCATGACGGATGCACTCAAGCACTGTGTCACATGAGACGCTGTGGACTGTGGGTATTTTCTGCTCCTAAGTCTGCGAAATTGCGGACTTTCGGTAAGTGCGGTTAAAGTGCGCAAAATGGTGGTAGTGGCGCACTTGTGGATCTAGCAATTCCGTTTTGGGACTACACTGAGCCCTTGTGGACTTAGCGGGAACGCGCATGTAAGGCCACAAGGCCGCGAGTGCACTTTCGCCTAAGTGAGCGATTTGGGATTCAGCTTGTGTCAAAACAAACGGGCTGGAGAGTGATGTGCCGTTGCGCCGTGCCGTCGTGTGAGCTCTGGGCTCGGGTTGGAGTTCCACTGGGGCAGAAAGGAGCGGGCCTTCCATCGTACCAGTCCACGCAACAAGTGTGTTCCAGTTAAACACACACAGTGGCCAAGCCAAACACACGACCGTGCTTCGTTTGTCCTGGCTTACTGGCTTATGAATGCAATGTTATTATGTTAAATACAGTAGCCCAGAGATGGTTAGCATTGGCAGGGCTATTTCAGTTTGATAAAAGGCGTTGTGGTGTTTGAGCACGAGTTGTCGTAGCCTAATGGACTTCGTTTTGGTGTGGAATTATAGTTGTTTACGTTTTGATAGGAACAATTGTCCCAAGTGTTGCAAATTATTGGAACCCCTACCAGTGGCGTTTGCTCCTATAAGCCAGGGTAAGCCTGGCTTACCCTTACAAATCCAAATAAAACTTGATTTGAAAACTTGATCATAAGCCATCGTAGGGGAACCCTGAAATCGACTTTCAGACTGTTTTTGACTTAAATGCGTCTTGTATTCTGCCATATTGCTTCATTTTCATCTGTGTTTAGCATTTTGGTAGTGCTCCGTCGCCCCCTACAGTCCTCATGAAAATACAGTCCACGTTATGGTCCGTTGACGCCGGTCTTACTAGCTCATTATTCACTTAACATTGTAGGTCAGATAAAATGATTCTAGCTTAGGGAAGTCAAGAACAAATCGAATCAAGACCAAATCAAGACCTGGAGCGGTGGGCTAATACGCCTAGTAGCCTAGTAGGCTAGTAGCCTAAACACTGATTAGTGAAGTACAGTAGGACCCCACTCATCCGAACTTCAGAGATCCGAACCTCCCGGTCTACCGGACAGGCTTAAAAAACGTTTTTTTTTTTTAGCCTGCTATCTGGTTACTGGTGGGATTTTCATTACAGTACTGTACCCTACTGTGAATAAAAACAAAACTGTATGTAGACCTACATGTTGCCTGTAGGTTGTAGCCTACTGTCACGTTTCATTTCTTCTAATGTCGAGCATAAAACGCAAACGAGTCTGCTGCGCGAGAGCTGCATTCCTTGGTAGCCAGAAAGCGCGTCAGCAACCTGAAGCAGAGGAGCATCGAGTCATTTTTCGTTCCCAGTTAATGGACTTCAGGAACACAGACGTGTTGTGGGCATGTAGATTAGCCTACTAGACCTACTGTATTTGTTAAATAAATGCCTACAGCCTAGGCCACGTTAGCCTGCATCGGTTGTTTTAGAGACTTTCTTTTAGGCTACAATAGCCTAGGACACGACAACTTGTCTGTCATTTCATTTATTTATTTATTGATTATCATTTGCTCTAATTGTTCTAATGTTGGGTTGTTTTTAGGCTATACCATTTTGTTCTGCGAATACAGTAGCCTATCGATGCAGCGTACGCCTCATTTGAGAATAAAGTAGCCTACTGTAGGCTAGATCCTGTCCCAACCCCAACCCATATTCTAACCCCAACCCACACTAGGGACTGGAAGAAGGACACAAAAACCCAACCACCAATCTCCACAAGTAGAGTAGTGGTGAGAGCATTGGACTCCCACCCAGGGGACCGGGGTTCCCGGTGGGGATGACTTTATGTTATCATTAGTGTAACTGCTTTAGCCACAGACCGCTACCGTTAATGTTATGGAAGCTGCTGCTAGTTGTTGTGAGACCATGAGCTAACTGGCTATCCCGCTCTTATTGTGCTGGATTAGCATTGGAAGCATTGGAACTGATGTGTCCAAGCAACAAGACCTATCTTAATTTATCAGACATTATTTCATGTCATTTCAATTCACAGCTATTTCAGTGGCATGACGAGCTTCCGTCCTACCAGTCCTGAACAGAAACAAGTCAGCCTCGCACCTAAGCCAGGCTTGACCTGGCCTGGTTTATTTGAAGATACGTTAGGGCTGCTTATACAGCGGCTTGTGTGAATACTCGATTGTGATTGGCCAAGATGCACTCGAGCGGCATACATTATTTCTCCACAACGCCCGCTATATACGCCCAGCATCAAACATGTTCTAAATCAATGCGCAGTTCAACTGACCCAAACAAGAGCCGTAACATCCCAAACATGATATATAGTGGTTGCTATAGAAACTAACTAAATTATATGCTGCGACTTTATCGGAGTTCCTGTCTAGCAGAGCCTGAGCCTGTCTGGTCCACTTCAGCCCTGTCTAGCAGAGCCTGAGCCTGTCTGGTCCACTTCAGCCCTGTCTAGCAGAGCCTGAGCCTGTCTGGTCCACTTCAGCCCTGTCTAGCAGAGCCTGAGCCTGTCTGGTCCACTTCAGCCCTGTCTAGCAGAGCCTGAGCCTGTCTGGTCCACTTCAGCCCTGTCTAGCAGAGCCTGAGCCTGTCTGGTCCACTTCAGCCCTGTCTAGCAGAGCCTGAGCCTGTCTGGTCCACTTCAGCCCTGTCTAGCAGAGCCTGAGCCTGTCTGGTCCACTTCAGCCCTGTCTAGCAGAGCCTGAGCCTGTCTGGTCCACTTCAGCCGACTGCGCTCGCATCAAACAGATGTTTTGCACTTGACTGAAGCACATTCTCCTGCGATTACGCATGCAGTGTTATTCTTTTGGCGATTATTCTGTTTCCAAGACAGAGATAGAAATGCAGATACAGTATGAATGTGAAGAGCAACGGATGAGTTCTAATACCTTGTCCCTCACTCATAACGGCACATTCCGTCCTCGCAATTCAACTCGCAATGAACTGAATGAATGAATTGTAGCTACGACTGACAGTGATATCCATGACCTGGAAAAAAGTTTGGGATTTGGGGACAATGAGGTGTCTGGCTATGATAAATATTTAGTTTGCAACTAGATTTGACAACTGGACGATTGATATGTTGCACAGCAAATATGCAGCATCTTACACTTCGCTCATTGCTAGCTAGCAGACTGCTTCCTGGTCATAACGTTAGATTTGCGTGGAGAGGGACTATAAAGGTTACTGGTTGCTATGGAAATTGTATAACTCTAACCATGAATGATCAACTTTTCAAAGCTAATATGAGCAATAGATGTATTTTGTTCTCAGAATTATGTTTTCTGCTGAAAGGCCGTTGTATAAGCGGGATAATGAACTCGGGGCGGGTCTTTGTGCTGTCGGCTAAGCCTCGGGTAATTCACTACCTCCGCGTCAGTCATTTAAACAGCACAAAGACCCGCCCCTCCTTCATTATCCCTTACTTGTCTCACCTGCGAGGTCGGAGTGCCATGTGCATGGTCCTCTGTCCCTCTGTCTCACTGCCAAGATAAGACAAGATAAACTTATTACACAATATATATATATATGTATAACAATACATAAAGATAATACTGTGTATAACACAATACATAACAGAAAACAGATCTTATTACTCAACATTTTCTACTTCATTGTAGTCATATGATTATAAAGAAAGCAAAATTAGACATTGCATTTAAAAACAACCAGTTTATCTTATTTTTTTTAATTTTTGTGTGTAGCTGTAAGCCAGCGCACCTAATATAGCGTTTGTCGGGTTATCACTACCCGCCCCCCCCCCCCCCCTCCCTCCCTCCCTCTATTGAATGTTGACCTGCACTTCTCTGTTGGCACCACAAGAGGCAGTAGTCCCAGCACACCAAAATAAAGAAGAACACCAAAATCAACTCACAGATCTCCACTGCACAAGTAGAGTAGCAGTGAAAGCAATGGACTCCCACGTGGGAGATTGGGGTTCAGGTGGGGATGACTTTATGGGACTATACCCCAAACCTCCACATGTTCATCCTTTACCCCTTGTCTTATAGGTCAGATCCTGTCCCAACCCCAACCCTTATTCTAACCCCAACCCACACTAGGGACTGGAAGAAGGACACCAAAACCAACCCGCCAATCTCCAGTGCACAAGTAGAGTAGTGGTGAGAGCATAGGACTTCCACCCGGGAGACTGGGGTTGAAGGCCCCAGTGGGGATGACTTCATGGGACTATATCCCAAACCTCCACACTTTCACTCCAATCTTTTTATCCATTACCTTTGTCCAGAAACAGAAGTTGAACCAATTGCAGCAAAATAGCTAATGTTATATTTTATGTCATTTCAATTCAGAGCTATTCCAGTGGCATGACTAGCTTCCGTTCTACCAGTCCTGAACAGAAACAAGCTAGCCACGCACATAAGCCAGGCTGGACCTGGCCTGTTTTTTTTTTTTTTTTTTTTTTTGATGAAAATGATTATGAAAAAGGTCCATCATTAAAGGTGGGCTTTAATAACAGACCAGCCAACTAGTGCTCTGTCCAGTCTGAGGGGAAACGATGCCACTCACATCGTACCCTAGCTGCTTGAGGTCTCGAATTTCACATAAGAAGTTAATGAGACAGAAAACGGTAATGAACTCTCCAGCAAACACACCTGTCTTTCTACCCTGAGTAGCCCACATGCAAGCCGGGTAACCTCAATGATCAAGCACCAACGCGCGCGCACACACACGCACACACACACAAATACTGCTGGACCTACATGACACACACACTCACCTCCTTAGAACACGGTTACCAGTGGGCAGCAGCCACCTTAGGTCCCCTTATCAAAACCCCCAAATAAAACAAGAGGATGGAAACAGTAAAAAAGTATTTTTTTTCTTTGTGTGGATCCGCTCGCTTTCTCCGTCTTCCTCTGGCTGTCCCTTTCTGTCTCCCAGGCCTCTGGAAAGGCATCCTGCAGTTGCCTGGGAAACCTGACTCCCCCTCTTGAGAACACAATACCCAGAGTGCATTGTGGCTCTTTCACATATACAATTGAACCACGCTATCGGGTGACACAGCCTCTTTCTGTCTCGCTGCACTGAGTTAAGCCTTTGTTTGTGTGAATGGCAACACTAAGGGAGCGGAGACTCTGAGTAGACTACGGGATGGAGGAACTATAGATACACAGAATAGCACAAGCACATTTAGTGGTAGTTAGCCGACCCATTACTTCTCTAGAAGCTGCATGTGACATGCGTTGAGAATGAGGCTGCATGTGACTGGTTGAACAGGCCAGGTGCAGCAGTAAACATGTTGCATGCTCATACGTGGAAATGAAGGAGTGGAAACGTGAGGAATGTCGAAATCTGAATCACAGACAGAAATATATGAAATGGTTTAAGTACTATTGATTTTACCTCCATGGTATTTAACTACTGGAGTTCTAAACTCAGGGCCCCTGAGCAGCACTTAAAGTTTTAGAAATCCAGGAAACCACAACGAAATGTCCCAGCTATGAACGCGGTTCTGGTTGGTGGGGCGGGGGTGGGGGGGCGGGGGAGAGCTGAACATGGCTGTTTCCTTTGTGGGCAGAGAGGCAACAGTACTCAGAGAGGCCTGCTATTGGTTAAATTAGGATCGGGGTGTAGGTACAGTTGGAGGGTAGGAGGCAGACTAACCCGGGTTCTCCATGTTTGGGTTACATTACATTTAGTAGTGTACAGAAGCTGGTTACCCTGAAACAGGCTTGTTCTGTTCTGACATCTGTGTTGCTTCAATGGCTCAGCGTGCTACTAACCGTTTTCTGCCTCCCCTAGTGCCTCTCTCTCTCTCTCTCTCTCCCTCCTATCTTCTAACCAGGTCCAGTGGATGCCCCACTGTTGCCCGCAAACCACCCTGAGTTCGATTGATACCCCCGTGTCAGCTGTGGATGTTGTATTTATTTATTTATTGTAACATATTTCAACATGTTATATTGATTGGGGTAAATTCTACTATTCAAGTTGAAATAACTTTTTTTTTTTTTTTTACCAAGTTGAAGGATAACCGGGCCAGGTCAAGCCTGGCTTATGTGTGTTGGCTGGCTTTTTTCTGTGCGGGACTGGTAGGACGGTAATGTCTGATAAATAAAGATGGGTCTTTTCACCTGGACACATCACTTCCAATGCTTCCAATGCTAATCCAGCACAATAAGAGCGGGATAGCCAGTTAGCTCATGGGCTCACAACAACTAGCAGCAGCTTCCATAACATTATGTGTCAGTTACATACATGGTAGCGGTCAGTGGCCAAAGCAGTTACACTGATGATAACAAAGTCATCCCCACCAGGAACCCCGGTCTCCTGGGTGGGAGTCCAATGCTCTCACCACTACTCTACTTGTGCAGTGGAGATCGGCGGGTGGGTTTTGGTGTCCTTCTTCCAGTCCCTAGTGTGGGTTGGGGTTAGAATATGGGTTGGGGCTGGGACAGGATCTGATCTATAAGGCAAGGGGTAAAGGTTGGAGTGAAAGGATGAACATGTGGAGGTTTGGGGTATAGTCCCATAAAGTCATCCCCAGCGGGTCTTCAACCCCAGTCTCCAGGGTGGGAGTCCAATGCTCTCACCACTACTCGACTTGTGCAGTGTAGATCGGCGGGTTGATTTTGGTGTCCTTCTTGATTTTGGTGTGCTGGGACTACTGCCTCTTGTGGTGCCAACAGAGAAATGCAGGCCAACATTGTCCGCAGTAACGGAAGGAGGGAGGGAGTGATAACCGGACGAACGCTATAGGTGCGCTGGCTTACAGCCACGCACAAAAAAGCATCAATACATTAAGCTCATTTCTCCATCACCACCTAAAGCTGTGCCAGTCAACAGTCAGTCTAATCACTGAAAATAAACCACATAGGCGTAGAGCGACTGGTGCATCACATCCTATACAAAAATTAATTACTATAGCATTTGAAGTGTCCTACTCCTATTGTAATGAGGACTGTCTGTCTATAATGCAGTAGCGTACCGTGGGGTCTTGCACAGGGTCTTCTCCGACATTGTTATTACTCCCAATGCCCCCCCTCGCACACCCCGTACACACACACGCAGATAGGGAGAGAAACTACGCACGTTGGGGTCAGTGGAGTCTGGTGGGTCCTAGAACCGGGTAAGCCAGGACCAACGAAGCACGCATGCACGCGCAGCGCGCACAATTTTTTGGGGGGATGCGCTGTCAAAGCATGCCCTGATGGGTTTCACAACACCAAAAGGGCGCTGAGCATTGGCATTTATATGTAAAATTATTGATTTAGCACCAAAAACAGGGAACGATAACACAGATGATCACTTCATAATGTTAGACCACATGAATATCAAGATCAAATGAATATGGCTACACAATGAAATGTTTAATGCATAATAAAGTTTACAGACAAACTCAAAGAAAATGACTGAAATTATTTCTCCAGACTCTGACGTGGGTTGGGACTCAGAGGAGGGGGAGTCTGCAGTGGTCCTTGACCTGACGGTCGTGCCCCCGCCGGTTGTAGCCTCCACCTCCAGCGCCACGACCTCCAGTGCCTCCACCTCCAGCGCCATCTCCAGCGCCTCCGTCTCCACCGCCCACGCCTCCACCTCCGGCTGCCAGCGTCCCTGCCTCAAGGGTCCCTGAGGGCTGGGCTTCCTCTCAGACGCTGTGCTGGAGGCTCATGACCCTAGAGGCCCAGAGGGACATGGCAGAAGGGATTGGGGCAGTTGTGCAGCAGTTAGTGGAGGTCACCACACTACACCACCAGAGCCAACAGGACATCCTCACTGCACTTCATTCCCTCACACATGCTGTCACAGACCTCACACAGTCACTCACTACCACACTCACGGACCTCACACATTCACTCACAAACGCACTCACACACCTCACACAGTCACCCACCAACAAACGTACTTGTTTGTGTCTTCATAGCGGGCGCATGACCTCAGTGCGGGCCCTTTGGCCCCGCTGGTAACCCTCATGACGGGGAGGGGGCTGAGGGCTTGGGTCCTCATTTTGTGGTGGGGTCTTGACTGGTTCTCATTCTTATCAGCTTATATATCGTGTCAAACATAACACAGGATGATGTACAAGGAGGGGATAGATACCTAGTGAAAGTACACTACTTTCTTACTAGCACTAGTAAAAAGACAATAATGAGGGCTTGGTATAAGGTGGAACCCCCAACCAAGGAGCAGTGGCTGGGTGTTGTGGAGGACATGTATGTTATAGAGTTCACGCATGCATTGAGGATGCAGGAAGGAAAGTTTGAAGGGAGATGGGAAAAATGGATGGATTATAAAAGGAAGTGTGATGATACCACTAATATTGAAGTTGTAATATTTGAGTAAGAGAAAAAAGCTGCATGGATGGAAGTACCCATAAGCTGTTATTGTTAGTTTTTATGTTTTATTGTATTGTGGTTGTATGGATGGAAAATGCAAATAAAGATTAAAGTAAAAAATAAAAAGAATATGTATCTTGGCTATGTACACACCAACAAGCCAGCCGTCACGTGCAGCGCCTGCCTCCAGTCTAGCCCCTACCCTGCTGTGCGCCAGGATGAATGAGTCATGCGTGGAGCCAGGCCACCGTGCCACTACACTTGTGATGAGCATGTCGGCGTCACATATGATTTGGGTATTTATAGTGTGCACATTTTTGCGATTCACATAGACGTATTCATTCACTGATGGTGCCCTTATCAATATGTGGGTGCAGTCGCCATCGCCGTCACCTCTTTGGAGTTCTATCTCGGCCAGTAGGCCGAGTAGCGCCGGATTCATTTAGGCTCGCATTACGTACAGGAGGACTGTCATTTATATGCTTACCAAACAGCAAACAGGTCCACATGATCACATATTAATGACAATCTAATTGGTCAATTATTGCCGTTTGATGGAGTGCCTGCATTAGGTGTGTGAGGTGTTGTACAAAAGCGCGTAGAAAGGCGACTAAATATCCGCCCTTTTTGCTTGATAGATCGCGCTGTGGGGGGAAGAGGGCGTACGCCTGAAATCGCGGAAAAGACAGTGTAAAAGAAGGCGTACCTCATGATAAATGAGGCCCCAGGTCCTTATCTCTCACATAGTAGCAAATTCACACACATTGCCAACATGATCAATCTGAAATGTATACGGTTGCGTGCCCACCGACAAGCTGTATTTTAGGGCGCTATAGGGACGAGAAAATAACTTACCTGATATAAAATGGGCACCGCAAACGCGGGCATTTCTGATTATGTCCTCAGTCCAGTCCGTAGGCTATGCTTAGCCACAGGCGACTCCATTTCTGAAAAGGCCGGTTTTCTTTTGAAACAAATAAAGTTTGTCACTAGAGCGCCGATTTGTAGCCTACACCCGTAGACGCAATAGCCAGACATATTGATGGTATATAAAATACTAGTCTTTGCACTAAAATACGGCTCGCTCTGAACTCGTCTGTCTCCACCTGCTTCTGTTTCAAGACCCGTGCATAAATAGCTGGGTCTATAATGAACAAATATGACCCACGCTCTATTTTAACAAATGCCGGGTTTTGAAGCCTCGGCGCTACCAATATATAACTTATTTAGACGCGTTCTGTCCTAGTGAAATTATGTTTTCCGAGGTAGTCTTCTTCTGTGGTGGTGGCAATGCTTTGAAGCTTCAACCCAGCATTTGTTAAAATAGACCCTTTCTTTTGCTTAGGTAAGGGACTGAGAAGGGCTACATTTCAACCAGACATTCCAGTGAAACCTGATAGTCAAAATAACTTACCTGATATAAAATGGGCACCGCAAACGCAGGCATTTCTGATGATTTCCTCAATCCAGTCCGTACGCTTAATAATGCCGATTTCGTCTGTCTTCCTCTGCTACGGTTTCAAGAATGCGCGCATAGGCTACTTGTGCTGATTAGGCTGTAAAAGGGTCTATAATTAACAAATATGACCCACGCTCGTTACATAACTTCTACAACATCCAGTGACAAAATATGTCATGGTACCTTGGTATGTCCACACCAAGGATCGAACTCACAACCTTCTACAACATCCAGTGACAAAATATGTCATGGTACCTTGGTATGTCCACACCAAGGATCAAACTCACAACCTTCACAGGCAGCACACTATCCACTCGGCCACCGCTGACCTGGGAAATCTGTGGAGTCTTTTGGTTTTTATGTTCTGGGACTACTGCCTCTTGTGGTAGCAGCAATGGAATTGCAGGTCAACAACACGACAGCAAGAGAGTTGCACAGACAAAAAGGATTCCCTCTGCTTGGTGTGTCGGCTTACAGCCAACACACAAAAAGGAACCACAGATTTGCACGTTTTTTATATATTCTGATCCTTATCTACACTCAAATGCTATTTCTGCCAGCCAAGGTGACATCGTCTAAACAGAGTCGTGTCTCAGTCCTTCCTGTGTGAAACTGTCACCCTTTCCTTTCCTCAGAACTCGGTGGACTGGGTTCATGACGACGATGTCACAGGTTTCACTGCGTCGCTCGTCAGTATGGCTGCCACCCTTACTTTCCCACGCTGGGGGAGAGGGAGTATTTATACTGAGGAGCTGTAAATGCAATTCCACAAATCCAAACATGCCTTGAGACCCCAGATACGATGCATGCAGTTAGACGCGCTTGTGATTGCTTTCCAAAGAAATAAAAAGGATCCGATGAAAAACTATACGAAAATATAAGTGATTTATTTTGATGGCAAAAATATTACAACCGCCCCAATAGCTGTAACTAGAAAACAACGAAACTATAAGTTTATATATTAGTAAATTAAGCAATACAATTTATTACGGTCAAAACTGTGTGATAGCGCTCTTGCCTGAGGCCTGCCTGTGCTCTGATTCCCTGTATTATAGGAGGGGTAACAGGGAAACATGGGAAAAAGGGCGTATACCCAGGCAAGATTCCATATTGAGTACCAAAAGTAATACAAATAATAATGATAATATTAATAAGCCTAATAATAAACCCATTTACCAAACCGAGAGACAATTTTCACAAATTAGAAAAAAGGAATTTGGCTCCTATAGGAGCTTAAACAATTCAACTGGGTTACGTCTTGTTTGTCATGCAATTTGTAAGTTATATCCAATTGCATAAAGTAGTTTTTCATAAAAAAACGTTTCAATCTGTAAATTTGCACTGCTTTGCCTAAATCAAGTCGCTACACCCTGAATCAGTCCCCACCTCCTTTAAACCTCTTATTCTCACTTCCTCCCACTTCCTTCTCCTCTCTTCCTCCTCTTCACCCCCCAATAAACCCCTTCTCCTATCCTCCCCTCTCCTCCCCCTCCTGTCCTCCCCTCTCCTCCTCCCCCTGTCCTCTCCCCTCATCCCTACTCGTCCCCCTTCTCTCCTCCTCGTCCCTCCTCATAGGCTCAGAAATAGTTTGGGAGAAGCTCATTGGACGACCGTGATGCTTGGGTATGAGTCTGATATGTGAGGAAAAGCAGAAGAGCAGCTCTTCCTCAGGTCTGCCTGATCAGACAGGAACAGTCTGTTGACATCTGCCCAGAGGGTAGGGGTGCAGTGCACAAACCCCTCACTACAAAGACAAATGCACATTTGAGAGTTCAGTGTTGCAAAAAAGGTCAGATGAGTAATCCTTGACATTCTTATGATGCATGACTTGCACCATCATGTATTATAACTATTGTCTAATAAACTAAACTAAACTAAAAAATACTGTTACATCTAATGTTTCTCACAGTAACCCACTTTCTTTCTCTCTCTGTCTCTCTTTCTCTCTCTCTCTCTCTCTCTCTCTCTCTCTTACCCCCATCTCTATTTTCTTCTTTCCTGTTTCAAGGTGCAGAAGTGTGAACTGCTCATCCTATATGAAGAGGAAGTGCAGGTCAGAATAAACACTGTGGTTCAGAGACCGACACACATTCTCATCACCAGGAGAGGATGGAGCACACTTGGCCTTGTGTTCTACTATGTGAGTACTGATACTCTGTTTAATTTGTGTACTTGTTAGGTGTGTGTGTGTTTGTGTAAGAGAGAGAGAGAGAGAGAGAAAGAGAGAGAGAGAGAGAGAGAGAGAGAGATAGACTTACAGTAAAGTAAGGGAGTGTGTGTAAATATATTTTAAGCCTTTAGAACTGACAGATAAAGAATTTGAAAGCGTCGTCCAAAGCAGACTCTGTGTACATGTGATTAGTGTGGTGTGTGTTTGCCAAAGTAAAATCTCTGGTATTTCAGTTCGGTGTCAGTAATCTGATTGTTTGATTGATTTATTGACTGACTGACTGTCATTTATTAATTACGTAAATCATTCATTGGTCATTGATAACACATTGATAACACATGACAGAGAGCTGTATCACCATGATACTGTATCTGTTGGGTATTTGTCCTAATGAGATGCTTCTCTGTCTTGTTTTAGTGCTGAGCGCTCTGCTCTACTCTGGACACACTCAAGGTAATGGTTGATGTACTGTGCAGTACTGAATAGATGCTCCCTCACTAGATCAGATCTATAACTCTAATCTCTTACTCTGATTGGTCCTAGCACATGACAAGTTACAGTAACTTGTGTGTTCACTCGTGTGTGTTCACATTCATGCAGACTGTTTGTGAATCGATAAGCTTTGTGAGATGATTGTACTGTACATTGTTGTTTGTGGTTGTGTACAGGGACACCAAAGGCTGTGTTGACCCTATAACAGGGTGCTCATATTCTGTATTATTGATGATCCCACTCTGTATATGTGAACTGAAACAGACTAACCCTACAGTAGGTCTTGATATCCACTGAAACGTATTCATAGCAGCAGTGAAGCACTAACTGTTGTTATACTGTCATGTTTCTGATGTCTCCTCAGCTCTGCCCACAGCAACAGTGAGACAGATCTCTAGTCCTGCTGGTCCTCTCTACTCTGGAGACAGAGTCACTCTGCAGTGTGACATATCACAGTATGAAGACTGGACCTACATGTGGTTCAGAAACAACCAAGAGATTCCCAGTGAGACCAGTAAAACCATCTCCTCCATGCTGACTGACGGTACAGTCCGGTACGGCTGTTATGGGATTAAAAGAGGTCAACCCAGTATGTCGTCCTTCAGTGCTGAACACTCCATAACTGTTAAAGGTGAGTTACTACTGACAACATCCAGTAACACATCAACAACTAGACCTTCTGAACCTCCTGCCTTTAGGTGACCATCACATTTCACATTACATATATACTTACTTATAGGCTGTGAATCTGCATTCTACTGTATGATGTGATCATGCATTGAAAGTAAAA
Organism: Borostomias antarcticus; assembly: GCF_949987555.1. Classification (NCBI taxonomy): domain Eukaryota; kingdom Metazoa; phylum Chordata; class Actinopteri; order Stomiiformes; family Stomiidae; genus Borostomias; species Borostomias antarcticus. The sequence continues at coordinate 7,740,930 of NC_140255.1, read as the reverse complement.
ATATATTGTTTTTCAGTGTTTCCACAGTTCAGTCAGGCAGGGTATTAGTTTAAGTTTTTTATAAGACCAATCTGAGCAGTATGGTTGAACTTCAGAAAGCTCTCTGCCTGGGAATGCATGTGCTCTACATGATCAACAACCATGACACAGTATCCATCATTCCTCTGACAGATAGTTGTTTTCTGTCGTAGAATTATTCTAATAATTAAGAAAAGAGTAGTCAAGAATGCCAAGGTTCATCTTTGCAAGCTTAAGCTGGTTACTTTTATTCCAAAATAGTTTTTCAGAGAAAGGAAAATCCACCAAGAGCAATGATTATCACCAAAACAGAGCATTATAATCACTGTGGGTACAACCCATACATGCATATTCAAAACCTCACTAACCGATTATCAGTGAGTAGGCTAGGTCTGAAAGTCAACAGCTGAACTGTGCATTAACAGAGATTCAAAGACAGCAGGGAGGAGCGGACCCCTGGAGGGTCTCCTGCCATGAAACGATACAGGCCTGGGGAAGCGGTGTCAGGGCAAACTAACAGGAGACAGCTGCATAACACACAGGATGGACATTCAGATTTCCTATGACAATGTTTGGAACAGAGAATACACTTATTTGAATGTATCTATTACACTCATAGGACTTGATTTTACAATCCCTTATGATAATCGGTACTTCCTTGATGTCTTGAGTGGAGGTAGGGGTAATCACTTCTTTGGGGTCATCAGGTGGGCACCCTCCCTCTGATTCATTGATGATAGGCCCACAACACCTGCAGAGGGCTCAACAGTGACACCTGGCATCCCAGGTGACCCCCTCCAATTTGACCCCTCCCTCCTGCTGGCTGATGGTCACCTTGCAGCCCAGTTGGGATCCTTTCTTTTCAGCCTCCAGTTGCTGATTGGCTCGGCAGCCTCGGACAGCAACTTGACGGCTTAACAGCAGTAAAGCACTAACTGTTGTTATACTGTCATGTTTCTGATGTCTCCTCAGATTGGCCCACAGCAACATTGACACAGATCTCTAGTCCTGCTGGTCCTCTCTACTCTGGAGACAGAGTCACTCTGCAGTGTGACATATCACAGTATGAAGACTGGAGCTACAGGTGGTACAGAAACAACCAAGAGATTCCCAGTGAGACCAGTAAAACCATCTCCTTCATCCTGACTGATACAGTCCAGTATAGCTGTAATGGGTTCAGAAGAGGTCGACCCAGTAAGTCGTTCCTGAGTGCTGAACACTCCATAACTGTTAAAGGTGAGTTACTACTGACAGCATCCAGTAACACATCAACAACTAGACCTTCTGAACCTCCTGCCTTTAGGAGGTCACCATCACATTTCACATTACATATATACTTACTTCTAGGCTGTGAATCTGCATTCTACTGTATGATGTGATCATGCATTGAAAGTAAAAATATATTGTTTTTCAGTGTTTCCACAGTTCAGTCAGGCAGGGTATTAGTTTAAGTTTTTTATAAGACCAATCTGAGCAGTATGGTTGAACTTCAGAAAGCTCTCTGCCTGGGAATGCATGTGCTCTACATGATCAACAACCATGACACAGTATCCATCATTCCTCTGACAGATAGTTGTCTTCTGTCGTAGAATTATTCTAATAATTAAGAAAAGAGTAGTCAAGAATGCCAAGGTTCATCTTTGCAAGCCCAAGCTGGTTACTTTTATTCCAAAATAGTTTTTCAGAGAAAGGAAAATCCACCAAGAGCAATGATTATCACCAAAACAGAGCATTATAAACACTGTGGGTACAACCTATACATGCATATTCAAAACCTCACTAACCAATTATCAGTGAGTAGGCTAGGTCTGAAAGTCAACAGCTGAACTGTGCATTAACAGAGATTCAAAGACAGCAGGGAGGAGCGGACCCCTGGAGGGTCTCCTGCCATGAAACGTTACAGGCCTGGGGAAGCGGTGTCAGGGCAAACTAACAGGAGACAGCTGCATAACACACAGGATGGACATTCAGATTTCCTATGACAATGTTTGGAACAGAGAATACACTTATTTGAATGTATCTATTACACTCATAGGACTTGATTTTACAATCCCTTATGATAATCGGTACTTCCTTGATGTCTTGAGTGGAGGTAGGGGTAATCACTTCTTTGGGGTCATCAGGTGGGCACCCTCCCTCTGATTCATTGATGATCGGCCCACGACACCTGCAGAGGGCTCAACGGTGACACCTGGCATCCCAGGTGACCCCCTCCAATTTGACCCCTCCTGCTGGCTGATGGTCACCTTGCAGCCCAGTTGGGATCCTTTCTTTTCAGCCTCCAGTTGCTGATTGCCTCGGCAGCCTCGGACAGCAACTTGACGGCTTAACAGCAGTAAAGCACTAACTGTTGTTATACTGTCATGTTTCTGATGTCTCCTCAGATTGGCCCACAGCAACATTGACACAGATCTCTAGTCCTGCTGGTCCTCTCTACTCTGGAGACAAAGTCACTCTGCAGTGTGACATATCACAGTATGAAGACTGGAGCTACAGGTGGTACAGAAACAACCAAGAGATTCCCAGTGAGACCAGTAAAACCATCTCCTTCATCCTGACTGATACAGTCCAGTACAGCTGTGATGGGATTAGAAGAGATCAACCCAGTATGTCTTTCCCCAGTGCTGAACACTCCATAACTGTTAAAGGTGAGTTACTACTGACAGCATCCAGTAATACATCAACAACTAGACCTTCTGAACCTCCTGCCTTTAGGAGGTCACCATCACATTTCACATTACATATATACTTACTTCTAGGCTGTGAATCTGCATTCTACTGTATGATGTGATCATGCATTGAAAGTAAAAATATATTGTTTTTCAGTGTTTCCACAGTTCAGTCAGGCAGAGTATTAGTTTTTTATAAGACCAATCTGAGCAGTATGGTTGAACTTCAGAAAGCTCTCTGCCTGGGAATGCATGTGCTCTACATGATCAACAACCATGACACAGTATCCATCATTCCTCTGACAGATAGTTGTCTTCTGTCGTAGAATTATTCTAATAATTAAGAAAAGAGTAGTCAAGAATGCCAAGGTTCATCTTTGCAAGCCCAAGCTGGTTACTTTTATTCCAAAATAGTTTTTCAGAGAAAGGAAAATCCACCAAGAGCAATGATTATCACCAAAACAGAGCATTATAAACACTGTGGGTACAACCTATACATGCATATTCAAAACCTCACTAACCGATTATCAGTGAGTAGGCTAGGTCTGAAAGTCAACAGCTGAACTGTGCATTAACAGAGATTCAAAGACAGCAGGGAGGAGCGGACCCCTGGAGGGTCTCCTGCCATGAAACGTTACAGGCCTGGGGAAGCGGTGTCAGGGCAAACTAACAGGAGACAGCTGCATAACACACAGGATGGACATTCAGATTTCCTATGACAATGTTTGGAACAGAGAATGCACTTATTTGAATGTATCTATTACACTCATAGGACTTGATTTTACAATCCCTTATGATAATCGGTAATTCCTTGATGTCTTGACTGGAGGTAGGGGTAATCACTTCTTTGGGGTCATCAGGTGGGCACCCTCCCTCTGCTTCATTGATGATCGGCCCACGACACCTGCAGAGGGCTCAACGGTGACACCTGGCATCCCAGGTGACCCCCTCCACTTTGACCCCTCCTGCTGGCTGATGGTCACCTTGCAGCCCAGTTGGGATCCTTTCTTTTCAGCCTCCAGTTGCTGATTGGCTCGGTAGCCTCGGACTGCGACTTGACGGCTTAACAGCAGTGAAGCACTAACTGTTGTTATACTGTCATGTTTCTGATGTCTCCTCAGCTCTGCCCACAGCAACATTGACACAGATCTCTAGTCCTGCTGGTCCTCTCTACTCTGGAGACAGAGTCACTCTGCAGTGTGACATATCACAGTATGAAGACTGGAGCTACAGGTGGTACAGAAACAACCAAGAGATTCCCAGTGAGACCAGTAAAACCATCTCCTTCATCCTGACTGACTGTACAGTCCCGTACATCTGTGATGGGATTAGAAAAGGTCGACCCAGTCTGTCGTCCTTCAGTGCTGAACACTTCATAACTGCTAGAGGTGAGTTACTTCTGACAGCATCCAGTAACACATCAACAACTAGACCATCTGAACCTCCTACAATATAAAACAATCAGTCATTCTCAATGATATTACCCCTAGACTGTGGGATAGCATCCCCCTCTCCATCAGATCTGCCCCCTTCATTGATTCCTTTAAAGGAGAATGCTCGTTTTTGACAACCTGGACCTTATTTACGGCATATTATAAGACGTTTCACTCACCAAGATAACTTTGGTGTAGTTCGGAGGCCTGTAGAAGAAATTTAAAATCCAGCGCGAGCCAAGTATATCCATGTAATGGCGGCGGACGGGGCACTGAGAATGCAGCTTCTAAAAAATCTATTTTCTTCCGCGAAACGGTTGTTTTCATCAATCTGTCTTCATGAATCGCTAGTTGTGCTTACAAAGAGCGAGGGCTTGTTGTGGTTTTTCACATGCCTCTGTAATATGATCTTTAGAAACGTCTTTAGAAACGAAATAGCTTCCCCACTTGATCCAGCAGTGATCCAGCTTCCCCACTTGATCCAGCAGTGATGACAGTGTGGTGTCTGTGTGTCTGTCCAATGACAGTGTGGTGTTCTGTAGGTCTCTCCAATGACAGTGTGGTGTTCTGTAGGTCTCTCCAATGACAGTGTGTTGTCTGTATGTCTCTCCAGGTGCTGGTGGAGTCATCACCTCAGTAGTACCACTGGTGGTTGGACTGGTTGTGACTTTGGCTCTACTGGTCATCATCATACTCCTGTTACTAGGCTACAGAAAGGTCAAAGGTGAGATCATTAGTGAAACCATCTGCCTCCCATCACTGGTCCAATATCTAGATGATTATACACACGGCCTTCTACTGACTTCAAGATCATTTTAAGTAATTCGGTAAAAGGCAAATTAGACTAAATTGCAATAACATGACACAGTGGTTTTGCTGGAGATGGCACTTTATATAAACTTCCATATGACAGACTTGCAACCCAAAAGAAACTAGCCCGGTTAGCTAGGGTGTGTAGAGCATGCCCCCTTGAGGACCCCTAGAGTCACCTATTAACTGTCGTACTGCCTGTCTAAAATGCACATCATAACATTCCCTCCATCCATGGTCCAAAAATTCCTAACATGACATCTGCACTACCAAATAGTAAACATGCCCTAATAACCATTATACAACGGTATACTGTAGATCCGGTCCATTGTCTCTATTGGTCAGTTTGCCAGATAACCACGATGGCCCCACGCTAAAATGGAATCTTTTAATATCAATCCACCTCTTATTAGTAGCCGTGGCAGTGTCCAGATCAATGTTTACAATGATGTGCTGTAGCATTGTCGTTGCCTGGCAACGTTCCCTTTTTCAGCGGAAGTATCCACAAATGATTAACAAATAGTTCCATTAAAAATACATTTTAAAGTTCGTATTGTCTTTCTTTTTGAAATAATGACGGATAAATGTGGCAACCGCAACCGTTGTATAAAAGCATTATGGAACTCGAAGCCGTGGGATGCCACGGATATCGCCACGGCTAGCGGGGTGTAACGACACTCCACTGCCCGTCGTGCCTAACCACTCCCACTAGCCGTGGCGATATCTGTGACATCCCACTGCTTCTCGTTCCATAATGCTTTATTAAACTGAGCTGAGGACAGTTGAACAGTCTCTGAATAGACCAACATGGTCAAGTCCCGCCCTGTGGATTAATTCCCCCCTGAATGGACGTAGTCCTGCAAATAGGCCGGAGCCTTGCAGCCTCTCAAAGGATATCGTCTCTCTTGGTCCAACACAGGCTCTGGTTGCTCAGCACCTTGTGGCTCAGCCTGTGTTTCAGTCTGTGGCTCAACATTGCCGTGTGTTGACCCCCAATCCTCCAGCACCTTGCTCTGCAGAGGAGGAACATTTGACCGGCTGTGGTCATCCCAACATGGGCGAATCTGGTCCTGGTGGCGCCTCACTATTTGTCCATCCAGTATTCTCACTTTCCACGACACTGGTCCAGTTTTCTCCATTAGTACTCCTGGAATCCATTTGCCTCCGGAGGCTTGGTTTCCTCTCACATACACTGGAGCAGCCTGTGTGAGATCCCTGTCTCATGCGTGTAGGTCATGGTGCTTCTTCTGTTTGGCCTGGTTTTGTCTAACTCTTTCAGTGAGAGATGGGCGCACGAGGTCCAGGTGTGTTCTCAGTCGTCTGTTCATGAGGAGCTCTGCTGGTGTAACACCTGTAGTGGTCTGATGGGTCACCCATGGGTGTAGTGGCGCAGCTGCTGGTGTGGCCTGGTTGTTCTGACATGTGTGGCATTTCCTCACTGTTTCTTCCAAGTCAGCATCCATGCGTGGCCACCACACATATTGTAGCTGCGGCCCAATGCTTTCATGCGTGAAGCCCCTGGGTGAGCCTCATGCAATTCTTCTATCATTCTGTGTCTCCCTTGGGGTGGTATGATAACCCTGCTCCCCTACAGGACACACCCTTCCTCCACGCTCAATTCATGCTTCCACCTGACGTATGGCAGCAACTCCGGGTCTGTATTCTCCACGTCTGGCCACCCTTGGAGTGTCCACTGGTGCACCCGCGATAGGATAGGGTCCTGTCTCGTCCAGGTACGGATCTGTGGCACCTGAACTGGTGTGCTATTCATGTACTCCAGCAGCGATATCACATCTCCCGCTTGCGGCGTCACTGCAAGAGTCTCTGGGAAAGGAAGCCTACTCAAGGCCTCAGCATTTGCATGTTTGGAGCCCTCCTTGTAGGCCAGTGTGTATTCGTAGGCTTCCAGTGTTAAAGCCCACCTCTGGATCCGGGCTGCAGCCATCACAGGAATGCCTTTGCTTTCATCCAGTAGGCCTAGGAGAGGCTTATGATCGGTCACAATGGTGAAGTGGTGTCCATAAAGGTACTAATGGAACTTTTTGAGACCGAACATGATGGACAGCGCTTCTTTCTCCAGTTGTGAATAGCCTCTCTCGGCTGAAGTCAGGGAACGGGACATGAACCCTATAGGTCTCTCTGAGCCGTCCGGGTACCGGTGAGCCAGCACCGCACCGACCCCGTACGGTGACGCATCACATGATAGGCAGAGTGGTTTTGTGTCGTCAAAGTGCACCAGCAGTTGTTCGGACTGGAGACATGCCTTGGCCTTCGCAAACGCCTCGTCCTGCTGAGCACCCCACTCCCACGCCGTTCCTTTTCTTAGGAGCACATGAAGTGGCTCCAGCACTGTTGACACGTTAGGCAGGAATTTATGATAGTAATTCAACATACCTAAGAATGATCTTAGCTGTGTCTGATTGGTAGGTTTGGGAGCATCTTTGATGGCCAACACTTTGTCCGTGACTGGATGGATGCCACTGCGATTTATTTTGTACCCTAAGTACACCACCTCCGGGACCATGAAGACACACTTGTCCTGCCGGAGACGTAACCCTGCGTTCTCCAGTCTCTCAAGGACTACTCCCAAGTTCTGCAGATGTCTTGCATCATTGCTTCCTTTCACTAGGATATCATCCACCCTCACTACCACTTGCGGAATTCCCTATAGGAGATTATCCATTGTGCGTTGAAAGATCCCAGGGGCCGAGGATACTCCATATGGGAGCCTAGTGTACTGATACAGCCCTCTGTGTGTGTTTATGGTCGTAAACTTTTTGGACTCTTCGTCTAGTTTCAGTTGCTGATACGCTTGAGACATATCTAATTTTGTGAATTTGTCACCTCCCCCTAACACTGCCAGTAAGTCCTCCGTTTTTGGTATAGGGTAATTGTCTAACTTGGAGACTTGGTTCACTGTGGCTTTGTAGTCACCACAGATTCTCAGAGATTTGTCCTGTTTTACTATCGGTACGATCGGCGCAGCCCACTCAGAAAAGTCCACTGGCTCTATGATTCCCTCTGTCTCTAACCTGGTCAGCTCGGTTTCTACTTTCTCCCTTAGTGCATAAGGTAGGGGACGAGCTTTGAAATACTTGGGCTTTGCATCTGGTTCCACGTATATTTTCACAGTAGCCCCTACTAATGTGCCTAGCCCTGCCTCAAACGCTGCTTTATGGTGAGTGAGGACAGTTTCAAGTTCGCTAGTTAAATACATTACTCCAGTCTAGCTTAATGACCTGGAGCTAGTTTCTACCTAGCAAGTTTGGGCCCTGCCCCTGAATTACCAGCAATGGAAGCTGGTTGTGCTGGTCATTGTACTTCACTGCTGCCTCTATTTCTCCCAACACGTTGACCTTGTCTCCTGTGTATGTTCTCAAGTTGACTGTTGTGTGTTCATACGTCCGCCCAACCTCCTGTATGTTTCCTCATTAACTAAAGTTACACTAGCTCCAGTGTCTATTTAACATGTCTACTTCCTGACCATTTATGTCCATCTTGACTTTGTATGGTTTCACTTTATTTTCTTTGCCATTGAAGAGGGAATATGTATGTTCTTCTCCACCCTCTTCCCCCTCCAGAAAATGCGCATGACTGCCCTTTTTTATTCGCCTTATTCACTTCAGGTCAGTCTGACGTAATTGGTGGTGCGGATGCGAAAGTGCCCGTTGACCTCAATGTTAAAAGTTCACTGTAAAAACACCACTTCAAGAACCAAAATAGCCCTCTTCTTTATTTCATCCTTGATGTCGTTTGCCACAAAATAAAACTCTAAACGTTCCACATACTGCTTCCAATCGTCCGTCTCCTGAACGAATTCGGTAACTGCTGCCGACGTTAGCTAGCTGGGCACTGTCTCTCACCACCTTAGATAGGCAACTCACTCGTCGTCTTCTCCACTGTATTCAACGTCACTCATTTATGTACACAGGGCTCTGTACATCCTCGTCGCCAATGTAATAACATGACACAGCGGTTTTGCTGGAGATGGCACTTTATATAAACTTCCATATGACAGACTTGCAACCCAAAAGATACTAGCCCGGTTAGCTAGGGTGTGTAGAGCATTCCCCCTTGAGGACCCATAGAGTCACCTATAAACTGTTGTACTGCCTGTCTAAAATGCACATCATAACATAAATAACAATGAAACCATCATTTTTTTGTGTTTTGTGTTCCAGGTTCCCGGTCTGACCGAAGCTCCATGTGAGTATCCTCTCTCAACTATGACTGTAGATTGACAGGCTCCTCTGACACTACTGAGCTGAGCAGAGCTGAGATGACTGTTGACACATCAGCATGGTCAGCACAACTGTAAAACAGTGGAACATGTTTAAAGAATGATAGTTTATAGAACATCACAATATGGATCAGGTCACCACCTTGGTGTGAAAATATCTCTCTCCTCCCAGGTCCCCCCAGCCCCAGAGCACCAATCAGGACCCTCTGCAGCATGATCAAGGTCAGTCTTTCAGCCAATCACATTCTGTCTCCATACTATGCAAAATACCAAAACTATCAAAATACAATTTGAAATACTTTAATGTACTTTTCTGTGCCTGATTGTTTTTGTCTGAAATGAATGAACTGTTCACAAACGCTAAAGTGCCAAATCGAATGGCATTTCCACCCAGGTCTACAAAAAACAAAGTTTTCAAACAGTTATAAATTAATTCAATTCAAATTTTCATATATATTGTTGGGGCCGTTTAATTAGGGTCTCTCAGCGTAGTAGGTTTTTCTAACAATAAAGACATGAATGCATGTCTGTCTGTCTGTATCACATTTATCTCAAGAACTGGGCACTGTATGAAGTTGACATTCAGCAGGTGTGTTGGTCACGACCCAAGGAAGTTGTTTGGATCGGTGGTTCTCCAGAAAAATCCACCTGTTTCAGCCTTTTCTGATTACAGGCACTAGGACCCAGAGCGGTTCTCGAGAAAGCTGCTTAATAGATAGATAGATAGATAGATAGATAGATAGATAGATAGATAGATAGATAGATAGATAGATAGATAGATAGATAGATAGATAGATAGATAGATAGATAGATAGATAGATAGATAGATAGATAGATAGATAGATAGATAGATAGATAGATAGATAGATAGATAGATAGATAGATAGATAGCAGCAGTTGATCCTGTTGTCCAGCGAAGCCCTGGTTTAGTCTTCAGTTATTGCAACAACTTATTTCCACCGAATGTAGATGTAGATGTCATATCCTGCCGGTGTCAACGCATCAAGGAAGTGGAGTAAAATTGATTCACAGTGACGGTGCCGTCTGGGGACAAGACCATCTAGAGTCCAGGTCCACTGTAGACTGGACAGGGCAATCTAGAGTCCAGATCCACTGTAGACTGGACAGGACCATCTAGAGTCCAGGTCCACTGTAGACTGGACAGGACCATCTAGAGTCCAGGTCCACTGTAGACTGACAGGACCATCTAGAGTCCAGGTCCACTGTAGACTGGACAGGACCATCTAGAGTCCAGGTCCACTGTAGACTGGACAGGACATTCTACAGTAGAGTCCAGGTCCACTGTAGTCTGCTGTGAATGCAATCTTTCATCAAGGAGACAATTACAAAGATTAAATACTAGGTCTCTTCAATGGAAGATTTCCTCAGTTCAGGACTAGTCCTAATATCTGTTTCTGGTACAGTTAGCCAGGCCCAGAGTTGACCCTGAACATGTTGTGCCGCGTGTCGTACTGTAGGTGGCGCTGCAGCTGGAGCAGATGGGACCTATGCTAATATTGACCTCAAGGGGAAAAAAGCCAAGAAGAAGAAAGGTAGTCCTCCCTCCATTCACCATCACACCCCTCACACATACCAAAACACCATTCACCCCATTCACCCCTCACACATACAGTAACATATCACTCACACAGCTCACCCCTCACACATAACATTGCATCACCCACACACACACCTCACACATAACATTGCATCACTCACACACACACCTCACACATATCACTCACACACTTCACCCCTCACACACAACATTACATCAATCACTTCACACATAACATAATTTCACTCACAGTTCACCCCTCACACATAAAATGACATAACTCACACACATCTCACACATAACATAACATCACTCACACACTTCACCCCTCACACATAACATAACATCACTCACACACACCTCACACATAACATAACATGGCTCAAACAGTTTCCTTGGATGAGATTTTCATTTCTTTAAACAGACTGGACACACACAGGACAAGCAACATTTAAAAAACACAGAGACACTTTTCCAGATGCAGATTAACTCCATGCTAGAACTGAGCGGTCTCTTCTATGGAAAGTTAATCACATTGCTCTCATCCCTGTCTTTAGGCATTGTCCACTATTCTTATTTGGTATATAAATCTGTCAGTTCTCTAGTTATACTAGTGTGTGTTCCACAGAGCCAGTCTCCTCCGGTACTCAGAGCTCCAGCAGACTGAACACACACACAGGAAACTCTGGAGAGGTGAGAACGGGGATGACATGTTTCTTGGAGGGGAAGTTCACTTGTAGTTCTTATAGTTTCTATTTTTCTATTACTATTGGGTTATTGTGTGCACTGTGTACGGTATGTTTATGAGATCTCTTCTGTTCTGTTATTTATGCTGCTACTGTATAATGCCAGAGTTTCCTCCCTAGAGATTATTAAAGTCTACCTTATTTTATCATATCTTATATATATATACACTATCTTATATATATATACACTATCTGTACAACAATCATTTGTGGACAGACAATGTGTTTTTATTGTTTCAGGGGAGTCAGGATCATGAGAATGTCTCTGCAGCAAACGCAGTTGTGTTCGATCGTAAGAGCGATGCTGTCTTCCAAAACCTGCACCCCCAAACCACCAACCAGGACTCTCTCTACCAAAGTCTGGACCCCAAATCTACCAACCAGGACTCTCTCTACCAAAGTATGGACCCCCAATCTACCAACCAGGACTCTCTCTACCAAAGCCTGGACCCCCAATCTACCAACCAGGACTCTCTCTACCAAAGTCTGGACCCCCAAACCACCAACCAGGACTCTCTCTACCAAAGCCTGGACCCCCAATCTACCAACCAGGACTCTCTCTACCAAAGTCTGCACCCTCAAACTCCCAACCAGGACTCTCTCCACCAAAGTCTGGACCCCCAATCTACCAACCAGGACTCTCTCTACCAAAGTCTGGACCCCCAAACCACCAACCAGGACTCTCTCTATCAAAGCCTGGACCCCCAATCTACCAACCAGGACTCTCTCCACCAAAGTCTGCTCCCCCAATCTACCAACCAGGACTCTCTCTACCAAAGTCTGGACCCCCAAACCACCAACCAGGACTCTCTCTATCAAAGCCTGGACCCCCAAACTACCAATCAGGACTCTCTCTACCAAAGCCTGGACCCCAAACTGGACCCTGAAGTAAGATTTGACCGTCATACTGGTGCTGATATGCTGCCAGAACCAAGGTGAGAACACATTATACTATTCTGTTGGTTCGTTTAAAGACTTTATATTCCTTTAGTAGCTTTCCCACCTCAGTCAGACAGATGGAAGGTAGAGTGGAAGACAGAGTAGGGGGAGGACAGCAGAGATGATCCCAGGAATGGGTTTAACACCGGCCTGTAGGCTCAGGTAGTTACTGTGCTTGATAGGGAAACAGCTGACTGTAGCTTTGGACCACAGTCTGGTACCTGTATCTCAGAGTTCACCTGTGGATCTACTGCATTGTTTGTTCATTGATAGGCTGGGGGCATTTTTGTAATGAGTGTGTATGTTTGTGGTTTGAATTTAGACACACATTCTGTTGTGTTGTTGTCCACAGCCAAAACCCCTGAAGAGGATTGAAGAGCTGAAGTCCCAGTCCAGACCAGATCATCCACATCAGTTAGCTGGACTGTGAGCTCAGTATTGATTTTTGCATTAGATTTTTTCATTTTTAAAGCCTTGCTTATGATATGAGTTTCCTGCGTTTAATGTTAAGATACTGAAGTGTGTAATTTGATCGTTTCTTGAGTTTATGAATCATATGATGTAACAATACATGTTTATTAATATGGGTTTCCAGAGTTTAACAATGTAGTGTGATACATGTTCATTAATATGAGTCACATGACTTTAATGTTAAGATAATGTAACAATACATGTTTATTAATATGAGTTTCCAGAGTTTAACAATGTAGTATGATACATGTTCATTAATGAGTTTCCAGGGTTTTGCATTTTTTAAGTTTTGCTTATGATAAGATTTTCCTGACTTTAATGTTAAGATACTGAAGTGTGTAATATGATAGTTTCCTGAGTTTATGATTAAATAATGTAATGATACATGTTTATTAATATGAGTTTCCAGAGTTTAACAATGTAGTGTGATACATGTTCATTAATATGAATTTCCAGAGTTTTAATATTAAGACAATGAGTAACACTTTATTTTATGAGGTCGAAATTACCTAGTAATTTCCTAGTAATAAGATGGTAATTACCTAGTAATTTCTTAGAAATAAGGTTGAAATTACCTAGTAATGTCTTCATAATAAGGTGGTAATTATCAAGAAAAAATGTTTAAATTACCTTATCATTTCCAAGTAATAAGGTGGTAATTATCAAGTAATTTCTTAGAAACTAGGTTGAAATTACCTAGTAATTTCCTAGTAATAAGATGGTAATTACCTAGTAATTTCTTAGAAATAAGGTTGAAATTACCTAGTAATGTCTTCATAATAAGGTGGTAATTATCAAGAAAAAATGTTTAAATTACCTTATCATTTCCAAGTAATAAGGTGGTAATTATCAAGTAATTTCTTAGAAACTAGGTTGAAATTACCTAGTAATTTCCTAATAAGGTGCTAATTATCAAGTTATTTTTTTAGAAATAAGGTGGTCATATACTAGTAATAAGGTGGTATGTTATCAAGTAATTTAATATGAATAAGGTGACAGTAAGCAGCAGTAATGTCAAAGTAATGAGGTGATACAACTCCTTGTAAAGTCGAGAGAATTAATCAAGTTAATGTTTAATAACGTGATAGTTTCTTAGTAATTTCTTGGTAATTTCTTATGAAGAGCCCCCTAAAATAAAGTGTGTTCCTACTGTGTGATTTCCAAGTAATTTCTTGATAATTGCTCAGGAACAGCCCCCTAAAATAAAGTGTTCCGACTGCTTAATTTCCAAGTAATTTCTAGGTAATTTCTCATGAACAGCCCCCTAAAATAGTGCTCAAATATCCTTGAAATGGCGTCCAGCCATTCCTTCCCTGTGTTTCCTTGCCAACCAGTGGTTCCACTCAATGAACTTCAAGTTGATTCTGAGAGATGCCAGTGTGGGGTAGCTGAACTAGTAGATCGTCTCCTTGTGTACGCCAGGCTCCCTCAATATGTTGGCTGTGTGCTCCTCTCGCTGGATGCACAAAGTGCCGCCCATGATTCACCTGGTAGTGCACATAACTGTCTTATCCTAGATCAACCTTTATCATTTAATAGTATCCTTGCTGAGTCAACAGACAACGTTAGGCATGAATCAAAGCGAGCTAGCCGGCTAGCCAGCTTGCCAGCCAGTCAGCTAGCCAACCAGCCAGCCAGCTAGCCAACCGGCCAGCTTGCCAGCCATGAGCTAACTAGCATTAAGCTACTATTTTATGTAAATGTCAGCCAGTCACAAACCATCAAACCTGCCATTCAAAACATGTCTTATAGAGTATTGCACCTTACATTGGTATAATGTTTTGTATATTTAAATACAGTATATTTTCTTTACTAGAATATTGCATCTTACATTGGTGTAACCAAAAATAACAGGGATGTATTGGGAAGCCACTAGAATGTATTGGAAAGGGAAACTGTATTTTGAGTGGCTTATATTTTCATTTAAAAAAAGGGTTTTTCATGATTTCAATCTTGTTAGAAGAGTGCAGAGCCTATTATTGTTTAAATGTTTATGAATGTGCATTTTGTACTTTGTGCCTGGTCATGATCAAATAAAAAAAAAAAGGATTTTTCACACAACTTTGTTTCTTTTGACTGGAACATAGTATTATCTGTAAATATAATCACTTTGTATGACTGGAACATAGTATAATCTGTAAATATAATCATGTTGTATGACTGGAACATAGTATTATATGTTAATATAATCACTTTTTATAACTGGAACATAGTATTATCTGTAAATATAATCACGTTGTATGACTGGAACATAGTATTATCTGTAAATATAATAACTTTGTATGACTGTAACGTAGTATTATCTGTTAATATAATCACACAAGCCACCATAAATGACATACATATTTGGATTTTAATACAGGCTCAGATGGTGATCATGATGGGGTCATGATTCAACCACATCAGATGATTTGATCTTGTTCTCATACTCTGAATCTGTGCAGTATGATGTCACACCACTAGAGGGAAGAAAACACCCAACTATTTACTGTCTGTTTCCAGGGCAACACACCTTAAATGTGTGAGGTAAGGAAGTTATGGATTTCAGTGTTAATCTTTACTACTAGGTGGTATTCATAACAACTATCTAATTGTGTTGTGTTTGCTATCCCAACATAAAGTTTAGTTTGGTTGATAATATACATTGCTTGGAAATACCTATAAATTTATCCCTTCTTGGTATTGTCTAGAACAATATATGTTGTAGAATATTGTCATTATATATTTTTGAATTAAATGAGCTGATTGTGTGGTATGAAGCTTTGTCTTAGCCTCTGTAGGATGAAATACATCAGATTTAAACAAAAGTACAATCAATTTAATCTATAGAATATTAATTTTTCACTGAAAAATATAATTTTACAACAATTTGGTTTAATGTTAGCATTAATAGATTAGAAAGAGAGAGAGATGAAAGATTACAAATCCCCCTGGTTGTGGTGAGAGAAAGAATATAAAGTCATGTTTACTTCAAGTAATGTAGGTGAGAGTATGATCAATGTGATCTGTGTTCATCTAACCAGCCTGGAAAGTAAAGACATCAGACAGGCGACCTTTGACCTCTTCATCACGACCAGACCAGACACAATTTTGGGTCGTCTGTTGGTGGCAGCTGACCTTTGCAGCCATGGCCAGGTGTGAGGGTAGAGGAGGGAGGGTGGGGGGATTAATAAAGTATCTTATCTATCTCATCTATTAGAGGCGGGAGGCTGTGTCATGGTGGATTAGAGGCTTGGAGGCTGTCATGGTGGATTAGAGGCCTGGAGGCTGTGCCACGGTGGATGTTAGAGGTTCTGTATGTCACCTGTTCTCTGGGAACTTCCACGAGAAGCTTATTTAAACATGTCTGTTTCTGAGGGGGTTGACTTTCTGACTGTCATGGACTTGTACGGCCTTGACTATGACATGGTCTTGTTATACTATAGCATGTTATATTGCACTGTATGCACGGTTGAATATCAGCAAATTATTCAACGGAAAGGTAATAAATTAACTTTATAATTAAACTTATGTATCTGTCTCTCTAGGCTTCTGAACAGTCGACCACTTGTCCTGAAATTGTTTTTTTAATGAAAATTAACAAGGGACAAGCAATGTTTTTCAATCTAAATGTTTATTCAAAGAAATGAAGTGCATTTTATACAGTGGTGTTCAGTGCAATGTTTTTCTTTCACAGTCACAGTAATACAATCAAACAGGACATCTTGCATATAAAACATAACATTTACTTTTGAATTCATTTTACTTACATTTAAAAAGAAAATTACAGTAGGTACAAAGGATGGCATTTATATAATCTTGCTTATTCCTTTGTTTCTGTCTTGAACAATTGCAGGCATATTCAGACATATCTCACATCTTCATCTCCAAATGTCGCTGGAGGACATACAGTATCAACAGGATGGATTAATCAGATTCACATCTGATTAAAGGACTATGCTCGTTTTTGACAACCTGGACCTTATTTACGACATATTATAAGAAGTTTGACTCACCCAGATCACTTTTGTGTTGTTCGGAGGCCTGTAGAAGAAATTTAAAATCCAGCGCGAGCCAGTATATCCATGTAATGGCGGCGCACGGGGCAAAGGGAATGCAGCTTCTAAAAATCCATTTTCGGCCGCTAAACGGTTGTTTTCATCAATCACATTGCATGAATCGACAGTTGATATTCCTCTACGCGAGCCATTCTTTCGGTTTTCAAATACGTGGTCTGTAGCCACTGTAATATGATCTTTACACTGGCTATGCTCCCTCACATTCTCTGCGCTACGATCGGATTGTTGCTGACGAATGACGACGACAATATTCTCGGCACCAACTACGATCGTAGCGCAGAGAATGTGAGCCGGAGAATAGCAGGCTGCGCGCTGGCCTGTGCGCATGCGTGCTGGAGCAAGTGGGGGAGAGGCTTGTAAAGATCATATTACAGTGGCTACAGACCACCTATTTGAAAACCGAAAGAATGGCTCGCGTAGAGGAATATCAACTGTCGATTCATGCAATGTGATTGATGAAAACAACCGTTTAGCGGCCGAAAATGGATTTTGAGAAGCTGCATTCCCTATGCCCCGTGCGCCGCCATTACATGGATATACTGGCTCGCGCTGGATTTTAAATTTCTTCTACAGGCCTCCGAACTACACAAAAGTGATCTGGGTGAGTCAAACTTCTTATAATATGTCGTAAATAAGGTCCAGGTTGTCAAAAACGAGCATAGTCCTTTAAGTGCATTAGAATAACTTCTTTACTCACTCGTTTTCTCTCATTCACTCATCCTTTTACTCATAAGGTGCTAAGCATTGACATAAGTTGCATTATTATGGCAGTTGGGTTTAAGAGTGGGCTTTAGTGAGTGTAAAAATGAGTTTGCCTTGTCAGCGAGGGCATGGATTTAATAAAATAGTGTCACGTGTTTAAACTGATTTTCAGGAGTCAGTTACATTAGTTCAAATGAAATGACTCTTTAACTCTGTTTTCACAAGTCTGTTACATTAATTCAAATGAGATTCCTCTTTAACAGTTTGTTTTCAATAGTCAGTCACATTAGTTCAAATGGAATGACTCTTTAAGTGTCTGTTTTCAAGAGTCAGTCAAATCAGTTCAAATGGAGTGACTCTTTAAGAGTCTGTTTTCAAGAGTCAGTCAGCTTAGTTCAAATGGGATGACTCTTTAAGAGTCTGTTTTAGCTTATTTAGTATACTTGTACCTCACCTCATTGCTAAAGGTTAGCTTAACAGTGTAAGACAAACTGTCTTCTGCTGGCAAACTTAATAACTGGAAAAGGATGATCCATATTCCTATGTTGTCAATTGACATCTGACACCTGTCACTTTCTACCAGTTTGGCTCCACCCACAAAACACACCATCGCTGTTTACAAACACAAAAACTGTCTATAGCGTTCCTAACAAGCACACGCTCAACAGGCATAGGCCAGGACGGCCACTCTACTTAAACTGAAATAGGGATGATTCCCTACATCTCAACATGTCTCTCTACTCACTGACCAGCAGGTGGCACCATCTACCATACTGGTGACAATGAAAAGGGCCTGTAGTTGACCTTTGACACAGAGTTGTTCTAATCTCTATAGTTGCTGCCACAACTTTCTATGAAGATAACACTACTTCCATATAACTATCAATATTATAGAGATTTATCAGTATAGCATATTGTTTGATTCTGGTTGATCTTGATCTTGTGTTTTTGTCTGTCTTTTCATGTCTCAGACACAGTCGCTGGACCCAGTGATGTCATCTACAAGAACCTGGACAAACCCAAGAGAAAGACAAGGGATTCAATCTAATAGTTTTTAATACACACTAGTGATAGTGTTGTAATACATAACACACTGCATAATACTCTAAAGCAGCATGCATAATATCCCACCTGACAATCTACAGTACAATCCTGCATACAGTATGAAATATCAAAACTATGAGTGATATTGGGGGATTCCAAGGCTCACTCTACTGAAATGGAATGGTATACATACTGCCTTAGAATGCGTTTTTGATGAGTGT
>NC_140255.1:7474521-7717021 GCF_949987555.1 Borostomias antarcticus | reverse complement strand
TCTGGTGTTTTTTTTCTTTCTTTCATTCTTAATTTCTTTCTTTCTTTTTCTTTCGTTCTTCCTTTCTTTCTTTCTTTCTAACTTTCTCTCTTTTTTGTCAAGTGAAAGGGCTTCACTAGCATGGGAAACATATGTTTACATTGTCAAAGCAGGTTCTCTCGTGATTGAAAGGGTATCAAATTATTTCAGCAGTGAAAGAGCAAACACCAGCTCGCAAGCACAAAGCGCAACTACAGTTGGGAGAATTATGATGTGGCTCTGCATGTATCTCTTCTCTCTCTTCCCTATTTCCCCATTTCCAACTCATACTTACCTGGCAGGGGAGACACCTTGATCATGAAGGAGGTTCACCCAGGGCGAGGCTCAGCCATTGCACTCCGGCTGTGCTGACCCTTGCGAATTCCCCAAATGTGGGAATCTCGACTGCATAATTTCTGGTAGTGGGGGACTGCGTCCGCGCTCTCCCCTGATTAAAACTGTCTAATGGTATTTCGGTGCTGAAAATAGGACAAAGTGGGCGCCTCGTAAACAGCAGCTCGTGAGCCCCAAGCGCAACTACGGCAGCTGTTAATGAGGATGCGGCTGTGTGTCTATCTCAGCTCTCTCTGCGCCTTGGTTGGGGAAACAGTGCCCCCTATTGCAGAGGCAAGGGACAAAAAGCTTACAGCACCTGGTATTCCCAGGCGGTCTCCCATCCAAGTACTAACCAGGCCCGACCCTGCTTAGCTTCCGAGATCGGACGAGATCGGGCGTGTTCAGGGTGGTATGGCCGTAAGCGAAGGAGCAAGACAGAGGTAAGCCTCTTATACTTTGCCTGGCTCTGCTCTCTGGTGTTTTTTTTCTTTCTTTCATTCTTAATTTCTTTCTTTCTTTTTCTTTCGTTCTTCCTTTCTTTCTTTCTTTCTTTCTTTCTAACTTTCTCTCTATCTTTCTTTCTTTTTTGTCAAGTGAAAGGGCTTCACTAGCATGGGAAACATATGTTTACATTGTCAAAGCAGGTTCTCTCGTGATTGAAAGGGTATCAAATTATTTCAGCAGTGAAAGAGCAAACACCAGCTCGCAAGCACAAAGCGCAACTACAGTTGGGAGAATTATGATGTGGCTCTGCATGTATCTCTTCTCTCTCTTCCCTATTTCCCCATTTCCAACTCATACTTACCTGGCAGGGGAGACACCTTGATCATGGAGGAGGTTCACCCAGGGCGAGGCTCAGCCATTGCACTCAGGCTGTGCTGACCCTTGCGAATTCCCCAAATGTGGGAATCTCGACTGCATAATTTCTGGTAGTGGGGGACTGCGTCCGCGCTCTCCCCTGATTAAAACTGTCTAATGGTATTTCGGTGCTGAAAATAGGACAAAGTGGGCGCCTCGTAAACAGCAGCTCGTGAGCCCCAAGCGCAACTACGGCAGCTGTTAATGAGGATGCGGCTGTGTGTCTATCTCAGCTCTCTCTGCGCCTTGGTTGGGGAAACAGTGCCCCCTATTGCAGAGGCAAGGGACAAAAAGCTTACAGCACCTGGTATTCCCAGGCGGTCTCCCATCCAAGTACTAACCAGGCCCGACCCTGCTTAGCTTCCGAGATCGGACGAGATCGGGCGTGTTCAGGGTGGTATGGCCGTAAGCGAAGGAGCAAGACAGAGGTAAGCCTCTTATACTTTGCCTGGCTCTGCTCTCTGGTGTTTTTTTTCTTTCTTTCATTCTTAATTTCTTTCTTTCTTTTTCTTTCGTTCTTCCTTTCTTTCTTTCTTTCTAACTTTCTCTCTTTTTTGTCAAGTGAAAGGGCTTCACTAGCATGGGAAACATATGTTTACATTGTCAAAGCAGGTTCTCTCGTGATTGAAAGGGTATCAAATTATTTCAGCAGTGAAAGAGCAAACACCAGCTCGCAAGCACAAAGCGCAACTACAGTTGGGAGAATTATGATGTGGCTCTGCATGTATCTCTTCTCTCTCTTCCCTATTTCCCCATTTCCAACTCATACTTACCTGGCAGGGGAGACACCTTGATCATGAAGGAGGTTCACCCAGGGCGAGGCTCAGCCATTGCACTCCGGCTGTGCTGACCCTTGCGAATTCCCCAAATGTGGGAATCTCGACTGCATAATTTCTGGTAGTGGGGGACTGCGTCCGCGCTCTCCCCTGATTAAAACTGTCTAATGGTATTTCGGTGCTGAAAATAGGACAAAGTGGGCGCCTCGTAAACAGCAGCTCGTGAGCCCCAAGCGCAACTACGGCAGCTGTTAATGAGGATGCGGCTGTGTGTCTATCTCAGCTCTCTCTGCGCCTTGGTTGGGGAAACAGTGCCCCCTATTGCAGAGGCAAGGGACAAAAAGCTTACAGCACCTGGTATTCCCAGGCGGTCTCCCATCCAAGTACTAACCAGGCCCGACCCTGCTTAGCTTCCGAGATCGGACGAGATCGGGCGTGTTCAGGGTGGTATGGCCGTAAGCGAAGGAGCAAGACAGAGGTAAGCCTCTTATACTTTGCCTGGCTCTGCTCTCTGGTGTTTTTTTTCTTTCTTTCATTCTTAATTTCTTTCTTTCTTTTTCTTTCGTTCTTCCTTTCTTTCTTTCTTTCTTTCTTTCTAACTTTCTCTCTATCTTTCTTTCTTTTTTGTCAAGTGAAAGGGCTTCACTAGCATGGGAAACATATGTTTACATTGTCAAAGCAGGTTCTCTCGTGATTGAAAGGGTATCAAATTATTTCAGCAGTGAAAGAGCAAACACCAGCTCGCAAGCACAAAGCGCAACTACAGTTGGGAGAATTATGATGTGGCTCTGCATGTATCTCTTCTCTCTCTTCCCTATTTCCCCATTTCCAACTCATACTTACCTGGCAGGGGAGACACCTTGATCATGGAGGAGGTTCACCCAGGGCGAGGCTCAGCCATTGCACTCAGGCTGTGCTGACCCTTGCGAATTCCCCAAATGTGGGAATCTCGACTGCATAATTTCTGGTAGTGGGGGACTGCGTCCGCGCTCTCCCCTGATTAAAACTGTCTAATGGTATTTCGGTGCTGAAAATAGGACAAAGTGGGCGCCTCGTAAACAGCAGCTCGTGAGCCCCAAGCGCAACTACGGCAGCTGTTAATGAGGATGCGGCTGTGTGTCTATCTCAGCTCTCTCTGCGCCTTGGTTGGGGAAACAGTGCCCCCTATTGCAGAGGCAAGGGACAAAAAGCTTACAGCACCTGGTATTCCCAGGCGGTCTCCCATCCAAGTACTAACCAGGCCCGACCCTGCTTAGCTTCCGAGATCGGACGAGATCGGGCGTGTTCAGGGTGGTATGGCCGTAAGCGAAGGAGCAAGACAGAGGTAAGCCTCTTATACTTTGCCTGGCTCTGCTCTCTGGTGTTTTTTTTCTTTCTTTCATTCTTAATTTCTTTCTTTCTTTTTCTTTCGTTCTTCCTTTCTTTCTTTCTTTCTAACTTTCTCTCTTTTTTGTCAAGTGAAAGGGCTTCACTAGCATGGGAAACATATGTTTACATTGTCAAAGCAGGTTCTCTCGTGATTGAAAGGGTATCAAATTATTTCAGCAGTGAAAGAGCAAACACCAGCTCGCAAGCACAAAGCGCAACTACAGTTGGGAGAATTATGATGTGGCTCTGCATGTATCTCTTCTCTCTCTTCCCTATTTCCCCATTTCCAACTCATACTTACCTGGCAGGGGAGACACCTTGATCATGAAGGAGGTTCACCCAGGGCGAGGCTCAGCCATTGCACTCCGGCTGTGCTGACCCTTGCGAATTCCCCAAATGTGGGAATCTCGACTGCATAATTTCTGGTAGTGGGGGACTGCGTCCGCGCTCTCCCCTGATTAAAACTGTCTAATGGTATTTCGGTGCTGAAAATAGGACAAAGTGGGCGCCTCGTAAACAGCAGCTCGTGAGCCCCAAGCGCAACTACGGCAGCTGTTAATGAGGATGCGGCTGTGTGTCTATCTCAGCTCTCTCTGCGCCTTGGTTGGGGAAACAGTGCCCCCTATTGCAGAGGCAAGGGACAAAAAGCTTACAGCACCTGGTATTCCCAGGCGGTCTCCCATCCAAGTACTAACCAGGCCCGACCCTGCTTAGCTTCCGAGATCGGACGAGATCGGGCGTGTTCAGGGTGGTATGGCCGTAAGCGAAGGAGCAAGACAGAGGTAAGCCTCTTATACTTTGCCTGGCTCTGCTCTCTGGTGTTTTTTTTCTTTCTTTCATTCTTAATTTCTTTCTTTCTTTTTCTTTCGTTCTTCCTTTCTTTCTTTCTTTCTTTCTAACTTTCTCTCTATCTTTCTTTCTTTTTTGTCAAGTGAAAGGGCTTCACTAGCATGGGAAACATATGTTTACATTGTCAAAGCAGGTTCTCTCGTGATTGAAAGGGTATCAAATTATTTCAGCAGTGAAAGAGCAAACACCAGCTCGCAAGCACAAAGCGCAACTACAGTTGGGAGAATTATGATGTGGCTCTGCATGTATCTCTTCTCTCTCTTCCCTATTTCCCCATTTCCAACTCATACTTACCTGGCAGGGGAGACACCTTGATCATGAAGGAGGTTCACCCAGGGCGAGGCTCAGCCATTGCACTCCGGCTGTGCTGACCCTTGCGAATTCCCCAAATGTGGGAATCTCGACTGCATAATTTCTGGTAGTGGGGGACTGCGTCCGCGCTCTCCCCTGATTAAAACTGTCTAATGGTATTTCGGTGCTGAAAATAGGACAAAGTGGGCGCCTCGTAAACAGCAGCTCGTGAGCCCCAAGCGCAACTACGGCAGCTGTTAATGAGGATGCGGCTGTGTGTCTATCTCAGCTCTCTCTGCGCCTTGGTTGGGGAAACAGTGCCCCCTATTGCAGAGGCAAGGGACAAAAAGCTTACAGCACCTGGTATTCCCAGGCGGTCTCCCATCCAAGTACTAACCAGGCCCGACCCTGCTTAGCTTCCGAGATCGGACGAGATCGGGCGTGTTCAGGGTGGTATGGCCGTAAGCGAAGGAGCAAGACAGAGGTAAGCCTCTTATACTTTGCCTGGCTCTGCTCTCTGGTGTTTTTTTTCTTTCTTTCATTCTTAATTTCTTTCTTTCTTTTTCTTTCGTTCTTCCTTTCTTTCTTTCTTTCTTTCTAACTTTCTCTCTATCTTTCTTTCTTTTTTGTCAAGTGAAAGGGCTTCACTAGCATGGGAAACATATGTTTACATTGTCAAAGCAGGTTCTCTCGTGATTGAAAGGGTATCAAATTATTTCAGCAGTGAAAGAGCAAACACCAGCTCGCAAGCACAAAGCGCAACTACAGTTGGGAGAATTATGATGTGGCTCTGCATGTATCTCTTCTCTCTCTTCCCTATTTCCCCATTTCCAACTCATACTTACCTGGCAGGGGAGACACCTTGATCATGAAGGAGGTTCACCCAGGGCGAGGCTCAGCCATTGCACTCCGGCTGTGCTGACCCTTGCGAATTCCCCAAATGTGGGAATCTCGACTGCATAATTTCTGGTAGTGGGGGACTGCGTCCGCGCTCTCCCCTGATTAAAACTGTCTAATGGTATTTCGGTGCTGAAAATAGGACAAAGTGGGCGCCTCGTAAACAGCAGCTCGTGAGCCCCAAGCGCAACTACGGCAGCTGTTAATGAGGATGCGGCTGTGTGTCTATCTCAGCTCTCTCTGCGCCTTGGTTGGGGAAACAGTGCCCCCTATTGCAGAGGCAAGGGACAAAAAGCTTACAGCACCTGGTATTCCCAGGCGGTCTCCCATCCAAGTACTAACCAGGCCCGACCCTGCTTAGCTTCCGAGATCGGACGAGATCGGGCGTGTTCAGGGTGGTATGGCCGTAAGCGAAGGAGCAAGACAGAGGTAAGCCTCTTATACTTTGCCTGGCTCTGCTCTCTGGTGTTTTTTTTCTTTCTTTCATTCTTAATTTCTTTCTTTCTTTTTCTTTCGTTCTTCCTTTCTTTCTTTCTTTCTTTCTAACTTTCTCTCTATCTTTCTTTCTTTTTTGTCAAGTGAAAGGGCTTCACTAGCATGGGAAACATATGTTTACATTGTCAAAGCAGGTTCTCTCGTGATTGAAAGGGTATCAAATTATTTCAGCAGTGAAAGAGCAAACACCAGCTCGCAAGCACAAAGCGCAACTACAGTTGGGAGAATTATGATGTGGCTCTGCATGTATCTCTTCTCTCTCTTCCCTATTTCCCCATTTCCAACTCATACTTACCTGGCAGGGGAGACACCTTGATCATGAAGGAGGTTCACCCAGGGCGAGGCTCAGCCATTGCACTCCGGCTGTGCTGACCCTTGCGAATTCCCCAAATGTGGGAATCTCGACTGCATAATTTCTGGTAGTGGGGGACTGCGTCCGCGCTCTCCCCTGATTAAAACTGTCTAATGGTATTTCGGTGCTGAAAATAGGACAAAGTGGGCGCCTCGTAAACAGCAGCTCGTGAGCCCCAAGCGCAACTACGGCAGCTGTTAATGAGGATGCGGCTGTGTGTCTATCTCAGCTCTCTCTGCGCCTTGGTTGGGGAAACAGTGCCCCCTATTGCAGAGGCAAGGGACAAAAAGCTTACAGCACCTGGTATTCCCAGGCGGTCTCCCATCCAAGTACTAACCAGGCCCGACCCTGCTTAGCTTCCGAGATCGGACGAGATCGGGCGTGTTCAGGGTGGTATGGCCGTAAGCGAAGGAGCAAGACAGAGGTAAGCCTCTTATACTTTGCCTGGCTCTGCTCTCTGGTGTTTTTTTTCTTTCTTTCATTCTTAATTTCTTTCTTTCTTTTTCTTTCGTTCTTCCTTTCTTTCTTTCTTTCTTTCTAACTTTCTCTCTATCTTTCTTTCTTTTTTGTCAAGTGAAAGGGCTTCACTAGCATGGGAAACATATGTTTACATTGTCAAAGCAGGTTCTCTCGTGATTGAAAGGGTATCAAATTATTTCAGCAGTGAAAGAGCAAACACCAGCTCGCAAGCACAAAGCGCAACTACAGTTGGGAGAATTATGATGTGGCTCTGCATGTATCTCTTCTCTCTCTTCCCTATTTCCCCATTTCCAACTCATACTTACCTGGCAGGGGAGACACCTTGATCATGAAGGAGGTTCACCCAGGGCGAGGCTCAGCCATTGCACTCCGGCTGTGCTGACCCTTGCGAATTCCCCAAATGTGGGAATCTCGACTGCATAATTTCTGGTAGTGGGGGACTGCGTCCGCGCTCTCCCCTGATTAAAACTGTCTAATGGTATTTCGGTGCTGAAAATAGGACAAAGTGGGCGCCTCGTAAACAGCAGCTCGTGAGCCCCAAGCGCAACTACGGCAGCTGTTAATGAGGATGCGGCTGTGTGTCTATCTCAGCTCTCTCTGCGCCTTGGTTGGGGAAACAGTGCCCCCTATTGCAGAGGCAAGGGACAAAAAGCTTACAGCACCTGGTATTCCCAGGCGGTCTCCCATCCAAGTACTAACCAGGCCCGACCCTGCTTAGCTTCCGAGATCGGACGAGATCGGGCGTGTTCAGGGTGGTATGGCCGTAAGCGAAGGAGCAAGACAGAGGTAAGCCTCTTATACTTTGCCTGGCTCTGCTCTCTGGTGTTTTTTTTCTTTCTTTCATTCTTAATTTCTTTCTTTCTTTTTCTTTCGTTCTTCCTTTCTTTCTTTCTTTCTTTCTAACTTTCTCTCTATCTTTCTTTCTTTTTTGTCAAGTGAAAGGGCTTCACTAGCATGGGAAACATATGTTTACATTGTCAAAGCAGGTTCTCTCGTGATTGAAAGGGTATCAAATTATTTCAGCAGTGAAAGAGCAAACACCAGCTCGCAAGCACAAAGCGCAACTACAGTTGGGAGAATTATGATGTGGCTCTGCATGTATCTCTTCTCTCTCTTCCCTATTTCCCCATTTCCAACTCATACTTACCTGGCAGGGGAGACACCTTGATCATGAAGGAGGTTCACCCAGGGCGAGGCTCAGCCATTGCACTCCGGCTGTGCTGACCCTTGCGAATTCCCCAAATGTGGGAATCTCGACTGCATAATTTCTGGTAGTGGGGGACTGCGTCCGCGCTCTCCCCTGATTAAAACTGTCTAATGGTATTTCGGTGCTGAAAATAGGACAAAGTGGGCGCCTCGTAAACAGCAGCTCGTGAGCCCCAAGCGCAACTACGGCAGCTGTTAATGAGGATGCGGCTGTGTGTCTATCTCAGCTCTCTCTGCGCCTTGGTTGGGGAAACAGTGCCCCCTATTGCAGAGGCAAGGGACAAAAAGCTTACAGCACCTGGTATTCCCAGGCGGTCTCCCATCCAAGTACTAACCAGGCCCGACCCTGCTTAGCTTCCGAGATCGGACGAGATCGGGCGTGTTCAGGGTGGTATGGCCGTAAGCGAAGGAGCAAGACAGAGGTAAGCCTCTTATACTTTGCCTGGCTCTGCTCTCTGGTGTTTTTTTTCTTTCTTTCATTCTTAATTTCTTTCTTTCTTTTTCTTTCGTTCTTCCTTTCTTTCTTTCTTTCTAACTTTCTCTCTTTTTTGTCAAGTGAAAGGGCTTCACTAGCATGGGAAACATATGTTTACATTGTCAAAGCAGGTTCTCTCGTGATTGAAAGGGTATCAAATTATTTCAGCAGTGAAAGAGCAAACACCAGCTCGCAAGCACAAAGCGCAACTACAGTTGGGAGAATTATGATGTGGCTCTGCATGTATCTCTTCTCTCTCTTCCCTATTTCCCCATTTCCAACTCATACTTACCTGGCAGGGGAGACACCTTGATCATGAAGGAGGTTCACCCAGGGCGAGGCTCAGCCATTGCACTCCGGCTGTGCTGACCCTTGCGAATTCCCCAAATGTGGGAATCTCGACTGCATAATTTCTGGTAGTGGGGGACTGCGTCCGCGCTCTCCCCTGATTAAAACTGTCTAATGGTATTTCGGTGCTGAAAATAGGACAAAGTGGGCGCCTCGTAAACAGCAGCTCGTGAGCCCCAAGCGCAACTACGGCAGCTGTTAATGAGGATGCGGCTGTGTGTCTATCTCAGCTCTCTCTGCGCCTTGGTTGGGGAAACAGTGCCCCCTATTGCAGAGGCAAGGGACAAAAAGCTTACAGCACCTGGTATTCCCAGGCGGTCTCCCATCCAAGTACTAACCAGGCCCGACCCTGCTTAGCTTCCGAGATCGGACGAGATCGGGCGTGTTCAGGGTGGTATGGCCGTAAGCGAAGGAGCAAGACAGAGGTAAGCCTCTTATACTTTGCCTGGCTCTGCTCTCTGGTGTTTTTTTTCTTTCTTTCATTCTTAATTTCTTTCTTTCTTTTTCTTTCGTTCTTCCTTTCTTTCTTTCTTTCTTTCTTTCTAACTTTCTCTCTATCTTTCTTTCTTTTTTGTCAAGTGAAAGGGCTTCACTAGCATGGGAAACATATGTTTACATTGTCAAAGCAGGTTCTCTCGTGATTGAAAGGGTATCAAATTATTTCAGCAGTGAAAGAGCAAACACCAGCTCGCAAGCACAAAGCGCAACTACAGTTGGGAGAATTATGATGTGGCTCTGCATGTATCTCTTCTCTCTCTTCCCTATTTCCCCATTTCCAACTCATACTTACCTGGCAGGGGAGACACCTTGATCATGGAGGAGGTTCACCCAGGGCGAGGCTCAGCCATTGCACTCAGGCTGTGCTGACCCTTGCGAATTCCCCAAATGTGGGAATCTCGACTGCATAATTTCTGGTAGTGGGGGACTGCGTCCGCGCTCTCCCCTGATTAAAACTGTCTAATGGTATTTCGGTGCTGAAAATAGGACAAAGTGGGCGCCTCGTAAACAGCAGCTCGTGAGCCCCAAGCGCAACTACGGCAGCTGTTAATGAGGATGCGGCTGTGTGTCTATCTCAGCTCTCTCTGCGCCTTGGTTGGGGAAACAGTGCCCCCTATTGCAGAGGCAAGGGACAAAAAGCTTACAGCACCTGGTATTCCCAGGCGGTCTCCCATCCAAGTACTAACCAGGCCCGACCCTGCTTAGCTTCCGAGATCGGACGAGATCGGGCGTGTTCAGGGTGGTATGGCCGTAAGCGAAGGAGCAAGACAGAGGTAAGCCTCTTATACTTTGCCTGGCTCTGCTCTCTGGTGTTTTTTTTCTTTCTTTCATTCTTAATTTCTTTCTTTCTTTTTCTTTCGTTCTTCCTTTCTTTCTTTCTTTCTAACTTTCTCTCTTTTTTGTCAAGTGAAAGGGCTTCACTAGCATGGGAAACATATGTTTACATTGTCAAAGCAGGTTCTCTCGTGATTGAAAGGGTATCAAATTATTTCAGCAGTGAAAGAGCAAACACCAGCTCGCAAGCACAAAGCGCAACTACAGTTGGGAGAATTATGATGTGGCTCTGCATGTATCTCTTCTCTCTCTTCCCTATTTCCCCATTTCCAACTCATACTTACCTGGCAGGGGAGACACCTTGATCATGAAGGAGGTTCACCCAGGGCGAGGCTCAGCCATTGCACTCCGGCTGTGCTGACCCTTGCGAATTCCCCAAATGTGGGAATCTCGACTGCATAATTTCTGGTAGTGGGGGACTGCGTCCGCGCTCTCCCCTGATTAAAACTGTCTAATGGTATTTCGGTGCTGAAAATAGGACAAAGTGGGCGCCTCGTAAACAGCAGCTCGTGAGCCCCAAGCGCAACTACGGCAGCTGTTAATGAGGATGCGGCTGTGTGTCTATCTCAGCTCTCTCTGCGCCTTGGTTGGGGAAACAGTGCCCCCTATTGCAGAGGCAAGGGACAAAAAGCTTACAGCACCTGGTATTCCCAGGCGGTCTCCCATCCAAGTACTAACCAGGCCCGACCCTGCTTAGCTTCCGAGATCGGACGAGATCGGGCGTGTTCAGGGTGGTATGGCCGTAAGCGAAGGAGCAAGACAGAGGTAAGCCTCTTATACTTTGCCTGGCTCTGCTCTCTGGTGTTTTTTTTCTTTCTTTCATTCTTAATTTCTTTCTTTCTTTTTCTTTCGTTCTTCCTTTCTTTCTTTCTTTCTTTCTTTCTAACTTTCTCTCTATCTTTCTTTCTTTTTTGTCAAGTGAAAGGGCTTCACTAGCATGGGAAACATATGTTTACATTGTCAAAGCAGGTTCTCTCGTGATTGAAAGGGTATCAAATTATTTCAGCAGTGAAAGAGCAAACACCAGCTCGCAAGCACAAAGCGCAACTACAGTTGGGAGAATTATGATGTGGCTCTGCATGTATCTCTTCTCTCTCTTCCCTATTTCCCCATTTCCAACTCATACTTACCTGGCAGGGGAGACACCTTGATCATGGAGGAGGTTCACCCAGGGCGAGGCTCAGCCATTGCACTCAGGCTGTGCTGACCCTTGCGAATTCCCCAAATGTGGGAATCTCGACTGCATAATTTCTGGTAGTGGGGGACTGCGTCCGCGCTCTCCCCTGATTAAAACTGTCTAATGGTATTTCGGTGCTGAAAATAGGACAAAGTGGGCGCCTCGTAAACAGCAGCTCGTGAGCCCCAAGCGCAACTACGGCAGCTGTTAATGAGGATGCGGCTGTGTGTCTATCTCAGCTCTCTCTGCGCCTTGGTTGGGGAAACAGTGCCCCCTATTGCAGAGGCAAGGGACAAAAAGCTTACAGCACCTGGTATTCCCAGGCGGTCTCCCATCCAAGTACTAACCAGGCCCGACCCTGCTTAGCTTCCGAGATCGGACGAGATCGGGCGTGTTCAGGGTGGTATGGCCGTAAGCGAAGGAGCAAGACAGAGGTAAGCCTCTTATACTTTGCCTGGCTCTGCTCTCTGGTGTTTTTTTTCTTTCTTTCATTCTTAATTTCTTTCTTTCTTTTTCTTTCGTTCTTCCTTTCTTTCTTTCTTTCTAACTTTCTCTCTTTTTTGTCAAGTGAAAGGGCTTCACTAGCATGGGAAACATATGTTTACATTGTCAAAGCAGGTTCTCTCGTGATTGAAAGGGTATCAAATTATTTCAGCAGTGAAAGAGCAAACACCAGCTCGCAAGCACAAAGCGCAACTACAGTTGGGAGAATTATGATGTGGCTCTGCATGTATCTCTTCTCTCTCTTCCCTATTTCCCCATTTCCAACTCATACTTACCTGGCAGGGGAGACACCTTGATCATGAAGGAGGTTCACCCAGGGCGAGGCTCAGCCATTGCACTCCGGCTGTGCTGACCCTTGCGAATTCCCCAAATGTGGGAATCTCGACTGCATAATTTCTGGTAGTGGGGGACTGCGTCCGCGCTCTCCCCTGATTAAAACTGTCTAATGGTATTTCGGTGCTGAAAATAGGACAAAGTGGGCGCCTCGTAAACAGCAGCTCGTGAGCCCCAAGCGCAACTACGGCAGCTGTTAATGAGGATGCGGCTGTGTGTCTATCTCAGCTCTCTCTGCGCCTTGGTTGGGGAAACAGTGCCCCCTATTGCAGAGGCAAGGGACAAAAAGCTTACAGCACCTGGTATTCCCAGGCGGTCTCCCATCCAAGTACTAACCAGGCCCGACCCTGCTTAGCTTCCGAGATCGGACGAGATCGGGCGTGTTCAGGGTGGTATGGCCGTAAGCGAAGGAGCAAGACAGAGGTAAGCCTCTTATACTTTGCCTGGCTCTGCTCTCTGGTGTTTTTTTTCTTTCTTTCATTCTTAATTTCTTTCTTTCTTTTTCTTTCGTTCTTCCTTTCTTTCTTTCTTTCTTTCTAACTTTCTCTCTATCTTTCTTTCTTTTTTGTCAAGTGAAAGGGCTTCACTAGCATGGGAAACATATGTTTACATTGTCAAAGCAGGTTCTCTCGTGATTGAAAGGGTATCAAATTATTTCAGCAGTGAAAGAGCAAACACCAGCTCGCAAGCACAAAGCGCAACTACAGTTGGGAGAATTATGATGTGGCTCTGCATGTATCTCTTCTCTCTCTTCCCTATTTCCCCATTTCCAACTCATACTTACCTGGCAGGGGAGACACCTTGATCATGAAGGAGGTTCACCCAGGGCGAGGCTCAGCCATTGCACTCCGGCTGTGCTGACCCTTGCGAATTCCCCAAATGTGGGAATCTCGACTGCATAATTTCTGGTAGTGGGGGACTGCGTCCGCGCTCTCCCCTGATTAAAACTGTCTAATGGTATTTCGGTGCTGAAAATAGGACAAAGTGGGCGCCTCGTAAACAGCAGCTCGTGAGCCCCAAGCGCAACTACGGCAGCTGTTAATGAGGATGCGGCTGTGTGTCTATCTCAGCTCTCTCTGCGCCTTGGTTGGGGAAACAGTGCCCCCTATTGCAGAGGCAAGGGACAAAAAGCTTACAGCACCTGGTATTCCCAGGCGGTCTCCCATCCAAGTACTAACCAGGCCCGACCCTGCTTAGCTTCCGAGATCGGACGAGATCGGGCGTGTTCAGGGTGGTATGGCCGTAAGCGAAGGAGCAAGACAGAGGTAAGCCTCTTATACTTTGCCTGGCTCTGCTCTCTGGTGTTTTTTTTCTTTCTTTCATTCTTAATTTCTTTCTTTCTTTTTCTTTCGTTCTTCCTTTCTTTCTTTCTTTCTTTCTAACTTTCTCTCTATCTTTCTTTCTTTTTTGTCAAGTGAAAGGGCTTCACTAGCATGGGAAACATATGTTTACATTGTCAAAGCAGGTTCTCTCGTGATTGAAAGGGTATCAAATTATTTCAGCAGTGAAAGAGCAAACACCAGCTCGCAAGCACAAAGCGCAACTACAGTTGGGAGAATTATGATGTGGCTCTGCATGTATCTCTTCTCTCTCTTCCCTATTTCCCCATTTCCAACTCATACTTACCTGGCAGGGGAGACACCTTGATCATGAAGGAGGTTCACCCAGGGCGAGGCTCAGCCATTGCACTCCGGCTGTGCTGACCCTTGCGAATTCCCCAAATGTGGGAATCTCGACTGCATAATTTCTGGTAGTGGGGGACTGCGTCCGCGCTCTCCCCTGATTAAAACTGTCTAATGGTATTTCGGTGCTGAAAATAGGACAAAGTGGGCGCCTCGTAAACAGCAGCTCGTGAGCCCCAAGCGCAACTACGGCAGCTGTTAATGAGGATGCGGCTGTGTGTCTATCTCAGCTCTCTCTGCGCCTTGGTTGGGGAAACAGTGCCCCCTATTGCAGAGGCAAGGGACAAAAAGCTTACAGCACCTGGTATTCCCAGGCGGTCTCCCATCCAAGTACTAACCAGGCCCGACCCTGCTTAGCTTCCGAGATCGGACGAGATCGGGCGTGTTCAGGGTGGTATGGCCGTAAGCGAAGGAGCAAGACAGAGGTAAGCCTCTTATACTTTGCCTGGCTCTGCTCTCTGGTGTTTTTTTTCTTTCTTTCATTCTTAATTTCTTTCTTTCTTTTTCTTTCGTTCTTCCTTTCTTTCTTTCTTTCTTTCTAACTTTCTCTCTATCTTTCTTTCTTTTTTGTCAAGTGAAAGGGCTTCACTAGCATGGGAAACATATGTTTACATTGTCAAAGCAGGTTCTCTCGTGATTGAAAGGGTATCAAATTATTTCAGCAGTGAAAGAGCAAACACCAGCTCGCAAGCACAAAGCGCAACTACAGTTGGGAGAATTATGATGTGGCTCTGCATGTATCTCTTCTCTCTCTTCCCTATTTCCCCATTTCCAACTCATACTTACCTGGCAGGGGAGACACCTTGATCATGAAGGAGGTTCACCCAGGGCGAGGCTCAGCCATTGCACTCCGGCTGTGCTGACCCTTGCGAATTCCCCAAATGTGGGAATCTCGACTGCATAATTTCTGGTAGTGGGGGACTGCGTCCGCGCTCTCCCCTGATTAAAACTGTCTAATGGTATTTCGGTGCTGAAAATAGGACAAAGTGGGCGCCTCGTAAACAGCAGCTCGTGAGCCCCAAGCGCAACTACGGCAGCTGTTAATGAGGATGCGGCTGTGTGTCTATCTCAGCTCTCTCTGCGCCTTGGTTGGGGAAACAGTGCCCCCTATTGCAGAGGCAAGGGACAAAAAGCTTACAGCACCTGGTATTCCCAGGCGGTCTCCCATCCAAGTACTAACCAGGCCCGACCCTGCTTAGCTTCCGAGATCGGACGAGATCGGGCGTGTTCAGGGTGGTATGGCCGTAAGCGAAGGAGCAAGACAGAGGTAAGCCTCTTATACTTTGCCTGGCTCTGCTCTCTGGTGTTTTTTTTCTTTCTTTCATTCTTAATTTCTTTCTTTCTTTTTCTTTCGTTCTTTCTTTCTTTCTTTCTTTCTAACTTTCTCTCTATCTTTCTTTCTTTTTTGTCAAGTGAAAGGGCTTCACTAGCATGGGAAACATATGTTTACATTGTCAAAGCAGGTTCTCTCGTGATTGAAAGGGTATCAAATTATTTCAGCAGTGAAAGAGCAAACACCAGCTCGCAAGCACAAAGCGCAACTACAGTTGGGAGAATTATGATGTGGCTCTGCATGTATCTCTTCTCTCTCTTCCCTATTTCCCCATTTCCAACTCATACTTACCTGGCAGGGGAGACACCTTGATCATGAAGGAGGTTCACCCAGGGCGAGGCTCAGCCATTGCACTCCGGCTGTGCTGACCCTTGCGAATTCCCCAAATGTGGGAATCTCGACTGCATAATTTCTGGTAGTGGGGGACTGCGTCCGCGCTCTCCCCTGATTAAAACTGTCTAATGGTATTTCGGTGCTGAAAATAGGACAAAGTGGGCGCCTCGTAAACAGCAGCTCGTGAGCCCCAAGCGCAACTACGGCAGCTGTTAATGAGGATGCGGCTGTGTGTCTATCTCAGCTCTCTCTGCGCCTTGGTTGGGGAAACAGTGCCCCCTATTGCAGAGGCAAGGGACAAAAAGCTTACAGCACCTGGTATTCCCAGGCGGTCTCCCATCCAAGTACTAACCAGGCCCGACCCTGCTTAGCTTCCGAGATCGGACGAGATCGGGCGTGTTCAGGGTGGTATGGCCGTAAGCGAAGGAGCAAGACAGAGGTAAGCCTCTTATACTTTGCCTGGCTCTGCTCTCTGGTGTTTTTTTTCTTTCTTTCATTCTTAATTTCTTTCTTTCTTTTTCTTTCGTTCTTCCTTTCTTTCTTTCTTTCTAACTTTCTCTCTATCTTTCTTTCTTTTTTGTCAAGTGAAAGGGCTTCACTAGCATGGGAAACATATGTTTACATTGTCAAAGCAGGTTCTCTCGTGATTGAAAGGGTATCAAATTATTTCAGCAGTGAAAGAGCAAACACCAGCTCGCAAGCACAAAGCGCAACTACAGTTGGGAGAATTATGATGTGGCTCTGCATGTATCTCTTCTCTCTCTTCCCTATTTCCCCATTTCCAACTCATACTTACCTGGCAGGGGAGACACCTTGATCATGAAGGAGGTTCACCCAGGGCGAGGCTCAGCCATTGCACTCCGGCTGTGCTGACCCTTGCGAATTCCCCAAATGTGGGAATCTCGACTGCATAATTTCTGGTAGTGGGGGACTGCGTCCGCGCTCTCCCCTGATTAAAACTGTCTAATGGTATTTCGGTGCTGAAAATAGGACAAAGTGGGCGCCTCGTAAACAGCAGCTCGTGAGCCCCAAGCGCAACTACGGCAGCTGTTAATGAGGATGCGGCTGTGTGTCTATCTCAGCTCTCTCTGCGCCTTGGTTGGGGAAACAGTGCCCCCTATTGCAGAGGCAAGGGACAAAAAGCTTACAGCACCTGGTATTCCCAGGCGGTCTCCCATCCAAGTACTAACCAGGCCCGACCCTGCTTAGCTTCCGAGATCGGACGAGATCGGGCGTGTTCAGGGTGGTATGGCCGTAAGCGAAGGAGCAAGACAGAGGTAAGCCTCTTATACTTTGCCTGGCTCTGCTCTCTGGTGTTTTTTTTCTTTCTTTCATTCTTAATTTCTTTCTTTCTTTTTCTTTCGTTCTTCCTTTCTTTCTTTCTTTCTTTCTAACTTTCTCTCTATCTTTCTTTCTTTTTTGTCAAGTGAAAGGGCTTCACTAGCATGGGAAACATATGTTTACATTGTCAAAGCAGGTTCTCTCGTGATTGAAAGGGTATCAAATTATTTCAGCAGTGAAAGAGCAAACACCAGCTCGCAAGCACAAAGCGCAACTACAGTTGGGAGAATTATGATGTGGCTCTGCATGTATCTCTTCTCTCTCTTCCCTATTTCCCCATTTCCAACTCATACTTACCTGGCAGGGGAGACACCTTGATCATGAAGGAGGTTCACCCAGGGCGAGGCTCAGCCATTGCACTCCGGCTGTGCTGACCCTTGCGAATTCCCCAAATGTGGGAATCTCGACTGCATAATTTCTGGTAGTGGGGGACTGCGTCCGCGCTCTCCCCTGATTAAAACTGTCTAATGGTATTTCGGTGCTGAAAATAGGACAAAGTGGGCGCCTCGTAAACAGCAGCTCGTGAGCCCCAAGCGCAACTACGGCAGCTGTTAATGAGGATGCGGCTGTGTGTCTATCTCAGCTCTCTCTGCGCCTTGGTTGGGGAAACAGTGCCCCCTATTGCAGAGGCAAGGGACAAAAAGCTTACAGCACCTGGTATTCCCAGGCGGTCTCCCATCCAAGTACTAACCAGGCCCGACCCTGCTTAGCTTCCGAGATCGGACAAGATCGGGCGTGTTCAGGGTGGTATGGCCGTAAGCGAAGGAGCAAGACAGAGGTAAGCCTCTTATACTTTGCCTGGCTCTGCTCTCTGGTGTTTTTTTTCTTTCTTTCATTCTTAATTTCTTTCTTTCTTTTTCTTTCGTTCTTCCTTTCTTTCTTTCTTTCTAACTTTCTCTCTATCTTTCTTTCTTTTTTGTCAAGTGAAAGGGCTTCACTAGCATGGGAAACATATGTTTACATTGTCAAAGCAGGTTCTCTCGTGATTGAAAGGGTATCAAATTATTTCAGCAGTGAAAGAGCAAACACCAGCTCGCAAGCACAAAGCGCAACTACAGTTGGGAGAATTATGATGTGGCTCTGCATGTATCTCTTCTCTCTCTTCCCTATTTCCCCATTTCCAACTCATACTTACCTGGCAGGGGAGACACCTTGATCATGAAGGAGGTTCACCCAGGGCGAGGCTCAGCCATTGCACTCCGGCTGTGCTGACCCTTGCGAATTCCCCAAATGTGGGAATCTCGACTGCATAATTTCTGGTAGTGGGGGACTGCGTCCGCGCTCTCCCCTGATTAAAACTGTCTAATGGTATTTCGGTGCTGAAAATAGGACAAAGTGGGCGCCTCGTAAACAGCAGCTCGTGAGCCCCAAGCGCAACTACGGCAGCTGTTAATGAGGATGCGGCTGTGTGTCTATCTCAGCTCTCTCTGCGCCTTGGTTGGGGAAACAGTGCCCCCTATTGCAGAGGCAAGGGACAAAAAGCTTACAGCACCTGGTATTCCCAGGCGGTCTCCCATCCAAGTACTAACCAGGCCCGACCCTGCTTAGCTTCCGAGATCGGACGAGATCGGGCGTGTTCAGGGTGGTATGGCCGTAAGCGAAGGAGCAAGACAGAGGTAAGCCTCTTATACTTTGCCTGGCTCTGCTCTCTGGTGTTTTTTTTCTTTCTTTCATTCTTAATTTCTTTCTTTCTTTTTCTTTCGTTCTTCCTTTCTTTCTTTCTTTCTTTCTAACTTTCTCTCTATCTTTCTTTCTTTTTTGTCAAGTGAAAGGGCTTCACTAGCATGGGAAACATATGTTTACATTGTCAAAGCAGGTTCTCTCGTGATTGAAAGGGTATCAAATTATTTCAGCAGTGAAAGAGCAAACACCAGCTCGCAAGCACAAAGCGCAACTACAGTTGGGAGAATTATGATGTGGCTCTGCATGTATCTCTTCTCTCTCTTCCCTATTTCCCCATTTCCAACTCATACTTACCTGGCAGGGGAGACACCTTGATCATGAAGGAGGTTCACCCAGGGCGAGGCTCAGCCATTGCACTCCGGCTGTGCTGACCCTTGCGAATTCCCCAAATGTGGGAATCTCGACTGCATAATTTCTGGTAGTGGGGGACTGCGTCCGCGCTCTCCCCTGATTAAAACTGTCTAATGGTATTTCGGTGCTGAAAATAGGACAAAGTGGGCGCCTCGTAAACAGCAGCTCGTGAGCCCCAAGCGCAACTACGGCAGCTGTTAATGAGGATGCGGCTGTGTGTCTATCTCAGCTCTCTCTGCGCCTTGGTTGGGGAAACAGTGCCCCCTATTGCAGAGGCAAGGGACAAAAAGCTTACAGCACCTGGTATTCCCAGGCGGTCTCCCATCCAAGTACTAACCAGGCCCGACCCTGCTTAGCTTCCGAGATCGGACGAGATCGGGCGTGTTCAGGGTGGTATGGCCGTAAGCGAAGGAGCAAGACAGAGGTAAGCCTCTTATACTTTGCCTGGCTCTGCTCTCTGGTGTTTTTTTTCTTTCTTTCATTCTTAATTTCTTTCTTTCTTTTTCTTTCGTTCTTCCTTTCTTTCTTTCTTTCTTTCTAACTTTCTCTCTATCTTTCTTTCTTTTTTGTCAAGTGAAAGGGCTTCACTAGCATGGGAAACATATGTTTACATTGTCAAAGCAGGTTCTCTCGTGATTGAAAGGGTATCAAATTATTTCAGCAGTGAAAGAGCAAACACCAGCTCGCAAGCACAAAGCGCAACTACAGTTGGGAGAATTATGATGTGGCTCTGCATGTATCTCTTCTCTCTCTTCCCTATTTCCCCATTTCCAACTCATACTTACCTGGCAGGGGAGACACCTTGATCATGAAGGAGGTTCACCCAGGGCGAGGCTCAGCCATTGCACTCCGGCTGTGCTGACCCTTGCGAATTCCCCAAATGTGGGAATCTCGACTGCATAATTTCTGGTAGTGGGGGACTGCGTCCGCGCTCTCCCCTGATTAAAACTGTCTAATGGTATTTCGGTGCTGAAAATAGGACAAAGTGGGCGCCTCGTAAACAGCAGCTCGTGAGCCCCAAGCGCAACTACGGCAGCTGTTAATGAGGATGCGGCTGTGTGTCTATCTCAGCTCTCTCTGCGCCTTGGTTGGGGAAACAGTGCCCCCTATTGCAGAGGCAAGGGACAAAAAGCTTACAGCACCTGGTATTCCCAGGCGGTCTCCCATCCAAGTACTAACCAGGCCCGACCCTGCTTAGCTTCCGAGATCGGACGAGATCGGGCGTGTTCAGGGTGGTATGGCCGTAAGCGAAGGAGCAAGACAGAGGTAAGCCTCTTATACTTTGCCTGGCTCTGCTCTCTGGTGTTTTTTTTCTTTCTTTCATTCTTAATTTCTTTCTTTCTTTTTCTTTCGTTCTTCCTTTCTTTCTTTCTTTCTTTCTTTCTAACTTTCTCTCTATCTTTCTTTCTTTTTTGTCAAGTGAAAGGGCTTCACTAGCATGGGAAACATATGTTTACATTGTCAAAGCAGGTTCTCTCGTGATTGAAAGGGTATCAAATTATTTCAGCAGTGAAAGAGCAAACACCAGCTCGCAAGCACAAAGCGCAACTACAGTTGGGAGAATTATGATGTGGCTCTGCATGTATCTCTTCTCTCTCTTCCCTATTTCCCCATTTCCAACTCATACTTACCTGGCAGGGGAGACACCTTGATCATGGAGGAGGTTCACCCAGGGCGAGGCTCAGCCATTGCACTCAGGCTGTGCTGACCCTTGCGAATTCCCCAAATGTGGGAATCTCGACTGCATAATTTCTGGTAGTGGGGGACTGCGTCCGCGCTCTCCCCTGATTAAAACTGTCTAATGGTATTTCGGTGCTGAAAATAGGACAAAGTGGGCGCCTCGTAAACAGCAGCTCGTGAGCCCCAAGCGCAACTACGGCAGCTGTTAATGAGGATGCGGCTGTGTGTCTATCTCAGCTCTCTCTGCGCCTTGGTTGGGGAAACAGTGCCCCCTATTGCAGAGGCAAGGGACAAAAAGCTTACAGCACCTGGTATTCCCAGGCGGTCTCCCATCCAAGTACTAACCAGGCCCGACCCTGCTTAGCTTCCGAGATCGGACGAGATCGGGCGTGTTCAGGGTGGTATGGCCGTAAGCGAAGGAGCAAGACAGAGGTAAGCCTCTTATACTTTGCCTGGCTCTGCTCTCTGGTGTTTTTTTTCTTTCTTTCATTCTTAATTTCTTTCTTTCTTTTTCTTTCGTTCTTCCTTTCTTTCTTTCTTTCTAACTTTCTCTCTTTTTTGTCAAGTGAAAGGGCTTCACTAGCATGGGAAACATATGTTTACATTGTCAAAGCAGGTTCTCTCGTGATTGAAAGGGTATCAAATTATTTCAGCAGTGAAAGAGCAAACACCAGCTCGCAAGCACAAAGCGCAACTACAGTTGGGAGAATTATGATGTGGCTCTGCATGTATCTCTTCTCTCTCTTCCCTATTTCCCCATTTCCAACTCATACTTACCTGGCAGGGGAGACACCTTGATCATGAAGGAGGTTCACCCAGGGCGAGGCTCAGCCATTGCACTCCGGCTGTGCTGACCCTTGCGAATTCCCCAAATGTGGGAATCTCGACTGCATAATTTCTGGTAGTGGGGGACTGCGTCCGCGCTCTCCCCTGATTAAAACTGTCTAATGGTATTTCGGTGCTGAAAATAGGACAAAGTGGGCGCCTCGTAAACAGCAGCTCGTGAGCCCCAAGCGCAACTACGGCAGCTGTTAATGAGGATGCGGCTGTGTGTCTATCTCAGCTCTCTCTGCGCCTTGGTTGGGGAAACAGTGCCCCCTATTGCAGAGGCAAGGGACAAAAAGCTTACAGCACCTGGTATTCCCAGGCGGTCTCCCATCCAAGTACTAACCAGGCCCGACCCTGCTTAGCTTCCGAGATCGGACGAGATCGGGCGTGTTCAGGGTGGTATGGCCGTAAGCGAAGGAGCAAGACAGAGGTAAGCCTCTTATACTTTGCCTGGCTCTGCTCTCTGGTGTTTTTTTTCTTTCTTTCATTCTTAATTTCTTTCTTTCTTTTTCTTTCGTTCTTCCTTTCTTTCTTTCTTTCTTTCTAACTTTCTCTCTATCTTTCTTTCTTTTTTGTCAAGTGAAAGGGCTTCACTAGCATGGGAAACATATGTTTACATTGTCAAAGCAGGTTCTCTCGTGATTGAAAGGGTATCAAATTATTTCAGCAGTGAAAGAGCAAACACCAGCTCGCAAGCACAAAGCGCAACTACAGTTGGGAGAATTATGATGTGGCTCTGCATGTATCTCTTCTCTCTCTTCCCTATTTCCCCATTTCCAACTCATACTTACCTGGCAGGGGAGACACCTTGATCATGAAGGAGGTTCACCCAGGGCGAGGCTCAGCCATTGCACTCCGGCTGTGCTGACCCTTGCGAATTCCCCAAATGTGGGAATCTCGACTGCATAATTTCTGGTAGTGGGGGACTGCGTCCGCGCTCTCCCCTGATTAAAACTGTCTAATGGTATTTCGGTGCTGAAAATAGGACAAAGTGGGCGCCTCGTAAACAGCAGCTCGTGAGCCCCAAGCGCAACTACGGCAGCTGTTAATGAGGATGCGGCTGTGTGTCTATCTCAGCTCTCTCTGCGCCTTGGTTGGGGAAACAGTGCCCCCTATTGCAGAGGCAAGGGACAAAAAGCTTACAGCACCTGGTATTCCCAGGCGGTCTCCCATCCAAGTACTAACCAGGCCCGACCCTGCTTAGCTTCCGAGATCGGACGAGATCGGGCGTGTTCAGGGTGGTATGGCCGTAAGCGAAGGAGCAAGACAGAGGTAAGCCTCTTATACTTTGCCTGGCTCTGCTCTCTGGTGTTTTTTTTCTTTCTTTC
Organism: Borostomias antarcticus; assembly: GCF_949987555.1. Classification (NCBI taxonomy): domain Eukaryota; kingdom Metazoa; phylum Chordata; class Actinopteri; order Stomiiformes; family Stomiidae; genus Borostomias; species Borostomias antarcticus. The sequence continues at coordinate 7,694,367 of NC_140255.1, read as the reverse complement.
ATTCTTAATTTCTTTCTTTCTTTTTCTTTCGTTCTTCCTTTCTTTCTTTCTTTCTTTCTAACTTTCTCTCTATCTTTCTTTCTTTTTTGTCAAGTGAAAGGGCTTCACTAGCATGGGAAACATATGTTTACATTGTCAAAGCAGGTTCTCTCGTGATTGAAAGGGTATCAAATTATTTCAGCAGTGAAAGAGCAAACACCAGCTCGCAAGCACAAAGCGCAACTACAGTTGGGAGAATTATGATGTGGCTCTGCATGTATCTCTTCTCTCTCTTCCCTATTTCCCCATTTCCAACTCATACTTACCTGGCAGGGGAGACACCTTGATCATGAAGGAGGTTCACCCAGGGCGAGGCTCAGCCATTGCACTCCGGCTGTGCTGACCCTTGCGAATTCCCCAAATGTGGGAATCTCGACTGCATAATTTCTGGTAGTGGGGGACTGCGTCCGCGCTCTCCCCTGATTAAAACTGTCTAATGGTATTTCGGTGCTGAAAATAGGACAAAGTGGGCGCCTCGTAAACAGCAGCTCGTGAGCCCCAAGCGCAACTACGGCAGCTGTTAATGAGGATGCGGCTGTGTGTCTATCTCAGCTCTCTCTGCGCCTTGGTTGGGGAAACAGTGCCCCCTATTGCAGAGGCAAGGGACAAAAAGCTTACAGCACCTGGTATTCCCAGGCGGTCTCCCATCCAAGTACTAACCAGGCCCGACCCTGCTTAGCTTCCGAGATCGGACGAGATCGGGCGTGTTCAGGGTGGTATGGCCGTAAGCGAAGGAGCAAGACAGAGGTAAGCCTCTTATACTTTGCCTGGCTCTGCTCTCTGGTGTTTTTTTTCTTTCTTTCATTCTTAATTTCTTTCTTTCTTTTTCTTTCGTTCTTCCTTTCTTTCTTTCTTTCTTTCTAACTTTCTCTCTATCTTTCTTTCTTTTTTGTCAAGTGAAAGGGCTTCACTAGCATGGGAAACATATGTTTACATTGTCAAAGCAGGTTCTCTCGTGATTGAAAGGGTATCAAATTATTTCAGCAGTGAAAGAGCAAACACCAGCTCGCAAGCACAAAGCGCAACTACAGTTGGGAGAATTATGATGTGGCTCTGCATGTATCTCTTCTCTCTCTTCCCTATTTCCCCATTTCCAACTCATACTTACCTGGCAGGGGAGACACCTTGATCATGAAGGAGGTTCACCCAGGGCGAGGCTCAGCCATTGCACTCCGGCTGTGCTGACCCTTGCGAATTCCCCAAATGTGGGAATCTCGACTGCATAATTTCTGGTAGTGGGGGACTGCGTCCGCGCTCTCCCCTGATTAAAACTGTCTAATGGTATTTCGGTGCTGAAAATAGGACAAAGTGGGCGCCTCGTAAACAGCAGCTCGTGAGCCCCAAGCGCAACTACGGCAGCTGTTAATGAGGATGCGGCTGTGTGTCTATCTCAGCTCTCTCTGCGCCTTGGTTGGGGAAACAGTGCCCCCTATTGCAGAGGCAAGGGACAAAAAGCTTACAGCACCTGGTATTCCCAGGCGGTCTCCCATCCAAGTACTAACCAGGCCCGACCCTGCTTAGCTTCCGAGATCGGACGAGATCGGGCGTGTTCAGGGTGGTATGGCCGTAAGCGAAGGAGCAAGACAGAGGTAAGCCTCTTATACTTTGCCTGGCTCTGCTCTCTGGTGTTTTTTTTCTTTCTTTCATTCTTAATTTCTTTCTTTCTTTTTCTTTCGTTCTTCCTTTCTTTCTTTCTTTCTAACTTTCTCTCTATCTTTCTTTCTTTTTTGTCAAGTGAAAGGGCTTCACTAGCATGGGAAACATATGTTTACATTGTCAAAGCAGGTTCTCTCGTGATTGAAAGGGTATCAAATTATTTCAGCAGTGAAAGAGCAAACACCAGCTCGCAAGCACAAAGCGCAACTACAGTTGGGAGAATTATGATGTGGCTCTGCATGTATCTCTTCTCTCTCTTCCCTATTTCCCCATTTCCAACTCATACTTACCTGGCAGGGGAGACACCTTGATCATGAAGGAGGTTCACCCAGGGCGAGGCTCAGCCATTGCACTCCGGCTGTGCTGACCCTTGCGAATTCCCCAAATGTGGGAATCTCGACTGCATAATTTCTGGTAGTGGGGGACTGCGTCCGCGCTCTCCCCTGATTAAAACTGTCTAATGGTATTTCGGTGCTGAAAATAGGACAAAGTGGGCGCCTCGTAAACAGCAGCTCGTGAGCCCCAAGCGCAACTACGGCAGCTGTTAATGAGGATGCGGCTGTGTGTCTATCTCAGCTCTCTCTGCGCCTTGGTTGGGGAAACAGTGCCCCCTATTGCAGAGGCAAGGGACAAAAAGCTTACAGCACCTGGTATTCCCAGGCGGTCTCCCATCCAAGTACTAACCAGGCCCGACCCTGCTTAGCTTCCGAGATCGGACGAGATCGGGCGTGTTCAGGGTGGTATGGCCGTAAGCGAAGGAGCAAGACAGAGGTAAGCCTCTTATACTTTGCCTGGCTCTGCTCTCTGGTGTTTTTTTTCTTTCTTTCATTCTTAATTTCTTTCTTTCTTTTTCTTTCGTTCTTCCTTTCTTTCTTTCTTTCTTTCTAACTTTCTCTCTATCTTTCTTTCTTTTTTGTCAAGTGAAAGGGCTTCACTAGCATGGGAAACATATGTTTACATTGTCAAAGCAGGTTCTCTCGTGATTGAAAGGGTATCAAATTATTTCAGCAGTGAAAGAGCAAACACCAGCTCGCAAGCACAAAGCGCAACTACAGTTGGGAGAATTATGATGTGGCTCTGCATGTATCTCTTCTCTCTCTTCCCTATTTCCCCATTTCCAACTCATACTTACCTGGCAGGGGAGACACCTTGATCATGAAGGAGGTTCACCCAGGGCGAGGCTCAGCCATTGCACTCCGGCTGTGCTGACCCTTGCGAATTCCCCAAATGTGGGAATCTCGACTGCATAATTTCTGGTAGTGGGGGACTGCGTCCGCGCTCTCCCCTGATTAAAACTGTCTAATGGTATTTCGGTGCTGAAAATAGGACAAAGTGGGCGCCTCGTAAACAGCAGCTCGTGAGCCCCAAGCGCAACTACGGCAGCTGTTAATGAGGATGCGGCTGTGTGTCTATCTCAGCTCTCTCTGCGCCTTGGTTGGGGAAACAGTGCCCCCTATTGCAGAGGCAAGGGACAAAAAGCTTACAGCACCTGGTATTCCCAGGCGGTCTCCCATCCAAGTACTAACCAGGCCCGACCCTGCTTAGCTTCCGAGATCGGACGAGATCGGGCGTGTTCAGGGTGGTATGGCCGTAAGCGAAGGAGCAAGACAGAGGTAAGCCTCTTATACTTTGCCTGGCTCTGCTCTCTGGTGTTTTTTTTCTTTCTTTCATTCTTAATTTCTTTCTTTCTTTTTCTTTCGTTCTTCCTTTCTTTCTTTCTTTCTAACTTTCTCTCTATCTTTCTTTCTTTTTTGTCAAGTGAAAGGGCTTCACTAGCATGGGAAACATATGTTTACATTGTCAAAGCAGGTTCTCTCGTGATTGAAAGGGTATCAAATTATTTCAGCAGTGAAAGAGCAAACACCAGCTCGCAAGCACAAAGCGCAACTACAGTTGGGAGAATTATGATGTGGCTCTGCATGTATCTCTTCTCTCTCTTCCCTATTTCCCCATTTCCAACTCATACTTACCTGGCAGGGGAGACACCTTGATCATGAAGGAGGTTCACCCAGGGCGAGGCTCAGCCATTGCACTCCGGCTGTGCTGACCCTTGCGAATTCCCCAAATGTGGGAATCTCGACTGCATAATTTCTGGTAGTGGGGGACTGCGTCCGCGCTCTCCCCTGATTAAAACTGTCTAATGGTATTTCGGTGCTGAAAATAGGACAAAGTGGGCGCCTCGTAAACAGCAGCTCGTGAGCCCCAAGCGCAACTACGGCAGCTGTTAATGAGGATGCGGCTGTGTGTCTATCTCAGCTCTCTCTGCGCCTTGGTTGGGGAAACAGTGCCCCCTATTGCAGAGGCAAGGGACAAAAAGCTTACAGCACCTGGTATTCCCAGGCGGTCTCCCATCCAAGTACTAACCAGGCCCGACCCTGCTTAGCTTCCGAGATCGGACGAGATCGGGCGTGTTCAGGGTGGTATGGCCGTAAGCGAAGGAGCAAGACAGAGGTAAGCCTCTTATACTTTGCCTGGCTCTGCTCTCTGGTGTTTTTTTTCTTTCTTTCATTCTTAATTTCTTTCTTTCTTTTTCTTTCGTTCTTCCTTTCTTTCTTTCTTTCTTTCTAACTTTCTCTCTATCTTTCTTTCTTTTTTGTCAAGTGAAAGGGCTTCACTAGCATGGGAAACATATGTTTACATTGTCAAAGCAGGTTCTCTCGTGATTGAAAGGGTATCAAATTATTTCAGCAGTGAAAGAGCAAACACCAGCTCGCAAGCACAAAGCGCAACTACAGTTGGGAGAATTATGATGTGGCTCTGCATGTATCTCTTCTCTCTCTTCCCTATTTCCCCATTTCCAACTCATACTTACCTGGCAGGGGAGACACCTTGATCATGAAGGAGGTTCACCCAGGGCGAGGCTCAGCCATTGCACTCCGGCTGTGCTGACCCTTGCGAATTCCCCAAATGTGGGAATCTCGACTGCATAATTTCTGGTAGTGGGGGACTGCGTCCGCGCTCTCCCCTGATTAAAACTGTCTAATGGTATTTCGGTGCTGAAAATAGGACAAAGTGGGCGCCTCGTAAACAGCAGCTCGTGAGCCCCAAGCGCAACTACGGCAGCTGTTAATGAGGATGCGGCTGTGTGTCTATCTCAGCTCTCTCTGCGCCTTGGTTGGGGAAACAGTGCCCCCTATTGCAGAGGCAAGGGACAAAAAGCTTACAACACCTGGTATTCCCAGGCGGTCTCCCATCCAAGTACTAACCAGGCCCGACCCTGCTTAGCTTCCGAGATCGGACGAGATCGGGCGTGTTCAGGGTGGTATGGCCGTAAGCGAAGGAGCAAGACAGAGGTAAGCCTCTTATACTTTGCCTGGCTCTGCTCTCTGGTGTTTTTTTTCTTTCTTTCATTCTTAATTTCTTTCTTTCTTTTTCTTTCGTTCTTCCTTTCTTTCTTTCTTTCTTTCTAACTTTCTCTCTATCTTTCTTTCTTTTTTGTCAAGTGAAAGGGCTTCACTAGCATGGGAAACATATGTTTACATTGTCAAAGCAGGTTCTCTCGTGATTGAAAGGGTATCAAATTATTTCAGCAGTGAAAGAGCAAACACCAGCTCGCAAGCACAAAGCGCAACTACAGTTGGGAGAATTATGATGTGGCTCTGCATGTATCTCTTCTCTCTCTTCCCTATTTCCCCATTTCCAACTCATACTTACCTGGCAGGGGAGACACCTTGATCATGAAGGAGGTTCACCCAGGGCGAGGCTCAGCCATTGCACTCCGGCTGTGCTGACCCTTGCGAATTCCCCAAATGTGGGAATCTCGACTGCATAATTTCTGGTAGTGGGGGACTGCGTCCGCGCTCTCCCCTGATTAAAACTGTCTAATGGTATTTCGGTGCTGAAAATAGGACAAAGTGGGCGCCTCGTAAACAGCAGCTCGTGAGCCCCAAGCGCAACTACGGCAGCTGTTAATGAGGATGCGGCTGTGTGTCTATCTCAGCTCTCTCTGCGCCTTGGTTGGGGAAACAGTGCCCCCTATTGCAGAGGCAAGGGACAAAAAGCTTACAGCACCTGGTATTCCCAGGCGGTCTCCCATCCAAGTACTAACCAGGCCCGACCCTGCTTAGCTTCCGAGATCGGACGAGATCGGGCGTGTTCAGGGTGGTATGGCCGTAAGCGAAGGAGCAAGACAGAGGTAAGCCTCTTATACTTTGCCTGGCTCTGCTCTCTGGTGTTTTTTTTCTTTCTTTCATTCTTAATTTCTTTCTTTCTTTTTCTTTCGTTCTTCCTTTCTTTCTTTCTTTCTAACTTTCTCTCTATCTTTCTTTCTTTTTTGTCAAGTGAAAGGGCTTCACTAGCATGGGAAACATATGTTTACATTGTCAAAGCAGGTTCTCTCGTGATTGAAAGGGTATCAAATTATTTCAGCAGTGAAAGAGCAAACACCAGCTCGCAAGCACAAAGCGCAACTACAGTTGGGAGAATTATGATGTGGCTCTGCATGTATCTCTTCTCTCTCTTCCCTATTTCCCCATTTCCAACTCATACTTACCTGGCAGGGGAGACACCTTGATCATGAAGGAGGTTCACCCAGGGCGAGGCTCAGCCATTGCACTCCGGCTGTGCTGACCCTTGCGAATTCCCCAAATGTGGGAATCTCGACTGCATAATTTCTGGTAGTGGGGGACTGCGTCCGCGCTCTCCCCTGATTAAAACTGTCTAATGGTATTTCGGTGCTGAAAATAGGACAAAGTGGGCGCCTCGTAAACAGCAGCTCGTGAGCCCCAAGCGCAACTACGGCAGCTGTTAATGAGGATGCGGCTGTGTGTCTATCTCAGCTCTCTCTGCGCCTTGGTTGGGGAAACAGTGCCCCCTATTGCAGAGGCAAGGGACAAAAAGCTTACAGCACCTGGTATTCCCAGGCGGTCTCCCATCCAAGTACTAACCAGGCCCGACCCTGCTTAGCTTCCGAGATCGGACGAGATCGGGCGTGTTCAGGGTGGTATGGCCGTAAGCGAAGGAGCAAGACAGAGGTAAGCCTCTTATACTTTGCCTGGCTCTGCTCTCTGGTGTTTTTTTTCTTTCTTTCATTCTTAATTTCTTTCTTTCTTTTTCTTTCGTTCTTCCTTTCTTTCTTTCTTTCTTTCTAACTTTCTCTCTATCTTTCTTTCTTTTTTGTCAAGTGAAAGGGCTTCACTAGCATGGGAAACATATGTTTACATTGTCAAAGCAGGTTCTCTCGTGATTGAAAGGGTATCAAATTATTTCAGCAGTGAAAGAGCAAACACCAGCTCGCAAGCACAAAGCGCAACTACAGTTGGGAGAATTATGATGTGGCTCTGCATGTATCTCTTCTCTCTCTTCCCTATTTCCCCATTTCCAACTCATACTTACCTGGCAGGGGAGACACCTTGATCATGAAGGAGGTTCACCCAGGGCGAGGCTCAGCCATTGCACTCCGGCTGTGCTGACCCTTGCGAATTCCCCAAATGTGGGAATCTCGACTGCATAATTTCTGGTAGTGGGGGACTGCGTCCGCGCTCTCCCCTGATTAAAACTGTCTAATGGTATTTCGGTGCTGAAAATAGGACAAAGTGGGCGCCTCGTAAACAGCAGCTCGTGAGCCCCAAGCGCAACTACGGCAGCTGTTAATGAGGATGCGGCTGTGTGTCTATCTCAGCTCTCTCTGCGCCTTGGTTGGGGAAACAGTGCCCCCTATTGCAGAGGCAAGGGACAAAAAGCTTACAGCACCTGGTATTCCCAGGCGGTCTCCCATCCAAGTACTAACCAGGCCCGACCCTGCTTAGCTTCCGAGATCGGACGAGATCGGGCGTGTTCAGGGTGGTATGGCCGTAAGCGAAGGAGCAAGACAGAGGTAAGCCTCTTATACTTTGCCTGGCTCTGCTCTCTGGTGTTTTTTTTCTTTCTTTCATTCTTAATTTCTTTCTTTCTTTTTCTTTCGTTCTTCCTTTCTTTCTTTCTTTCTTTCTAACTTTCTCTCTATCTTTCTTTCTTTTTTGTCAAGTGAAAGGGCTTCACTAGCATGGGAAACATATGTTTACATTGTCAAAGCAGGTTCTCTCGTGATTGAAAGGGTATCAAATTATTTCAGCAGTGAAAGAGCAAACACCAGCTCGCAAGCACAAAGCGCAACTACAGTTGGGAGAATTATGATGTGGCTCTGCATGTATCTCTTCTCTCTCTTCCCTATTTCCCCATTTCCAACTCATACTTACCTGGCAGGGGAGACACCTTGATCATGAAGGAGGTTCACCCAGGGCGAGGCTCAGCCATTGCACTCCGGCTGTGCTGACCCTTGCGAATTCCCCAAATGTGGGAATCTCGACTGCATAATTTCTGGTAGTGGGGGACTGCGTCCGCGCTCTCCCCTGATTAAAACTGTCTAATGGTATTTCGGTGCTGAAAATAGGACAAAGTGGGCGCCTCGTAAACAGCAGCTCGTGAGCCCCAAGCGCAACTACGGCAGCTGTTAATGAGGATGCGGCTGTGTGTCTATCTCAGCTCTCTCTGCGCCTTGGTTGGGGAAACAGTGCCCCCTATTGCAGAGGCAAGGGACAAAAAGCTTACAGCACCTGGTATTCCCAGGCGGTCTCCCATCCAAGTACTAACCAGGCCCGACCCTGCTTAGCTTCCGAGATCGGACGAGATCGGGCGTGTTCAGGGTGGTATGGCCGTAAGCGAAGGAGCAAGACAGAGGTAAGCCTCTTATACTTTGCCTGGCTCTGCTCTCTGGTGTTTTTTTTCTTTCTTTCATTCTTAATTTCTTTCTTTCTTTTTCTTTCGTTCTTCCTTTCTTTCTTTCTTTCTAACTTTCTCTCTATCTTTCTTTCTTTTTTGTCAAGTGAAAGGGCTTCACTAGCATGGGAAACATATGTTTACATTGTCAAAGCAGGTTCTCTCGTGATTGAAAGGGTATCAAATTATTTCAGCAGTGAAAGAGCAAACACCAGCTCGCAAGCACAAAGCGCAACTACAGTTGGGAGAATTATGATGTGGCTCTGCATGTATCTCTTCTCTCTCTTCCCTATTTCCCCATTTCCAACTCATACTTACCTGGCAGGGGAGACACCTTGATCATGAAGGAGGTTCACCCAGGGCGAGGCTCAGCCATTGCACTCCGGCTGTGCTGACCCTTGCGAATTCCCCAAATGTGGGAATCTCGACTGCATAATTTCTGGTAGTGGGGGACTGCGTCCGCGCTCTCCCCTGATTAAAACTGTCTAATGGTATTTCGGTGCTGAAAATAGGACAAAGTGGGCGCCTCGTAAACAGCAGCTCGTGAGCCCCAAGCGCAACTACGGCAGCTGTTAATGAGGATGCGGCTGTGTGTCTATCTCAGCTCTCTCTGCGCCTTGGTTGGGGAAACAGTGCCCCCTATTGCAGAGGCAAGGGACAAAAAGCTTACAGCACCTGGTATTCCCAGGCGGTCTCCCATCCAAGTACTAACCAGGCCCGACCCTGCTTAGCTTCCGAGATCGGACGAGATCGGGCGTGTTCAGGGTGGTATGGCCGTAAGCGAAGGAGCAAGACAGAGGTAAGCCTCTTATACTTTGCCTGGCTCTGCTCTCTGGTGTTTTTTTTCTTTCTTTCATTCTTAATTTCTTTCTTTCTTTTTCTTTCGTTCTTCCTTTCTTTCTTTCTTTCTTTCTAACTTTCTCTCTATCTTTCTTTCTTTTTTGTCAAGTGAAAGGGCTTCACTAGCATGGGAAACATATGTTTACATTGTCAAAGCAGGTTCTCTCGTGATTGAAAGGGTATCAAATTATTTCAGCAGTGAAAGAGCAAACACCAGCTCGCAAGCACAAAGCGCAACTACAGTTGGGAGAATTATGATGTGGCTCTGCATGTATCTCTTCTCTCTCTTCCCTATTTCCCCATTTCCAACTCATACTTACCTGGCAGGGGAGACACCTTGATCATGAAGGAGGTTCACCCAGGGCGAGGCTCAGCCATTGCACTCCGGCTGTGCTGACCCTTGCGAATTCCCCAAATGTGGGAATCTCGACTGCATAATTTCTGGTAGTGGGGGACTGCGTCCGCGCTCTCCCCTGATTAAAACTGTCTAATGGTATTTCGGTGCTGAAAATAGGACAAAGTGGGCGCCTCGTAAACAGCAGCTCGTGAGCCCCAAGCGCAACTACGGCAGCTGTTAATGAGGATGCGGCTGTGTGTCTATCTCAGCTCTCTCTGCGCCTTGGTTGGGGAAACAGTGCCCCCTATTGCAGAGGCAAGGGACAAAAAGCTTACAGCACCTGGTATTCCCAGGCGGTCTCCCATCCAAGTACTAACCAGGCCCGACCCTGCTTAGCTTCCGAGATCGGACGAGATCGGGCGTGTTCAGGGTGGTATGGCCGTAAGCGAAGGAGCAAGACAGAGGTAAGCCTCTTATACTTTGCCTGGCTCTGCTCTCTGGTGTTTTTTTTCTTTCTTTCATTCTTAATTTCTTTCTTTCTTTTTCTTTCGTTCTTCCTTTCTTTCTTTCTTTCTAACTTTCTCTCTATCTTTCTTTCTTTTTTGTCAAGTGAAAGGGCTTCACTAGCATGGGAAACATATGTTTACATTGTCAAAGCAGGTTCTCTCGTGATTGAAAGGGTATCAAATTATTTCAGCAGTGAAAGAGCAAACACCAGCTCGCAAGCACAAAGCGCAACTACAGTTGGGAGAATTATGATGTGGCTCTGCATGTATCTCTTCTCTCTCTTCCCTATTTCCCCATTTCCAACTCATACTTACCTGGCAGGGGAGACACCTTGATCATGAAGGAGGTTCACCCAGGGCGAGGCTCAGCCATTGCACTCCGGCTGTGCTGACCCTTGCGAATTCCCCAAATGTGGGAATCTCGACTGCATAATTTCTGGTAGTGGGGGACTGCGTCCGCGCTCTCCCCTGATTAAAACTGTCTAATGGTATTTCGGTGCTGAAAATAGGACAAAGTGGGCGCCTCGTAAACAGCAGCTCGTGAGCCCCAAGCGCAACTACGGCAGCTGTTAATGAGGATGCGGCTGTGTGTCTATCTCAGCTCTCTCTGCGCCTTGGTTGGGGAAACAGTGCCCCCTATTGCAGAGGCAAGGGACAAAAAGCTTACAGCACCTGGTATTCCCAGGCGGTCTCCCATCCAAGTACTAACCAGGCCCGACCCTGCTTAGCTTCCGAGATCGGACGAGATCGGGCGTGTTCAGGGTGGTATGGCCGTAAGCGAAGGAGCAAGACAGAGGTAAGCCTCTTATACTTTGCCTGGCTCTGCTCTCTGGTGTTTTTTTTCTTTCTTTCATTCTTAATTTCTTTCTTTCTTTTTCTTTCGTTCTTCCTTTCTTTCTTTCTTTCTAACTTTCTCTCTATCTTTCTTTCTTTTTTGTCAAGTGAAAGGGCTTCACTAGCATGGGAAACATATGTTTACATTGTCAAAGCAGGTTCTCTCGTGATTGAAAGGGTATCAAATTATTTCAGCAGTGAAAGAGCAAACACCAGCTCGCAAGCACAAAGCGCAACTACAGTTGGGAGAATTATGATGTGGCTCTGCATGTATCTCTTCTCTCTCTTCCCTATTTCCCCATTTCCAACTCATACTTACCTGGCAGGGGAGACACCTTGATCATGAAGGAGGTTCACCCAGGGCGAGGCTCAGCCATTACACTCCGGCTGTGCTGACCCTTGCGAATTCCCCAAATGTGGGAATCTCGACTGCATAATTTCTGGTAGTGGGGGACTGCGTCCGCGCTCTCCCCTGATTAAAACTGTCTAATGGTATTTCGGTGCTGAAAATAGGACAAAGTGGGCGCCTCGTAAACAGCAGCTCGTGAGCCCCAAGCGCAACTACGGCAGCTGTTAATGAGGATGCGGCTGTGTGTCTATCTCAGCTCTCTCTGCGCCTTGGTTGGGGAAACAGTGCCCCCTATTGCAGAGGCAAGGGACAAAAAGCTTACAGCACCTGGTATTCCCAGGCGGTCTCCCATCCAAGTACTAACCAGGCCCGACCCTGCTTAGCTTCCGAGATCGGACGAGATCGGGCGTGTTCAGGGTGGTATGGCCGTAAGCGAAGGAGCAAGACAGAGGTAAGCCTCTTATACTTTGCCTGGCTCTGCTCTCTGGTGTTTTTTTTCTTTCTTTCATTCTTAATTTCTTTCTTTCTTTTTCTTTCGTTCTTCCTTTCTTTCTTTCTTTCTAACTTTCTCTCTATCTTTCTTTCTTTTTTGTCAAGTGAAAGGGCTTCACTAGCATGGGAAACATATGTTTACATTGTCAAAGCAGGTTCTCTCGTGATTGAAAGGGTATCAAATTATTTCAGCAGTGAAAGAGCAAACACCAGCTCGCAAGCACAAAGCGCAACTACAGTTGGGAGAATTATGATGTGGCTCTGCATGTATCTCTTCTCTCTCTTCCCTATTTCCCCATTTCCAACTCATACTTACCTGGCAGGGGAGACACCTTGATCATGAAGGAGGTTCACCCAGGGCGAGGCTCAGCCATTGCACTCCGGCTGTGCTGACCCTTGCGAATTCCCCAAATGTGGGAATCTCGACTGCATAATTTCTGGTAGTGGGGGACTGCGTCCGCGCTCTCCCCTGATTAAAACTGTCTAATGGTATTTCGGTGCTGAAAATAGGACAAAGTGGGCGCCTCGTAAACAGCAGCTCGTGAGCCCCAAGCGCAACTACGGCAGCTGTTAATGAGGATGCGGCTGTGTGTCTATCTCAGCTCTCTCTGCGCCTTGGTTGGGGAAACAGTGCCCCCTATTGCAGAGGCAAGGGACAAAAAGCTTACAGCACCTGGTATTCCCAGGCGGTCTCCCATCCAAGTACTAACCAGGCCCGACCCTGCTTAGCTTCCGAGATCGGACGAGATCGGGCGTGTTCAGGGTGGTATGGCCGTAAGCGAAGGAGCAAGACAGAGGTAAGCCTCTTATACTTTGCCTGGCTCTGCTCTCTGGTGTTTTTTTTCTTTCTTTCATTCTTAATTTCTTTCTTTCTTTTTCTTTCGTTCTTCCTTTCTTTCTTTCTTTCTAACTTTCTCTCTATCTTTCTTTCTTTTTTGTCAAGTGAAAGGGCTTCACTAGCATGGGAAACATATGTTTACATTGTCAAAGCAGGTTCTCTCGTGATTGAAAGGGTATCAAATTATTTCAGCAGTGAAAGAGCAAACACCAGCTCGCAAGCACAAAGCGCAACTACAGTTGGGAGAATTATGATGTGGCTCTGCATGTATCTCTTCTCTCTCTTCCCTATTTCCCCATTTCCAACTCATACTTACCTGGCAGGGGAGACACCTTGATCATGAAGGAGGTTCACCCAGGGCGAGGCTCAGCCATTACACTCCGGCTGTGCTGACCCTTGCGAATTCCCCAAATGTGGGAATCTCGACTGCATAATTTCTGGTAGTGGGGGACTGCGTCCGCGCTCTCCCCTGATTAAAACTGTCTAATGGTATTTCGGTGCTGAAAATAGGACAAAGTGGGCGCCTCGTAAACAGCAGCTCGTGAGCCCCAAGCGCAACTACGGCAGCTGTTAATGAGGATGCGGCTGTGTGTCTATCTCAGCTCTCTCTGCGCCTTGGTTGGGGAAACAGTGCCCCCTATTGCAGAGGCAAGGGACAAAAAGCTTACAGCACCTGGTATTCCCAGGCGGTCTCCCATCCAAGTACTAACCAGGCCCGACCCTGCTTAGCTTCCGAGATCGGACGAGATCGGGCGTGTTCAGGGTGGTATGGCCGTAAGCGAAGGAGCAAGACAGAGGTAAGCCTCTTATACTTTGCCTGGCTCTGCTCTCTGGTGTTTTTTTTCTTTCTTTCATTCTTAATTTCTTTCTTTCTTTTTCTTTCGTTCTTCCTTTCTTTCTTTCTTTCTTTCTAACTTTCTCTCTATCTTTCTTTCTTTTTTGTCAAGTGAAAGGGCTTCACTAGCATGGGAAACATATGTTTACATTGTCAAAGCAGGTTCTCTCGTGATTGAAAGGGTATCAAATTATTTCAGCAGTGAAAGAGCAAACACCAGCTCGCAAGCACAAAGCGCAACTACAGTTGGGAGAATTATGATGTGGCTCTGCATGTATCTCTTCTCTCTCTTCCCTATTTCCCCATTTCCAACTCATACTTACCTGGCAGGGGAGACACCTTGATCATGAAGGAGGTTCACCCAGGGCGAGGCTCAGCCATTGCACTCCGGCTGTGCTGACCCTTGCGAATTCCCCAAATGTGGGAATCTCGACTGCATAATTTCTGGTAGTGGGGGACTGCGTCCGCGCTCTCCCCTGATTAAAACTGTCTAATGGTATTTCGGTGCTGAAAATAGGACAAAGTGGGCGCCTCGTAAACAGCAGCTCGTGAGCCCCAAGCGCAACTACGGCAGCTGTTAATGAGGATGCGGCTGTGTGTCTATCTCAGCTCTCTCTGCGCCTTGGTTGGGGAAACAGTGCCCCCTATTGCAGAGGCAAGGGACAAAAAGCTTACAGCACCTGGTATTCCCAGGCGGTCTCCCATCCAAGTACTAACCAGGCCCGACCCTGCTTAGCTTCCGAGATCGGACGAGATCGGGCGTGTTCAGGGTGGTATGGCCGTAAGCGAAGGAGCAAGACAGAGGTAAGCCTCTTATACTTTGCCTGGCTCTGCTCTCTGGTGTTTTTTTTCTTTCTTTCATTCTTAATTTCTTTCTTTCTTTTTCTTTCGTTCTTCCTTTCTTTCTTTCTTTCTAACTTTCTCTCTATCTTTCTTTCTTTTTTGTCAAGTGAAAGGGCTTCACTAGCATGGGAAACATATGTTTACATTGTCAAAGCAGGTTCTCTCGTGATTGAAAGGGTATCAAATTATTTCAGCAGTGAAAGAGCAAACACCAGCTCGCAAGCACAAAGCGCAACTACAGTTGGGAGAATTATGATGTGGCTCTGCATGTATCTCTTCTCTCTCTTCCCTATTTCCCCATTTCCAACTCATACTTACCTGGCAGGGGAGACACCTTGATCATGAAGGAGGTTCACCCAGGGCGAGGCTCAGCCATTGCACTCCGGCTGTGCTGACCCTTGCGAATTCCCCAAATGTGGGAATCTCGACTGCATAATTTCTGGTAGTGGGGGACTGCGTCCGCGCTCTCCCCTGATTAAAACTGTCTAATGGTATTTCGGTGCTGAAAATAGGACAAAGTGGGCGCCTCGTAAACAGCAGCTCGTGAGCCCCAAGCGCAACTACGGCAGCTGTTAATGAGGATGCGGCTGTGTGTCTATCTCAGCTCTCTCTGCGCCTTGGTTGGGGAAACAGTGCCCCCTATTGCAGAGGCAAGGGACAAAAAGCTTACAGCACCTGGTATTCCCAGGCGGTCTCCCATCCAAGTACTAACCAGGCCCGACCCTGCTTAGCTTCCGAGATCGGACGAGATCGGGCGTGTTCAGGGTGGTATGGCCGTAAGCGAAGGAGCAAGACAGAGGTAAGCCTCTTATACTTTGCCTGGCTCTGCTCTCTGGTGTTTTTTTTCTTTCTTTCATTCTTAATTTCTTTCTTTCTTTTTCTTTCGTTCTTCCTTTCTTTCTTTCTTTCTAACTTTCTCTCTATCTTTCTTTCTTTTTTGTCAAGTGAAAGGGCTTCACTAGCATGGGAAACATATGTTTACATTGTCAAAGCAGGTTCTCTCGTGATTGAAAGGGTATCAAATTATTTCAGCAGTGAAAGAGCAAACACCAGCTCGCAAGCACAAAGCGCAACTACAGTTGGGAGAATTATGATGTGGCTCTGCATGTATCTCTTCTCTCTCTTCCCTATTTCCCCATTTCCAACTCATACTTACCTGGCAGGGGAGACACCTTGATCATGAAGGAGGTTCACCCAGGGCGAGGCTCAGCCATTACACTCCGGCTGTGCTGACCCTTGCGAATTCCCCAAATGTGGGAATCTCGACTGCATAATTTCTGGTAGTGGGGGACTGCGTCCGCGCTCTCCCCTGATTAAAACTGTCTAATGGTATTTCGGTGCTGAAAATAGGACAAAGTGGGCGCCTCGTAAACAGCAGCTCGTGAGCCCCAAGCGCAACTACGGCAGCTGTTAATGAGGATGCGGCTGTGTGTCTATCTCAGCTCTCTCTGCGCCTTGGTTGGGGAAACAGTGCCCCCTATTGCAGAGGCAAGGGACAAAAAGCTTACAGCACCTGGTATTCCCAGGCGGTCTCCCATCCAAGTACTAACCAGGCCCGACCCTGCTTAGCTTCCGAGATCGGACGAGATCGGGCGTGTTCAGGGTGGTATGGCCGTAAGCGAAGGAGCAAGACAGAGGTAAGCCTCTTATACTTTGCCTGGCTCTGCTCTCTGGTGTTTTTTTTCTTTCTTTCATTCTTAATTTCTTTCTTTCTTTTTCTTTCGTTCTTCCTTTCTTTCTTTCTTTCTTTCTAACTTTCTCTCTATCTTTCTTTCTTTTTTGTCAAGTGAAAGGGCTTCACTAGCATGGGAAACATATGTTTACATTGTCAAAGCAGGTTCTCTCGTGATTGAAAGGGTATCAAATTATTTCAGCAGTGAAAGAGCAAACACCAGCTCGCAAGCACAAAGCGCAACTACAGTTGGGAGAATTATGATGTGGCTCTGCATGTATCTCTTCTCTCTCTTCCCTATTTCCCCATTTCCAACTCATACTTACCTGGCAGGGGAGACACCTTGATCATGAAGGAGGTTCACCCAGGGCGAGGCTCAGCCATTGCACTCCGGCTGTGCTGACCCTTGCGAATTCCCCAAATGTGGGAATCTCGACTGCATAATTTCTGGTAGTGGGGGACTGCGTCCGCGCTCTCCCCTGATTAAAACTGTCTAATGGTATTTCGGTGCTGAAAATAGGACAAAGTGGGCGCCTCGTAAACAGCAGCTCGTGAGCCCCAAGCGCAACTACGGCAGCTGTTAATGAGGATGCGGCTGTGTGTCTATCTCAGCTCTCTCTGCGCCTTGGTTGGGGAAACAGTGCCCCCTATTGCAGAGGCAAGGGACAAAAAGCTTACAGCACCTGGTATTCCCAGGCGGTCTCCCATCCAAGTACTAACCAGGCCCGACCCTGCTTAGCTTCCGAGATCGGACGAGATCGGGCGTGTTCAGGGTGGTATGGCCGTAAGCGAAGGAGCAAGACAGAGGTAAGCCTCTTATACTTTGCCTGGCTCTGCTCTCTGGTGTTTTTTTTCTTTCTTTCATTCTTAATTTCTTTCTTTCTTTTTCTTTCGTTCTTCCTTTCTTTCTTTCTTTCTAACTTTCTCTCTATCTTTCTTTCTTTTTTGTCAAGTGAAAGGGCTTCACTAGCATGGGAAACATATGTTTACATTGTCAAAGCAGGTTCTCTCGTGATTGAAAGGGTATCAAATTATTTCAGCAGTGAAAGAGCAAACACCAGCTCGCAAGCACAAAGCGCAACTACAGTTGGGAGAATTATGATGTGGCTCTGCATGTATCTCTTCTCTCTCTTCCCTATTTCCCCATTTCCAACTCATACTTACCTGGCAGGGGAGACACCTTGATCATGAAGGAGGTTCACCCAGGGCGAGGCTCAGCCATTGCACTCCGGCTGTGCTGACCCTTGCGAATTCCCCAAATGTGGGAATCTCGACTGCATAATTTCTGGTAGTGGGGGACTGCGTCCGCGCTCTCCCCTGATTAAAACTGTCTAATGGTATTTCGGTGCTGAAAATAGGACAAAGTGGGCGCCTCGTAAACAGCAGCTCGTGAGCCCCAAGCGCAACTACGGCAGCTGTTAATGAGGATGCGGCTGTGTGTCTATCTCAGCTCTCTCTGCGCCTTGGTTGGGGAAACAGTGCCCCCTATTGCAGAGGCAAGGGACAAAAAGCTTACAGCACCTGGTATTCCCAGGCGGTCTCCCATCCAAGTACTAACCAGGCCCGACCCTGCTTAGCTTCCGAGATCGGGCGTGTTCAGGGTGGTATGGCCGTAAGCGAAGGAGCAAGACAGAGGTAAGCCTCTTATACTTTGCCTGGCTCTGCTCTCTGGTGTTTTTTTTCTTTCTTTCATTCTTAATTTCTTTCTTTCTTTTTCTTTCGTTCTTCCTTTCTTTCTTTCTTTCTAACTTTCTCTCTATCTTTCTTTCTTTTTTGTCAAGTGAAAGGGCTTCACTAGCATGGGAAACATATGTTTACATTGTCAAAGCAGGTTCTCTCGTGATTGAAAGGGTATCAAATTATTTCAGCAGTGAAAGAGCAAACACCAGCTCGCAAGCACAAAGCGCAACTACAGTTGGGAGAATTATGATGTGGCTCTGCATGTATCTCTTCTCTCTCTTCCCTATTTCCCCATTTCCAACTCATACTTACCTGGCAGGGGAGACACCTTGATCATGAAGGAGGTTCACCCAGGGCGAGGCTCAGCCATTGCACTCCGGCTGTGCTGACCCTTGCGAATTCCCCAAATGTGGGAATCTCGACTGCATAATTTCTGGTAGTGGGGGACTGCGTCCGCGCTCTCCCCTGATTAAAACTGTCTAATGGTATTTCGGTGCTGAAAATAGGACAAAGTGGGCGCCTCGTAAACAGCAGCTCGTGAGCCCCAAGCGCAACTACGGCAGCTGTTAATGAGGATGCGGCTGTGTGTCTATCTCAGCTCTCTCTGCGCCTTGGTTGGGGAAACAGTGCCCCCTATTGCAGAGGCAAGGGACAAAAAGCTTACAGCACCTGGTATTCCCAGGCGGTCTCCCATCCAAGTACTAACCAGGCCCGACCCTGCTTAGCTTCCGAGATCGGACGAGATCGGGCGTGTTCAGGGTGGTATGGCCGTAAGCGAAGGAGCAAGACAGAGGTAAGCCTCTTATACTTTGCCTGGCTCTGCTCTCTGGTGTTTTTTTTCTTTCTTTCATTCTTAATTTCTTTCTTTCTTTTTCTTTCGTTCTTCCTTTCTTTCTTTCTTTCTTTCTAACTTTCTCTCTATCTTTCTTTCTTTTTTGTCAAGTGAAAGGGCTTCACTAGCATGGGAAACATATGTTTACATTGTCAAAGCAGGTTCTCTCGTGATTGAAAGGGTATCAAATTATTTCAGCAGTGAAAGAGCAAACACCAGCTCGCAAGCACAAAGCGCAACTACAGTTGGGAGAATTATGATGTGGCTCTGCATGTATCTCTTCTCTCTCTTCCCTATTTCCCCATTTCCAACTCATACTTACCTGGCAGGGGAGACACCTTGATCATGAAGGAGGTTCACCCAGGGCGAGGCTCAGCCATTGCACTCCGGCTGTGCTGACCCTTGCGAATTCCCCAAATGTGGGAATCTCGACTGCATAATTTCTGGTAGTGGGGGACTGCGTCCGCGCTCTCCCCTGATTAAAACTGTCTAATGGTATTTCGGTGCTGAAAATAGGACAAAGTGGGCGCCTCGTAAACAGCAGCTCGTGAGCCCCAAGCGCAACTACGGCAGCTGTTAATGAGGATGCGGCTGTGTGTCTATCTCAGCTCTCTCTGCGCCTTGGTTGGGGAAACAGTGCCCCCTATTGCAGAGGCAAGGGACAAAAAGCTTACAGCACCTGGTATTCCCAGGCGGTCTCCCATCCAAGTACTAACCAGGCCCGACCCTGCTTAGCTTCCGAGATCGGACGAGATCGGGCGTGTTCAGGGTGGTATGGCCGTAAGCGAAGGAGCAAGACAGAGGTAAGCCTCTTATACTTTGCCTGGCTCTGCTCTCTGGTGTTTTTTTTCTTTCTTTCATTCTTAATTTCTTTCTTTCTTTTTCTTTCGTTCTTCCTTTCTTTCTTTCTTTCTTTCTAACTTTCTCTCTATCTTTCTTTCTTTTTTGTCAAGTGAAAGGGCTTCACTAGCATGGGAAACATATGTTTACATTGTCAAAGCAGGTTCTCTCGTGATTGAAAGGGTATCAAATTATTTCAGCAGTGAAAGAGCAAACACCAGCTCGCAAGCACAAAGCGCAACTACAGTTGGGAGAATTATGATGTGGCTCTGCATGTATCTCTTCTCTCTCTTCCCTATTTCCCCATTTCCAACTCATACTTACCTGGCAGGGGAGACACCTTGATCATGAAGGAGGTTCACCCAGGGCGAGGCTCAGCCATTGCACTCCGGCTGTGCTGACCCTTGCGAATTCCCCAAATGTGGGAATCTCGACTGCATAATTTCTGGTAGTGGGGGACTGCGTCCGCGCTCTCCCCTGATTAAAACTGTCTAATGGTATTTCGGTGCTGAAAATAGGACAAAGTGGGCGCCTCGTAAACAGCAGCTCGTGAGCCCCAAGCGCAACTACGGCAGCTGTTAATGAGGATGCGGCTGTGTGTCTATCTCAGCGCCTTGGTTGGGGAAACAGTGCCCCCTATTGCAGAGGCAAGGGACAAAAAGCTTACAGCACCTGGTATTCCCAGGCGGTCTCCCATCCAAGTACTAACCAGGCCCGACCCTGCTTAGCTTCCGAGATCGGACGAGATCGGGCGTGTTCAGGGTGGTATGGCCGTAAGCGAAGGAGCAAGACAGAGGTAAGCCTCTTATACTTTGCCTGGCTCTGCTCTCTGGTGTTTTTTTTCTTTCTTTCATTCTTAATTTCTTTCTTTCTTTTTCTTTCGTTCTTCCTTTCTTTCTTTCTTTCTTTCTTTCTAACTTTCTCTCTATCTTTCTTTCTTTTTTGTCAAGTGAAAGGGCTTCACTAGCATGGGAAACATATGTTTACATTGTCAAAGCAGGTTCTCTCGTGATTGAAAGGGTATCAAATTATTTCAGCAGTGAAAGAGCAAACACCAGCTCGCAAGCACAAAGCGCAACTACAGTTGGGAGAATTATGATGTGGCTCTGCATGTATCTCTTCTCTCTCTTCCCTATTTCCCCATTTCCAACTCATACTTACCTGGCAGGGGAGACACCTTGATCATGGAGGAGGTTCACCCAGGGCGAGGCTCAGCCATTGCACTCCGGCTGTGCTGACCCTTGCGAATTCCCCAAATGTGGGAATCTCGACTGCATAATTTCTGGTAGTGGGGGACTGCGTCCGCGCTCTCCCCTGATTAAAACTGTCTAATGGTATTTCGGTGCTGAAAATAGGACAAAGTGGGCGCCTCGTAAACAGCAGCTCGTGAGCCCCAAGCGCAACTACGGCAGCTGTTAATGAGGATGCGGCTGTGTGTCTATCTCAGCTCTCTCTGCGCCTTGGTTGGGGAAACAGTGCCCCCTATTGCAGAGGCAAGGGCCAAAAAGCTTACAGCACCTGGTATTCCCAGGCGGTCTCCCATCCAAGTACTAACCAGGCCCGACCCTGCTTAGCTTCCGAGATCGGACGAGATCGGGCGTGTTCAGGGTGGTATGGCCGTAAGCGAAGGAGCAAGACAGAGGTAAGCCTCTTATACTTTGCCTGGCTCTGCTCTCTGGTGTTTTTTTTCTTTCTTTCATTCTTAATTTCTTTCTTTCTTTTTCTTTCGTTCTTCCTTTCTTTCTTTCTTTCTTTCTAACTTTCTCTCTATCTTTCTTTCTTTTTTGTTAAGTGAAAGGGCTTCACTAGCATGGGAAACATATGTTTACATTGTCAAAGCAGGTTCTCTCGTGATTGAAAGGGTATCAAATTATTTCAGCAGTGAAAGAGCAAACACCAGCTCGCAAGCACAAAGCGCAACTACAGTTGGGAGAATTATGATGTGGCTCTGCATGTATCTCTTCTCTCTCTTCCCTATTTCCCCATTTCCAACTCATACTTACCTGGCAGGGGAGACACCTTGATCATGAAGGAGGTTCACCCAGGGCGAGGCTCAGCCATTGCACTCCGGCTGTGCTGACCCTTGCGAATTCCCCAAATGTGGGAATCTCGACTGCATAATTTCTGGTAGTGGGGGACTGCGTCCGCGCTCTCCCCTGATTAAAACTGTCTAATGGTATTTCGGTGCTGAAAATAGGACAAAGTGGGCGCCTCGTAAACAGCAGCTCGTGAGCCCCAAGCGCAACTACGGCAGCTGTTAATGAGGATGCGGCTGTGTGTCTATCTCAGCTCTCTCTGCGCCTTGGTTGGGGAAACAGTGCCCCCTATTGCAGAGGCAAGGGACAAAAAGCTTACAGCACCTGGTATTCCCAGGCGGTCTCCCATCCAAGTACTAACCAGGCCCGACCCTGCTTAGCTTCCGAGATCGGACGAGATCGGGCGTGTTCAGGGTGGTATGGCCGTAAGCGAAGGAGCAAGACAGAGGTAAGCCTCTTATACTTTGCCTGGCTCTGCTCTCTGGTGTTTTTTTTCTTTCTTTCATTCTTAATTTCTTTCTTTCTTTTTCTTTCGTTCTTCCTTTCTTTCTTTCTTTCTTTCTAACTTTCTCTCTATCTTTCTTTCTTTTTTGTCAAGTGAAAGGGCTTCACTAGCATGGGAAACATATGTTTACATTGTCAAAGCAGGTTCTCTCGTGATTGAAAGGGTATCAAATTATTTCAGCAGTGAAAGAGCAAACACCAGCTCGCAAGCACAAAGCGCAACTACAGTTGGGAGAATTATGATGTGGCTCTGCATGTATCTCTTCTCTCTCTTCCCTATTTCCCCATTTCCAACTCATACTTACCTGGCAGGGGAGACACCTTGATCATGAAGGAGGTTCACCCAGGGCGAGGCTCAGCCATTGCACTCCGGCTGTGCTGACCCTTGCGAATTCCCCAAATGTGGGAATCTCGACTGCATTATTTCTGGTAGTGGGGGACTGCGTCCGCGCTCTCCCCTGATTAAAACTGTCTAATGGTATTTCGGTGCTGAAAATAGGACAAAGTGGGCGCCTCGTAAACAGCAGCTCGTGAGCCCCAAGCGCAACTACGGCAGCTGTTAATGAGGATGCGGCTGTGTGTCTATCTCAGCTCTCTCTGCGCCTTGGTTGGGGAAACAGTGCCCCCTATTGCAGAGGCAAGGGACAAAAAGCTTACAGCACCTGGTATTCCCAGGCGGTCTCCCATCCAAGTACTAACCAGGCCCGACCCTGCTTAGCTTCCGAGATCGGACGAGATCGGGCGTGTTCAGGGTGGTATGGCCGTAAGCGAAGGAGCAAGACAGAGGTAAGCCTCTTATACTTTGCCTGGCTCTGCTCTCTGGTGTTTTTTTTCTTTCTTTCATTCTTAATTTCTTTCTTTCTTTTTCTTTCTTTCTTCCTTTCTTTCTTTCTTTCTAACTTTCTCTCTATCTTTCTTTCTTTTTTGTCAAGTGAAAGGGCTTCACTAGCATGGGAAACATATGTTTACATTGTCAAAGCAGGTTCTCTCGTGATTGAAAGGGTATCAAATTATTTCAGCAGTGAAAGAGCAAACACCAGCTCGCAAGCACAAAGCGCAACTACAGTTGGGAGAATTATGATGTGGCTCTGCATGTATCTCTTCTCTCTCTTCCCTATTTCCCCATTTCCAACTCATACTTACCTGGCAGGGGAGACACCTTGATCATGGAGGAGGTTCACCCAGGGCGAGGCTCAGCCATTGCACTCCGGCTGTGCTGACCCTTGCGAATTCCCCAAATGTGGGAATCTCGACTGCATAATTTCTGGTAGTGGGGGACTGCGTCCGCGCTCTCCCCTGATTAAAACTGTCTAATGGTATTTCGGTGCTGAAAATAGGACAAAGTGGGCGCCTCGTAAACAGCAGCTCGTGAGCCCCAAGCGCAACTACGGCAGCTGTTAATGAGGATGCGGCTGTGTGTCTATCTCAGCTCTCTCTGCGCCTTGGTTGGGGAAACAGTGCCCCCTATTGCAGAGGCAAGGGCCAAAAAGCTTCAGCACCTGGTATTCCCAGGCGGTCTCCCATCCAAGTACTAACCAGGCCCGACCCTGCTTAGCTTCCGAGATCGGACGAGATCGGGCGTGTTCAGGGTGGTATGGCCGTAAGCGAAGGAGCAGGACAGAATTAAGCCTCTTATACTTTGCCTGGCTCTGCTCTCTGGTGTTTTTTTTCTTTCTTTCATTCTTAATTTCTTTCTTTCTTTTTCTTTCTTTCTTTCTTTCTTTCTTTCTTTCTAACTTTCTCTCTATCTTTCTTTCTTTTTTGTCAAGTGAAAGGGCTTCACTAGCATGGGAAACATATGTTTACATTGTCAAAGCAGGTTCTCTCGTGATTGAAAGGGTATCAAATTATTTCAGCAGTGAAAGAGCAAACACCAGCTCGCAAGCACAAAGCGCAACTACAGTTGGGAGAATTATGATGTGGCTCTGCATGTATCTCTTCTCTCTCTTCCCTATTTCCAACTCATACTTACCTGGCAGGGGAGACACCTTGATCATGGTTCACCCAGGGCGAGGCTCAGCCATTGCAATGTGATGCCTCTGTAGTTGGCAAGCACACACCCTTTTGTCCCCTTTTTTGAATATTGGGACCACCACCACAGTCTGCCACTCCTTTGGCACTGACCCGGACTTCCAGGCAATGTTAAAGAGGCGTGTCAACCAAGACAGCCTCTCAACACCCAGTGCCTTCAACATTTCTGGATGGATCTCATCAGTCCCTGGGGCTTTGCCACTGTGTGACACAATCGGACGGCTTCCATGACCACCCGCATTCCCAGCCGCAGCTTTAGCAATGGAGGCTTTGAACACCGACCACTCGTGTTCGATGTCTCCAATCTCCACAGGGATGCCTGAGAAGCTCCGCCGGAGGTGGCAGTTGAACTCTCTCCGCTCTTCCTCCAGACGTTCCCAGTTCACCCGCACTACACACTTGGGTTTTTCATTTCTGTCCAAAGGCTTCCCCCACCATCGAACCCAGCTCACCACCAGATGGTGATCAGTGGACAGCTTTGCCCCTCTCTTCCAACAAGACACACGGCCTCAGATCAGATGATATGATAACAAAATCGATCATCGACTTTCAGCCTAAGGTGTTCTGATGCCAGGTGTACTTGTGGGCATCCTTGTGTTCGAAAATGGTGTTTGTTATGGACAAACCGTGACTAACACAGAAGTCCAACAACAAAGCACCACTCGGGTTCAGATCATGGTGGCCATGCCTCCCAATCATGACCCTCCAAATGTCTCCATTATTGCCCACATGTGCATTGAAGTCCCCCAATAGGACAGTGGAGTCCCCTGCAGGAGCCCCATATAGGACTCCACGTAGGGTCTGCAAGAAGGCCGAATACTCTGAACTGCTGTTTTGTGCATATGCACAAACCACAGTCAGAGTTCTCCCCCTCCGCAGCCCTAAGGCGCAGGGAAGAGCACCTCCCAATAGAGTTCCTCCCAATAGCTGAGGTCCGCCT
Organism: Borostomias antarcticus; assembly: GCF_949987555.1. Lineage (NCBI taxonomy): Eukaryota > Metazoa > Chordata > Actinopteri > Stomiiformes > Stomiidae > Borostomias > Borostomias antarcticus. The sequence goes on along the minus strand of NC_140255.1, from coordinate 7,669,567 downwards.
CCAACAACCTCGGTACCCGCACCGTCTGTGTCTCACAGGATCTAGACGGAGCCATGCGAACCACCTTTCAGTGCATCTCATTCATTCATTCATATACATACATACATTCAGATTCATGCTCTACAACATCAGGAGGATTCGCCCTTTCCTCACTAATGAAACGGCGCAGGTACTCATCCAGGCCCTGGTCATCTCCCGCCTGGACTACTGCAACTCCCTCCTCGCGGGGGCACCGGCGTCAGCCATTAAACCTCTGGAACTTGTCCAGAAAGCTGCTGCTCGCCTGGTGTTCAACCACCCCAAATTCTCCCACACAACTTCCCTCCTCCGTTCCCTACACTGGCTCCCTGTAGCGGCTCGCATCCAGTTTAAAACTCTGGCGCTAACCTACAGGGCAATGAAAGGAACAGCCCCCTCCTACCTCCAGGCCATGGTCCAACCCTACACCCCCTCCCGACCGCTACGCTCTGCTACCTCAGGGCGACTGGTTGCCCTGTCACTCCGAGGCTCCTGCGGTCGATCGACACGGTCACGGCTCTTCTCTGTCCTGGCCCCGCAGTGGTGGAATGAACTGCCCACTGATGTCAGGACAGCAGAGTCGCTGCCCATCTTTCGTCGCAGGCTCAAAACGCATCTCTTCAAGAAGTACTACAACAATCCTCCCACCTAAGCACTTACTGTATTATATTATATTGCACTGTACTTTAGATTGTGATTCTTGCACTTTGCCTTCAGCACTAGATTATGCTCTTAGTCACTTGTTTTAGAAAGAAGATGCACTTGTGACTTCTGGCAAGTAGTAGTACATTGGCTCTTCGTACGTTAAATGCAATTATTGTGAGTCGCTTTGGATAAAAGCGTCTGCTAAATGACTGTAATGTAAAAAAAGAAAAAAATGACTGTAATCTCAGGTGCCGCAGACCCAGTGATATCACCACATGAGCTGCTGCCATGAAAAGCCCAGACCTGCAGAGATGGACGGACAACGCTGAGACTCTAGCGATTCTCTCTTGGATCGGACAGACACGCTGTCATGGTGCCCATGTCCAGATTGATACCTAAGTAAACTGAAGTAAACAATCTGATGGGCCGGCCATAGAGCGCTCTTTTCCCAGATGTCTCACCACCGTGGCAGTGTGCATCAAAGCCAGAAGAGGCGACGGAGCCAGAACCAGCAGGTCATCCAGGTACACAAGGATCCTGATGCCCTACCGGCATAGTGATCGCAATGCCGTCTCAGTGCTGGAGAAGGTCCTGAGGGTGAGCGCATATCCAAACAAGAGTCTGGTATATTGGTACGCCACTCCCTGGAAGGCAAAACGCAAATACATCTGATGCCGAGAAGTTATCAACACGTGGAAGTAAGTGTCTTTCATGTCTATACTGATGCAAAAATCACTGGGAAGGAGCGTTTCTAGCATTTGCCGCACCGTAAGCATGTGAAATTTCAATTTTGCTTCCGCCTTGTTAAAAAGGCGGAGCTCCAAAATTGCTCTTGTGCCTCCCGTCTTCTTGGGCATAAGGAAGTAATGGGAATAATACCCCTTGTTCCTCTGCTCCAATGGGACCACAGTCACCGCTCCCTTCGATAAAAGCTCTGCAATCTCTGCTGACAGCTCCGACTTGATTGGGGCGCGGTATCACTGTCCCCACAATGCCCGTGAAGGGTGGAAAGGGGCAGCGAAACTGAATGGAATACTCCTCCATCAGAACACGCTGTAACCAGCTGTCCAGGAGGCACTTCTCCTGCCAGACTGTTAAGCGGTTTGAGAGAAGCTGTGCCGGAGATCGTGGCATCAGATAAAGGAATCTGTTGTAATTTGACTTGGCCCTGACCGCCATCGGACAGCGGAGGAACTCTGGTGTTCTGGTCCAAGGCGGGACTTCCTCGAAAGGGACACGAAAAATCCCCACAAGAAGTTCCAAGTCCCAATTCAGTATAAGGGTGAATGGCATTCCTGCCAAGAAGCACTTCATTCATAGAATGAGGAAGTGAGTCTACAGCGTCAGCATTACTTACAACCCGCCTTCGATTTGCCCATTCAGACAAAGCGGCGGTGTCTCGTAATTCCCGGAATCTCATCTCAATTTGCATATCCAGCCTTCGTCTGCTCAGTGCTCGACACTGCTAGTGAAGTTAGAGAGCAGTGGGACCCAGACAGTTCACGACCACAATGCTCAATGGCAGCGCGCAAGCTAGCCAGCACATGCATGTTGAGAGAGGGAGAAAGCGTCACTTTCATTCTCTACATTTTCAGGGAAACTTAATCTCATTTGCAAACTGAGGGGCGAATTCACTAAAGCAAATTGCGCCCGCTAATTGCACCATTACATTGCGCGTCAGTTGCGCCAGCTATGTGCTCCGTTTTAAAAACCTATTCACTAAAGACATTGCGCTAATAATATCCCAGCGCAAACACGCCCATTCGGTGTTTGCGGCTGAGTGCAATTTGTTGCTGATATAGGAAATGACTATAAATACTGCGCATACAGCGCATACAACTCGTATGCATATCATTGGACGATGGCAGACAGAAAAAGAAAGATACGATTTTCAGACAGCGAACTTGAAGGCCTCAGGTTCAAAAACATGTCTCACAGCTTTCCGCAAAAAATATCACGACTGCAGCAAAAAATGTGTCATTTGTGTGTGTAAACGCGGAAGACTGCAAACGGAGGTGGAATGATTTGAAAAGACGAACAAAGGAAAAATTGTCATTTTATGTTATGCAAGTTGCAGCACGATGATCTGGCCTACTTTTGGGGGAGTGTATAACATTGCCCCACCGGTACGATCTAGGCATCTAAACGGCTTTTCAGGATTCCAAATGTGCACTCAATCACACCGCGCGTCCTGATGTGAGCCCAGTTGTACATCGCCTCTCCAACGTTGGAAGGATTACGCACGGGAGTCATCATCCATGGCTGAAGATGATACCTGCCGTCACCTATGATACAGAAGCAAAATATTTTCAAGACCATTCAAATAAAAAAAATATTGTGTAGGCTATGTTTTTATTTATTTATACCTTATATCGGCCCCCAGCCGTTCAATGAACAGCTATAGGGAATGCGCAGTTTCGCGTATAGACTATTATACGCACAGTTTCGTGCTATGTAGGCTATTATAAATAAGTATTATTCATTGGGGGAGCTTGGACTCGCTGGGGACGGGTGGAGAGACGCATAGTCAACTGAGCCTCCCCAGACGCGACTTCATCCTCCAGTTGGCTGAAGAGCTGCGCGCTCTGGTGTCCAAACAGCTACCGCGGTGGTTCTAGTGTTAAATCAAAAAGTGACCTTCTTCTAAATATTCTCTCACGAACAACATGCCTGGCGTTGCGATGCCTTCGCCTCGCAACAATCACTGCTGCCATGATCAGCGGACAGGCTGGCCGCGACACACCCCTTGCGCTTAAATACCACCACGTCTCTGAAAACGCAATTAATTTCACTTTAACTGCGTGAGGCAATTTGCGCCGATCTTTGTGAATTGGGCGGGTTTTGCAATAATGTTCATTTGCATAGAAAGGGGAACATTCTCCGCCCATATTACCTAATTTAAATATGAGCTAATAACACCGGCGCAGAGAAACGCAATGACGAACGCAACGCAGTTAACACCGTATTTCACCCTTTGCGAGGGCTTTGTGAATAGCAAACATAATTTTTGACTTATTTGCACAGGCTTTGCGTCAGGAAAAGCTGCGCAATCCTTTAGTGAATTCGCCCCTGAGTGTCAACAATGACACGCAGAGTAACTATGAGCGTTAGCTAGTTGATTAATGCATGCAGGCCCGTAGCCAGCCTTGTGGAAGGGAGGGGTTCTTTTTTTTTTAAAAGAGGACCTTATTGCTAATTTTATTGTCAGGCGAGTCGTTGACGGGGCGGGGTTGCTAGCAGGTATTTTCTATTTTGATTGTTGCGCAAGTTGTTGACGGGGGGGGGGGACTTTTGCCCTTAACTCTGGACCTTTGATCGTGAGGGGGGGTTCGTTCGATCAGGGCGCAGGGGCACAGGGGCGTGTATGTTTTTTTTTCTTCAGTTAATTGTAGCTGGCTATAGGTTTCACAAGCCAATAGGAGCTAGCCCTGTAGGGAGGAGCTCCACAAAACAGAACCAGTTTAAACTAGTATATTCATGAAGGATAGTCTCTCCATGGGTGAAACCAGTTTAAAGGACAATGCTCGTTTTTGACAACCTGGAACTTATTTACGACATATTATAAGACGTTTGACTCACCGAGATCACTTTGGTGTAGTTCGGAGGCATGTAGAAGAAATTTAAAATCCAGCGCGAGCCAGTATATCCATGTAATGGCGGTGGTCGGGGCTGTAATATGATCTTTACATGCCACTGTAATATGATCTTTAGAAATGTCTTTAGACACGAAATAGCTTCCTCACTTGCTCCAGCACGCATGCGCACAGCGTGCTGGAGCAACGATTGCGCGCTGTGCGAATGCGTGCTGGAGCAAGTGAGGAAGCTATTTCATTTCAAAAGACGTTTCTAAAGATCATGGCATGTGAAAACCACAACAGGCCTATGCTCTATGTAAGCACAACAAGACAGATTGATGAAAACAACCGTTTCGCGGCAGAAAATAGATTTTTAGAAACTGCATTCTAAGTGCCCCGACCACCGCCATTACATGGCTATACTGATTTTGAATTTCTTCTACATTCCTCCGAACTACACCAAAGTGATCTCGGTGAGTCAAACGTCTTATAATATGTCGTAAATAAGGTCCAGGTTGTCAAAAACGAGCATTGTCCTTTAAAGTAGTATATTCATGAAGGATACTCTTTGAGTTTTTATTCAAGAGTGACATTTTGTTAGAAGAACAACAAAGTTAACATTCTCTCCATTTTTATCATCACTCTCAAGGTTTCTATGTCCATTCCTCTCTACTCCTCCCCATTATCTGTCTCTGTCTCTCTCTCTCTCTCTTTCTCTCTCTATATATCAGGTACAACCATCTCTCCATCATACAACTGTAATGTTTCTATTTCCCTCATTGATCTCAGTGGACGTTTCAGTCTCTGAATACTGGCTGACCGTGTGTGTGTGTGTGTGTATGTGTGTGTGTGTGTGGTGTGTGTGAGTGTGTGTGTTTGGCGTGTGTGTGTGTGTGTGTGTGTGTGTGTGGTGTGTGTGTGTGTGTTTGGTGTGTGTGTGTGTGTGTGTGTGTGTGTGTGTGTGTGTGTGTGTGTGTGTGTGTGTGTGTGCACGCGTGTGTGCGCGCGGGCGTGTGTGTGTTCCAGTAATCCATATGATCATAGGGGTGTGTGTGAGCTTGGTGCCGTCAGTCTTCCTGGTCCTCCTCTACCGACGTATGAGCAGCAAGACCCAAAGTGAGAGACTAGTACACACACACATATGGTAATTGACTTAACTTCAACTGCGAGACATGTTTAGATTCTGAACTGGTGAAATTGTAACAGACCCCACCCCACCACTGTGTTAGTACTAGTTTATAGAAAGACAGAGCTTGTATTTTATAGAAAGACTTCCTCTGTTATACAAACTCCCTGTCTCCTTATATAATTATTTCCTAAGAGAGGTGAGATCGGACCAGAGAGGAGGTGCCCTCTGCTGTCTGTTACTAGAATGACATCACCTCAGACTATGAACCACACACATTCACACGTACTGTATAACTATATTACTGTATGCCTAAATCTGTCAGTTCTCTAGTTATAGTAGTGTGTGTTCCACAGAGCCAGTCTCCTCCGGTACTCAGAGCTCCAGCAGACTGAACACACACACAGGAAACTCTGGAGAGAGAACGGGGATGATATGATTTTGGGGAAGTTCAGTTGTAACCCCCCAACCTCCTCCTAACCGTTCCATTATCAGACTTGGACCCCCAGCCCCTGTCACTTGTCACTTTACATTGGCTAGATTTTATAATTCTATAGTCAGTTATTTATAGTAGTTTTTACGTTTCATGTGTCTATTGTGTATACTTTCATGTGTCCATTGCTATTGTTGCATTGTGTGCACCATGTATAGTATGTTTATGACTCTTGATTTTATTCTGCACCGCTATTCTGCACCTGAATTTCCCCCATAGGGATTATTGAAGTCAATGTTATGTTATCTCATCTTATCCACCATCAATCATTTGTGGACAGACTTATGTGTTTTTATTCTTTCAGGTGAGTCGGGATTATGAGAATGACTCTGCGGCAAACGCTGTTGTGTTCAACCGTAAAAACCATGATGTCTACCAAAGTCTGGACCCCCAATCTACCAACCAGGACTCTCTCTACCAAAGTCTGGACCCCCAATCTACCAACCAGGACTCTCTCTACCAAAGCCTGGACCCCAAAACTACCAATCAGGACTCTCTCTACCAAAGTCTGGACCCCCAATCTACCAACCAGGACTCTCTCTACCAAAGTCGGCACCTCCAAATTGGACCCTGAAGTAAGATTTGACCGTCATACTGGTGCTGATAGTGCCGCCAGAACCAAGGTGAGAACACATACTATTCTGTTTTTTGTTCACTTAAAGACTTCATATTCTTTACTGTAGTATCTTTCCCACCTCAGTCAGACAGATGAAAGGTAGAGTGGAAGTCAGAGTAGGGGGAGGACAGCAGAGTTGATGCCTTGACTGGGTTTGTATAAATAAATATATATTCTTTACTAAAGTATTGGATCTTACATATAAACGTATAAACGTTTTCTTTATTTAAATATACATTATTTACTAGAGTATTGCATCTTACATTGGTATAAACGTGTTTTTTTTTTTTTTAAAGATCTTACATTGTTAGTTTTACATCTTAAACTGATTTTTGGAGACCAACAGGAATGTGTTGGAAAGGAAAAAAAAACTATTTTATACTTTGTGTTTGGTCATGATTTAATAAAAAACGTTGATATGACTGGTACATTGTGTTCTGTAAATCTGTAAATATAATCACTTTGTATGACTGGAACATAGTATTATATACAACATGACACATAAATGACATACGGTACAGCATATTTTGACTTTAATGAAGGCAAGATGGACATGATCATGATGGGGTCATGATTCAACCACATCAGATGATTTGATCTTGTTCTCATACTCTGAATCTGTGCAGTATGATGTCACACCACTAGAGGGAAGAAAACACCCAACTACTTACTGTCTGTTTCCAGGGCAACACACCTAAATGTGGGAGGTAAGGAAGTTATGGATTTCAGTATTAATCTTTACTACTAGGTGGTATTCATAACAACTATCTAATTGTCTTGTGTTTGCTATCCCAACTCAGAACATAAAGTTTAGTTTGGTTGGTATATAATATACATTGCTTGGAAATCCCTAGAAAATCATCCCTTCTTGCTATTGTGTAGAACAATTTAAATCTACATTGTAGAATTTTTTAGAATTTTCTGTCATATGTTTGTATTAAATACATAAAGTGATTGTGGTATGAAGTTGTCTTCGTAGGATGAAATACTATAGATTTGGTTTTTTTTTTAAATACAGTCACACCTTACAATCCATTTCCATTACAATAAGAAGTTTATTTAAAATATTTAAAAGATCATTTTGCAACAATCTGGTTTAATGTCAGCATTAAAGATTCATGTTATCATTACAAGTCACCATGGTTGTGGTGAGAGAAAGAATATAAAGTCATGTTTACTTCAAGTAATGTAGGTGAGAGTATGATCAATGTGATCTGTGTTCATCGAACCAGCCTGGAGAGTAAAGACAACAGACAAGCGACCTTTGACCTCTTCATCACGACCAGACCAGACACCATTTTGGGTCGTCTGTTGGTGGCAGCTGACCTTTGCAGCCATGGCCAGGTGTGAGGGTGGAGAGGGGGGCAGGGCAGCCCAGTGCAGTGCACCAGTCCTGGGGGCTGACAGGTACTCCTCTACCCGACCTATCTGGAGCCCCTGCTCTGGGCCCCGACTTTTAAGTGTGTGTGTGTGTGTGTGTGTGTGTGTGTGTGTGTGTGTGTGTGTGTGTGTGTGTGTGTGTGTGTGTGTGTGTGTGTGTGTTTTTGTTCACCTTCAGCTCCAAGCAGTTCCTCCCATGGTATCCGCCCCAAATTGTCAATCAGATTTTCATCGAGCTCGCAGAATTTAACTTCGAGCAAGAGAGGCCGAGTCCCACGCGCAGAGCTGCACTACGAGCGCAGAAATCAAGTGCATGCGAGCAGAACTGAACTGAGCACGAGGAGAAAGTGCTCGACTAGCAGATATTCTCGGGCGTGGTGGTTCCATACGCCCGAGGCAGCCTGTATCGCTCTCAGTTGTCGAATTTGTGCGTGAGGACTTATATCGTGCGAATATGCGCAGGTAATATCTGCGCGTGTGAAATAACATAATCTGCCTGTGAGTGTGTTTTACGCGTTCTTGACTTTTGACATACATGTGACGCCATATTGGTTTGAGGATGCACTTGATCCGAAAGTGCGAACCTTTGATTTCACATTAGGCAGCAGTGAACCTTGGTTCGAGCCGAGACCACCTCTTGAGGTCGGACCAAAGACCGAGTCTTTGATCCGCGCACCGTGGTCCAGGAGGTTTCACACCTGTCAATTTGGTTCGGATCAAACTGGAAAGTCTGAAAGTCCGGACTAAACAATGTAGGTGTGAACCTAACCTCGCACCTGATCAGATGATTTATTTGAGAAAAATCAACACAAATCAGCCGATCAGAATCGGGCAGGAGGGCATCTGCAGGTCAGAAAGTTGACATATCTCGATTCATAGATATCCAGGATATTTATTTTATATTTTACAAGCGCTTGGGGGCGGGGGGGGGGTGCTGCGCGATTTGTTGACGGGGGGGGGGGGGCATTCACCGCATGTCAGGCCAGTTGGTGCGCCAGGCCACCGGGAAAACTCCCGGTGCTCCCGATGGCCAGTCCGCCCCTGTATGCACCGTACACAAGCACCATCCACGTGACAAAGGCGTCAGACATCAGGAGTCATGGGTCAGCTAGCTAGCTACCTGTCTCTCTCCAGACTCAAATATTATGTTGAATCGCTGAGCTCCGCATAGCCTACTACATAATAGAGTCTGTGCCAATTCGCTGCCCAAGCTGGTATTCTGAGGGCATATCGACGGTTCAAATTTGAAAGAGTGACAGGTCATAGCAGCAAATGAGAGACACTCGCCCAGGTTAGATGGGCGGGCATATCTAAGGGTGGGAACGCCTGATCGCAAAAGTCATTACTGATTGGTGTCACAGGGATTCCTGCGAAACCAATGAATTGCTAGGATTTGAGCACCAGATTTTTGCATGAAGTGTCCCAGACCCATGGACCCCAGCTACGTGGACACTGGAATCAGGCTGATTTACAAAACTTGACCCAGGAATGGAGCAGCTTGGACGGCGCTGAGTGGGTGCTCTCCGCATATCGCAATACCCCTAATCGGGTCAGCAGGCGCTCTCCTGTGCGATTCTAATTGAATGATTGACGTTGATTTTTGCTGAATAAATTGGCTGATTCATTCCTTACCAGGTGCCGTGGTGCAGTTGCTTTGGTCTGAGTCAGAGATAAACACTCCTCATTCATTTCAATAGAAGGATTGGAAATGTGGCATTGCATTATGAAATGTGGCATTATGCAATGAAAGTGCCCTGAAATAAATAAATGTGGCATTATGAAAAATGTAATTTTGAAATAAAAAACTTTATTTATTTACTGACTCATTTATATATTTATATTTACATTTAGTTATATATGTATTGCCTCATTTATTTATTTCAGGATTTATTTCATAGACATTTATTCATTTCATAGCCCTATTTATATATTTATTTATTTATTAATTTACTTATTTATTTAATTTTGGCACATTTGGTATTCCATAGTATGTCTAATGGACAGTAGACCAGTTGTGCTGTTAATGTTTTTATGAAAAGGATTTTTTTTTATGTAAAATGTTTTATTTGTTATAACTTTGTTTTCTGTGACATCCGTTCATACAAAACAGTCAACAACTAATTTTAAACACTGCAAAGAACAAGGGACAACAAATGGTTTCCAATCTCTTTCTTTATTCAAAGAAATTAAGTGCATTTTATACAGTGGTGTTCAGTGCAATGTTGTTGTTGTTGTTTTTATCATACTCACAGTAATACAATCCAACAGGACATTTTCCATATAAAACATAACATTTACTTTTGAATTCATTTTACTTACAGTGAACAATAAAATTATAGTATGTAAAAAGGATGGTATTTATAAATTCGAGCTCCACATATTCCTTTGTTTGTGTGTTGAATAAGTGCAGGTATATTAAGACATATCACATATCTTCAGCTCCAAATGTTGGTGGACGACATTTTCAATCCTATACAGTATCAACAATCAACTGAAACAGGAGATCTGATTCAGTGCATTAGAATAACTTATTTACTGACTCATTATCTCTCATTCATCCATTCTTTTACTCATAAGGTGCGAAGCATTGACATAAGTTACATTATTGTGGCAGTTGTGTTTAAGAACAGGCTTTTGTGAGTGTAAAAATGAGCTTGCCTCGTCAGTGAGGGCATGGATTTAATAAAATTGTGTCACGTTTTTAGGAGTCAGTTACATTAGTTTAAATGAAATGACTCTTTAAGAGTGTGTTTTTAAGAGTCAGTCAGAGTAGTTCAAAATGAATTACTTTTTAAGAGTGTGTTTTCAAGAGTCAGTCAGATTAGTTCGAATGGAATGGCTCTTTAAGAGTGTGTTATCAAGAGTCAGCTTAGTTCAAATGGAATGCCCGTTTAAGAGTGTGTAGCGGCCAGGGGGCTGTGTGGACACTGCTGTTCCCCGAGACACTGGATGGAGGGCGGCCTCTTCAGGTGTTTGTCAGCAGAGGAGGGGGTGTGGCTGAAGATCGCGGGCCGTCCGTCTGGGCACAGCAGCACGCTGGAGTCCGCCTCACACTTGGTGGTTCTGCCGGGCCACACAGCCTCCGCCGGGCCGCCTCTCAGACCCAGCCCCCCCGGAGACAGGCCTGCCTGACCCATCTTGATCAGCAGGTCTAGCGACTGCTTGCGGCTCTCCAGAGAAGCCTTCATGGCCCTCCTCTCCTCCTCCTCCTCCTCCTCAGTGTCCTGACCGTCTTTCTCCTCTTCCTCCTCCTCCTCCTCCTCCGTCTCTGACGCCATGTCGTCTTTGAGGCTCCCGTCTCCTGCGGCGGCCCCCTGGTCACCGGCGGCGATGTCCGTGGTGGCGGCGGGGTCTTTCTTGACTGAGAGGTCCAGGGGTCCTTCACTCTGGCGGGCTGTCCTCTCCAGCGCCTGGTGGATATGGGACAGCTCACTGCGTATTTTGCTCAGGTGTTCCCACAGGTGTCCCTGAGCGGGGAGCTCCTCCTTCTCCAGGCGGGAGATCCTGCGCTCGGCCTCCTGGTACTCCTGCAGGGCCTTGGAGAGGTCGCTGAGGAGAGCCGAGGCCGACTCCCCCGTCACTTGGCCGGTGGTACAGTCCTGTCCCTTGGGTCTGGCGCAGCGCGCAGGGGAGGAGGACTCACTATTGGGGCTGGCGGGGGGGTTTGAGTACCACTGCTCTAACTGATGGGACTGAGGCTGAGCACTCTGAAAGCTGTACAGAGAAGACAGAGAAGAAATTACCAGTCAATAAGACATTTTTAGGTTGGAAAATTATAGCAAAGTATAAACATGAGTGGGAATACAATTTCATGAAAATCTACTACAGAATAAAAAAAATTAGGTGATTTTTTTTTATTCATTTGGAAAGCCAAAATGATCTTACTGTACCTGCTGTGGAGGAGGAGCTTGTCTGTCGCTGTCGCAACGGGCGTGTTATTCTGCACGTTCCTCAGAAGGTCAAAGGTGAACCCCACGGCCGGCCTCTTCTCCACCGGGGCCCCGTGGCCCCCCACTGACGGAGCCCCTGGCCTCTTCAGACCCCAGCCTGCTTTCCCCTCCTTGGCTGCAGCCAGGGGCTTCTCCCCAGGCCTGGAGCCGGGCTCCAGAGACTCTCCCTGGGGAGGAGACGCCCAGGAGACTGGGGGGGCCGCGGTTGTCCCCGCCGGCCGCAGAGCGGGCACCCTCCATAGGTTGACTTTGGGCTGGTGGTAGCCGGGCGGGGGGCCGTGCTCCGGGCCGTTTGCGGAGGTCTTGAGCCCCTTGCCGGCCTCGGATAGGACAGAGGCTGCCCCGAAGGCATGCTCGCACAGGAAGGGGTAGTAGAAGCGAGGGGGCAGGAGGGTCCTGTCCGTGTGGGGCTGGGAAGCCGGGTGCATGAGCTGAGCGGCCGACGCCAGGAAGGGGAGCTGGGCCAGCTGGGCGTGGCCCGGGGCCGTCACGCCGTTGGCGGCCGCGGTGGGGATGGAGTTGACGTAGGAGAAGAGGCCGGGGCCGAGCGGGTAGCCCACCCCCAGGACGGACAGGTTGAGTCCCGCCGTGGGGTCCTGGTAGTCGGCCAGGCTGGGCGGAGGAGGGTAGCAGGGGATGGAGCTGGGGCCCGTCCTGGGCTGGGCGCTGCCCTCGGGCTTGGTGGCCTTGGTGTGGCTGGTGGCCAGCAGCCTCCACTGCTCCGACAGCAGGCCGGGAGCGGTCAGGCACGTCTTGGACAGCTTGTAATGCTTCAGCTGGGCCTCCACCTCCACCGAGCGCGCCCGCAGGAGCTGGTCCTCCAGGGAGAACATGTCCGCCATCAGCAGCTCCGACGACTCCGCTTGCTTGGCCTTCTTAGCCGTCCCCTCGAAAGACTCCCTGTTGTTGCTGCTGCTGTAGTTGTCGCCGCCGTTCTCTCTGTTCAACCCTGTGACCTCGGCCCCCTCTCCTCTCCCGCCCCCCTCCTCCTCCTCCTCTTCTCCACCCGGGCTCTCCCCTCCCTCCCCCTCCCCCTCCGGGGGCCTCCGGGTCCGGGGCCTCTCCTCGGCCCCCGTGGCCGGCTCGGCCTCATCTTTCCCGGCCCCGTGGAGGCCCTGTGCCCGCTGGAGTGGCCGGAGCTGGTCCGGGTGCAGGATGTTGCCCTTCTTGTAGGGCCAGTCAGACTCGATGAGCAGCGACAGGGAGTTCTTACACAGGCTGTATTTCATGTGGTTGTACAGGTGGGACTTCTCCATGCAGGTGAAGGGGCACTGGAAGCACTTGTAGTTGTAGGGTTTGCCCCATGGTCGGGGGATGTAGTGGGGCTTCTTGGGCTTGCGCTCCTTGTGTTTGCAGACGGACGTCACCTTGCATCCGTGGTCCTCCTTGGACATGGTTGGGAGCGGGTTCTCGCCGGCGTTTCTGAGTAAACGGTACCGTAGAGGACTCTTTTGGAGATCAGGAATTGAGGAGAGCAGTCTGTTCTCTTCCTCTGACTGACTCCTCAGGCTGTGATGCAAGTAGGCATCACAAATGGCGAGATTTTCAACTGGCCTGGAGCAGGAACTGTGAAAAAGATACAAAAAGAACAGTATTTAGACTTGGTAGTTTGGTATTTGTTTTTCAAGTTCATGAAATTAAAGGAGTAGTAAAGGGAAAATGCATGTTTAGCCCTGTTTTAAGGTTACTTATGATCATATAAAATGGTTCAGATCAAAACGTTGACAAAACTAGCACTTCTGAGAAAGTCTGATCATTGCTCTACCATCGTTTTGGTCATACAATGGATGTGGGTGGGCACCTTGAAAAATCATTCAAAAAACATGTTAAACTCTCAATTTCAAAGACAAGAAGTTCACCGAGGGGGTAATTGGTGTCCGTTGGTGTTCTGACATCAAATTTGCCGCAAAGTCTGAATCCTGTAGGGTTTTATTGATCATTTTATGAAATCCATTGACTTGTATTGACGCGATCGTTGTAGATATGTAGATCAATCTGCAGAAGGGATTCAGGAAGCGGAACTACTTACGGTAGCGGAAGTTTACACACGTATGTGCTGCGACTAAATAGTTCTATGCTAAATATTTAAAAAAGCCTTTCCAGATGAACTACAATCTTACTTTATGGCAAATTATATGTCAGAACGCCAACTAACACCTCGGTGAGTTTCTTGTCTTTGAAATTTAGAGTTTAACATGTTTTTTGAATGATTTTTCACAGTGCCCGCCCACATCCATTGTATGACCAAAACGATGGTAGAGCAATGATCAGACTTTCTCAGAAGTGCTAGTTTTGTCAACGTTTTGATCTGAACCATTGTATATGATCATAAGTAACCTTAAAACAAGGCTAAACATGCATTTTCCCTTTACTACTCCTTTAATGAAATTATACAGCAATCGGGGAACACAATGAACCTCATTACTGAACATTTTTGATATTGAGGTTCACGTGCAAATTCGACGTTTTATTCGTCACATGCAACATACCAGTAAAATGAGCAGTGAGATGTATCTCCGCTGGCTCTTATAACGTGCACACAAAGCTTAAGCAAGGTGGAAAAAAACAATACAAAATAACAATAGAAAACAAGACAGTATATTGACTTAAATTGTATAGTTAAATGCAGTAGGCTACTTGTGAATCTTGATATCATATATATATTATGTAGGCCCATATGATATATTTTAGTTATGGATATTCATATGTTTATTTACAGAATGTAGATGTGGCCATTCTGATGACTAAGGAATATAAGGTGCTGTTGTGCTGAGCAGTGTTTGTGTGTGCTTTTATTTATTTTTAGGACACCACGATGCCTCGTAGAATCATGACTATAAATGCGAAATGTAATTGGAAATGATACAAATATTCTCGTATTTATTATTATTATTATTATTATTATTTAAAGCCTAGGATGTCTGTAGAATTGATGTGAACGCAATCACCTTGAATTTCTCATAAATTCAGCCCTTGCGAACGGGCGCACTCCAATCTGGCTTACCTACGACTGCATTTCCGCATTCTTAAATCCTGCTCTTAGATAAGAACAAATCCCAGATAAGAAACCATTCAGGAATGATTAACTGCGTTCAGGAATGAGGGCCAATGTCTCACGGTATACTATATTCGAGGAAATCTTGGTTCTTTAGAGGGAATGAATAGAAATTAAACGAGAGCAATATAATTGTGTTTGTGAAGTGTACGGCGAGTGCACAAATCTGAATTTGAAAGCGCCTGTAAATGTGTGGTGGGGCGGTTTGTGGGGGTGTTGGGGGAGGAGGGCGGGGTGGTTGGGTTGGATGGTGGGGGTGTTGGTGGGAGGGTGTGGGTCTATGTATCAGTATGCACATATGTGTACAGTATGTATGTGAATGTGTGGTGTGTTCTCTCCCTGGTGGAGTTGCCACTAGCTTAACTGGGGGCAGTGTGGGGGGCACACTGCTCTGTTCTCACTCTACCTGCCACTACTCATTACTTCCAGTGCAGCACCAGGCGCTATGGGGAGGGGGGGCTGGGGGGCAAACAGGCACCCCCCGGGGGAGCTCTGCACCTGTGCATCGGGGGCCTCACTCAGGGGCCGCTATGGGCTGAGGGTTTGGAGGCCCCACGGAGAGGCCAGGGTAAGGGTTGCGCAGGGCGTGCATGGCGGGGAGAGGGGGTGGGGGGGCAGGACCTGGTTCTTAATGAGAGCCTGGCATCACGCCCATGGGGCATCGTTAGTGGCAGCACTGGGATCTGGGTCAGCACCCAAGATCAACTGTGTGCTCTCTCTCTCTCTCTCTCTCTCTCTCTCTACATCTGCTTTTTAGAGTTGGTTTGATTTTACTTAAAGTTCAGTTCAACCTCATTGTAAACACAGCCAAGTTAAATGTTATGCTAAGGAGTTTTGGAATTTATTTTTGTAGTTAGATATTTCTGATGTTTGTTCGTGCTAAGTGATATTTAAGCACCATTAACATCATGGTTCATTGAATAGGACTGGTGAACACTGCAAGATTTACAGTACAAAACCATATTCTAATGAAATTCTGACCTTTGCTGTACAAGTACAGTAATAATAAATATTTTGGGATATTTATTTGCATAATTGTCATTGTAAATTTTTATCCCAACGATAAAAAGCAAAGTGTGGTTCTTATTCAATCTTATTGTGAGACAATTAATGCAGAATCTCTTACGCTAAAAACATTATATCCAGATCCACTTATATGACTGAGCAGTAATTAAATACTTTTACAAAAGTAAATTAAATAACTCAACATGTTTTATGTTTTAACGTCTCTTTTCTTTTCAGAGAGTAAATAGGAAATAACTAAGTTCATACAATGACCTTTGACCCTATCTGTAAGGTCAATCAAATCACTGAAATCACTACACTTTGCATTACAAATCTAAATCAGATTATTCACACTTCACTAACTCTATCTGATACGGCTATTTCAAACACTACCCTCATGCAGCATATCTCTGATATACAAATACATATATTGTATATTTAAAGTAGATTCTGCTCTCTCTCCCTCCCTCCCTCTCTCTCTCTCTCTCTCTGAAACAATGGTACCAAACATCAGCCAGGGTTTTGTTCAATTAGCCTAAAGAGCCATCGTGTCGGCACTAGGAAGCCAGCCGCTGGCCCGGCCTCTGGGAAGGCATCAGTACGTGAGCTGCTGCTCAGATTAACAGACCACGCTGTGAAGCTTTCCTTCTCACCGTCTCCTGGGGTTATGCAGGGAAGAAAGGCTGTGTGAAGTTTTAGGGGTCCGGGCTGAGGTAAAAATTAACTTTCAAAAACCTACTTCTTTTCTTTTATTTGATCTTTTTCATTAACTTTAAACAGTATTCTCTACCATCACACTGTTTCCCCTCTCTCTCTGTCTCTCTCTCTCTCTCTCTCTCTCTCTCTCTGTCTCTGTCTCTTCTGAGATCTCTAAGCAGCGCTGGTGCTGTCTGAGGTAAACCGTTGCTCCAGCTCTCAGGTGTCGGTTGGTAGTCCTGTACAGCTGTAAGACGGGGGCTATGGTGGCCGACCTCGACAAATACGGCCGCACCGCCAGCCGAGGCGCAGGAATTCACCAACCCCTCTCATGGTTGGCCCCTCACCAGCGTAGCCTGCTTGTACCGGCCTGCTCGATTGGCTGGCCAGTCGTTCCCTGAGGATCTGACCCCGCTCCCGAGCTCAATGGAGCCTAACAGCTGCTAATAGAAGCCAATCAATCAATGTAGCTTTTCTAATCTACATTTGATGTGTCCCTCTTCCTGACACTGTTATTGCCCCCCCCCCCCCCCCGTCTCACTGTATGGGGACGCTGTGCGACCCCCGACCTCCATGTTCCCACCCCCTGGCCGGGCCCCGAGGTCCTGTTTTAGGCTTTCAGACCTCGTGGTCAGACAAGCCTGACCGCTCCAGCCTCGCCATCCATTGTTTCAATTAAGAAGGTTCGCCTCTCTAAAAGCAATGACAAGTTGCGTGCAATAACAGACCAACAATGGACCAATAACAGACCAATAACAGACCAACAACAGACCAATAACAGACCAATAACAGACCAACAACAGACCAATAACAGACCAATAACAGACCAACAACAGACAAATAACACACCAATAACAGACAGGGGGTGGAGTGGGGGGTTGGCGGGACTAATATGAAAAGCCGATTTAGTAGTCAGTAGTCGAAAAATCTTTAGGCCTACAGTAGGCTACTATACATTTTCTGTATCAATAGATATCAATTGATATCAATGTGGGGTCATTTCAGTTTTCGTTTTCGTTTGCATCTTCAAAACCGTTCCCATGGTTGTTTTTATTTGCTGTCATGGCAGATAATAAAATAAGTAACTTTACCTAAGATGGTGACCCGGTCCAAAGATGGAGGAAGATGATGCTGCGTCCTCGGTGCTTTCTGTGACCGGGGAGGAACTGGAAAACCGCAGCAGGGTTGAGATCTGAAACCTTCATTTGTCTTTTGTTACAGACTGTGTTCAGTCAAGTTTTGAACTGTGGTGGAGTGCATTGCAATCATTCTTTAAAGTTGATTCCATTTAACACAAACTTTATTTGTTGTTATATTTATACTTCATGTAGCCTATTGTCTTTGCTTTCAAGCTGATCAGAAAGTGTTAGTACTGGTCCAGGCATTCATTCGAGTTAGCCAGAAAAATATTTATGGAGCAATAGTGCGGTTATATACTTTAATTCATGCCTTATTTAAATGCAACTAAATTACTGATATTGTGCTCGTAGACAGCAAATTAAATTTCATCAAATATTACTCATGTATTAATGTAAAAAGTAGATTAAAAACGACATGTTTTCTGCAGTAGATTTTGATGCAAAGTAAATTTAAAATGTTTTTAAACAGACACCTTATCATCGATAGCTAAGCACGACTCTTTCAGTAAATGTTTAGAGTAAAACCTCTGAATATCTTGAAAAAGTAAAATGGTTATCTTGCTTATTTCTAAATAAAGAATATCATTTTGCATGCACGTTTTCCCATGAAAAAGACGTGGGCCAATTAAGCCAAACAAACTCAATGATCCATGATAAAGCGCAGACAGTTTTTCAGAAATGTCAAAGTCATTGAATGCCATACGGTGTTCGAAAGTGGGACCAAAGAAAGTGTCATGCTGGTGTTTGTCCGTGTGTGTCTGAAAGTGGGACCAAAGAAAGTGTCATGCTTACCTGGTGTTTGTCCGTGTGTGTCTGGCTGTCAAATACTCTCTGCGTAACGGGTACCGAGCGGGCTGCTCATATTCCGCTCAAATGGAAGCGGGATAGAGCGCGCGGTGGAGATATATATTGACTCGGAGCGTCGCCTCGGGCCGTTACAACACGGCTGCTCCCTCCTCCTCCTCCTCCTCCTCCTCCTCCTCCTCCTCCTCCTCCTCCTCCTCCTCCGCCCCGGCACCGGCACATGTGCGCTCTACCTCGCAGCCACGATACAGTAACAACTTCAACAACACAGGCTGCTGGCAAAGGTTGCGCTTCAACATTTATGGAATTATAGACTTTCAGTACGAGGCTGCAGTAGATCAGCTGGTGATTCTCGGGAACTTTAAATTATAGCCTAAATTAGGCTAATTATATCTTACTTTAGTAGCAGGTAGCCCAGAGCAGAACCTGGTAGAGCAACACCTTCATGTCTTTTTTATATCTAACATAGGCAAATAAAAATATATACTGAAGAGAAATAAGTCTAAACGTCCCTTAGCCTAGCCTACTTTCACGATTACTGTGAAGTAATACTAGCCTCTACCTAGGCTGCATCGTCAGGTCTTCAGAGCCACCTGGTGTTAAACGCAATGTGGTTCATTACATGCCAAGATGCTTTGGCTGGCTTCCTTGTTCCTGCGCGCGCCTGCAGAGAAATCTTGTAGGTATATTTATTTGGTTGGATTAATTCACTCTTGCGTTTCTCTGTGAAATACCGATGTAAGCCAACGTCATAGGGAGGAATGTGTCTGAGAATATGGCCAGGACGCACTTTATTATACATGACGAGAAAGCAACGGCCCGGTTAATACTTCTTTATAGCCTGCAGAAGTTAGGTCTGTGCGGTTTGTTTTTGCTCTTGTTAATTCGCTCATGCATAAGAGTGTATTGGGTGGTTTTAGCCACAGTCCTGCATATTTCACAGCTGTACAGGCTCAGGCAAATAGACTGAGGAATGCCCCGATCACATCACCAATGTAACCTCTGAAATAGGCCTGTTTACGCACTTAATTTATTTCTTATTAAGTAGCCTTTTTGCCTTTTTGCATTTTTTTGTGATATCCCATCTAGTCTAGGTTGTTCGAGACAATAGTTAGCAATAACTATATTTAAGCAAATACAAATCGCATGTCCCACCTATCAATGGGAACATTGTCAAGTGAGCTAAACGAATAGAACAGTGTGAAAACCGAGCCGTGTGTCCGCCGCGCGGGGTCGGCCGGTTCTCCATATCTGTCGGTTCATGTGTCACCTTGTGCGGGTGAGCAGACTTGTAAAACAGAGAATCCTCGCCGGACTGAAACATGCTGCATAACAGACAGTTGTCGGAGGTGTTTAACCCTTCCACGAGCTGCTTTTAATTAGCTTTTTAGAATACACATGGTTTTAGGTTTTCTGTTGTTGTTGTTCTTTATAGCGAGTTTGAGCTATTTCCATAGCCTATTAATAAGAGGCTATAATTTCTAGAATTTATTTTTAAAAAGAAAACCTTAAAAAAGATTTGCTTTGTGTGTGGCTCTCCATACGTGTTTGGTGTGTCTGAATGTAAGTAAACAACAAAATAAAAATTATGTGCCATGTTTGGTAGACTGTATCTGCATGGTGGAAGTATGTTTTGGATCTCGGATTCTCAGGAAGAGATTTGTGTGTGCGGTAGATGGGTGATTGACATGAACCATTCATCCACATGCAATGACTGATGCCTGTCTTACAGCATCTGACACCACTCTCTATCACTCTCTAAACTCTCTACAGTATCACTCCCTCCTTATCAATTTATCTCTCTCACTCTCTCTCTATAACTTTCATTCACCCTCTCACAGTCTATCTCTCACTCTACGACTATCTATCTCACTCTCTCTTATCATTATCTCTCTCTAGCTGTCTTATCTTTCTCTTCCTTTCCTCACTCCTTCTCACCCCCCCCCCATCCCTCTCTCTCTATCATTATCTCTCTCTAGCTATCTTATCTTTCTCTTCCTTTCCTCACTCCTTCTCACTCCCCCCCCCCCCCCCCCATCCCTCTCTCTCTATCATTATCTCTCTCTAGCTATCTTATCTTTCTCTTCCTTCTCAGCCCCCCCCCCCCCCCCCCATCCCTCTCTCTCTAGCCTGTGGCTGGCTCTGGGTCAACTCCAGGTCCTGTTCCCTCTGCCTGGGCAGGAGCCGTGCTCAGCGCCGGTCCCTGTGAGAGCCGTGTCGGTGTCCGTGCGCAGGGGGAGTCAGGGGCCTTTCACCAGCCATCAGGTCCGCTGTCACACAGCGCCGGGCAAACGCAGACTGACAGGCCTGCGCTCCATAGGGCCCAACCATCTGCAGCGCAATGTGACAGCACGGGGAGGGAGGGGGCTAGAGGACGTCTGGAAAATCAGGAGGAACGAGAGAGAGAGAAACGGTGAGATGGAGAAAAGAGAGAGAGGGGAGAGAGAGAGAGAGAGAGAGAGAGAGAGGAGAGAACCAACTCTTCCTAAAGCAAGGACCCTTGGGAGTTGTTTTTTTTAGAGAGAGAGAGAGAGAGAGAGAAAGAGAAGACGGAGAGACAGAGAGACGGATCAACAGAGAGCAAGAGAGAGAGATGGAGATGAAGATGGCGAGAGAGCGAGAGATGGAGAGAAAGAGGGATGGAGAGAGTTTGGCCGTGTTGGGGAGGCTGGAGGGGAGACATCAGCCCCTCCCTGCTCAGTTGAACTGAGGACATCCATAGCCCTCTGTGTTGGTCCCCTCCACACCCCAGCCTCTCCAAGCTCCATCTCCATGTCATAACCCTCCTGAATGGAATATACAAACATCTGTTGCAGTGATGATGATGTTGATGCGATGATGTTGGTGAGGATGGTGATGTTGATGATGGTGGTTGGTGACATTGCGGTGTTGGTGATGGGCGTACATTTTTATGTTTTCTGTATGCTTGATGTGTGCTAAACAAATTCCCCTCTGGGGCAATAAAGGTTTCAATTCAATTCATGAGCCCACAGCCTGGGCCTGCAATAAAGGGAGCGAGCTGGATGTCCGTCATAGACAGCGCGACCGGCGTGGACGGACAGTCGTCCTTCCTCCTCTCAAACCCCAGGTCCTGCATTATTTGGGTTGGTAGCGTACAGCATGTGGCGTTGGACAGTTACCGGAGAAACGACAGCGGGATCTCGGTGGTGTTGGGAGTGTGGGGATCTCGGTGGTGTTGGGAGTGTGGGGATCTCGGTGGTGTTGGGAGTGTGAGGATCTCGGTGGTGTTGGGAGTGTGGGGATCTCGGTGGTGTTGGGAGTGTGAGGATCTCGGTGGTGTTGGGAGTGTGAGGATCTCGGTGGTGTTGGGAGTGTGGGGATCTCGGTGGTGTTGGGAGTGTGAGGATCTCGGTGGTGTTGGGAGTGTGAGGATCTCGGTGGTGTTGGGAGTGTGGGGATCTCGGTGGTGTTGGGAGTGTGAGGATCTCGGTGGTGTTGGGAGTGTGGGGATCTCGGTGGTGTTGGGAGTGTGAGGATCTCGGTGGTGTTGGGAGTGTGAGGATCTCGGTGGTGTTGGGAGTGTGAGGATCTCGGTGGTGTTGGGAGTGTGAGGATCTCGGTGGTGTTGGGAGTGTGGGGATCTCGGTGGTGTTGGGAGTGTGAGGATCTCGGTGGTGTTGGGAGTGTGGGGATCTCGGTGGTGTTGGGACTGTGGGGATCTCGGTGGTGTTGGGAGTGTGGGGATCTCGGTGGTGTTGGGAGTGTGGGGATCTCGGTGGTGTTGGGAGTGTGGGGATCTCGGTGGTGTTGGGAGTGTGGGGATCTTGTCAGAAGCGTCATGCCTATAGAACTTGAGGGGGGCCCCCTCAGATTTGGGGGTGTTTTTTGTGTGTTTTTTTTACATTTCTGTTATTGTTTATTTACCATTACATTTTACAATGCAGAGCTATGATTATTTTCTCTACTGAGCTCAATGTATTATTTTAATTATGTCATAGACCACCTCAAAAAGCCAAACACCCTCTTTCCCGGTGGATTTGGTTTCTTCCAAATTAACACTAGACCTGGATGCCCCCCCTCGCCTCGTCTCAGATAAACACGTTTTCATGGTCTGCTTGCATACATTTAGATTAAAGGACAATGCTCGTTTTTGACAACCTGGACCTTATTTACGACATATTATAAGACGTTTGACTCACCGAGATCACTTTGGTGTAGTTCGGAGGCCTGTAGAAGAAATGTAAAATCCAGCGCGAGCCAGTATATCCATGTAATGGCGGTGATCGGGGCAACGAGAATGCAGCTACTAAAAATCTATTTTCTGCCGCGAAACGGTTGTTTTCATCAATCTGTCTGGATGAATCGCTAGTTGTGCTTACATAGAGAGCATAGGCCTGTTGTGGTATTTCCCATGCCTCTGTAATATGATCTTTGGAAACGTTGTTAGACACGAAATAGCTTCCTCACTTGCTCCAGCACGCATGCGCACAGCGTGCTGGAGCAACGATTGCGCACTGTGCGCATTAGTGCTGGAGAAAGTGAGGAAGCTATTTCGTTTCGAAAGACGTTTCTAAAGATCATGGCATGTGAAAACCACAACAGTTATGCTCTATGTAAGCACAACTAGCGATTAATCCAGACAGATTGATGAAAACAACCGTTTCGCGGCAGAAAATAGATTTTTAGAAGCTGCATTCTCGTTGCCCCGATCACCG
Organism: Borostomias antarcticus; assembly: GCF_949987555.1. NCBI lineage: Eukaryota > Metazoa > Chordata > Actinopteri > Stomiiformes > Stomiidae > Borostomias > Borostomias antarcticus. Next base: position 7,646,389 of record NC_140255.1, on the reverse strand, counting down.
CCAGTACATGGATATACTGGCTCGCGCTGGATTTTACATTTCTTCTACAGGCCTCCGAACTACACCAAAGTGATCTCGGTGAGTCAAACGTCTTATAATATGTCGTAAATAAGGTCCAGGTTGTCAAAAACGAGCATTGTCCTTTAAGGTTGTCCTTAACTGATGAACAGGTCCTCCAAATATTAGGCTATTCAGTATATCAGATTCAATATACTTCATACTTCTGTATACAGTATATCATTCGGACCAATGCCAAGTGAGTAAAAAAAAGTAGATTTGTTTTCCCTTACTTTTATTTTGAAAGTTCTTGAAAGAACGCTACCGGTAAGTTTAATTTCACACTGCTTGACTAGTAGTGTGCTGTGTCCTGATTTTAAACTGCAAAAATGCACAAAAAAACACTAAAATTTTGCGCGCACTGCGCGTGTCATTAACACCTCGCTATCTCATGCCCCCTCGTTTTTTTGGGTTGCATGACAACCCTGGATCTTGTGGTTTTGGGAGTGTGAGGATCTTGTGGTGTTGGGAGTTTTAGGACCTTGTGGTGTTGAGAGTGTGGGGAGCTTGTGGTGTTGGGAGTGTGAGGATCTTGTGGTGTTGGGAGTGTTAGGATCTTGTGGTGTTGGGAGTTTTAGGATCTTGTGGTGTTGGGAGTTTTAGGATCTTGTGGTGTTGGGAGTGTGAGGATCTTGTGGTGTTGGGAGTGTGGGGAGCTTGTGGTGTTGGGAGTGTTAGGATCTTGTGGTGTTGGGAGTGTTAGGATCTTGTGGTGTTGGGAGTGTGAGGATCCTGTGGTGTTGGGAGTGTGAGGATCTTGTGGTGTTGGGAGTGTGAGGATCCTGTGGTGTTGGGAGTGTGAGGATCTTGTGGTGTTGGGAGTGTTAGGATCTTGTGGTGTTGGGAGTGTGGGGATCTTGTGGTGTTGGGAGTGTGAGGATCTTGTGGTGTTGGGAGTGTGAGGATCTTGTGGTGTTGGGAGTGTGAGGATCTGTTGGTGTTGGGAGTGTGAGGATCTTGTGGTGTTGGGAGTGTGAGGATCTTGTGGTGTTGGGAGTGTGAGGATCTTGTGGTGTTGGGAGTGTGAGGATCTCGGTGCAGTGCTCGCTCTCTCCCAGTGAGGTAGGAGGGTTTGGGCTGATGAGGGTCCTTCTGGAGAGGCATCTGGGCCGGATGACAGGAGCACTCTGTTAACACTCAGAGAACCATCCGGAGGGCTGCAGCTACACTGCTGCTGGGAGGATCCAGCTGTACCCCACCCCTCCGCTCCTCACACACACACACACACACACACACACACACACACACACACACAGAACCACCTCAACCCCCCACACATACAAACACACACACACACACACACACACACACACACACACATACACTCACTCACACACACATGCAGATGGCACACACAGATATACATACCCTTCCCACACACACACACACACACACACACACACACACACACACACACACACACACACACACACACACACACACACACACACAGACAAACACATACACACACGCATAGAATGGTAAATGGTAAATGGACTGCACTTATATAGCGATTTTCCACCTTAGCGGCACTCAAAGCGCTTTACAATGGCCTCTCATTCACCCATTCACACACACACTCACACACCAATGGCGGTAGCTGCCATGCAAGGCGTTAACCTGCTCATCGGGAGTAATTTGGGGTTACGTGTCTTGCTCAAAGACACTTCGACATGTAGACAGTCGGAGCAGGGATTCGAACCACTGACCCTTCGATCATTGAACGACCCACTATATCAACTGAGCTACAGCTGTAGCTCAACACACACACACACACACACACACACACACACACACACACACACACACACACACACACACACACACACACACACACACACACACACACACACACACACACACACACACACACACACACACACACACACACACACACACACACACACACAACCTAATAGGAAAGAAATCCTCTAATATGCACACACTGAATCATGGCTGTATAAATACACACACATGGACTATGCTGCAGATAGAGCGATAGATGGATAGATGGATAGATGGATGGATGGATGGATGGATGGATGGATGGATGGATGGATGGTTGGATGGATGGATAGACGGATGGATGGATGGATGGGTGGATGGATGGATGGGTGGATAGATGGATGGATGGATGGGTGGATAGACGGATGGATAGACGGATGGATGGATGGATGGGTAGATGGATGGATGGATGGATGGATGGATGGATGGGTGGGGGATGAGAGTGCTGTGCTAAATCCCGGCCTCCTGCCCAGGCTGCTCTTCCTCCAGCCTCTCCCAGAGCTGAGGTGGAACGTCTAACAGCCTCTTAGCGCTCACTGCTGGGCACATTAAGTAAACTCATATCGTTCTCAGCCGCTTTGAATTATTAAACTTCTCCTCCTCCTCTGCCTTTTCCTTCCTCTTAAACGCCCCACCCTCCTCCTCCTCCTTCCTCTCATTTTTCAAAGGAAAAAAAAACTTGTACATCCAGCCTCAACTTTACTGACACACAGCCACAGTAGAAACCTCTAGTGTCCTTCTACTAACACATAGCCACAGTAGAAACCTCTAGTGTCCTTCTACTAACACATAGCCACAGTAGAAACCTCTAGTGTCCTTCTACTAACACATAGCCACAGTAGAAACCTCTAGTGTCCTTCTACTAACACATAGCCACAGTAGAAACCTCTAGTGTCCTTCTACTAACACATAGCCACAGTAGAAACCTCTAGTGTCCTTCTACTAACACATAGCCACAGTAGAAACCTCTAGTGTCCTTCTACTAACACATAGCCACAGTAGAAACCTCTAGTGTCCTTCTACTAACACACAGCCAAGTAGAAACTACCTCAAATGCCTCCAGTGTCCTTCGTTCAGAGTTGTCCTCAATACGGATGAGGGATACAGTAGTTTGGCCTTGTTGATGTGTTGTCCTGCATTATGTTTAATTAAGCTTGTGTTTTCACTATTCAGACTGCAACCATTGTAAAAACCTGTAGTTTGCTTCTGTGTTGTTTGCTGTAGTGAAACGTCTGCGTGCGGTCAGCCAATCAGCCAATCAAGTAGCTTATACTGGGTTCATGGTGTTTGCTGCCCGTGTAGACTGGTGTGTCATATAATGAATTGGAGGTGTAATAGACTATCGGAGTGGAATCATAATTTTAAGATTCAAGATTATTTGATCGGTCACATGTAATGTACGGTGTACAGTCACAGTGAAATGATGCTGCAGGCTTGTAATTTGTCCTCGGTTCTTGTTTAGACAAATGTATATAGTAAGCATACATTGTCTGAAAAAAATAACCCTTTGTCCGTGTATGGGAACTCTTTGAAAAGCCCTTTTCAGGTCACCCGTTCAGGTTCTAAATATAGCTTTGCTTCCATACAGTATATTATAACCCAAAAGTCTGTTTGGAACCCAAAATGGTTCTGTTTCACCTGAAAATGGTTCTGGAATCTGGAGCCCTTCTACAGATGGTTCCCGTATTGGGCCTATTGGTTCTAGACACAGCAGAACTCTTTTTTTTTCAAGAGCGTAGGCCCATAAACGTCTTGAAGAGTGCGTTATTATCTTAGCAGCTCTGGTGCTGCCAGGAGAGTGGCATCTGACTGACAGATTGGTCGTCACTGTTCCTGCAGTGGCAGACACTCGTCTTTAAAGGTGCAGCGCCCTCAGAGGAAGTTAAAGGGACCTGCCCTGGGAGCAGACACCGAGACATTTCCACCCTTCCGCTCAGATGAACCCTCACGGTCACACGGAGGAGGGACAGACGGGCGGTGGCCACGTCCCAGACGACAGAATGAAAACGCTCACTGAAACGAGCCTGGTTTGTGTCTGAGAAGGGCCAAATGTCAGTTCAGTCGTGATGACTAGATGTATGACTCGCTTGATTTTTCTCTCCAGATATCCTTGCCCTTCTCCACCCCCAGAGCAGTTTGCACACACACAACACGAGATATGAACTGAGATATGATGAAACGAGTCCACACAACACGAGATATGAACCGAGATACGATGAAACGAGTCCACACAACACGAGATATGAACTGAGATACGTTGAACGAGTCCACACACACAACACGAGATGTGAACTGAGATACGTTGAAACGAGTCCACACACACAACACGATATATGAACCGAGATACGATGAAACAAGTCCACACACACAACACAAGATATGAACTGAGATATAATGAAACGAGTCCACACACACACAACACAAGATATGAACTGAGATATGATGAAACGAGTCCACAGACACAACACGAGATATGAACTGAGATACGATGAAACAAGTCCACACACACAACACGAGATATGAACCGAGATACGATGAAACAAGTCCACACACACAACATGAGATATGAACTGAGATACGATGAAACAAGTCCACACACACAACATGAGATATGAACTGAGATACGATGAAACGAGTCCACACACACAACACGAGATAGGAAACAAGATACGGTGAAACGAGTCCACACACACAACACGAGATATGAACCGAGATATGATGAAACGAGTCCACACACACACAGCACAAGATATGAACCAAGATACGATGAAACGAGTCCACACAACACGAGATATGAACTGAGATACGTTGAAACAAGTCCACACACACAACGCGAGATATGAACTGAGATTCGTTGAAACAAGTCCACACACACACAGCACAAGATATGAACCGAGATACGATGAAACGAGTTCACACAACACGAGATATGAACTGAGATACGTTGAAACGAGTCCACACACACAACACGAGATATGAACTGAGATACGTTGAAACGAGTCCACACACACAACACGATATATGAACCGAGATACGATGAAACAAGTCCACACACACAACACGAGATATGAACTGAGATACGTTGAAACGAGTCCACACACACAACACGAGATATGAACTGAGATACGTTGAAACGAGTCCACACACACAACACAAGATATGCACCGAGATACGATGAAACAAGTCCACACACACAACACGAGATATGCACCCAACGAAGACGTTTATCCAGCTCTGTCTCGGTAGGTGAGTGAGACAGCCGGCTATCATTCCATCGTAGCTATTCCTGAGAAATGACCTGGCTTTGAACCATCGCCTAACCCAGAGTAGAAGTCGGAAGTCGTTTTTTGACATGGATGCGTCTGTCAGTGTGGAGAGACATGGCTCTTCACACCCGGGACTTCCTCAGACCGTGACAGGAAGCAGTTAGACCGTGACAGGAAGCAGTTAGACCGTGACAGGAAGCAGCTGGCGAGCGCCGAGCCCCTTACTAGTTCCAGCTCATCGTGTCAGTCTCTCCGCCCCCCCCCCCCCACCCCCCGGTAACTAGCTGCCCCGAGGAGGCGGGGTCACTGTTGCCAGGGCACCTGTGGGTGTCACCTGACGGGGGAAGGAGGAAGTGGAGATGAAGGGAAGCAGCAGCTCCTGTCAGGGAGCATCAGGACTCCTGTCAGTCAAAGCATTGACCTGCAGGGTGTTTGTGTGTGTGTGCATGCGTGCGTGCGTGCGTGCGTGCGTGCGTGCGTGCGTGTGTGTGTGTGTGTGTGTGTGCGTGTGTGTGTGTGTGTGTGTGTGTGTGTGTGTGTGTGTGTATGCTTGTTTGGGAGTCCATTAACGCACTGACCCACAGGGAGTTTGTGTGTGTGTAGGTTTGTGCATAAAGTCACTGACCCACAGGGTGTGCTTGTGTGAGTGTGTGTGTGTGTGTGTGTGTGTGTTCATCAGTGAATGGTGTGCATGTATGTACATTAAACGCCTTGAATTCCGGGAGTGTGTGTGTATGTGTCCGTAAACACAAGAACCTGGAGGGTGTGTGTGTGTGTGTGTGTGTGTGTGTGTGTGTGTGTGTGTGTGTGTGTGTGTGTGTGTGTATGTGTATGTGTGTGTGTGTCCGCATGCACTGATCTGGTATTACAACAGTGCTTGTGAATCTACACAGCTTATTTGTTGAGACTCCTCTGACCTCCCACCTGCCCTCACTAAATATCTTCACATACATATAGTATTATCACACAGAACAAATCATCAGTCCTTATTTTATCACACAGAACAAATTATCAGTCCTTATTATATCCATCACCATATCACACTAATCTATCCACAGGCTACAATACAACATACAATGCTACTCTACCTACTGTAGTTATACCACAGGGACTTAACACCTGCATGTTCAAGTCTACACAGCATTACGTGCTAATGGTGAGCTAGCTATCTGCTAGCTATACCACACAGGACACAATACCAGCGCTTCATAGTCTGTCCAGCATGAAGCACTAACAGCTAACAAGCTATCTGCTAGTGACACCACAAGGGATACAATAGCCTACCCGCCTGTCCAAGGATATAGAGCATGAAATGCTAATTGCTAACCAGCTATCTACTAGCTATACCTCAAGGTAGAGGTCTTCTCGGGTCCAAAAAGACGGACCCGAACCCGAATGGATCCGATAAATTCGTTCCGAGATCCGACTGGATCCGATCATTTGAAAAAAATATATATACCGACCCGAATTTGTCCCGAGACATTACAGACCCGATCCGATAAATGTCCGAGAGCAGGAGTAGGACAGAGACCCGAGTTCGGGTCGGGTCGGCGGATCCGACAGACTATTTAAAGTTGCTACTAAAATGCCACACTGCTAAAAACGTTTATCAGGTCGTAGTCTCCCTACAACATATGGTAGCCTCATACAATCAATCAAATAATCGATCAAAACAGAAAGACCTAACGTGAAGAACTAGTCTAGGCTATATGAAATCAATCGCTATTTATAACAGCGCCTACTTTCTTCTCCTCTTTGTTGACAATATGCATGAAGTTGGCCCAGACAGAAGAGGTGCCGGTGGGTTTGACCTCTTTATATTCATTATTCTGTAACTTTAGTTTAACATCAGACAAGCTGCTAACGGTGTCCATCTTTCTTTGTTTGCTATTTTCCCCGCTCTGTCTCAACTCGCAATCACGCATGCGTTTCTCTCGTGAGATTCAGCGCTGCGCGCCAAAAGAAAATAATGATTAAAAAAAAGAAACGATTCAGCGCTGCGCTGATCACGGATCTTCTCAGATCCACTCGGGTAATACATATAATGATAAACAGACCCGGGACCGACGGTAATAGAATGGGATCCGACCCGGACCCGACTGACCATAATAAAACGAGGAAACGTGGACCCGAACCCGTACGGGTCTCGGGTCGGGTCTCGGGTCCCTCGGGTATACCCGACCCGTGAAGACCTCTACCTCAAGGGACACAATACTAGCGTCTATCCAGCCTGAAGTGCTAGCGGCTAACCAGCTATCTGCTAGTGCTACCACATGGGACTCAAAACCAGCATGTTCTAATCTATCCAGCATACATGAACTATACAAGGCTACTGTCGCACCAGATATCTCCTACAGCTATACCACGGATATAATATCAGCATGTCCAGATCTACAGAGCATAAAATGCTGATGGCTAACCAGCTATCAGATGTCACAAGGGACACAATGGCAGCATGTCTTGTTGGGGGGGGGGCAGATATCCTATTCCCTCAGCAGCAGAGATCAGAGAGCGAGGCCACCTCTTGGGAGAACTCTGGGGACCAGGGAACGGGCCCAGCAACGCCACGGTGTCAGTGAGAGAGGCCCGCTGAGGTGCCGCCGTACCCCCCAGCACCCCCGGCCCCTTTCTCAGCCCCCCAGCTCCCCAGGCTGAGGACCCCTGCTCTGGGTGTGACCGGTGGGGGGGGGGGGGGGTTCAGCTGGAGAGGAGCAGCGGTCCTGTGGGAGTCAGAGAGGGAGAGAGGAGGAGAGAGTAGAGAGAGAGAGGCTGAGGGCCTTGGCCATCCAAGCGGGAGGAATGGAGGGAGACAGAGCCCTCGGCCTCATCCTCAGGGGTCTCACAGCCTCACAACTACAAGTCCATGTTTTAGTCGACCATATGTTCACCCACACACACGCACACACACACACACACACACACACACACACACATGCACACACATGCACACACACACCCCTTTAGCAAATAAACAAGTCAAGAAGCTATAGCTAGAGGGGAGTCATCTCTCTCTCTCTCTCTCTCTCTCTCTCTCTCTCTCTGTTTTTCTCATTTGGGCTCACACCCTCTTTCTCAAACAGACCCGTTGGTGTGTGTTAAGAGTACATGCTTGTATTTGTAACATGTGCGATATTATTATATGGTGAGACATTGATAATGAGCTTCTTGTTGTGTGTTATTCTATCTATCTTTTCCAGTGGATGTATGGCAGCTTCAAATGCTTGGATCCTCTGGTGTTGCCTTTTAAGTTATCTACTGTAATCAGTGCCTGCTAGTTGTTATACAGTATATGTGTTAGTGTGTGTGTGCGTGCGTGCGTGCGTGCACACGCACGCACACACACACACACACACACACACACACACACACACACACACACACACACACACACACACACACACAAGCGATCTGAGATCTATGTGATCATGCCATCCCTTCATATGATGAACAGGAGTAATGTGTTCCTACAGGGTCAGTATTCTCAGTTGTACTTTGGGCAGTTTGATTAAACTGAGCTCCCTAGTTGTGATTTTAGAAGGCGAGTGAAGGACAGTCCTAAACAGATGGACAGTGTGTGTGTGTGTGTGTGTGTGTGTGTGTGTGTGTGTGTATGTGTGTGTGTGTGTGTGTGTGTGTCTGTGTGTGCGTGCGTGCGTGCGTGCGTGTTGTCCATGAGGCGAGTCAACCCTCCCTTTGGGCAGAGAAATTGTCCAAAGATGGACAGCTGTGCCCATGGCAGGTCATACAGGAAATGACATCACAAACGGTTGCGACAGTATTTGTGGCCCCCAGGGGGTTCTCGGCTGGCTGCTCCGCCCATCCAGAGCAGACAGACAGACAGCTGACCATCTAACATTTATCACCAGGTCAGGGGCTGTCCTCAGAGGTCGCCACTCTGTCAGTGGGAGGGCCCGCTAAGAACTACTCAACCATTTACTACATGAACCTTTGGACTGTTGTGATGTATTATTTATCCTTTATTTATACAGAGGAAGAAACTCTTCAGACCTCGGCCTCAAGACCTGTGAATACAAAAAACCCACAGACAAGAACTAAATACCAAAAAACCCACAGACAAGAACTTGCTAAACTAGATTAAAAAAAAATAGACGTTTTCATGATAGAGTCTGGACTTCTAGCCGCACAGAGCGAGTTTTCCCAGAAAATGGGGCCTCCAATCAGGAGACTGTATTTTAACTGCTGTTCCGCCCCCAGTCCCTGATTGGTTTCCATAGATGATGATGCGAAATACCGGAGTCCGGAGTAGTAGAACAGTAATGGCAGCTCCCGAAGCAACGAGCGGTAACGTTAACGTTAGAAGAATAAACACAGCCATAATCAAGTTATTGCAGAAATAGACTCAACAATTAAAGAAGAACAATCAGAACAGACGTTTTCGCTGTTCTTCCAACTGCATTTGGCAAAAGTTTGATCTATGTATATCAGCCGGAGCATGTTGGGAAAAATACTATCAGACATTGCAGCCTAAAGACATTTGTAGTATTTGGTGGTTTTGCATGCAAACATTTAGCATTTTCTCTGACCAAATGTTAACAATGATTTTAGAGTTTGCATAAATTAATATACAGTGTCTTATTTGTAATAAAACATGCCGACAATGTTGCATCAAATGTTTTATATTCAATTATTTTAGAATGATTTTTTTTTTCCGATCACGCATCAGTATTGTTAGGGACCTGCAGACACACTTGCACTCATACACACAAACACACACATGCATGCACACACACACACACACACACACACACACACACACACACACACACACACACACGCACACACACAAGCACACACACACACACACACACCATACACACATTCTGACATGACAGCCTGCCTCTCTGACTGGTCCATTGAGTCATCAGTGACCGTCCATGGGATTGGAGTTGCCAGGCCAATTGACCAAATCACTGATCTTTAAAAGCAGCTCTGGGGGGTAGTGAGTACACACACCCCTCCCCCCCTCCCTCCCTCCCTCCCTCCTCCCTCCACCTCGGTCCTCTAATCAAGGAGCACGGAGCCAGGACTCTCGGTCGCCCCGGCGACGCTAACAAGAGGCGACAGCTCCTCGTCGCTCGGGGCAACGACCAGCTCGGCTGTCGAGACCGTGGATAGAGTCCGCCAGGCATGCACTGAGGCGAGGCGCGCTGTTTGGGGAGGAGGAGGAGGAGGTGGAGGAGGAGGTGGAGGAAGAGGAGGACACGCACACAAGCTCACACACGCCCACACACACACGCTCACACACACACACACGCTCACACACACACACACGCTCACACACACACGCTCACACACACTCACACATGCACACACACACTCACGCTCAAACACACACGCTCACACACACTCACACACACACACTCAACACACACACACTCACGCGGACACTGAGAGCCTGCACACACCCTCCTGAGCCCTCCAGCCCTGGGGGCTACTTGCTAGAGTGCTGTTGCCCCCCCCCTCTCTCCTGTGGAAGGAGGAGCAGTTTAACTTCTGTCATGGGGAGGAAGCGGGCGGATGTGACACGGCGGTAATGGACGAGACAAAGAGGGGGTTTACCAGGTATTAGTCAACCTTAATAATTCACCAGACCCAGGAGCACAGGAGCGCCTCACATCCTCCCCTCTCTCCTCTCTCCTCTCTCCTCTCTCCTCACATCCTCCCCTCTCTCTCCTCTCTCTCCTCTCTCCTCACATCCTCCCCTCTCTCTCCTCTCTCTCCTCTCTCCTCACATCCTCCCCTCTCTCTCCTATCTCTCTCCTCACATCCTCCCCTCTCTCTCCTCTCACTCCTCTCTCTCCTCTCTCCTCTCTCTCCTCACATCCTCCCCTCTCTCTCCTCTCTCTCCTCTCTCTCCTCACATCCTCCCCTCTCTCTCCTCTCTCCTCACATCCTCCCCTCTCTCTCCTCTCTCTCCTCTTTCCTCACATCCTCCCCTCTCTCTCCTCTCTCTCCTCTCTCCTCACATCCTCCCCTCTCTCTCCTCTCTCCTCACATCCTCTCCTCTCTCTCCTCTCTGTCCTCTCTCCTCACATCCTCCCCTCTCTCCTCACATCCTCCCCTCTCCTCTCTCCTCACATCCTCCCCTCTCTCTCCTCTCTCCTCACATCCTCCCCTCTCTCCTCTCTGTCCTCTCTCCTCACATCCTCCACTCTTCCCTCTCTTCTCCTCTCTCTCCTCACATCCTCCCCTCTCTCTCCTCTCTCCTCACATCCTCCCCTCTCTCTCCTCTCTCTCCTCTCTCCTCACATCCTCCCCTCTCTCTCCTCTCTCTCCTCTCTCCTCACATCCTCCCCTCTCTCCTCACATCCTCCCCTCTCTCTCCTCTCTCCTCACATCCTCCCCTCTCTCTCCTCTCTCCTCACATCCTCCCCTCTCTCCTCTCTGTCCTCTCTCCTCACATCCTCCACTCTTCCCTCTCTTCTCCTCTCTCTCCTCACATCCTCCACTCTTCCCTCTCTTCTCCTCTCTCTCCCCACATCCTCCTCTCTCTCCTCTCCTCTCCTCTCTCTCCTCACATCCTCCTCTCTCTAGATTCTCATATATACATGCACACACCTCCACAACACTCAGGAGCGCTCAGGCTCTGTTATACAGTCTGATGGCCGCTGGCACAAAGAAGCGCCTGACCGCTTCGTTTTGCACCTGGGTGGGATGAGCCTGCGCCTCTCTCCTGGGTGGGATGAGCTTGCGCCTCTCTCCTGGGTGGGATGAGCCTGTGCCTCTCTCCTGGGTGGGATGAGCCTGTGCCTCTCTCCTGGGTGGGATGAGCCTGCGCCTCTCTCCTGGGTGGGATGAGCCTGCGCCTCTCTCCTGGCCTCAGTCACTCCACTGTTGAGTGAAAGGCATGAAAGGCTGGAAATGTCCTTTCCTCCTTCAGACAAAATGGCAGTTGATATCGTTGAAGTTGAAGATATCATATCTAGGGCTGTCAATCGATTTAAAAAAATAAATAGCGAATTACATGATCTGTAATAAATTTATCAGATTAATCGCAATTAATCGCATATATCATTTTTTGCTGGGAAAAGATATTTAAATGAAAATATGTTGCACTATGGTGGCAGACGAGTAAAGCATTGAATAGACATTACAAAAGTTGCCTTTAGAAGTCAATATATTGTTTTATTTAATTATTATTTGCTATTATTATGTGCAAGGTTGTCAATCAATATAATCAACATATTCAGCTTGCGCCAATATGTCAGTGGAGGACAGAATTTGCAACACTTCCATTAAGTCCTTGTCTTCTACCATTGCAATGATCTGCAGTTTGCAGACCTGAAGTTTGTCAATTTGTCTGAGGTAGGATAATTAAATTCATCACAATGAAATGATTACTAAAACCATGTTTGATTTATGCACTTTGAAAAACTCACAGTAAATACTGTCCAGCAAAGTCTCCAAGACACATTATTTTAATGTTATTGCAAACAAAAACTGCATAGTGCTGCTAATTTTATTTGTGGTTTTCATATAAAACTTTTGAAATTGAAATTATTTCAGTGTGTGTATCAGTAGTTTTTCAACATCTTCAGCACATTTTAACAATATTGCAATAATGACGTGAAATTTCCGTACCGCTATATCTCTAATATATATTATTTATTCATTTATTTATTTAATTGTTTGTTTATTTATTTAAATTTTTGATTGATTTTGATAAATTTGTCTTACTTTTTTTGTCTTAATTTTTGCATTATTAATTGATGTAATTAACTCGTTAACTGACAGGCCAATCATACCCAGTCAGAGTGTGCTTAGTATCTGTCATGTTACCGGTTTGCTAGCACTGATCAGTTTCCTTCGTTTGACTGGCATGTTTTGACATCTCAAATCCCACCCGCAACCGCCTAGCGAGAAGCAATGCCCGTCATAACAAACTGTAGCCACTGTCTCAGATTGAGGGTACCTGCCTCCACCACAATGCCCCCCCCCCACACACACACACACACCTACCAATTAACCCCAATCAGAGCTTATCAAGTCATAGTCGGCGGGCGACAGGCACTCTAGATGGACCACACACACACACACGCACGCACGCACACATACACACACACCACCAGCACATCGGCCCACCGCTCCACCCAGGGTCCATCACCAAACAACCAGTGTGGGACTAATCCCATTCCTCCATCCCGGCCTCCTCCAGCACCTCTATCTCCTGGCTGATCCACGGGGGGGTGTGGTTCCCCGGGTCATCAGATCTCTAGATACCCCCACCGGCTGCTCTTTCTACCCCTGCTTTCAGGGATGAGGTGGGGATGGTGACGGGGTGCCAGAATCTGGCCCGGTCTGCTGCGGTCGGTCCCGTGTGACAGGGTTAAATCCCGTCCCCCGTGGCGCCCCCGCCTGACCCCCTCTCCTGCCCCCTCCACCGCCCCGAGAGACAGGGAGGGTGATGGGGACTGGCACCTCGGGGGTCTGCCCTGGCTGGTGCTTGGCTGGTGGTCTCTGCGGCCTATTAGTGTCCCTGCTATCGGCCTGTCAGCCTGACAAAACAGGCCCCGTCACATTAAGCAGCACCGGTGGAGTCGGGGGGGGGGTGGTGGTGTATGTATTCAAACGCACCCAGGGAGGGTTCGGCCCTGGAAAGAGGAAACCAGCGGTGCTAATGTCGACACTAAGCAGGAGTGACAGGACCTGGTCCGGACAGAGGAGGAGAGACAGAGAGACAGAGAGAGAGAGATGGAGGGAGTGAGGGAGAGAGAGAGGGTGAGAGAGAGATAGAGCGAGGGCGAGAGAGAGAGATGGAGGGAGTGAGGGTGAGAGAAAGAGATAGTTAGAGAAAAAGGAAGAGAGAAAGAGGGAGAGAGAGAGGGAAATGGATAGAGAGAAAGAGGGAAAGAGAGAGAGGTGTGTAGTGCGAGAGAGAGACAGAGAGAGAAAGAAAGAGAGAGAGTTAACAGTTTGATGGTGTTGGTGTGGCTATCCTTCCTGAGGAGTTGGGAGTCAGTCCCACCAGATTAGATTGGACTGATGAGGTCTGTATGTGCGCGTGTGTGTGTGTGTGTGTGTGTGTGTGTGTGTGTGTGTGTGTGTGTGTGTGTGTGTGTGTGTGTGTGTGTGTGTTAGCTGTTATACAGTATCAGAAGCAGGAAGCAGTTTTAACCAGGTTCAGAATGGAATGTTCTTTTTGAAACTGTATTCTCATGAGGTCTAAAATGGACAGTGGTTCTAAAGATTTCTAGAGACTTTCTAGCTCAACTACAGACATTCTGAAATGGCTTAAAACTGTCTTGGCTGCTGCACTATATGTGAACCCATCTTGAAACTTTCCCCATAAAAGCTGCGTTCCACATATCTCGTGTATCTCGCGTATCTCATGGCCCCGGAGAGTAACGGGGCGGGGGGGTCTGTTTAAAAAGGAACAGGGACAAAACCAAGCTGTTCTTTGACCAGTACTTTGAGCTCATAGTCCGGGTGTGTGTGGTTCTTGTGTTACAGCTGTACCCTGTTGGCAGAGCGTGGCCCGACCGGGTCTCTACAGGGCCGGGGACCGACCCGACACGGCCGACTCTGGATGGCGTGACGTCAGTCGCCGTCGTGGAGCGCTGCTCTCCTGGCGGAACGTGTCGGGGAGGGGGCGTGTCCGCGGGGTGGGGGCGTGTCTGAGGGGAGGGGGCGTGTCTGCGGGGTGGGGGCGTGTCTGGGGAGGGGCCGTGTCTGCGGGGAGGGGCCGTGTCTGAGGGGAGGGGGCGTGTCTGAGGGGTGGGGCTGTGTCTGAGGGGAGTGGGCCATGTCTGGGGGGAGGGGGCGTGTCTGAGGGGCGGGGCCATGTCTGGGGGCGTGTCTGTGGGGCAGGGCGTGTGTTTACGCTGACTTCAACTGAACCCCCCAGCTAATTGTGACAGCGCTGGATAGTGTGAGGTACAAGGGAAGACCCTCGGTGCTGCAGAAGTAAAATGATTGTGTGTGTGTGTGTGTGTGTGTGTGTGTGGATTGGGGCTAGTGTGTGTGTGCATGTTTGTGTGAGTGTGAGTCTGTATGAGTATATGTGTGTGTTTGTATGAGTCTACAGTATGTGCGTGTGTGTGTGTATGTGTGTGTGTGTGTGTGTGCGTGCATGTGTGTGTAGGTGTGTGCGTGTATATGTCAGTGTGTGTGTGTGTGTGCGTGTGTCTGTAGGTGTGTGTGTGCATGTGCAGGTGTGTGTACAGTATATGTCTGTGTGTGTTTGTATGTGTGAATGCATGCATGTGTGTGTGTGTGCGTGTGTGTGTGTGTGCGTACACGCGTTTTTGTGTCCGTGCGCGCGTTTGTGTGTGTGTGTGTGTGTGTGGGTGCTGGTGGGTGTGTGCATGCATGCCTGTGTGTGTGTGTATGCGTGCGTTTGTGCGTGCTGGTGTGAGTGTGTGCATGCGTGCGTGTGTGTGCGTGTGTGTGCGTGCGTTCGTGCGTGCTGTTACTGTATGCGTGTGTGTGTGCGTGCGTGTGTGTGTGCATGCGTGTGTGTGTGCGAGTGTGTGTGTGTGTGTGTGTGTGTGAGGCTGATGCTCAGTGGCAGCTCCCCCTCCCAGCCAGAGGCTGGCCCAGAGCCACTACAGATGATAGTTTTAATTGCTTTCAATCTCTCAGTCTAGTCCCTGGCCAGTGGCGCAGAGTGCTTGTGTATGTGTGTGTGTGTGTGTGTGTGTGTACATACGTGTGTCTGCATGCATCTGCTGAACTGTTGTGTGTTCACTTGAGAGGTGTTTGTGTGTGTGTGTGTGTGTGTGTGTGTGTGTGTGTGTGTATGTGTATGAGGAAAATAAACACAAAAAAGACAATGCAAAGGCAACTTGCCTAAAGTTGGTTGAAATCACCTTAACGTATTGTAGATGAGACTCAATACAAAGTCTTTACTAAATCATTACAAATGAAGAATTACAGCTTTTTTTAAAGATTTTTGATCCACAAAAGCTTATGAATAATATACTTTGGGGTTTTCATGCAAAGACCTCAAAACACACACATAAAAAATGTTTACTTACACACACACACACACAAACACACGTAAAAGCATTTTAAGACTAGCGAGCTACAAAACCAACATATGAATTATTTATGAGGAATGTCCAACAGACATAAGGAGTCAAGGAGAAGCCGCCTGCAATTAAAAGAGACAGTCGATTACTGTACTTCACACACTTGGGAGAGATGTTCGCCTCACACAAAGCCTCTCCCACAGCCAATCAAAACGCTTAGTCCATAAAGTCAAGAAGCCCCGTGTTCCATTCATATACAGCAGAAAATTAACCTGATCACATCCTAGCACTCCAACCAAATCAGTCTTGTCATATTTTCGACATGTATTCTGGGATAGTACTGTGTGTGTGTGCGTGTGTGCTCACAGTGCATTACATTACAGTCATTACCTGACGCTTTTATCCAAAGCGACTAACAATAATTGCATTTAACGTAGGAAAAGCCAATGTACTTCTTGCCAGAACTCACAAGTGCATCTCCTTTCTAAAACAAGTGACTAAGAGCATAATCTAGTGCTGAGGGCAAAGTGCAAGAATAGCAATCTAAAATACAATAAGTTCTTTAGAGGGTGGATCGTTGTAGTACTGTACTTCTTGAAGAGATTCTTTTTGAGCCTGCGACGAAAGATGGGCAGCGACTCTGCTGTCTTGATATCAGTGGGCAGTTCATTCCACCACTGCGGGGCCAGGACAGAAAAGAGCCGTGACCGCGTTGATCGACCGCAGGGGCCTCGGAGTGACGGGGCAGCCAGTCGCCCCGAGGTAGCAGAGCGTAGCGGTCGGGAGGGGGTGTAGGGTTTGAGCATGGCCTGGAGGTAGGAGGCAGGAGGGGGCTGGTCCTTTCATTCAGTATAATTAAATGCTTCACAACAGGGACAGAGAGTCCATAAACAATATTAGTTATGTGTGAGATATGGAACTGTAGGTATCTCCCCTACAGGTCTAGTGCAGTACCTCAGTTCTAGTGCAGTACCTCAGTTCTAGTACAGTACCTCAGTTCTAGTACAGTACCTCAGTTCTAGTGCAGTATCTCAGTTCTAGTGCAGTACCTCAGTTCTAGTGCAGTATCTCAGTTCTAGTGCAGTACTTCAGTTCTAGTGCAGTACCTCAGTTCTAGTGCAGTACCTCAGTTCTAGTACAGTACCTCAGTTCTAGTGCAGTACCTCAGTTCTAGTGCAGTATCTCAGTTCTAGTGCAGTACCTCAGTTCTAGTGCAGTACTTCAGTTCTAGTGCAGTATCTCAGTTCTAGTGCAGTACTTCAGTTCTAGTGCGGTACCTCAGTTCTAGTGTGGTACCTCAGTTCTAGTGCAGTACTTCAGTTCTAGTGCAGTATCTCAGTTCTAGTGCAGTACTTCAGTTCTAGTGCAGTATCTCAGTTCTAGTGCAGTACTTCAGTTCTAGTGCGGTACCTCAGTTCTAGTGTGGTACCTCAGTTCTAGTGCAGTACTTCAGTTCTAGTGCAGTATCTCAGTTCTAGTGCAGTACTTCAGTTCTAGTGCAGTATCTCAGTTCTAGTGCAGTACTTCAGTTCTAGTGTGGTACCTCAGTTCTAGTGCAGTACTTCAGTTCTAGTGCAGTATCTCAGTTCTAGTGCAGTACTTCAGTTCTAGTGCAGTACCTCAGTTCTAGTGCAGTACCTCAGTTCTAGTGCAGTACTTCAGTTCTAGTGCAGTATCTCAGTTCTAGTGCAGTACCTCAGTTCTAGTGCAGTACTTCAGTTCTAGTGCAGTATCTCAGTTCTAGTGCAGTACTTCAGTTCTAGTGCAGTATCTCAGTTCTAGTGCAGTATCTCAGTTCTAGTGCAGTACCTCAGTTCTAGTGCAGTATCTCAGTTCTAGTGCAGTACCTCAGTTCTAGTGCAGTATCTCAGTTCTAGTGCAGTACCTCAGTTCTAGTGCAGTACTTCAGGTCTAGTGCAGTATCTCAGTTCTAGTGCAGTACTTCAGTTCTAGTGCAGTACTTCAGTTCTAGTGCAGTACTTCAGTTCTAGTGCAGTACCTCAGTTCTAGTGCAGTATCTCAGTTCTAGTGCAGTACTTCAGTTCTAGTGCAGTATCTCAGTTCTAGTGCAGTATCTCAGTTCTAGTGCAGTACCTCAGTTCTAGTGCAGTACTTCAGTTCTAGTGCAGTATCTCAGTTCTAGTGCAGTACCTCAGTTCTAGTACAGTACCTCAGTTCTAGTGCAGTACTTCAGTTCTAGTGCAGTACCTCAGTTCTAGTGCAGTACTTCAGTTCTAGTGCAGTACCTCAGTTCTAGTGCAGTATGTCAGTTCTAGTGCAGTATGTCAGTTCTAGTGCAGTATGTCAGTTCTAGTGCAGAACCTCAGTTCTAGTACAGTGTGTCAGTTCAAGTGCCTTATGTCTCCAACAGTTTGAGAGCTTTCCTAGTGGTGTTGCATGTTTTATCAATCTGTCAAAGGAAACTGTTTTTTTGCCTCAAAATGTACTATCTGTGTGTGTGTGTGTGTGTGTGTGTGTGTGTGTGTGTCTGTCTACCAACACTGTGTGTGCATGTATTTGTAAGCGTATGTGTGTATGTTGTTTGTATGTTGTGTGTGTGTTTTGTATGTTATGTGTGTGTGCGTGTGTGTTTGTGTGTGTAGGTAGGTGTGTGTGTGTATATGTGTGTTTGTATGTGCATGTATTTGTATTGTGTGTGTTTGTATGTGTTGTGTGTGTGTGTTTGTTTGTTTGTTTGTTTGTGTGTGTGTGTGTGTGTGTGTCTACCCTCTTCTCCTCCTGAGGAGGTGGGGGCCTGAGGGCATATTAAGGCCTAACATTCCCACAGAGGCTAATCTCCATCCATTTAGAGGGCTGTAATATTTAATCAGAGGCCCCCGGCCCCCCAGGGCCACGTGACCTGGCACCACTCATATGTTCACTGGAGAGGCCAGCCCACAGGCCATGCAGGGGGTTGGCTGCTAAAAGCCACAACACAGGCAGTCAACCACAGCCCCCCACCCATATCCTCCTCCTCCTCCTCTTTCCCCTCCTCCTTCTTCTTCCTCCTCCTCCCTCCTATCCCTACCTCCTCCTCTTCCTCAACCTCCTCATCTACCTCTTTCCCCTCATCCTTCTTCTTCCTCCTCCTCCCTCCCATCCCTGCCTCCTCCTCCCTCTCAACCTCCTCCTCATCTTCCTCGTTCCCCTCCTCCTCCTCCCCCTCAACCTCCTCCTCATCTTCCTCGTTCCCCTCCTCCTCCTCCACCTCAACCTCCTCCTCATCTTCCTCGTTCCCCTCCTCCTCCTCCGCCTCAACCTCCTCATCTTCCTCGTTCCCCTCCTCCTCCTCCCCCTCAACCTCCTCCTCATCTTCCTCGTTCCCCTCCTCCTCCTCCGCCTCAACCTCCTCCTCATCTTCCTCGTTCCCCTCCTCCTCCTCCTCCCCCCAACCTCCTCCTCATCTTCCTCATTCCCCTCCTCCTCCTCCCCCTCAACCTCCTCCTCATCTTCCTCGTTCCCCTCCTCCTCCTCAACCTCCTCCTCATCTTCCTCGTTCCCCTCCTCCTCCTCCTCCTCCTCAACCTCCTCATCTTCCTCGTTCCCCTCCTCCTCCTCAACCTCCTCCTCATCTTCCTCGTTCCCATCCTCCTCCTCCCCCTCAACCTCCTCCTCATCTTCCTCGTTCCCCTCCTCCTCCTCCACCTCAACCTCCTCATCTTCCTCGTTCCCCTCCTCCTCCTCCCCCTCAACCTCCTCCTCATCTTCCTCGTTCCCCTCCTCCTCCTCCTCCCCCTCAACCTCCTCCTCATCTTCCTCGTTCCCCTCCTCCTCCTCCCCCTCAACCTCCTCCTCATCTTCCTCGTTCCCCTCCTCCTCCTCCTCCCCCTCAACCTCCTCCTCATCTTCCTCGTTCCCCTCCTCCTCCTCCGCCTCAACCTCCTCCTCATCTTCCTCGTTCCCCTCCTCCTCCTCCCCCTCAACCTCCTCATCTTCCTCGTTCCCCTCGTTCCCCTCAACCTCCTCCTCATCTTCCTCGTTCCCCTCCTCCTCCTCCCCCTCAAGCTCCTCCTCATCTTCCTCGTTCCCCTCCTCCTCCTCCCCCTCAACCTCCTCCTCATCTTCCTCGTTCCCCTCCTCCTCCTCCCCCTCAACCTCCTCCTCATCTTCCTCGTTCCCCTCCTCCTCCTCCCCCTCAACCTCCTCCTCATCTTCCTCGTTCCCCTCCTCCTCCTCCTCCTCAACCTCCTCATCTTCCTCATTCCCCTCCTCCTCCTCCCCCTCAACCTCCTCCTCATCTTCCTCATTCCCCTCCTCCTCCTCTGCCTCAACCTCCTCATCTTCCTCATTCCCCTCCTCCTCCTGCCAGAGGTTCATGTCTCTTAGGCTGTGGGAGATGGTTGAATGCGTTCAGTGGTGGAGGCGATGTAGCACCATAAACATAATCTGTCATTTCGCTAGGTAGAGATATGTCCTGTGGTGTAGCTGCCCCTTAATCAAGTCTGATTGCATAGGCGTAGGAACCGGGGGGATGGGGGCGTGTCCCACTGTATTGGAAACAGTTGGATTTGTCCCACCCCAAAGTTACAATGCGGTGCCGGCGGAGAAAAAAAAAAGTATATTTGAAACTTTTATTTTGAAAAGCGCAACACCGGGACCGACCAGCTGTTCACTTTCTTTGTAGAGCAGCGAACCCAACCAGCTATGAATTAGCGGACGGGTTGGATGAGGAAATTAATCTCTCAGTCATGCAGGTAGGCTACGATAGAAAACTTTATGAAACAAAATAATGGATATGATTAAATCAACGAATGAGTTTTGAATCAGAACGTTTGACTGACTGAGTTTTAGCCTACTAAAGGCTAAGCTGGCTGGCTAGCAAAGACGGCTTATAGCTATGAAAACGGTTTTTAGCCTACTCGGCTCTGGGGCTTCAGTGGCAAGGGACCCATTACTCTGGCTTCAACCAACTATGCTTCACCTTAGACATGCATCACTGCAGCCATGTTATATTTTTAGGAGCAGGAAGGCAGCAGCAGTATGGAGACAAGAGGAGATGAATGAGGTGAAAAAGGTCTTTAAAAAGGCTTAGTGATGACATGTTTTCTTCTGGTGTAAACAGAGACGTCGGTGTATGAGCATTTGTCCATCTGCAAATAAGATGTGGTTTGAAATAATAAAAATCAACGGTTCAGTCTGTGACAAAACCTTACTAAATATGTAGCTTTTGTAATGGTCAAGCCCCGTACTGAGACTGTATATTATTTTTTAGAGTAACTGTTACGTTCTCTGAAAAGATAGTGTTGTAATTTAGTACATTAACGTCATACAGAAACATCAGGCAAAGGGAGAGAGAGGAGAAGGCCAACTGGTAAGAGAGATTGATAAGTATGAACCTGTATTGGTGATACAAGATTCCCAACCCTTCCATATTTGTCACATGAAATGTACGGTCTACTGAGCTCTCAAAGAGACAAGTAGGCCTAATGTACAGTATGGTGTACAGAGCTTTCACAGACATTTTGGTATTACTTGCTTGTAGTAAGTGTAGTCTCTTGGCTTTGAGTGCGACCTTTTTCACTTTAGGAGGTTCAGAGCATGTATGACCGAAGCAGGAACAGGGACAGAGTTTAATCAATTATCTTCAGTATGAAAAAAGAGAAGTGGGTTGTATATATCCCAGAGATTGGCTGACCATTTCATTTCCAGACCTGCAAACTTGTCACCTTTTGGCTACAGTCACCTTTTTTATGTTAACCATGGTAGTTTCAGTGAATCTAGAGGGTTTAAGTTTTGTATGTCGTCACCTTTTTCACTACTCCAGAGTTTGCAGGTCTGCATTTCATGACTGACTCAATACTGACTGCTCCTGCTAATAGTATGTCAGGATAATCATAACGTTAAAAAAAAAAAGCGCACAGAATAATGAAGTAAAAAAAATAGTCCTTTCTCTGACAAATGTATCAAACTCGCTCCTACACCCTTTTCTGATTGAATTGTGACCCTTCTTCCCTTTTTAAGTAGCTACAGTACTATAAAATATCCACTAGTGCTAGTATTTTTGTAGTGTTGAATGCAGAGTAAATAATTTTTTAGAAGCACAACTTAACTCCCTCAAAGGTAGTTCCTGTACCGACACACATGAATCCTCTCGTACCTCCTGAATCACCAGGCTGAGGGAGTCACTTCCACACTGAGCTGAGTCACTAGGCTGAGGGAGTCACTTCCACACTGAGCTGAGTCACCAGGCTGAGGGAGTCACTTCCACGCTGAGCTGAGTGACCAGGCTGAGGGAGTCACTTCCACACTGAGCTGAGTCACCAGGCTGAGGGAGTCACTTCCACACTGAGCTGAGTCACTAGGCTGAGGGAGTCACTTCCACACTGAGCTGAGTCACCAGGCTGAGGGAGTCACTTCCACACTGAGCTGAGTCACCAGGC
The DNA here is from genome assembly GCF_949987555.1 of Borostomias antarcticus. Lineage (NCBI taxonomy): Eukaryota > Metazoa > Chordata > Actinopteri > Stomiiformes > Stomiidae > Borostomias > Borostomias antarcticus. The sequence goes on along the minus strand of NC_140255.1, from coordinate 7,623,910 downwards.
TGAGGGAGTCACTTCCACACTGAGCTGAGTCACTAGGCTGAGGGAGTCACTTCCACACTGAGCTGAGTCACTAGGCTGAGGGGGTCGGAGAGCAGGCGGGACGCAGAGCGCTGCTGAACACCCTGCCTGAAGGTCCCCCAACACACACACACACACACATCAACCTCTCACATTCACACACACACATCAACCTCACACACACATCAACCTCACACACACACACACACACACACACACACACACACACACAACCTCTCACATTCAAATACACACACATCAACCTCTCACATTCACACACACACATCAACCTCTCTCACACACACACATCAACCTCTCACACACACATACACACACACACATCAACCTCTCTCACACTCACACACACATCAACCTCACATTCATACACTCACTCACACACACTCACACACACACACACACACACACAACCTCTCACATTCACACACACACACATCAACCTCACATTCACACACTCACACACCAACCTCTCACATTCACACACACACACCAACCAACCGCTCACATTCACTCACTCACTCTCTCTCATACATACACACTCACACACACACTAACCACTCACTCACTCACTCACTCACACACACACACACCTCCGCACGCAGGCAGGCACACACACACACACGCACACCACCACAGCATCAACCTTTCACATTCATACATACCAGCAAAGGTCAGGCCTCACGCTAAAACTGTGAAGAAAATGGATGGAAAGGGGTACCCTTCCAGCGCCTCTGGCTTTCTCCAGGGGGCGGGCTTAGTGGGGGTTTGTGTCATGAGTGCAAGGGGTATTGAGGCAGCATCACCGCAGCCCTCTGACCAGGAGAAAGTGAGGGAGGAATCCCAGAAAGGCAGTGATTTTTATTTTTTGTTTAAGTGTAATATTTGCGTTGCTAAGGCGCGAGTGGTAGGGATGTCAGGAGGGCGGTGGCGGCGGCCGCTGCCCAATTCAGACCCACTCTAATAGGCCTGATTCAGACCCACTCTAATAGGCCTGATTCAGACCCACTCTAATAGGCCTGATTCAGACCCACTCTAATAGGCCTGATTCAGACCCACTCTAATAGGCCTGATTCAGACCCACTCTAATAGGCCTGATTCAGACCCACTCTAATACGCCTGATTCAGACCCACTCTAATAGGCCTGATTCAGACCCGAGTTTGATACATTTGTCAGAGAAAGGACAATTTTTTTTACTTCATTATTCTGTGCGCTTTTTTTTTTACGTTATGATTATCCTGACATACTATTAGCAGGAGCAGTCAGTATTGAGTCAGTCATAAAATGCAGACCTGCAAACTCTGGAGTAGTGAAAAAGGTGACGACATACAAAACTTAAACCCTCTAGATTCACTGAAACTACCATGGTTAACATAAAAAAGGTGACTGTAGCCAAAAGGTGACAAGTTTGCAGGTCTGGAAATGAAATGGTCAGCCAATCTCTGGGATATATACAACCCACTTCTCTTTTTTCATACTGAAGATAATTGATTAAACTCTGTCCCTGTTCCTGCTTCGGTCATACATGCTCTGAACCTCCTAAAGTGAAAAAGGTCGCACTCAAAGCCAAGAGACTACACTTACTACAAGCAAGTAATACCAAAATGTCTGAAAGCTCTGTACACCATACTGTACATTAGGCCTACTTGTCTCTTTGAGAGCTCAGTAGACCGTACATTTCATGTGACAAATATGGAAGGGTTGGGAATCTTGTATCACCAATACAGGTTCATACTTATCAATCTCTCTTACCAGTTGGCCTTCTCCTCTCTCTCCCTTTGCCTGATGTTTCTGTAGGCCTGATTCAGACCCACTCTAATAGGCCTGATTCTGACCCACTCTAATAGGCCTGATTCAGACCCACTCTAATAGGCCTGATTCAGACACACTCTAATAGGCCTGATTCAGACCCACTCTAATAGGCCTGATTCAGACCCACTCTAATACGCCTGATTCAGACACACTCTAATAGTCCCGATTCAGACCCACTCTAATAGGCCTGATTCAGACCCACTCTAATAGGGAACTCTGCTGCCTGATTCAGACCCACTCTAATAGGCCCGATTCAGACCCACTCTAATAGGCCTGATTCAGACCCACTCTAATAGGAACTCTGCTGCCTGATTCAGACCCACTCTAATAGGAACTCTGCTGCCTGATTCAGACCCACTCTAATAGGAACTCTGCTGCCTGATTCAGACCCACTCTAATAGGCCTGATTCAGACCCACTCTAATAGGCCTGATTCAGACCCACTCTAATAGGCCCGATTCAGACTCACTCTAATAGGCCTGATTCAGACCCACTCTAATAGGCCTGATTCAGACCCACTCTAATAGGCCTGGTTCAGACCCACTCTAATAGGGAACTCTGCTGCCTGATTCAGACCCACTCTAATAGGAACTCTGCTGCCTGATTCAGACCCACTCTAATAGGGAACTCTGCTGAATCTTTCATACAGCCCAGAGGGGCAGGAAGACCCAGCATACTGTGGAGACTACAACCCCCATCTCTGAGAGAGGAGAGGGAGGGAGGGTGGGGGGTCCGGTCCCTATTCGCTAATCATTGGTACATCTTTCGCGATGTGTGTAACCGTTGTTTAAAAGCAATGTCAAAATGACTATACATTCGTATGAGAATTGTTTGTACGTCATCACAGGGAGAAGGGATAGTAACACAAAAATGTGATCAAATTAAACGGTCAGATTCATTCAGAAATGTGTGACACAGCAATTGGACTGAACTGACTGACTATGAGACACTTAACGGGTGTGTTTTTTGTTTGTTTGTTTGACAGTATTTGAGTGTTGTTTTTTTGTCACGCTTTCTATGATGGAACAGAGAATTGTACTTTCTTGATTATGTTTTTTCTTTTTGAATTAGATGGAACAGCAGACACACTCTTCACCCTCTGATGCACATGTGCATGTCTTAGCATCAGAGAACGCATGGCTTCATCAACTAACCAGTAAGAGAAAAAGTTATATTTAAATATTTTTACAATTCCGTGTTGTTCTCTAAAAACCTTATGCAACAATTGTGAATTTTGTTGTTAAAATGTCTTTTTATGAAACCAAGAAAAGGCTAAATATCCACATTTCAATTTAATGACATGGAATTTCTGCAAGATCCATCTGTTCAATGCGCCCAGCAGAGCTCACGGACAGCTCCCAGCACTGTCTTGCGTATGCAAATATGTTTTGCCTGGAAATCTATTTGGAGTTGCTCGAAGGAATCCAGAACGGGCCTCCTTCTGTCTCCCCCACCGGCTCACACGGGGCTCTCTCTCCCTCTCTCTCTCTCTCTCTCTCCCCCCATCTCCCTCTCCCCCCCCCTCCCTCCTTCTCTCCCCCTCCCTCTCTCTCCCCTTACCTCCCTCCCTCTCTCCCTTCATGTGGAAGACGTTTCACCAGCACGCACACGCGGGGCCACGCAGCGTCTCAGACAGCCCCACCGTCGGCCATTATGCAAATCTCACAGGCCGCCGCCCCACACTGGCTGCTGGGCCTATCAGCAGGCAGGACTAGGCGCCCCGAAACCGTTTGTTCGGTTGTGTGATGCACGCAATACGAGCCCGTTCGGAGGACGAGTTCTGAAGTCACTCAAGTTTCCAAGGCCACGGCTTTTGTATTTGCAACGCTGAAGGAAAAGGTAGGCCTACAGGTATTGTTTCTAGCAACAACAAAAAAGCTTTGAATTGACTCAGGTACTGTAGGCCTAGTTGTTTCAACTGTCAATTAATGTTCATTGAAAAGAACAAAATAATAAATACATTAAAAACAAACCATGAAACACATATACTTTATAGTCATCCACGTTAAAATACACAAAAAATAATGGGGAATAACATAGGTTATTCATCTGTCAGCTCAAAGCTAAAACCTTTTAAAGACAAAAGTTATATTACATCTTCGAGAGTCAATCCTTCAATATGAGAAAGTACTAATATAATATGTAATATAAGGCAGGGGGTGATGGAGGGGGTGGAGGGCTTGCATGTGTGTATCTGGGAGCTGGAAGGCAAGACTCCTCTTAGTCAGACAGGCGTGAGAAGGGGAGAGAGAGAGAGGCAGAGGGGCCGTGTGGGCTGGACCAGAGGGCTGAGGAGCCTGCCTTGGCAGATGGTCCAGAAAGGTGTTACCACACAGTCACTGGGCACCGCGATTGATGCATTGCAACATCCAAGAAGGTGGAACATTTGGCTGCTGACCCGCAGTCAGAACCAACCCTCCCTTCCTTCCTTCCTGGTTTAGCTGCAGCCGTGAGAGCCGGCGGGGGGGGGGGGGGGGGATAAACACACACATTCAGAACGCTGCACTTTCCCCCCCTCTGGGGAGCCTGGGCTGGACTAGGCTGGGCTGGGCTGGGCTGGGTGCTGGAGACATCTCCCGGTTCTCTCTGCCGGTTCTCTCTCCAAGGAGGTCAAGATGGTGGCCGGGGAGGACGAGTACTGTTAAAACCAGCCGGGAGAACACACAAAGCTCTAGGAAAACGCCGCAGAACACTCTAGTACAGCAGGAGGTTTACTTCAGAACAGGCTATAGGAGGAAAACACTCTAGACCACAGGCTCTGGCAGGAGAACAGTAGAACACAGGCTCTGGCAGGAGAACAGTAGAACACAGGCTCTGGCAGGAGAACAGTAGAACACAGGCTCTGGCAGGAGAACAGTAGAACACAGGCTCTGGAAGTAGAACACAAGCTCTGGCAGGAGAACAGTAGAACACAGCTCTGGCAGGAGAACAGTAGAACAGGCTGTAGAGCAGTGTCATGTCTGGTCGCTTTGCTGTCTTGGGAAGCTAGAGTACAAAGGGAGGTGCGGAGATATGAGCCACGATTACCTGACGACATACTGCTGTCTCACGAGACGGTCGAGTTTACCTCAGCTCAGTTTGCAAGGCCGCTATTATGTTATGTGAGAGTCTTGCATCACTCATCACCAGCTCAGAGTTCAGACTTTGCTGAAGGTGTACACTAGTATACAGAAAACTATTTCATACTACAGATATGAGAAAAAAAATCATTGTTTTGTTTCTTCATGGTACTGCATTAAATCAATGAATAGAAAATAGACAATAATGAACTGTTCTAAACTGACCCACCTGTATAAAGTTTAATACATAAATGTGTCGTTTCACCAGAACACCACCAGTGATAAAATTAGTAGTGAGACGATTCTAAAATCGTTCAGACAAAAATTATCTTCAATAATACACATTTTTACTTATGCACATGCCAAGATTTAATTTCAGACCCGAAAGCATTCTTACATCAGCTTAAAACATGGAAAATTTATGAGTGAGTGTGCTAACCAAAGGCAACATTATGGCAACAGCTTTTAAACATCGTAATTGCTGTTTGACTCTCAGCAGCGCATTTAAATTATTAAGTATAGAAATAATTGCATTTCTTTGGTTCTTTATGTTTTCATTCACATCCTTTTACTGTCCCCCTTTAAAACCCCTCACAACACAAAACCACATCACTTCATGTCTTCAGTAGATTACAAAAATATAACGCATGACCGATTAATTCAACAGTTACTATATGAGAGTGAAATCAAGATGAGAGAATTCTACAAGGCTTAGAGTGGTTGTCCATCACCATGACCAAATCACAAACGCTTTAACTTAGTGATTACACATGAAACAATAATAATTACACCGTAGTGATGGGTGTATTTATTTCAACACTACTAGTGTACTTTTTAAATTAATTACCAATTGAGTTAAGTGATTTGATATACTGTAGGGGCTAGGCTGAACCTGTTGTTACTTTACAATTTCTTTGTAAAAACCTAACAAATGACAAGTGAACCAGGAAGAAACATTCCAATACTGCAGCTCTACTGATAATCAATCCCAATTTATCACCTTGAATCTCAAATCTTAGAATTCAGAATCTCAGAATGTTAATACAGTCTAGTACAGTCTGATCCATGCGTGGTCAGAGAGGACACTCACTGGAGAAAGAGTAGCAATGCTGCCCCCTTGTGGATACATGCTGCACACGGGTCCTCTGGTACTGAGCAGAGCTGGTAGGCCTACAGCTCTGAGTCAGGCCACACGCAACAAGCACAGGACATCACACACAGAGATAAGCCTTGCATAGCCTAGTCTAGCGTAGACTTGTGAGTCTACTCACAGCCAGACCTATCCCTACACTTCGTTTACGCTGTGTCAGCGCTGGAGAAAGGTCTGACTGGACTCGATACTATTCGGAGATGGGGGGGGGGGGGGGGGGGGGTAGATGCTGCATTTCTTTAAACCAATCACAATCGCTAGCTCGGAGGTTGCTGGGACTTTAAAAACGCTAACACAGAGCGCAAGGGGAGGAGTCTGAGAGAATCTGATGGGGAGATTATGGCCCAATCTCCCAGGAGAATCTCCCATCGCTGTTGATTGGGATAGGGATACTCTTCCACCTCCTAATGACAAGGCGTATCTCCAAAACCTACCTCGAGTGAGTCAGACTACACAAAGATGTACAGAGGACTGGCGTCAGAGGTTCAGAGATGGCGTGAGTATGTTTATCAGAGGTTCAGAGATGGCGTGAGTATGTTTATCAGAGGCTAAGAGATGGCGTGAGTATGTTTATCGGAGGTTAAGAGATGGCGTGAGTATGTTTATGAACTACATGCCGAAACGTAACCATTAGCCGTTAGCTGTGCATATAATTGCACTAAATGTCTGTCTACAACTGTTAACTCTAACGGGAAGGAGGTCTGCTACTGCTATGGCTGGACATTACTGGTGTACGAGGACTGGGAGGCTGGTCCTTACTGGTGCATGAAGACTGGGAGGCTGGTCCTTACTGGTGTACGAGGACTGGGAGGCTGGTCCTTACTGGTGCATGAAGACTGGGAGGCTGGTCCTTACTGGTGCATGAAGACTGGGAGGCTGGTCCTTACTGGTGCATGAAGACTGGGAGGCTGGTCCTTACTGGTGTACGAGGACTGGGAGGCTGGTCCTTACTGGTGTACGAGGACTGGGAGGCTGGTCCTTACTGGTGTACGAGGACTGGGAGGCTGGTCCTTACTGGTGTACGAGGACTGGGAGGCTGGTCCTTACTGGTGCATGAAGACTGGGAGGCTGGTCCTTACTGGTGTATGAAGACTGGGAGGCTGGTCCTTACTGGTGTATGAAGACTGGTCCTTACTGGTATATGAAGACTGGGAGGCTGGTCCTTACTGGTATATGAAGGCTGGTCCTTACTGGTGCATGAAGGCTGGTCCTTACTGGTGTACGAGGACTGGGAGGCTGGTCCTTACTGGTGTATGAAGACTGGGAGGCTGCCAGACCACAACAAGCCTCCGGGCAGGACTGTTCAAAACCAGCCTTCTTCACCACTGAGGTACTGCAGATTTCTGCTCTTTTTCTAATCAGAGACTAATTCAGGCCAAAAGGCAGACGAGTGACCGTGACTAATCCATGATATCAATTGATACGGCCATTTCCACTTGTCTATAGATGGCTGTCAAGATTAACGATCTAGGAACGTTCCCTTTGACTATCAAGTGTGATTACGAAACGATGAACCGGACTACGTCCGTCTTGAGGCCCGGGATTAGAGGAGGCCAAAAAGCGCGAAGCCCGTGAGGTTAAATCCCACCGAAGAAAACCGCCAGCGTCGTCAGTCCCGCCCAGACGCCCGCGCGCAGAGCCCCGGCGCGGGAAGATGCCACGCCCAGTCAGTCGTCCTCCACCACCAGCACGTTCCCGTTCAGCTGGTACTCAATGGTGGCCCAGTCGAAGATGTTGCCCTTGGGGACCCTGTGTCCGTAGTGCCAGGCCCGGACCTGGCTCCCGGGGAGCACGCGGTCCCACATGTTGAGGTCGGTCACCTCCCCCACGAAGCTCTGCGTGGCCTCCAGGTCACCCAGGTGCTTGTCCGCGTCCTGCCCCAGGAGAACGGTGCCCCCGGGCCGCACGGTGTGGCCGGGCTTGTACACCTGGTAGACGCCGCGCCGACCGTCCACCCAGAAGGCGGCGAGCCCCGTGCGGGACGCCCAGGTGAGGCACAGGCTGGTGCGGAAGGCGGACGCGGCCGGCAGGCGGAAGAAGGCGCCGTCCCCGCTCAGGTAGAAGGAGATGCGGCCGTCCTTCTCGCGCCACACGTTGAGCTCGTCGTAGTCGGCCGTGCGGTAGGCGAACAGGATGACCTGGCGCTCGCCGCGCAGCTCGGTGGCCAGGCGCATGCACAGCGTGAACGCACGCAGCTCCATCTCCCTCTGGGGGACCAGCGCCACGAAGCTGAAGTCCGTCTCGTAAGGGAAGACCAGGACCTTGCCGCCCAGGCCGACTGACACACACACACGCGCACGCACACACGCACGCACGCACACGCACACACACACACAGTTACATCAGAATGTTTCAGCTGTCATATCAGCACCATATGAAACTATGAATCTAAAATGACATCTCTGGGGAAAAAAAAGATTTGAAAACCATTCTCAAGGTAATTTCAAAATACACAAAGTAACATTGTGTGCCACAGAATAATGTATATATATATATAGCAGCAGAATGGGTTTCATTGTTTTTCATGGCCTTCCAGTACCTTCATTTGCTGAGGAGAGATGAAAGACACCCAGCAGCAGAATGGCCGCTAACTTCTCACTGCAGAAGATCTACCAAGACAAAGTTAACAAAGCATCGCTCATCCTGTAGCTATCACAACAACGCGCTGTTTCTGAATGCAACCCCAACCCATATCCCAAAACACCATGTTCACCATCACCTCTGTGTAGCCTGACAAAGAAATATCACAAAAATATATCACAAAAATATGAAGATAATCTTTTATTACCATTTTGACTGAGGTTTATTCTTCCGCAGACGGTCTTGTGGTCACTCTCGCTGGGTACTGCCATGGGGGTCAGCCTCCTCGTCCCTCCAGGCACAAACCGTGACATCAGCTCTGGTGGGGATGTGCTGACAATGGGTCTTGTGTTTGAGGGCCTCGGAGCTGGCTGACACCGGACCGTCTTGTCCGACGGTCACACCGGCGCACCCCTCCCACCCCCGAACACATGAATGTTGGGGTGTGTGTTCCACCATGTGATGGGAGAGTGTTTTCTGTCAAGTTGACCCTAAACTAGCCTGTCCTCAGCTCTCCACGCACACATGAGCCACACTCCCATAAAACATCAAATAAAAGGTTCTTTCCAGTGGGCTTTCCCACAAAGGAATATTATTGTAACGCTGTGTGCTGTAATATCGACATCGATGAGGAGAAAGAACAACACGACCAGGCATTTGTTATCAACATATCTACATTTAATACAGTTGTTTTCTCAAGCTCTCCAGAGATCCTCCAAGCTCCAACTGGTTCCATCACGAAATAAAATCAGAGATTTGCAAGCAAACCTATTTACATGGCCAGCGCCCTCACCAGCATAACGCACTCATTTAAATGAGACGAAAGAGAGAGATCTGTAAACTAATGGATCAGACCAGACAATCCTCGCTATGAAGAACGCCCCGCCTTTTCCAAAACCCCTCCTCACCAAGAAACCCTCGAACGGATTGTCCGACCTTTCCAGCATTTTAGCATTTTAACCCAGCAAGTCAAAAAATAAGGCAGAAGACTTTCAAACCACTGAATGAGCAGGAAGAACCCAAAAACGATTGAAGATTCCACTGGTTCAAAAGCAAGACAGTTGACAGATCCTGGTTATTATGACCACTTCCTGGATGACTGAGACCATCCAGGAAGGACAAACACGGGGGTTTGAAGTGAAATGTTAAGGGGAACAAAACAAAATATGACTGTCTGCGTTTGTCTTCAATGACAGTTTGCTTGTCTTTGCAAAGCACACCTGATTCACTTCATGCTTACCGATGTGGCCATCCAGTCATCTCGCGTAAAAAGCAGTTGCACTAGTAGCCAAACGCATTGTCCAAGCTCACGGGATACTGCCTTTCCATGTAGGACATTCTCCAAAGCAGCTTTCAAGAACTTCAAAACGCAGAGAGAGGGAAACCTACATCTCAGGACTAGCGGAATTCATTTTGACATTTCAACCACGAACGTTAACAGGACCCCGCGTCTAGCTCATTGATGAATTGTATTCCATTCAGATCTCTACCGAAGATTATGAAAATAATGCCTTTTTGGTGCTAATAATACATACAACTTGTAGACTTAAACCTATTCACTTTCACTATACTTATGCATATAGTACATTCAACGTAGTATAATTGTCTGTTAAGATGGACTGATATGCTATGAAGAACATTCTATCTCTGAAGGTGATGATGAGATGCAGACGCTCTGAAGCTGATGACTTCCGTTTTGGTTGGTTCGTTTTTTCTATGAACCATTCCAAAATGCCATCTTGCATACAAATGAATTGCGGTGGATTGGTTCAAGAACATTTGGCATTTCGGTCGAGGATCACGTCCGTTATGTATCAAGGACCACCGACACATACGACTGCGGGAAATCATTAGTAAATAACTAATTACACGACTAATCCATTATTCTCCATAAACAACTAAATAAACTAAAACAATACTGGAGTAAAGAGGCAAACGAAAAGCCAGTTCTGTCCATAGTTTCAGCAGAGTATCGATGGATGGGTACGTCAGACAGAAGAACGTTGGTATTTGTACATGAAGGGTCTGTGGCCCAGCTGAGTGCAGCGTGGCGCGTTCAGACAGGGTCGTTGCACTAAGAGGGGGGAGGCAGGGGGCGAGAGAGGGAGAGAGTAGGACACACGGTGACCGAGAGACCTGAGAAACGTGGCCTCTGTGTTTGAGAGAGAAGAGGCAAGCGTAGAGAGAGAGAGAGAGACGGGAGGGGGTTGGCGAGAAGGAGACAGGATGAGTAGAGAGAGGTGGAGCAAGAGAGAGAGGTGAGACAACTTTAAAGGGAAAGAGAGACCTGAAGGACATGCGCCCCCCCCCCCCCACCACATCTGGGTAAGAGGATGAGACTGGACAGCAGACCCAGGAGATAAAGAGAACCAGACATGGCTCCCATTTTCGGAAGTCCAACGAGAGATCCCCCCACCCCACCCTCCTCCTGTGCCTGTGTAGAGATCAAATCCAAGGGGGGAGGGGCTTGAACTCCTCCTCTCCAGACAGACGGTCAGTCCTCTCCTCCGCAGGACCAGGCGGGGTCTCCATGGGGGGGGGGGGGCCGGAGGGGGGCTCAGTAGTCCTCCACCCAGCCGTTCTCCTGGATGAAGGCGTCGATCACCTCCTTCATGGCCAGGTTGGGGATCAGCTGGTCCTGGGTCAGAGGGCTCCGGGTGACCGGGTCAAAATGGCCGACTCGCTACAGACGCATGGACAGATGGTAAAGACTGTATTCAATGTTACATTACATTACAGTGATTAAGCAGACGCTTTTATCCAAAGCGACTTACAATAACTCCACTTCACGTAGGTAGTCAAGTGTGCTATTACTCACCAGAACTCACAAGTGCAACTCCTTTCTAAAACAAGTGACTAAGAGCATAATCTAGTGCTGAAGTCAAGAGCAAAAACAGCAAGACACAAATACGATAGGTGCTTAAGAAGAAGGGTCCAGGTAGTACTTCTTGAAGAGGCGAGTTTGAGCCCGCGACGAAAGATGTCCGTGTCTTTGAAAACATAAAGGTCCTTCACACTACTTCACACGACTGGTCTAATAACATAATTTGATGCGAGAGTTCCTATTATAGTTGTGATGTTGCTCATCCGAATCATTGACTGCAACTGTGACAGGTACGAGGTCTCTCTATAGCCTATTTACATACAGAACACAAACTTGGGGGGGGGGACACCAAAGTCCGATTATAACAGCAGACGTTCCGGTCAGCTGACGGGGCGTGTGAGCGAGCGGGTGCAGGGCGGGGCGGGGCGTTACCTGTAGGTGCTCCTCGATGTCCTTGCGGTCGTAGGTGATGCCACTGGGGGTGATGCTGGGCTCCCTCATCAGCTCGAAGCTGATCTTGCCACAGAGATAGTCTGGGATCTCGCGCTTCTGGGAGGTCGAAAACAAAACACAAGACACGTGTGTGTGGGGGGGGCTTAACGTACGACACATACTGTATGACTTAATACTGTACACATGCCATTTAGCTGCTGAACAACTTGTAGTACAGTGAATGCATTGGGGGGGAGGGGGTTCACGTCACAGGCCAAGTGAGTCATGTAGACATGAACATTGCTTATGCTGGACGTTAAGACAAAATGGCGTCTTATTCACCATGACAATTCAACACAAACGAGGACTTATCGATAGCACAGTTAACTTGTTAAGGCGAGCCTCGACAAGCAACTACAAGTGCTGGTTGCCTTAGAAACGGCTTGGGCTAGAAATAGGGACATTAGCCCCAAAATACAATCCAACGCAACTGAACAGACATTGTGACTGTCAAACAGAACAGGGGTCTTCTAAACTGGACAGGTGGACATGTACAGTACAAGGACCCACTGACTTATGTCCAGGGTTTATGAAAGAACTGTCATAAAACATTGAAATATATATACACACACACACACACAGTATATATGTGGGAGCACCTATATATATATATGCATATCAATAAATGAAAGCACATACTCCACACTCACTTTTCTCTTTTCATCCACTTGAGAGAAGAGCTCATCCATATCCATGAGGAACTTATCCTGGACAACAACGACAGACTACAGCTGACACACCAAATGTCTGAGAAGACAACAGTTTAAGGAGAAACGCAGGAGGACATGTCTTTTTGGAATTCATCAAGTCGTACTCACATGTTTTGACTTGATCTTCACAGCCGCGCTTCCATTCTGACCGTCCTCTTCTTGCTTTTCCCTGCAGTCTTCAAGTTCTCTACAGAAACACACAGACAATAGATGATTATTTCAGTGTAATCCCCAAACAGTCCAGGTCAACCACCTCTGACCACCATCCTTCCCTCAGAACTAGAGATCCACCAATAATCTGCTCCGCCGATAATTACGGCCTATATTCCTGTTTTGGCGTCATATCAGCTATCGGCTTCATAAAGCCCATATTGCATCACTGCCAAAGAGCCATATAATGTTGGTGAGCGATAACGAGCGTGCGTGTGCACATCGCCAAGGAACCTGGAGGAGTCTGGGTATTATAACACCTTACTACACTGGGCATGCTTGGTTATGTGTTTCATGATTAGTAGCAGCGTTCAGTCAACTCTCAGCAGCCTGCCCTGTTTTAGACAGCAACGTTCAGCCACTGTAGCTTGGAAAACATTTCATTTCAAATTATTATTTATTAATAATCATTAATAATTCATGTATATATGTGTGAGCTGTAACATGCCCAGGTGATGACCAAAATAAAAACACAATATAAACTATTTTATTTGCATATCTTTTTAATTCAGCTTTCTATCATCATTTTGGAAAAAAAAAAAAAAAAAGTGAATTGGTGCTATTGAATATCGGCCTTAAAGGATAATGCGCACAGCGCGCAGACTGGCTATTCTCCATCTGTAGGCTACACTCCCGGCTCACACTACGATCCATCATATTCTAAGTCATCTTCTATATCCTCAAAATCTGATAAATATTCAGCCATATTGCACACAATATTCCAGGCACCAACAAGCCGATTGTAGAGTAGAGAATGTGAGCCGCAAGTGTAGCCTACAGACGGAGAATAGCCAGTCTGCGCGCTGTGTGCATGCGTGCTGGAGCAAGTGGGGAAGCCATTTTGTTTCTAAAGACGTTTCTAAAGTTCATATTACAGAGGCATGTGAAAAACCACAACAAGCCCTCGCTCTATGTAAGCCATCTAGCGATTCATAAAGACAGATTGATGAAAACAACCGTTTCGCGGCAGAAAATACATTTTTTAGAAGCTGCATGCTCAGTGCCCCGTCCGCCGCCATTACATGGATATACTTGGCTCGCGCTGGATTTTAAATTTCTTCTACAGGCCTCCAAATTACACCAAAGTTATCTCGGTGAGTCAAACGTCTTATAATATGCCGTAAATAAGGTTGAGGTTGTCAAAAACGAACATTATCCTTTAACATTGTAGGCCAGGTAAAATGATTCTATCTTACGGAAGTCAAGACCAAATCAAACCAAGACCTGGAGTAGTGGGCTAATACACCTAGTAGTCTAGTAACATTATCCTTTAAATATCGGCTATCGGCCACCTCAACTTGGCAATAATCGGTATCGGCCCTAAAAAATGCCTATTGGTTGATCTCTAATGAAAACGGCCCAGGTTAACCACCTCTGACCACTATCCTTCCCTCCGGCCTACACAACTTTAACCCCTACATCAACAGCCACTGCACTCTTCCCAACCCCCCCCCCCCCCCCCCCCCCCCCCCCTCACCTCTCCTTCTCTGCCAGGATGAGTTTGGTGAGATAGGCGTGCAGCTCGTTCTCCTGGTTGATCCTCTTCTCCTCGATGCTGTTCCAGCGCTTCTTCTTGGCGATGCGCAGGGCGCTGGGGATGTCGTCTCCGAAGTTCAGCCTCTGCTCCTTGGCCAGGTTGTAAGCTGGAGCGACGGACGGACGGACAGAAAACAGTGCAAATCAACTACATTTATGATAAACTGTTCTCTTTAAATAAAATCACCACTCTCAGCAGTTACAAGTTACAACAGTTACAAGTCCCAGGAAACTCTGTTTAAGACTACATAAATTACAAACTACCCCATACTGTAGAGGCAAATATGACAATGACTGTTCTAGTGTATGTGTAAGGTGTAAGAAGCAAGTACAGTAGTAGGTTGTCAAAAACGCACATTATCCTTTAACATTGTAGGCCAGGTAAAATGATTCTATCTTACGGAAGTCAAGACCAAATCAAATCAAGACCTGGAGCAGTGGGCTAATACGCCTAGTAGCCTAGTAGCCTAAACACTGATTAGTGAAGTAGGGGAGTAGGCTATTGAGTGCTGTAATAATGCTGTAATAATAGTGCTGCAGTAATAATGTCGGAGAAGACCCTGTGCAAGACCCCACGGTACGCTACTGCATTATAGACAGACAGTCCTCATTACAATAGGAATAGGACACTTCAAATCCTATAGTAATTCATTTCTGTATAGGATGTGATGTGCCAGTCGCTCTACGCCTATGTGGTTTATTTTCAGTGATTAGACTGACTGTTGACTGGTACAGCTTTAGGTGGTAAGGGAGGAATGAGCTTAATGTATTGATGCTTTTTTGTGCATGGCTGTAAGCCAGCGCACCTAGTATAGCGTTCGTCCGGTTATCACTCCCTCCCTCCGTTACTGGGGACAATGTTGGCCTGCATTTCTCTGTTGGCGCCACAAGAGGCAGTAGTCCCAGCACACCAAAATCAACCCGCCGATCTCCACTGCACAAGTAGAGTAGTGGTGAGAGCATTGGACTCCCACCCTGGAGACTGGGGTTGAAGACCCGGTGGGGATGACTTTATGGGACTATACCCCAAACCTCCACATGTTCATCCTTTCACTCCAACCTTTACCCCTTGCCTTATAGATCAGATCCTGTCCCAACCCCAACCCATATTCTAACCCCAACTAGGGACTGGAAGAAGGACACCAAAACCCAAGAGCATTGGACTCCCACCCAAGAGACCGGGTTTCCCGGTGGGGATGACTTTATGTTATCATCAGTGTAACTGCTTTAGCCACTGACCGCTACCATTAATGTTATGGAAGCTGCTGCTAGTTGTTGTGAGCTCATGAGCTAACTGGCTATTCCGCTCTTATTGTGCTGGATTAGCATTGGAAGCATTGGAACTGATGTGTCCAAGCAACAAGACCTATCTTAATTTATCAGACATTATTTCATGAAATTTCAATTCACAGCTATTTCAGTGGCATGACTAGCTTCCGTCCTACCAGTCCTGAACAGAAACGAGTCAGCCTCGCACGTAAGCCAGGCTTGACCTGGCCTGGTTTTAAACAATCAGAGCATTTTAACCACATGCTTCCACAGAAAGAGCACAGCTTTTATAGGGTCATTTCTACCAAAGAGAGACGGCTTTTCATCAAACCAGCTTCCACCCAGAGGACGTAAATGGTAAATGGACTGCACTTATATAGCGCTTTACCACCTTAGCGGCACTCAAAGCACTTTACAATGACCTCTCATTCACCCATTCACACACACACTCACACACCAATGGCAGTAGCTGCCATGCAAGGTGCTAACCTGCTCATTGGGAGCAATTTGGGGTTAGGTGTCTTGCTCAAAGACACTTCGACATGTGGACAGTCGGAGCTGGGATTCGAACCACTGACCCTTCGATCGTTGAACGACCCGCTCTACCAACTGAGCTACAGCCGCCCCTAAAAGTGTGACGGTAACCATTCCTCCTTCACCACGAATAAGGAAAAAGGAGGCTCTTTAGAAGTATTTTAAAGGTGCCATGTGTAGGATTCATTTTCACACTTATCCCGCTTGACCAACCCTACAGATTTAACCTGGTAATTATAGGCCTATAATATACTATTATATGACGAAACATAGAAAATCATGTTGTAGCCCCTTTAATTGTTTAAGTAAGACACTGAACCCCAAAATCACTCATGGTGGCGCAGTATCTAGTACTGTCGCCTCACAACAAGAAGGGCTCTCTTTCTGTGCTGTGTTTGTTCTCTCCGTGTTCACAAGGGTTTCCCCCATAAAAGAAACCAATACGAAAAACATGCGGAAGAACAGATCGCTAACGCGGTCCGTCCCTAGTGACGATGGACAGGCTGCTCCTGGCTGCCCTTGCCGGAAGGACGACGGGTTGGGATAAGAGCAGAGAACATTTAATCAGCGGCAGGCTAATGCATGTGTGTGTGTGTGTGTGTGTCATGTCACCCATGTCAGCCTATTGCATCCATGTGTTGTGTCCCGAGACAAATAAAGCCTTCTTCTTCTTCTAAGTGAAGGGAACAAGGGAAGTGATTATGGAGTATGGGGCCTTCCCAAAGGATTTGAGATGATCTCTACACAGGTTGTCAGGGAAAACTACTAGGTCCATTTATCTAGATGATATAAAAATACAGAGAACAAGGTTTGTAAATTGAGTACTGAGGTTTATCTGTATTGAGCATAATCTTGGAGTCGGCAGCAACATTACACTGTAACTGTACACGTACATTACATGTGGCAAATAAAGAAATCGTGAATCTTGAAATAAAGAGAAGGTAGTTCAAATAGAGTTAGTGCTGACCTCACTGCAGTTTGAGATGGAAAACTACTAAGTCCATTCAGCTAGCATTCATGTTATGGGAACAAGTTAAGAAAAACAGAGCGTCAGTATGGGGACCTGTAGTTGGTAGTGACCTAGTATCCATAGCCAGACCTATCATCGTTTACGCTGTGCCAGCGCTGGAGAAAGGTCTGGCTGCACTCATTATCATTTGGAGATAAGGGGGGGAAACGCTGTATTTCTTTAAAACAATCACAATCGTCTTGCGCGGAATGTTGTTGTTTCACATAGTCTGGACTGAATCTGATTGGGCCAGGAGAATCTCCCGCCGCCACCGATTGGACAGTAATAACCTAATGACAAGGCTTATCCCAAAAACCCACATTCGGTGAGCCAGACTAGCACTGACCTCTCTGCAGGTTGCCGATGGCCTCGTCATAGTTCTCCAGCTCCAAGTGGCACTGGCCCAAGAAGAAGTGGGCCTTGACCGACTGGCTGTCCAGCTCCAGCGCATGCTTGCAGTCTGCCAGGGCCTTGTCGTGCTGCTGCAGCTTCACGTGGCACAGGGCCCGGTTAGTGTAGTACACCGCCACGGATGGGTTACGGTTCTGTTGGCAGACAAGCAGGCAGACAAGACACCGACAGACAGAACAATTATGATCTCTGCAGACACACATCCTCTCAGACATGCACTGCCCATCTGTGCCCTCAATCACAAAAACTGGCTATTTATCTATAACAAGAGCACCTTTCAGCTGGTCATCAAGAGGAGAAACAACGACACAATCCAGACAAGGTCCATTATACTCACGATGGCTTTGCTGTAACAGGTGGCGGCTTCCTGGTATTTTCGGCAGAGGAACAGCCGGTTCCCCTGTTCCTTCAGCTCCTGCGCCGTGGAGCTCTTCTCCGGGCTGCCCGCCATCTTCTCCACCGGCTCCGCGGCGCCCGCTCCGCCCTGCTTCCCTATCCTGTTCCCCGTCTCTCCGGCTGGCTAGCCTGACAGGTCGAAGGGAGGTCCTGTCACTCCGCTTTATCACACGCTATAGGCGAGAAAGGGAAGCATTTAGCTACAAGCCCACACTTGGTTGACGCGTTGCTGCAATGCACCTGTACTGCGCTGAGCACAATGCGATGGGCTGCAGTCGCTGTGGCAACTCAAGAGCCCTGAACATGCATCATCATCACATCAGCATCGCCATGTCTGTGCGCCAACACACCCCATCTGGCTCGCTAACGTTGGGCTTGGTATATGGAGGAACATTAGCTAGCTAACGTTGGGCTTGGTATATGGAGGAACATTAGCTAGCTAACGTTGGGCTTGGTATATGGAGGAACATTAGCTAGCTAACGTTGGGCTTGGTATATGGAGGAACATTAGCTAGCTAACGTTAGATAGTTAACAAGCCCTACACCATCAGCATGAAATGCCAGTTTGTCACGGCCTAGGGAAGGTTAGGTATCCCAAATAATTTACTAGCGTTGGCCTAGTTAGCTAGCTAAGGTAGCTGGTGAACACGCAGGTTAGCTTGGGGTGGCTGCAGCTCTAGTTAGCTAGCTAGATACTGTCTGCAACAAAACGAGCAGACACGGAAAGTGACGAACATCGACAGCTAGCATAGCTAATCTTACCAGCTAGCTAACGCGATAGCAAGCTAGCTAAAACATATTTGGTGACTAACGTTGGTAGCTAGTTTGCTGTGACTAGTTTTATAATATATGGCTAGCTAAGTGGCGGATCCACGTGATTGCTAAATAGATAGATGGCTTAATCGTGTATTTATTTATTGAGCACACGGATCAAAACCAGGCCCTCAAATAAATCTAGCTAACGTAGTTAAGTCAGCTAGCTAGGACGAGAAACCCCTTCGTTGCAACACCCTCGGTGCGGCTAGTAGCAATCGCTTGTAACTAGCTAGCTGGCATCGCTAGACACCTGGGGCATAAAATGCAGACCACACCGTTTCCCACCTCACCTTACAAAATAAACTTCACATTCAGATGACAGAGAAGTCGGTACATTTCAATTTCGATTCCTAATTGATCTGCTTTTCCCCATCACGGGCTGTCATGGTAGTTTGTTGTTATGCGGACGTCATGTTCTTTGAGACGGAAGCCTGTGAGGTCAGGGTACTGCGCAATAAAAAGTAAAGAGGAAGCTACTGTTTTAGTGTACATCCCATCCATGCCTCATCATATGCGTCGTGTCACTGAGAAATAGCCACAGCCCTCCCAATCCTTGTCCAAACTAATGGATGATGTGGATTAGAATCTTACAGGATGTGAATAGATTTCCAGTCTACTCATCACTGCCTGTCTCAGCTCTGCTTTCCCTACTCACTGCCCAACACAACATACCATATAGGCCTACAGAATGAGTGATTCACAGGCTATTATTGGTCTGGAAATAAAAATGAAATACTTTAATAATGATGTGTTCAACAGTTCTACTATAGATATCTTCCCGATCTACTGTAACAGTCAGACCTAAACTGTGTGTGCTCTTAATCAATTTGAATGATGGCTTATTGAAACGCTTCATAACTCATTTCAAGAAACTCTTCTTCTTCTCTGCCATCAAACTCAGAGTAAAACACATCTCCACTGTTTGCTGCCACCATCTACAGTATATTATCCAACAGCTCAGTGACCTGAGTGCATCGATAAGATAAGAATATCTTTTATTAGTCCCACAAGGAGAAATTGCAAGCCTTAAACCCCAAATAACCCTGTTCTTATTGTTGAGGACATCATACCTGTTCCCACATTTCTCCCTTCTGTCTCAATGTGCTGCTCAATGGTTGTGTCTCCCAGACTGTCCCCATGGGTGAACAGCACTATAGTGTGACTCCAGACTCTGTCACTGAGAAGCTGTAATAGACCATTTCGGTAGAACAATATCCTCTATTAAATAATGCTCCCATAACAAAAATAATGTAATATTTCATCACTACTCACTCCATGTATAAGAATACGGGGAGCATAATTTGATACTGTATTTATAATCTTTATGTAAGATTTCAGGGTTAGCAAATGTCCTCTATCATATAATGCTCCGACTACAAAATCATTTTATATTTCACCACGACTCACTCCATATACTGTAAGAATATAGAAAGCATATTTGATACTGTATTATAACAATAATAGTATTTGCCACCGACTGGCACTACGGTAGTATTTTTTTAAAATGGGAACATCTACCTGCTCACCTGACTACTAGAGAACATCTACCTGGTCACCTGACTACTACTGAGAGAACATCTACCTGCTCACCTGACTACTAGAGAACATCTACCTGGTCACCTGACTACTACTGAGAGAAAATCTACCTGCTCATCTGACTACTAGAGAACATCTACCTGGTCACCTGACTACTACTGAGAGAACATCTACCTGCTCACCTGACTACTAGAGAACATTTACCTGGTCACCTGACTACTACTGAGAGAACATCTACCTGCTCACCTGACTACTAGAGAACATCTACCTGCTCACCTGACTACTAGAGAACATCTACCTGGTCACCTGACTACTACTGAGAGAACATCTACCTGGTCACCTGACTACTAGAGAACATCTACCTGGTCACCTGACTACTACTGAGAGAACATCTACCTGCTCACCTGACTACTAGAGAACATCTATCTGGTCACCTGGCTACTAGAGAACATCTATCTGGTCACCTGGCTACTAGAGAACATCTACCTGGTCACCTGGCTACTAGAGAACATCTACCTGGTCACCTGACTACTACTGAGAGAACATCTACCTGCTCATCTGACTACTAGAGAACATCTACCTGCTCATCTGACTACTACTGAGAGAACATCTACCTGCTCATCTGACTACTAGAGAACATCTACCTGGTCATCTGACTACTAGAGAACATCTACCTGGTCACCTGACTACTACTGAGAGAACATCTACCTGCTCATCTGACTACTAGAGAACATCTACCTGCTCATCTGACTACTAGAGAACATCTACCTGGTCACCTGGCTACTAGAGAACATCTACCTGGTCACCTGACTACTAGAGAACATCTACCTGCTCACCTGACTACTAGAGAACATCTACCTGGTTACCTGACTACTACTGAGAGAACATCTACCTAGTCATCTGACTACTAGAGAACATCTACCTGGTCATCTGACTACTAGAGAACATCTACCTGCTCACCTGACTACTAGAGAACATCTACCTGGTCACCTGACTACTACTGAGAGAACATCTACCTGCTATCTTGACTACTAGAGAACATCTACCTGCTCACCTGACTACTAGAGAACATCTACCTGGTCACCTGACTACTAGAGAACATCTACCTGGTCACCTGACTACTAGAGAGCATCTACCTGCTCACCTGACTACTACTGAGAGAACATCTACCTGGTCACCTGACTACTAGAGAACATCTACCTGCTCATCTGACTACTAGAGAACATCTACCTGGTCACCTGACTACTAGAGAACATCTACCTGGTCATCTGACTACTAGAGAACATCTACCTGGTCACCTGACTACTAGAGAACATCTACCTGGTCACCTGGCTACTAGAGAACATCTACCTGGTCACCTGACTACTACTGAGAGAACATCTACCTGCTCACCTGACTACTAATGAGAGAACATTATCACTCGGATGTCAAAGTCAGTCATTTTATTTCTATAGCACCACAGCAGAGTTCACATGGTCCATCCTCTCTGAATCTGAGGTGAAACGCTCTCTCCTCTGGGAAATGCTGTTACATCAGCTACGGTCCAGGAATGAGAGTTTCATCTGGGCTGGTTTCTCATCTCTTCCTCTCACTGGGGCTTCATGTTTGCATGATGTCCCTGAACTGGGATGTGTCTACAGTCTTCAGTCCCCCAGTCTCTGAAGGCCTCTCATTCACCCATTTACACACACAGTCACACACCAATGGCGGCAGCTGCCATGCGAGGTGCTAGGCTGTTCATTGGGAGCCATTTGGGGTTCAGTGTTTTGCTCAAGGACACTTCGACATGTCGTCAGGAGGGTCTGGGATTCAAACCAGCGACCCTGTGGTCATTGGACGACCCGCTCTATCTCCTGAGCTACAGCCGACCCACAACCCTTGTTTACTAGTGTTACCGTAGATGAGAATATGGCATTACAGTACATTAATGTAATGTCTACATTGAGGTCTTCAGTCCCCCTGTAAGCACAGTGGTAGACACTGCATTCGAGTGTACTGTAGAAACTCGTAATTTTCTTAAACATGGGTGCTTTTCTGTGTTTGCATCGTGTAGTAATATATTGGAAAAACATGTTCATGGCGAGATGAGGAGTCATAATATGATAAATGCTTAATGGTTGATTTGCTTCAAGGTCTTAACATGTTTTATAACTACAATTCAATTTCAATTATGCTATTAAAGTGGAATTGAAGCTGAATTCACTCCAACCCTGGTGCACATGAACAGACACAGGGAACGTGCTGCTGTATGTAGTTCAGTATAAGGCCAGCAGAGAGCAGCCTAGTACCAGTTTTACTGCATACTGACAGCGGTTAATCTAAACCTCCATGCTGTTAATGCATATTGGTGCTGAACTGTGATGCCAGAACACTGTACTAGTATTGAAGACAGAGGAAATAGAATGAAATATGGATGTGGGAAAAATAGTGGGGAAAAAAAGTTTAAAATGAAGAGTACTGTGTGTATGGAGATTTAACGTTCTCAAGGCCAGTTATGCTGCTGTTGCTTGTACTACTGACACCTATAAGAAGATTTTCAACAGTCTGCTCATAGGGTGTGTGCATGATGTGGTATGAATGTGTGTGTGTGTGTGTGTGTGTGTGTGTGTGTGTGTGTGTGTGTGTGTGTGTGTGTGTGTGGCTGCCCTCACCACTCCCAATCCTGCCCACACATGTCCTGTCTGCAAGTGACGACATAATTAACAGCTGTTAATGCCACTTTTTAAATCTGTAGGGGCCAAGCACGCAGTGCGAAGCCCCTATTGTAATTGGGGGCCAAGCAGCGAAGCGCTAAGCGCTGGCACCCATTGTTCTTGTACCTTTTCTTATTATTTATTATTATTGGGGGCCAAGCAGCGCAGCGCTGGCACCCATTGTTCTTGTACCTTTTCTTATTATTTATTCTTCTGCCATTGGAGTCTATGGCAGCCCATAGAACCGTATGGTAAAAAGTTGAGAAAATTGGCACACTCATTCATGACAGTCCCCTGAGTCTTCTCACCAAGACCCATGTCCACAGCTCGAACGCTCTAGCGCCACCAACGTGTCAAAGTTGGAGGTGCATTTGTGCACGCAACTTTTGACCTGTAAGCCCGATTTTCAAAAACGAGGCACCGTTGGATTCCTTGGCTCAAGCCGAGTTCAACGCACCCTATGACATCATTTTCCACCATATTGGATTTCCCGCCATTTTGGATTTAGTGTAAAACACTTAAAATGTATCTCCTCCTAGGTTTTTTCACCAATCTGCACCAAACGCAGTATGTACAATCTATAGACCGATGTCAACAAAAATCTTACAGGGATTTTTGATTGTCCATTGCGTTCGCTCGTGACAGCCAATCAAAATTGGCAGAAAAGCTGCAAAACAGGAACTGGGGTCATATCTCACTAATATTTTAATCTATCAAAACCACATTTGGCACACTCATCCGGGACACACCCATGACATATTTTACCAAGCCTTATGTTGACATCTCGTGCACTCTAGCGCCACCAGCTTGTCAAAGTTGGAGTTGTGTTTATGCCTGTAACTTTTGAACTGTATGTCCAATCTTCAAAATTATTGTATCAATGGATTCCCTGGCTCATGCTGAGTTCGAAACACCCGATGGTTTCATTATTACTTCATTTGTTTGATTGCAGAATGAAAGGAACACTTATTGTCTTCTGCACAATTTCACCAGTTTCTGAGCATTTTGGAAAAAGTCACACATTTTCTAAACTGCCATCCCTCTTCTAATTCTCACAGCTCATACACATTTTATACATCAAAACGTTCACACGACTCTTGGGATTCATAAAATCAAAAAAGCTAAGCTCTTCGATGTATATTTTTCACTCTGTGACAGTTCGAATAATGACTCCCCCCCCTCCATTGAAATCAATGGAGCCACGCTCTAGAAAATCTCTCTTCGCTCTAGAATCTCTAACTGTTTCTAACTCTTCACCTCTCCTACACTTCTGAAGACCGAAGGACATATTATACATGGAAATGTTCGCGTGATTGTCTGGATTCTGAAGAAGTAAATAGTTGAGCTATGCTATGAATACTTTTCGCTGTGTGCCAATTTAAACAACGACACCCCCCCCTCTCACTCTACCGAGAGGAAGCAACCCTACCAGGTGACATTAATTAAGTGCTCAGGACTCACTCTACCAAGAGGAAGCAGAAGATGACATTATCCACTCAAATCTGCGAAGCGCGTTTCTAACATCCGTCGTGGCATAGCGGGTAGCGCGTCAGTCTCGCAAGCAGCGAGTTCAGGGTTCGATTCCCGTTCATCCAAAGTGCATTCATATAATTATTGTAATTATGCTGCTGTGGAAGTCAATGGCAGACAACAGAATCATTGTCGGTCGCTCCTGCCAGTTAAAAGTTGTGAAATTTGGCTCACAGACCAGGGACTCGTGTGCCTATTGTTTAGAGTAAGTAATATGTGTGTATTACAAATGTTTGCCATGTGGGGGAGGCATCTTACAGTACAGTACATCATATTCATGGGTTTTGTTGTAGAGACGATTATCCAGACAAGCACATACAGTAGAGACAATCACATAGACAAGCTCATACAGTAAAGACAATCACATAGACAATTGCATACAGTAGAGAAAATCAGACGGAAGCACATACAGTAGACAATCACAGACATACAGTACAGCAGAGAACATAACATACAATAGACACAATTACATAGACACAAGCACATACAGTACAGACAATCACATATAGTACAATAATGCGCTCCTCTTGTGTAAAATGCAGCAGACGGAACTTGGTTGCGTATTGTTTGCCATGTTCATGGCCGTGTACAAATAGTCAAAGTGGGTAAAGGAAATGCAGTGAGTGGGTGTAGACTTCTGTGGAGTAGGGGAAGGTTTTGAAGATTCAATTGAGTCTAGTTTGTCTGAATGGGAATGTACAAGTGAAGAAGGGAAGAACACTGGCCAGACTCCTGTTTACCTTCATTGCTATCAGAAGGTAGGCCGTCTTTCGCTGGTGCAGCAAGAAATTCCACTCTAGGCTCCCATTTTGTAGTGTTCACTGACAACAACATTCTCGCAAACTTACAGGAGGTGAACCTGAGAAGCTTGGAGCAACAGTGGGCAGCCAGACTCTACAACTACCACTTCAACATCAAGTTCCAGCCTGACAAAACCAATGTTAATGCTGATGCCCTATCTCGTGTACCTGTGGATGGAGGAGAGGATGGTGAAGAGGAGGAGATCCTGGCCCTGAAGACTTTTCTCACCGGGGTGGAAAACCCATGCCCAGAAATGCTTAACTCTCCTGTCCAAGTTCACCTAGAAGAAGTGCAGCTGGGCCGAACCCCCTGGAGAATGGAAGGACGCCCAGCAAAAAGATGACATGATTCGCCACATGCTGTTATCCTTGCAGACAGGGAAACCGCCCAGTGCAACAGAAAGGATCGCCCTGCAACGTGACACTCGGCAGATCCTCAAGGAGAGATAGAGGCTGACTCTGAGGGAGGGAGTCTTGCTTCAGTGTGTGAGGGACCCCAACACCGCAAACTCCATCTTTCAGCTGGTCCTCCCTACAGCCTTGAAAGAGAAGGTGTGGCAGAATTTCCACGAACGGGCTGGCCACACGGGTGTGGGAAAGACTTTAGCTCTCATCCACTGCCCACGAGTGTTGAGTATTAGACCAGCCTACTTTTCTTGTTTTATTGAGCTGAATGATTTTCAAGGTTTGCAGTGGTTGAAGTTTGCAGTGGTTATAAAGTTTGCTGTGTTTTCCAAGTCTGCAGTGTAGTTGCAGTCCGACAAACATATCTCTAAAGCCTTCAAAACATCAGTCGTATTTGCTTCATCTTTTGCGTGGTCAGCTTGGCCCCCACAACGCTGCTTGCAGCTTTAATTGGGGGCCAAGCAGCGAAGCTGCGTAGGCCTCCATTAAGTTTCTACCTTTTCTTATTTATTATTCCTCTGCCATTGTAGTCTATGGCAGCCCATAGAAGCTTATGGTAGAAAGTTATGAAAAATGGCACACTCATTCGGGACAGTGCCCTGACCCTCCTCACCAAGTCTCATGTCCACACCTCACCCTCTCTAGCGCCACCAACGTGTCAAAGTTGGAGGTGCATTTATGCATGCAGCTTTTCTTCAGCAAGTCCAATTTTCAAACTTCAGGTGTCCTTTAATTCCTTGGCTCAAGCCGGATTCAACGCACTCTATGACGTCATTGTGGCCATCTTGGCTTCTCCGCCATTTTGAATGATGTGCAAAACCATTAAAATGTATCTCCTCCTAGGAACTTTCACCAATCTGCACGGAAATCGGTGGATGTCATCTATACACCAATGTCTACAAAGGATGTACAGGGATTTTTGATTATCCATTGCGTTCGCTCGTGACAGCCAATCAAAATTGGCAGAAAAGCTGCAAAACAGGAACTGGGGTCATATCTCAGTAATGTTTTAATCTATCAAAACCACATTTGGCAGACTCATCCGGGACACACCCATGACATCTGTCACCAAGCCTTATGTTGACATCTCGTGCACTCTAGCGCCACCAGCATGTCAAAGTTGGAGTTGTGTTTATGCCTGTAACTTTTGAACTGTATGTCCAATCTTCAAAATTATGGTAGCAATGGATTCCCTGGCTCATGCTGAGTTCAAAACACCCAATGGTTTCATTATTACTTCATTTGTTTGATTGCAGAATGCAAAGAACACTTTTTGTCTTCTGCACAATTTCACCACTTTCAGAGTGGTGAAAGCCGCATTTTGGAAAAAGTCACACATTTTCTAAACTGCCATCCCTCTTCCAATTCTCACAGCTCAAACACATATTATATATCAAAACGTTCACACGACTCTTGGGATTCATAAAATCAAAAAAGCTAAGCTCTCCGATGTATATTTTTCACTGTGTGACAGTTGGAATGACGACTCCCCCCCTCCATTGAAAACAATGGATCCACACTCTAGAAAATGACAGAATCAGTGTTAATTTTTCTAACTCGTCACCTCTTCTTCACTTCTGAAGACCGAACGACATATTATACATGGAAATGTTCGCATGATTGTCTGGATTCTGAAGAAGTAAATAGTTGAGCTATGCTATGTATACTTTTCGCTGTGTGCCAATTTAAACGACGACACCCCCCCCTCTCACTCAACCGAGAGGTAGCGACCCTTCCAGCTGACATTAATTAAGTGCTCAGGACTCAGACTCAGATTGGGATTCAGCTAATAGGGTTAGCAAAGGCTAACATGCCTTGTGGACTAGGGTGGTTTACCTTAGCAACATCCTGCGTAGCACAGTGGTTAGCATGTCGGCCTTGCAAGCAGCAGGTACAGAGATCGAATCCCGTTCCACCATATGTCTGACTTTCGAAATTCTCTGCACCAGCCTTGACCCTTGTCAAACATGTCGCCACGTCAGTCTTGCACCATTATGTTTCTACCTTTTCTTATTATTATCCTTTTTTTCTTTCTTTCTTTATTATACTCTTCTGCCATTGGAGTCTATAGCAGCCCATAGAACTGTATGGTAGAAAGTTATGAAATTTGGCACACTGATTCGGGACAGTCCCATGACCCCTCTTACCAAGACCCATGTCCTCAGCTCCTACACTCTAGCGCCACCAACATGTCAAAGTTGGCAATGCATTTATGCACGCCACTTTTGACCCGTAAGTCCAATTTTCAAAATCAAGGTGCCATATGATTCCTTGGCTCAAGCCGAGTTAAACGAACCCTATTACGTCATGCATACTATATTGGATTGTCTGCCATTTTGGATTTAGTGAAAAACACTTAAAATGCTACTCCTCCTATAGATTTTCACTAATCTGCAAAAAAATGTATACACATAATCTGGAGACCAATGTCTACAAAGGATTGATTTGAGTTGTTGATATTCCAATGCGTTTGCTTGTGACAGCCAATTGAATTTGGTGACAAAGCCTCCAAACAGGAAGTTAGGACATATCGCATAAATGCTTTAATGTATCAAAAGCACATTTAGCAGACTGGTTAGGGACCCTCCCATGACCTCTATAACCAAGTCACATGTTGACAAGTTGAGCACTCTAGCGCCACCAACGTGTCAAAGTTGGAGTCACGTTTATGCTTGTAACTTTTGAACTGTTTGTTCGATTTTAATGATTCAGGGATCATTGGATTCCTTGCGTCAAGCCGAGTTCAAAACATACCATGGTTTCATTATTTTTCATTCTCTTGAATGCAGAATGCAAGTTACACTTTTGGTGATCTGCTAAATTTCACAGATTTTAGAGTGGGGAGACACGCACTTAGGAAAAATGTCACACATTTTCTAAACTGCCATCCCTCTTCCAATTTGCACAGCTTATACACATATTATATATAAAAATGTTCACATGACTCTTGGGATTTGTAAAATCAAAAAAGCTAAGCTCTCCGATGTATAATTTTTTGCCGTGTGACAGTTTGAATGATGACTCCCCCCCTCCATTGAAACCAATGGAGCCACGCTCTAACTTGAAGCAGAAAATGACTGAATCAATGTTGTGTTTCTAACTCGTCACCTCTCCTACACTTTTGAAGACAGAAGGACATATTATACCTCAAAATGTTTGTGTGATTGTCTGGATTCTATAGAAGTAAATAGTTACGCTCTGCTATGTATACTTTTCGCCATGTGCTAATTTAAATGACGACACCCCCCCTCAATCAATCGAGAGGAAGCAACGGCTGACATGCCTTGTGGACTAGGGCGATTCTCTTTTGCAAGATCAGGCGTAGCACAGTGGATAGCAAGTCGGCCTTGCAAGCAGCAGGTACTGAGTTTAAATCTCGTTCAACCCCATGTCAGATTTTCCTCCTATCTGCATGAAACGTGGTAGGCCTACACATAATCTGTAGACCAATCCTAGTCTACAAAGGTTCAATATGAGATTTGGATGCGTTCGCTTGTGACAGCCAGTTGCATTTGGCGACAATGCCGCTAAACAGGAACTTGGGTTGTATCATAAATGCTTTAATAGCATTTAATTTAGGGCCCTTCCACCCTCTGGCCCTTCCAGCTGACATTAATTAAGTGCTCAGGACTCAGACTCAGATTGGGATTCAGCTAATAGGTTAGCGAAGGCTAACATGCCTTGTGGACTAGGGTGATTCACATTTGTAACATCCGGCGTAGCACAGTGGTTAGCATGTTGGCCTTGCAAGCAGCAGGTACCGTTCAACCATATGTCTGACTTCCGAAAATCTCGGGCCCATCCTTGACCCTTGTCAAACATGTCACCACGTCAGTCTAGCTGATTCCTTGTCTGCTTGCAGTTAAACTGCTTGGCCCCCACATTCCTGCTTGCAGGTATATTTGGGGGCCAAGCAGCGAAGCGCTAAGCGCTGGCACCCATTGTTCTTGTACCTTTTCTTATTATTGGGGGCCAAGCAGCGAAGCTGCGAAGGCACCCATTGTTCTTGTACCTTTTCTTATTATTATTATTATTATTATTCATCTTCCTCTGGCATTGGAGTCTATGGCAGCCCATAGAACCATAAGGTAAAAAGTTGTGAAAATTGGCACACTCATTCATGACAGTCCCCTGAGTCTTTTCACCAAGACCCATGTACACAGCTCGAACCCTCTAGCGCCACCAACATGTCAAAGTTGGAGGTGCGTTTGTGCACACAACTTTTGACCTGTAAGCCCGATTTTCAAAAACAAGGTACCGTTGGATTCCTTGGCTTAAGCCGAGTTCAACGCACCCCATGACATCATTTTCCGCCATATTGGATTTCCCGCCATTTTGGATTTTGTGAAAAACTCTCAAAATGTATCTCCTCCTAGGTTTTTTCTCCAATCTGCACGACACTCGGTAGGCACAATCTGTAGACCGATGTCCACAAAAGTCTTACAGGGATTTCTGATTGTCCATTGCGTTCGCTCGCTGCAGCCAATCAAATTTGGCCTCTAAGCCGCCAAACAGGAAGTGTGGTCATATCTCAGCAAATTGTTAATGTATTAAAGCCACATTTGGCACACTCTTCGGGGACAGTCCCATGACCTCTGGCAGCAAGTGGCATTGCGACAGCTCAAACCCTCTAGCGCCACCACCATGTCAAAGTTGGAAGTGCGTTAATGCACACAACTTTTGACCTGTGTAACCGATTTTGAAAAATGAGGTACCGTTGGAATCCCTCGCTCATGCCGAGTTCATCGCATCCTATGATGTCATTTTCCACCAATTGGATTTCCCGCCATTTTGTATTTTGTGTAAAACACTTAAAATGTATCTTCTCCTAAGGATTTTCACCAATCTACATGAAACTGGCTGTACACATTCTTTAGACCAATGTCCACAAAGCTCCTAGAGGGATTTTCGATTGTCGAAGGTGTTCGCTCGCTACAGCCAATCGAATTTGGCGTCCAAGCCGCCAAACAGGAAGTGTGGTCAAATCTCAGTAAGGTTTTGATGTATCATAACCACATTAGGCACACTCATCGTGGACGGTCCCGAGACCCCTGTCACGAAGTCTGTCGACACCTCAAAGTCTCTAGCGCCACCAACCTGACAAAGTTTGAAGTGCGTATATTCTGAACCGTATGCCCGATTTTAAAAACTGCGGTAGCGATTTGAATAGACTCCTATGACGTGTTTCTCTTGTTGTCTTTGATGCGCTGGTCGCATGTCCTGCTTGGCCCCCACATTGCTGCTTGCAGCTATATTTATTATTATTATTCTTCTGCCATTGGAGTCTATGGCAGCCCATAGAACCGTATGGTAAAAAGTTGGGAAAATTGGCACACTCATTCATGACAGTCCCCAAAGTCTTCTCACCAAGACCCATGTCCACAGCTTGAACGCTCTAGCGCCACCAACCTGTCAAAGTTGGAGGTGCATTTGTGCATGCAACTTTTGACCTGTAAGCCTGATTTTCAAAAACGAGGCAGCGTTGGATTCCTTCGCTCAAGCCAAGTTCAACGCACCCTATGACATCATTTTCCACCATGTTGGATTTCCCACCATATTGGATTTAGTGTAAAACACTCAAAATGTATCTCCTCCTAGGTTTTTTCACCAATCTGCACCACACGCAGTATGCACAATCTATAGACCGATGTCCACAAAAGTCTTACAGGGATTTTTGATTGTCCATTGCGTTCTCTCGTGACAGCCAATCAAAATTGGCCGAAAAGCTGCAAAACAGGAACTGGGGTCATATCTCTGTAATGTTTTAATCTATCAAAACCACATTTGGCACACTCATCCGGGACACACCCATGACATCTGTCACCAAGCCTTACGTTGACATCTCGTGCACTCTAGCGCCACCAGCGTGTCAAAGTTGGAGTTGCGTTTATGCCAGTAACTTTTGAACTGTATGGCCAATCTTCAAAATGATGGTAGCAATGGATTCCCTGGCTCATGCCGAGTTCAAAACACCCCATGGTTTCATTATTACTTCATTTGTTTGATTGCAGAATGAAAGAAACACTTTTTGTCCTCTGCACAATTTCACCAGTTTCAGAGGTTTTTGGAAAAAGTCACACATTTTCTAAACTGCCATCCCTCTTCTAATTCTCACAGCTCATACACATTTTATATATCAAAACGTTCACACGACTCTTGGGATTCATAAAATCAAAAAAGCTAAGCTCTTCGATGTATATTTTTCACTCTGGGACAGTTCGAATAATGACTCCCCCCCCTCCATTGAAATCAATGGAGCCACGCTCTAGAAAATCTCTCTTCGCTCTAGAATCTCAAACTGTTTCTAACTCTTCACCTCTCCTACACTTCTGAAGACCGAAGGACATTTTATACATGGAAATGTTCGCGTGATTGTCTGGATTCTGAAGAAGTAAATAGTTGAGCTATGCTATGTATACTTTTCGCTGTGTGCCAATTTAAACAACGACACCCCCCCCTCTCACTCTACCGAGAGGAAGCAACCCTGACAGGTGATATTAATTAAGTGCTCAGGACTCAGACTCACGGGGTTAGGGAAGGCTCACATGCCTTGTGGACTAGGGTGGTTCACTTTCGCAACATCCTGCGTAGCACAGTGGTTAGCGTGTCGGCCTTGCAAGCAGCAGGTACAGAGATCGAATCCTGTTCAACCATGTCTGGCTTTTGACATGTTTTGCTTGTTGTCTTTGATGCGCTGGTCGTGCGTCCCGCTTGGCCCCCACATCGCTGCTTGCAGCTATATTTATTATTATTATTCTTCTGCCATTGGAGTCTATGGCAGCCCATAGAACCGTATGGTAAAAAGTTGGGAAAATTGGCACACTCATTCATGACAGTCCCCAAAGTCTTCTCACCAAGACCCATGTCCACAGCTTGAACGCTCTAGCGCCACCAACGTGTCAAAGTTGGAGGTGCATTTGTGCATGCAACTTTTGACCTGTAAGCCTGATTTTCAAAAACGAGGCAGCGTTGGATTCCTTCGCTCAAGCCAAGTTCAACGCACCCTATGACATCATTTTCCACCATATTGGATTTCCCGCCATATTGGACTTAGTGTAAAACATTCAAAATGTATCTCCTCCTAGGTTTTTTCACCAATCTGCACCAAACGCAGTATGCACAATCTATAGACCGATGTCCACAAAAGTCTTACAGGGATTTTTGATTGTCCATTGCGTTCCCTCGTGACAGCCAATCAAAATTGTCCGAAAAGCTGCAAAACAGGAACTGGGGTCATATCTCAGTAATGTTTTAATCTATCAAAACCACATTTGGCACACTCATCCGGGACACACCCATGACATCTGTCACCAAGCCTTACGTTGACATCTCGTGCACTCTAGCGCCACCAGCGTGTCAAAGTTGGAGTTGCGTTTATGCCAGTAACTTTTGAACTGTATGTCCAATCTTCAAAATGATGGTAGCAATGGATTCCCTGGCTCATGCCGAGTTCAAAACACCCCATGGTTTCATTATTACTTCATTTGTTTGATTGCAGAATGAAAGGAACACTTTTTGTCCTCTGCACAATTTCACCAGTTTCAGAGGTTTTTGGAAAAAGTCAGACATTTTCTAAACTGCCATCCCTCTTCTAATTCTCACAGCTCATACACATTTTATATATCAAAACGTTCACACGACTCTTGGGATTCATAAAATCAAAAAAGCTAAGCTCTTCGATGTATATTTTTCACTCTGGGACAGTTCGAATAATGACTCCCCCCCCTCCATTGAAATCAATGGAGCCACGCTCTAGAAAATCTCTCTTCGCTCTAGAATCTCTAACTGTTTCTAACTCTTCACCTCTCCTACACTTCTGAAGACCGAAGGACATTTTATACATGGAAATGTTCGCGTGATTGTCTGGATTCTGAAGAAGTAAATAGTTGAGCTATGCTATGTATACTTTTCGCTGTGTGCCAATTTAAACAACGACACCCCCCCCTCTCACTCTACCGAGAGGAAGCAACCCTGCCAGGTGATATTAATTAAGTGCTCAGGACTCAGACTCACGGGGTTAGGGAAGGCTCACATGCCTTGTGGACTAGGGTGGTTCACTTTCGCAACATCCTGCGTAGCACAGTGGTTAGCGTGTCGGCCTTGCAAGCCGCAGGTACAGAGATCGAATCCTGTTCAACCATGTCTGGCTTTTGACATGTTTTGCTTGTTGTCTTTGATGCGCTGGTCGTGCGTCCCGCTTGGCCCCCACATCGCTGCTTGCAGCTATATTTATTATTGGGGGCCAAGCAGCGAAGCGCTAAGCGCTGGCACCCATTGTTCTTGTACCTTTTCTTATTATTATTATTATTATTCTTCTGCCATTGGAGTCTATGGCAGCCCATAGAACCGTATGGTAAAAAGTTGGGAAAATTGGCACACTCATTCATGACAGTCCCCAAAGTCTTCTCACCAAGACCCATGTCCACAGCTTGAACGCTCTAGCGCCACCAACCTGTCAAAGTTGGAGGTGCATTTGTGCATGCAACTTTTGACCTGTAAGCCTGATTTTCAAAAACGAGGCAGCGTTGGATTCCTTCGCTCAAGCCAAGTTCAACGCACCCTATGACATCATTTTCCACCATATTTGATTTCCCGCCATATTGGATTTAGTGTAAAACACTCAAAATGTATCTCCTCCTAGGTTTTTTCACCAATCTGCACCACACGCAGTATACACAATCTATAGACCGATGTCCACAAAAGTCTTACAGATATTTTTGATTGTCCATTGCGTTCCCTCGTGACAGCCAATCAAAATTGGCCGAAAAGCTGCAAAACAGGAACTGGGGTCATATCTCAGTAATGTTTTAATCTATCAAAACCACATTTGGCACACTCATCCGGGACACACCCATGACATCTGTCACCAAGCCTTATGTTGACATCTCGTGCACTCTAGCGCCACCAGCGTGTCAAAGTTGGAGTTGCGTTTATGCCAGTAACTTTTGAACTGTATGTCCAATCTTCAAAATGATGGTAGCAATGGATTCCCTGGCTCATGCCGAGTTCAAAACACCCCATGGTTTCATTATTACTTCATTTGTTTGATTGCAGAATGAAAGAAACACTTTTTGTCCTCTGCACAATTTCACCAGTTTCAGAGGTTTTTGGAAAAAGTCACACATTTTCTAAACTGCCATCCCTCTTCTAATTCTCACAGCTCATACACATTTTATATATCAAAACGTTCACACGACTCTTGGGATTCATAAAATCAAAAAAGCTAAGCTCTTCGATGTATATTTTTCACTCTGGGACAGTTCGAATAATGACTCCCCCCCCTCCATTGAAATCAATGGAGCCACGCTCTAGAAAATCTCTCTTCGCTCTAGAATCTCTTACTGTTTCTAACTCTTCACCTCTCCTACACTTCTGAAGACCGAAGGACATTTTATACATGGAAATGTTCGCGTGATTGTCTGGATTCTGAAGAAGTAAATAGTTGAGCTATGCTATGTATACTTTTCGCTGTGTGCCAATTTAAACAACGACACCCCCCCCTCTCACTCTACCGAGAGGAAGCAACCCTGCCAGGTGATATTAATTAAGTGCTCAGGACTCAGACTCACGGGGTTAGGGAAGGCTCACATGCCTTGTGGACTAGGGTGGTTCACTTTCGCAACATCCTGCGTAGCACAGTGGTTAGCGTGTCGGCCTTGCAAGCAGCAGGTAAAGAGATCGAATCCTGTTCAACCATGTCTGGCTTTTGACATGTTTTGCTTGTTGTCTTTGATGCGCTGGTCGTGCGTCCCGCTTGGCCCCCACATCGCTGCTTGCAGCTATATTTGGGGGCCAAGCAGCGAAGCGCTAAGCGCTGGCACCCATTGTTCTTGTACCTTTTCTTATTATTATTATTATTTATTATTATTCTTCTGCCATTGGAGTCTATGGCAGCCCATAGAACCGTATGGTAAAAAGTTGGGAAAATTGGCACACTCATTCATGACAGTCCCCAAAGTCTTCTCACCAAGACCCATGTCCACAGCTTGAACGCTCTAGCGCCACCAACCTGTCAAAGTTGGAGGTGCATTTGTGCATGCAACTTTTGACCTGTAAGCCTGATTTTCAAAAACGAGGCAGCGTTGGATTCCTTCGCTCAAGCCAAGTTCAACGTACCCTATGACATAATTTTCCACCGTATTGGATTTCCCGCCATATTGGATTTAGTGTAAAACACTCAAAATGTATCTCCTCCTAGGTTTTTTCACCAATCTGCACCAAACGCAGTATGCACAATCTATAGACCGATGTCCACAAAAGTCTTACAGGGATTTTTGATTGTCCATTGCGTTCCCTCGTGACAGCCAATCAAAATTGGCCGAAAAGCTGCAAAACAGGAACTGGGGTCATATCTCAGTAATGTTTTAATCTATCAAAACCACATTTGGCACACTCATCCGGGACACACCCATGACATCTGTCCCCAAGCCTTACGTTGACATCTCGTGCACTCTAGCGCCACCAGCGTGTCAAAGTTGGAGTTGCGTTTATGCCAGTAACTTTTGAACTGTATGTCCAATCTTCAAAATGATGGTAGCAATGGATTCCCTGGCTCATGCCGAGTTCAAAACACCCCATGGTTTCATTATTACTTCATTTGTTTGATTGCAGAATGAAAGAAACACTTTTTGTCCTCTGCACAATTTCACCAGTTTCAGAGGTTTTTGGAAAAAGTCACACATTTTCTAAACTGCCATCCCTCTTCTAATTCTCACAGCTCATACACATTTTATATATCAAAACGTTCACACGACTCTTGGGATTCATAAAATCAAAAAAGCTAAGCTCTTCCATGTATATTTTTCACTCTGGGACAGTTCGAATAATGACTCCCCCCCTCCATTGAAATCAATGGAGCCACGCTCTAGAAAATCTCTCTTCGCTCTAGAATCTCTAACTGTTTCTAACTCTTCACCTCTCCTACACTTCTGAAGACCGAAGGACATTTTATACATGGAAATGTTCGCGTGATTGTCTGGATTCTGAAGAAGTAAATAGTTGAGCTATGCTATGTATACTTTTCGCTGTGTGACAATTTAAACAACGACACCCCCCCCTCTCACTCTACCGAGAGGAAGCAACCCTGCCAGGTGATATTAATTAAGTGCTCAGGACTCAGACTCACGGGGTTAGGGAAGGCTCACATGCCTTGTGGACTAGGGTGGTTCACTTTCGCAACATCCTGCTTAGCACAGTGGTTAGCGTGTCGGCCTTGCAAGCAGCAGGTACAGAGATCGAATCCTGTTCAACCATGTCTGGCTTTTGACATGTTTTGCTTGTTGTCTTTGATGCGCTGGTCGTGCGTCCCGCTTGGCCGCCACATCGCTGCTTGCAGCTATATTTATTATTATTATTCATCTTCCTCTGGCATTGGAGTCTATGGCAGCCCATAGAACCATATGGTAAAAAGTTGTGAAAATTAGCACACTCATTCATGACAGTCCCCTGAGTCTTTTCACCAAGACCCATGTACACAGCTCGAACCCTCTAGCGCCACCAACATGTCAAAGTTGGAGGTGCGTTTGTGCACACAACTTTTGACCTGTAAGCCCGATTTTCAAAAACAAGGTACCGTTGGATTCCTTGGCTTAAGCCGAGTTCAACGCACCCCATGACATCATTTTCCGCCATATTGGATTTTCCGCCATTTTGGATTTTGTTAAAAACTCTCAAAATGTATCTCCTCCTAGGTTTTTTCTCCAATCTGCACGACACTCGGTAGGCACAATCTGTAGACCGATGTCCACAAAAGTCTTACAGGGATTTCTGATTGTCCATTGCGTTCGCTCGCTGCAGCCAATCAAATTTGGCCTCTAAGCAGCCAAACAGGAAGTGTGGTCATATCTCAGAAAATTGTTAATGTATTAAAGCCACATTTGGCACACTCATCGGGGACAGTCCCATGACCTCTGGCAGCAAGTGGCATTGCGACAGCTCAAACCCTCTAGCGCCACCACCATGTCAAAGTTGGAAGTGCGTTAATGCACACAACTTTTGACCTGTGTAACCGATTTTGAAAAATGAGGTACCCTTGGAATCCCTCGCTCATGCCGAGTTCATCGCATCCTATGATGTCATTTTCCACCAATTGGATTTCCCGCCATTTTGTATTTTGTGTAAAACACTTAAAATGTATCTTCTCCTAAGGATTTTCACCAATCTGCATGAAACTGGCTGTACACATTCTTAAGACCAATGTCCACAAAACTCCTAGAGGGATTTTCGATTGTCGAAGGTGTTCGCTCGCTACAGCCAATCGAATTTGGCGTCCAAGCCGCCAAACAGGAAGTGTGGTCAAATCTCAGTAAGGTTTTGATGTATCATAACCACATTAGGCACACTCATCGTGGACGGTCCCGTGACCCCTGTCACCAAGTCTATGTCGACACCTCAAAGTCTCTTGCGCCACCAACCTGTCAAAGTTGGAAGTACGTATATTCTGAACGGTACGCCCGATTTTCAACACTGCGGTAGAGCTTCGAATGCGGCTATGACGTGTTTCGCTTGTTGTCTTTGATGCTCTGGTCGCGTGTCCTGCTTGGCCCCCACATTGCTGCTTGCAGCTATATTTGGGGGCCAAGCAGCGAAGCGCTAAGCGCTGGCACCCATTGTTCTTGTACCTTTTCTTATTATTTATTATTATTATTATTATTATTCTTCTGCCATTGGAGTCTATGGCAGCCCATAGAACCGTATGGTAAAAAGTTGGGAAAATTGGCACACTCATTCATGACAGTCCCCAAAGTCTTCTCACCAAGACCCATGTCCACAGCTTGAACGCTCTAGCGCCACCAACGTGTCAAAGTTGGAGGTGCATTTGTGCATGCAACTTTTGACCTGTAAGCCTGATTTTCAAAAACGAGGCAGCGTTGGATTCCTTCGCTCAAGCCAAGTTCAACGCACCCTATGACATCATTTTCCACCATATTGGATTTCCCGCCATATTGGACTTAGTGTAAAACACTCAAAATGTATCTCCTCCTAGGTTTTTTCACCAATCTGCACCAAACGCAGTATGCACAATCTATAGACCGATGTCCACAAAAGTCTTACAGGGATTTTTGATTGTCCATTGCGTTCCCTCGTGACAGCCAATCAAAATTGTCCGAAAAGCTGCAAAACAGGAACTGGGGTCATATCTCAGTAATGTTTTAATCTATCAAAACCACATTTGGCACACTCATCCGGGACACACCCATGACATCTGTCACCAAGCCTTACGTTGACATCTCGTGCACTCTAGCGCCACCAGCGTGTCAAAGTTGGAGTTGCGTTTATGCCAGTAACTTTTGAACTGTATGTCCAATCTTCAAAATGATGGTAGCAATGGATTCCCTGGCTCATGCCGAGTTCAAAACACCCCATGGTTTCATTATTACTTCATTTGTTTGATTGCAGAATGAAAGGAACACTTTTTGTCCTCTGCACAATTTCACCAGTTTCAGAGGTTTTTGGAAAAAGTCAGACATTTTCTAAACTGCCATCCCTCTTCTAATTCTCACAGCTCATACACATTTTATATATCAAAACGTTCACACGACTCTTGGGATTCATAAAATCAAAAAAGCTAAGCTCTTCGATGTATATTTTTAACTCTGGGACAGTTCGAATAATGACTCCCCCCCCTCCATTGAAATCAATGGAGCCACGCTCTAGAAAATCTCTCTTCGCTCTAGAATCTCTAACTGTTTCTAACTCTTCACCTCTCCTACACTTCTGAAGACCGAAGGACATTTTATACATGGAAATGTTCGCGTGATTGTCTGGATTCTGAAGAAGTAAATAGTTGAGCTATGCTATGTATACTTTTCGCTGTGTACCAATTTAAACAACGACACCCCCCCCTCTCACTCTACCGAGAGGAAGCAACCCTGCCAGGTGATATTAATTAAGTGCTCAGGACTCAGACTCACGGGGTTAGGGAAGGCTCACATGCCTTGTGGACTAGGGTGGCTCACTTTCGCAACATCCTGCGTAGCACAGTGGTTAGCGTGTCGGACTTTCAAGCAGCAGGTACAGAGATCGAATCCTGTTCAACCATGTCTGGCTTTTGACATGTTTTGCTTGTTGTCTTTGATGCGCTGGTCGTGCGTCCCGCTTGGCCCCCACATCGCTGCTTGCAGCTATATTTGGGGGCCAAGCAGCGAAGCGCTAAGCGCTGGCACCCATTGTTCTTGTACCTTTTCTTATTGGGGGCCAAGCAGCGAAGCGCTAAGCGCTGGCACCCATTGTTCTTGTACCTTTTCTTATTATTTATTATTATTATTATTTATTCTTCTGCCATTGGAGTCTATGGCAGCCCATAGAACCGTATGGTAAAAAGTTGGGAAAATTGGCACACTCATTCATGACAGTCCCCAAAGTCTTCTCACCAAGACCCATGTCCACAGCTTGAACGCTCTAGCGCCACCAACCTGTCAAAGTTGGAGGTGCATTTGTGCATGCAACTTTTGACCTGTAAGCCTGATTTTCAAAAACGAGGCAGCGTTGGATTCCTTCACTCAAGCCAAGTTCAACGCACCCTATGACATCATTTTCCACCATATTGGATTTCCCGCCATATTGGATTTAGTGTAAAACACTCAAAATGTATCTCCTCCTAGGTTTTTTCACCAATCTGCACCACACGCAGTATGCACAATCTATAGACCGATGTCCACAAAAGTCTTACAGGGATTTTTGATTGTCCATTGCGTTCTCTCGTGACAGCCAATCAAAATTGGCCGAAAAGCTGCAAAACAGGAACTGGGGTCATATCTCAGTAATGTTTTAATCTATCAAAACCACATTTGGCACACTCATCCGGGACACACCCATGACATCTGTCACCAAGCCTTACGTTGACATCTCATGCACTCTAGCGCCACCAGCGTGTCAAAGTTGGAGTTGCGTTTATGACAGTAACTTTTGAACTGTATGTCCAATCTTCAAAATGATGGTAGCAATGGATTCCCTGGCTCATGCCGAGTTCAAAACACCCCATGGTTTCATTATTACTTAATTTGTTTGATTGCAGAATGAAAGAAACACTTTTTGTCCTCTGCACAATTTCACCAGTTTCAGAGGTTTTTGGAAAAAGTCACACATTTTCTAAACTGCCATCCCTCTTCTAATTCTCACAGCTCATACACATTTTATATATCAAAACGTTCACACGACTCTTGGGATTCATAAAATCAAAAAAGCTAAGCTCTTCGATGTATATTTTTCACTCTGGGACAGTTCGAATAATGACTCCCCCCCTCCATTGAAATCAATGGAGCCACGCTCTAGAAAATCTCTCTTCGCTCTAGAATCTCTAACTGTTTCTAACTCTTCACCTCTCCTACACTGCTGAAGACCGAAGGACATTTTATACATGGAAATGTTCGCGTGATTGTCTGGATTCTGAAGAAGTAAATAGTTGAGCTATGCTATGTATACTTTTCGCTGTGTGCCAATTTAAACAACGACACCCCCCCCTCTCACTCTACCGAGAGGAAGCAACCCTGCCAGGTGATATTAATTAAGTGCTCAGGACTCAGACTCACGGGGTTAGGGAAGGCTCACATGCCTTGTGGACTAGGGTGGTTCACTTTCGCAACATCCTGCGTAGCACAGTGGTTAGCGTGTCGGCCTTGCAAGCAGCAGGTACAGAGATCGAATCCTGTTCAACCATGTCTGGCTTTTGACATGTTTTGCTTGTTGTCTTTGATGCGCTGGTCGTGCGTCCCGCTTGGCCCCCACATCGCTGCTTGCAGCTATATTTATTATTATTATTATTCTTCTGCCATTGGAGTCTATGGCAGCCCATAGAACCGTATGGTAAAAAGTTGGGAAAATTGGCACACTCATTCACGACAGTCCCCAAAGTCTTCTCACCAAGACCCATGTCCACAGCTTGAACGCTCTAGCGCCACCAACGTGTCAAAGTTGGAGGTGCATTTGTGCATGCAACTTTTGACCTGTAAGCCTGATTTTCAAAAACGAGGCAGCGTTGGATTCCTTCGCTCAAGCCAAGTTCAACGCACCCTATGACATCATTTTCCACCATATTGGATTTCCCGCCATATTGGATTTAGTGTAAAACACTCAAAATGTATCTCCTCCTAGGTTTTTTCACCAATCTGCACCACACGCAGTATGCACAATCTATAGACCGATGTCCACAAAAGTCTTACAGGGATTTTTGATTGTCCATTGCGTTCCCTCGTGACAGCCAATCAAAATTGGCCGAAAAGCTGCAAAACAGGAACTGGGGTCATATCTCAGTAATGTTTTAATCTATCAAAACCACATTTGGCACACTCATCCGGGACACACCCATGACATCTGTCACCAAGCCTTACGTTGACATCTCATGCACTCTAGCGCCACCAGCGTGTCAAAGTTGGAGTTGCGTTTATGCCAGTAACTTTTGAACTGTATGTCCAATCTTCAAAATGATGGTAGCAATGGATTCCCTGGCTCATGCCGAGTTCAAAACACCCCATGGTTTTATTATTACTTCATTTGTTTGATTGCAGAATGAAAGGAACACTTTTTGTCCTCTGCACAATTTCACCAGTTTCAGAGGTTTTTGGAAAAAGTCACACATTTTCTAAACTGCCATCCCTCTTCTAATTCTCACAGCTTATACACATTTTATATATCAAAACGTTCACACGACTCTTGGGATTCATAAAATCAAAAAAGCTAAGCTCTTCGATGTATATTTTTCACTCTGGGACAGTTAGAATAATGACTCCCCCCCTCCATTGAAATCAATGGAGCCACGCTCTAGAAAATCTCTCTTCGCTCTAGATTCTCTAACTGTTTCTAACTCTTCACCTCTCCTACACTTCTGAAGACCGAAGGACATTTTATACATGGAAATGTTCGCGTGATTGTCTGGATTCTGAAGAAGTAAATAGTTGAGCTATGCTATGTATACTTTTCGCTGTGTGCCAATTTAAACAACGACACCCCCCCTCTCACTCTACCGAGAGGAAGCAACCCTGCCAGGTGATATTAATTAAGTGCTCAGGACTCAGACTCACGGGGTTAGGGAAGGCTCACATGCCTTGTGGACTAGGGTGGTTCACTTTCGCAACATCCTGCGTGGCACAGTGGTTAGCGTGTCGGCCTTGCAAGCAGCAGATACAGAGATCGAATCCTGTTCAACCATGTCTGACTTTTGACATTTTTTGCTTGTTGTCTTTGATGCGCTGGTCGTGCGTCCCGCTTGGCCCCCACAACGCTGCTTGCAGCTTTAATTGGGGGCCAAGCAGCGAAGCTGCGAAGGCACCCATTGTTCTTGTACCTTTTCTTATTATTATTATTATTATTATTATTATTCATCTTCCTCTGGCATTGGAGTCTATGGCAGCCCATAGAACCATATGGTAAAAAGTTGTGACAATTGGCACACTCATTCATGACAGTCCCCTGAGTCTTTTCACCAAGACCCATGTACACAGCTCGAACCCTCTAGCGCCACCAACATGTCAAAGTTGGAGGTGCGTTTGTGCACACAACTTTTGACCTGTAAGCCCGATTTTCAAAAACAAGGTACCGTTGGATTCCTTGGCTTAAGCCGAGTTCAACGCACCCCATGACATCATTTTCCGCCATATTGGATTTTCCGCCATTTTGGATTTTGTGAAAAACTCTCAAAATGTATCTCCTCCTAGGTTTTTTCTCCAATCTGCACGAAACTCGGTAGGCACAATCTGTAGACCGATGTCCACAAAAGTCTTACAGGGATTTCTGATTGTCCATTGCGTTCGCTCGCTGCAGCCAATCAAATTTGGCCTCTAAGCCGCCAAACAGGAAGTGTGGTCATATCTCAGCAAATTGTTAATGTATTAAAGCCACATTTGGCACACTCTTCGGGGACAGTCCCATGACCTCTGGCAGCAAGTGGCATTGCGACAGCTCAAACCCTCTAGCGCCACCACCATGTCAAAGTTGGAAGTGCGTTAATGCACACAACTTTTGACCTGTGTAACCGATTTTGAAAAATGAGGTACCGTTGGAATCCCTCGCTCATGCCGAGTTCATCGCATCCTATGATGTCATTTTCCACCAATTGGATTTCCCGCCATTTTGTATTTTGTGTAAAACACTTAAAATGTATCTTCTCCTAAGGATTTTCACCAATCTACATGAAACTGGCTGTACACATTCTTTAGACCAATGTCCACAAAACTCCTAGAGGGATTTTCGATTGTCGAAGGTGTTCGCTCGCTACAGCCAATCGAATTTGGCGTCCAAGCCGCCAAACAGGAAGTGTGGTCAAATCTCAGTAAGGTTTTGATGTATCATAACCACATTAGGCACACTCATCGTGGACGGTCCCGTGACCCCTGTCACCAAGTCTATGTCGACACCTCAAAGTCTCTAGCACCACCAACCTGTCAAAGTTGGAAGTACGTATATTCTGAACCGTACGCCCGATTTTCAACACTGCGGTAGAGCTTTGAATGCGGCTATGACGTGTTTCGCTTGTTGTCTTTGATGCGCTGGTCGCATGTCCTGCTTGGCCCCCACATTGCTGCTTGCAGCTATATTTATTATTATTATTATTCATCTTCCTCTGGCATTGGAGTCTATGGCAGCCCATAGAACCATATGGTAAAAAGTTGTGAAAATTGGCACACTCATTCATGACAGTCCCCTGAGTCTTTTCACCAAGACCCATGTACACAGCT
The DNA here is from genome assembly GCF_949987555.1 of Borostomias antarcticus. Classification (NCBI taxonomy): domain Eukaryota; kingdom Metazoa; phylum Chordata; class Actinopteri; order Stomiiformes; family Stomiidae; genus Borostomias; species Borostomias antarcticus. Next base: position 7,579,434 of record NC_140255.1, on the reverse strand, counting down.
CGAACCCTCTAGCGCCACCAACATGTCAAAGTTGGAGGTGCGTTTGTGCACACAACTTTTGACCTGTAAGCCCGATTTTCAAAAACAAGGTACCGTTGGATTCCTTGGCTTAAGCCGAGTTCAACGCACCCCATGACATCATTTTCCGCCATATTGGATTTCCCGCCATTTTGGATTTTGTGAAAAACTCTCAAAATGTATCTCCTCCTAGGTTTTTTCTCCAATCTGCACGAAACTCGGTAGGCACAATCTGTAGACCGATGTCCACAAAAGTCTTACAGGGATTTCTGATTGTCCATTGCGTTCGCTCGCTGCAGCCAATCAAATTTGGCCTCTAAGCCGCCAAACAGGAAGTGTGGTCATATCTCAGCAAATTGTTAATGTATTAAAGCCACATTTGGCACACTCTTCGGGGACAGTCCCATGACCTCTGGCAGCAAGTGGCATTGCGACAGCTCAAACCCTCTAGCGCCACCACCATGTCAAAGTTGGAAGTGCGTTAATGCACACAACTTTTGACCTGTGTAACTGATTTTGAAAAATGAGGTACCGTTGGAATCCCTCGCTCATGCCGAGTTCATCGCATCCTATGATGTCATTTTCCACCAATTGGATTTCCCGCCATTTTGTATTTTGTGTAAAACACTTAAAATGTATCTTCTCCTAAGGATTTTCACCAAACTACATGAAACTGGCTGTACACATTCTTTAGACCAATGTCCACAAAACTCCTAGAGGGATTTTCGATTGTCGAAGGTGTTCGCTCGCTACAGCCAATCAAGTTTGGCGTCCAAGCCGCCAAACAGGAAGTGTGGTCAAATCTCAGTAAGGTTTTGATGTATCATAACCACATTAGGCACACTCATCGTGGACGGTCCCGTGACCCCTGTCACCAAGTCTATGTCGACACCTCAAAGTCTCTAGCACCACCAACCTGTCAAAGTTGGAAGTACGTATATTCTGAACCGTATGCCCGATTTTCAACACTGCGGTAGAGCTTTGAATGCGGCTATGACGTGTTTCGCTTGTTGTCTTTGATGCGCTGGTCGCATGTCCTGCTTGGCCCCCACATTGCTGCTTGCAGCTATATTTATTATTCATCTTCCTCTGGCATTGGAGTCTATGGCAGCCCATAGAACCATATGGTAAAAAGTTGTGACAATTGGCACACTCATTCATGACAGTCCCCTGAGTCTTTTCACCAAGACCCATGTACACAGCTCGAACCCTCTAGCGCCACCAACATGTCAAAGTTGGAGGTGCGTTTGTGCACACAACTTTTGACCTGTAAGCCCGATTTTCAAAAACAAGGTACCGTTGGATTCCTTGGCTTAAGCCGAGTTCAACGCACCCCATGACATCATTTTCCGCCGTATTGGATTTCCCGCCATTTTGGATTTTGTGAAAAACTCTCAAAATGTATCTCCTCCTAGGTTTTTTCTCCAATCTGCACGAAACTCGGTAGGCACAATCTGTAGACCGATGTCCACAAAAGTCTTACAGGGATTTCTGATTGTCCATTGCGTTCGCTCGCTGCAGCCAATCAAATTTGGCCTCTAAGCCGCCAAACAGGAAGTGTGGTCATATCTCAGCAAATTGTTAATGTATTAAAGCCACATTTGGCACACTCTTCGGGGACAGTCCCATGACCTCTGGCAGCAAGTGGCATTGCGACAGCTCAAACCCTCTAGCGCCACCACCATGTCAAAGTTGGAAGTGCGTTAATGCACATAACTTTTGACCTGTGTAACCGATTTTGAAAAATGAGGTACCGTTGGAATCCCTCGCTCATGCCGAGTTCATCGCATCCTATGATGTCATTTTCCACCAATTGGATTTCCCGCCATTTTGTATTTTGTGTAAAGCACTTAAAATGTATCTTCTCCTAAGGATTTTCACCAATCTACATGAAACTGGCTGTACACATTCTTTAGACCAATGTCCACAAAACTCCTAGAGGGATTTTCGATTGTCGAAGGTGTTTGCTCGCTACAGCCAATCGAATTTGGCATCCAAGCTGCCAAACAGGAAGTGTGGTCAAATCTCAGTAAGGTTTTGATGTATCATAACCACATTAGGCACAATCATCGTGGACGGTCCCGTGACCCCTGTCACCAAGTCTATGTCGACACCTCAAAGTCTCTAGCGCCACCAACCTGTCAAAGTTGGAAGTGCGTATATTCTGAACCGTACGCCTGATTTTCAAAACTGCGGTAGCGATTTGAATAGACTCCTATGACATGTTTCGCTTGTTGTCTTTGATGCGCTGGTCGCATGTCCCGCTTGGCCCCCACATTGCTGCTTGCAGCTATATTTATTATTATTATTTATTCTTCTGCCATTGGAGTCTATGGCAGCCCATAGAACCGTATGGTAAAAAGTTATGAAAATTGGCACACTCATTCATGACAGTCCCCAAAGTCTTCTCACCAAGACCCATGTCCACAGCTTGAACGCTCTAGCGCCACCAACCTGTCAAAGTTGGAGGTGCATTTGTGCATGCAACTTTTGACCTGTAAGCCTGATTTTCAAAAACGAGGCAGCGTTGGATTCCTTCGCTCAAGCCAAGTTCAACGCACCCTATGACATCATTTTCCACCATATTGGATTTCCCGCCATATTGGATTTAGTGTAAAACACTCAAAATGTATCTCCTCCTAGGTTTTTTCACCAATCTGCACCACACGCAGTATGCACAATCTATAGACCGATGTCCACAAAAGTCTTACAGGGATTTTTGATTGTCCATTGCGTTCCCTCGTGACAGCCAATCAAAATTGGCCGAAAAGCTGCAAAACAGGAACTGGGGTCATATCTCAGTAATGTTTTAATCTATCAAAACCACATTTGGCACACTCATCCGGGACACACCCATGACATCTGTCACCAAGCCTTACGTTGACATCTCGTGCACTCTAGCGCCACCAGCGTGTCAAAGTTGGAGTTGTGTTTATGCCTGTAACTTTTGAACTGTATGTCCAATCTTCAAAATTATGGTAGCAATGGATTCCCTGGCTCATGCTGAGTTCAAAACACCCCATGGTTTCATTATTACTTCATTGTTTTGATCGCAGAATGAAAGGAAGACTTTTTGTCTTCTGCACAATTTCACCAGTTTCAGAGTGGATTCTAAACTGCCATCCCTCTTCTAATTCTCACAGCTCATACACATTTTATATATCAAAACGTTCACACGACTCTTGGGATTCATAAAATCAAAAAAGCTAAGTTTTTCGATGTATATTTTTCACTCTGGGACAGTTCGAATAATGACTCCCCCCCCTCCATTGAAATCAATGGAGCCACGCTCTAGAAAATCTCTCTTCGCTCTAGAATCTCTAACTGTTTCTAACTCTTCACCTCTCCTACACTTCTGAAGACCGAAGGACATTTTATACATGGAAATGTTCGCGTGATTGTCTGGATTCTGAAGAAGTAAATAGTTGAGCTATGCTATGTATACTTTTCGCTGTGTGCCAATTTAAACAACGACACCCCCCCCTCTCACTCTACCAAGAGGAAGCAACCCTGCCAGGTGATATTAATTAAGTGCTCAGGACTCAGACTCACGGGGTTAGGGAAGGCTCACATGCCTTGTGGACTAGGGTGGTTCACTTTCACAACATCCTGCGTAGCACAGTGGTTAGCACAGTGGTTAGCGTGTCGGCCTTGCAAGCAGCAGGTACAGAGATCGAATCCTGTTCAACCATGTCTGGCTTTTGACATGTTTTGCTTGTTGTCTTTGATGCGCTGGTCGTGCGTCCCGCTTGGCCCCCACATCGCTGCTTGCAGCTATATTTATTGGGGGCCAAGCAGCGAAGCTGCGAAGGCACCCATTGTTCTTGTACCTTTTCTTATTATTATTGGGGGCCAAGCAGCGAAGCTGCGAAGGCACCCATTGTTCTTGTACCTTTTCTTATTATTATTATTATTGGGGGCCAAGCAGCGCAGCTGCGCAGGCACCCATTAAGTTTGTACCTTTTCTCTTTCTTCTTTATTCCTCTGCCATTGTAGTCTATGGCAGCCCATAGAAGCTTATGGTAGAAAGTTATGAAAAATGGCACACTCATTCGGGACAGTGCCCTGACCCTCCTCACCAAGTCTCATGTCCACACCTCACCCTCTCTAGCGCCACCAACGTGTCAAAGTTGGAGGTGCATTTATGCATGCAGCTTTTCTTCAGCAAGTCCAATTTTCAAACTTCAGGTGTCCTATAATTCCTTGGCTCAAGCCGGATTCAACGCACTCTATGATGTCATTGTGGCCATCTTGGCTTCTCCGCCATTTTGAATGATGTGCAAAACCCTTAAAATGTATCTCCTCCTAGGAACTTTCACCAATCTGCACGGACATCGGTGGATGTCATCTATACACCAATGTCTACAAAGGATGTACAGGGATTTTTGATTATCCATTGCGTTCGCTCGTGAAAGCCAATCAAAATTGGCAGAAAAGCTGCAAAACAGGAACAGGGATCATATCTCAGTAATGTTTTAATCCATCAAAACCACATTTGGCACACTCATCCGGGACATACCCATGACATCTGTCACCAAGCCTCATGTTGACATCTCGTGCACTCTAGCGCCACCAGCGTGTCAAAGTTGGAGTTGCGTTTATGCCAGTAACTTTTGAACTGTATGTCCAATCTTCAAAATGATGGTAGCAATGGATTCCCTGGCTCATGCCGAGTTCAAAACACCCCATGGTTTCATTATTACTTCATTTGTTTGATTGCAGAATGAAAGGAACACTTTTTGTCTTCTGCACAATTTCACCAGTGTCAGTGCTGAAAGGCGCATTTTGGAAAAAGTCACACATTTTCTAAACTGCCATCCCTCTTCCAATTCTCACAGCTCATACACATTTTATATATCAAAACGTTCACACGACTCTTGGGATTCATAAAATCAAAAAAGCTAAGCTCTTCGATGTATATTTTTCACTCTGTGACAGTTCGAATAATGACCCCCCCCCCTCCATTGAAATCAATGGAGCCACACTCTAGAAAATCTCTCTTCGCTCTAGAATCTCTAACTGTTTCTAACTCTTCACCTCTCCTACACTTCTGAAGACCGAAGGACATTTTATACATGGAAATGTTCGCGTGATTGTCTGGATTCTGAAGAAGTAAATAGTTGAGCTATGCTATGTATACTTTTCGCTGTGTGCCAATTTAAACAAAGACACCCCCCCCTCTCACTCTACCGAGAGGAAGCAACCCTACCAGGTGACATTCATTAAGTGCTCAGGACTCACTCTACCAAGAGGAAGCAGAAGCTGACATTATCCACTCAAATCTGCGACGCACTTTGTAAGATCCGTCGTGGCATAGCGGGTAGCGCGTCAGTCTCGCAAGCAGCGAGTTCAGGGTTCGATTCCCGTTCATCCAAAGTGCATTCTTATAATTATTGTAATTATGCTGCTGTGGAAGTCAATGGCAGACAACAGAATCATTGTCGGTCGCTCCTGCCAGTTAAAAGTTGTGAAATTTGGCTCACAGACCAGGGACTCGTGTGCCTATTGTTTAGAGTAAGTAATATGTGTGTATTACAAATGTTTGCCATGTGGGGGAGGCATCTTACAGTACGGTACATCATATTCATGGGTTTTGTTGTAGAGACGATTATCCAGACAAGCACATACAGTAGAGACAATCACATAGACAAGCTCATACAGTAAAGATAATCACATAGACAATTGCATACAGTAGAGAAAATCAGACGGAAGCACATACAGTAGACAATCACAGACATACAGTACAGCAGAGAACATAACATACAATAGACACAATTACATAGACACAAGCACATACAGTACAGACAATCACATATAGTACAATAATGCGCTCCTCTTGTGTAAAATGCAGCAGACGGAACTTGGTTGCGTATTGTTTGCCATGTTCATGGCCGTGTACAAATAGTCAAAGTGGGTAAAGGAAATGCAGTGAGTGGGTGTAGACTTCTGTGGAGTAGGGGAAGGTTTTGAAGATTCAATGGAGTCTAGTTTGTCTGAATGGGAAGGTACAAGTGAAGAAGTGAAGAACACTGGCCAGACTCCTGTTTACCTTCATTGCTATCAGAAGGTAGGCCGTCTTTCGCTGGTGCAGCAAGAAATTCCACACTAGGCTCCCATTTTGTAGTGTTCACTGACAACAACATTCTCGCAAACTTACAGGAGGTGAACCTGAGAAGCTTGGAGCAACAGTGGGCAGCCAGACTCTACAACTACCACTTCAACATCAAGTTCCAGCCTGACAAAACCAATGTTAATGCTGATGCCCTATCTCGTGTACCTGTGGATGGAGGAGAGGATGGTGAAGAGGAGGAGATCCTGGCCCTGAAGACTTTTCTCACCGGGGTGGAAAACCCATGCCCAGAAATGCTTAACTCTCCGGTCCAAGTTGACCTAGAAGAAGTGCAGCTGGGCCGAACCCCCTGGAGAATGGAAGGACGCCCAGCAAAAAAGATGACATGATTCGCCACATGCTGTTATCCTTGCAGACAGGGAAACCGCCCAGTGCAACAGAAAGGATCGCCCTGCAACTTGACACTCGGCAGATCCTCAAGGAGAGATAGAGGCTGACTCTGAGGGAGGGAGTCTTGCATCAGTGTGTGAGGGACCCCAACACCGCAAACTCCATCTTTCAGCTGGTCCTCCCTACAGCCTTGAAAGAGAAGGTGTGGCAGAATTTCCACGAACGGGCTGGACACACGGGTGTGGGAAAGACTTTAGCTCTCATCCGCTGCCCACGAGTGTTGAGTATTAGACCAGCCTACTTTTCTTGTTTTATTGAGCTGAATGATTTTCATAGTTTGCAGTGGTTGAAGTTTGCAGTGGTTATAACGTTTGGTGTGTTTACCAAGTCTGCAGTGTAGTTGCAGTCCGACAAACATATCTCTAAAGCCTTCAAAACATCAGTCGTATTTGCTTCCTCTTTTGCGTTGTCAGCTTGGCCCCCACAACGCTGCTTGCAGCTTTAATTGATGGTATTATTATTATTCTTCTGCCATTGAAGTCAATGGCAGCCTATAGAACGGAGTGGTAACTTTTTACCAAAATTTGCATGATGGTAGAGGATGATGTGCTGAGTCCATGGAGCACGACCCAGATCGATTAGCCAATAGGGGGCGCTATAGCAGCCGACTGAAGTTGCGAACTTTGAACAGGCATATCTCAGGCCCCGTTTGACCTACAGACATGACACTTTGCACACATATGTCTCTCCTCATGATGAACAAATTTGCCTCAAGGACCCATAACTTCCGGTTATATAGATTTTCCGCCATCTTGAATTTTTTGAAAAACACTTCAAATGTATCTCCTCCTAGGAATTTTGACCAATCTGCACGAAACTCGGTAGGCACATTCTCTAGACCAATGTCCACATAGGATGTTCAGGGATTTTCAATTTTCGAAAGGGTTCGCCCGCTACAGCCAATCAAATTTGGTGTCCAAGCCGCCAAACAGGAAGTGTGGTCATATCTCAGAAAATTGTTAATGTATTAAAGCCACATTTGGCACACTCATCGGGGACAGTCCCATGACCTCTGGCAGCAAGTGGCATTGCGACAGCTCAAACCCTCTAGCGCCACCACCATGTCAAAGTTGGAAGTGCGTTAATGCACACAACTTTTGACCTGTGTAACCGATTTTGAAAAATGAGGTACCGTTGGAATCCCTCGCTCATGCCGAGTTCATCGCATCCTATGATGTCATTTTCCACCAATTGGATTTCCCGCCATTTTGTATTTTGTGTAAAACACTTAAAATGTATCTTCTCCTAAGGATTTTCACCAATCTGCATGAAACTGGCTGTACACATTCTTTAGACTAATGTCCACAAAACTCCTAGAGGGATTTTCGATTGTCGAAGGTGTTCGCTCGCTACAGCCAATCGAATTTGGCGTCCAAGCCGCCAAACAGGAAGTGTGGTCAAATCTCAGTAAGGTTTTGATGTATCATAACCACATTAGGCACACTCATCGTGGACGGTCCCGAGACCCCTGTCACCAAGTCTATGTCGACACCTCAAAGTCTCTAGCGCCACCAACCTGTCAAAGTTGGAAGTGCGTATATTCTGAACCGTACGCCCGATTTTCAAAACTGCGGTAGCGATTTGAATAGACTCCTATGACGTGTTTCGCTTGTTGTCTTTTATGCGCTGGTCGCATGTCCTGCTTGGCCCCCACATTGCTGCTTGCAGCTATATTGTTTATTGAAATTGCATAAGAAAATAACACTGTAACAAACAAGCAGAAGATTTAAAACATCTGCACCTACCAAGCTATATTTCTTTAACATTCAGGAGCAGACATTTACAGTACATCTTGGCAGTCTGTTGAATCGCATGTCAACAATTATTCAGGAAAATCAGTCTGTCTTCAAAATGATGGCCAACCAGAAGTCTCAACATCAACTTTTGAGGCAATGATGTCAATAGTTGTTTATTTACACACTAAATATGGAGTTATCAGTTGCATGGTCACACTGAACTAAACATTATCACTATCTTGTATTGATCAAGCAACTGATCATTTCATGTTATATACAGCATATATGGTTACCTGTTATTTTCATGTTATAGTTAAACAATTGTGTGATGTCATGGATTGACCACAACCATAATATAATTGATACAGTAGATGAACTCTGGATTGAGCATCTGTGGCCCTCCCAACCCCTTGATCAAACCAAGTGGATCAGAATCCTCCAGGATGTGAACACAGATTTCCTGAGGACAGTCTTGGTTGACAAATTAGTCTCTCAAACAAGTATATTACATTTTTACATTTTAGTCATTTAGCAAAGCAAGAAATAAAAGTAAATAAAACGACTGTACATCTCTCTTTAATCTCTAGTATGACAATGGCCACGTTTACAGATAAATAACCTGCTTAAGGAACCCTTCTTAAATTCTTAAATTCAGGAAATTTCATTGAAAAAAACATTGAAAAATATATTTTAAAATCATTTTCTAAAAAGCAACAGTAGAAAACAGTAGTACAAAAAAGTAAAGACATCTTTATCTCATAAAATTAAGTGATCTGTAACCTATTGCTGAACAACACCAAGTAATCAGTGAATATACAGTATATTTCCTGAGGTTTAGAGAGGGGCCCTTGTCACAATCCACTGTGTTGTTCTTTGTGAAGACTTTAATCAACTGTACCTACTGTAACCTAGGCCTCACTCTCTCTACTATTCTCAGCAAGCGTTGAATATAAGAAGGGGTCCAGACGGCGCAGAAGATCCATCATCACAGAACATGCCTGGGCTCCTTTCCTCCGGACCATGTCTATGAGGGTCCGAGCTCTCTTTGCTCTCTCTGGCTGCACCTTCATTGACTCTGTCTCACTGTCATTGATCACCCCCTTCTCCAGAAGTCCGTCCAGCAGACCGTCCATACCAGGCATGGTCACTCGATTCACAAATTCCCTCCGTCCCAAACGCAGTTGCTCCTCTGCAGAGCCACTCTGAACGTGCTCAGTCTGCCTGACACCCATCGTCGAGGCACCTGGTGCTGTAGAGAAAACCAAGACGTGTTCAGCAGTGTTCAGTCCAGCCATGTTTGCTGTGCCAGACCAGCGTTGATGAGAGAGAGACAGCTGATCACTGCTCTACTCTCACCAGCTAAACCACATTACACATGAGTCTAGAGTCTCTCCAGATAAACCACATTACAGATGAGTCTAGAGTCTCTCCAGATAAACCACAATACAAACACGTCTAGAGTCTCACCAGTTAAACCACATTACAGACATGTCTAGAGTCTCACCAGCTAAACCACATTACCAGGGGCAGTTCTGGGGGAGGGGGGGGGCAGCTGGGTCCAGTGCCCCCCTAACAATGAGCTTGGACCCCTCTGTGCCCCCCCCCCCCGACCGAAGATTCTATATATTCATAAAAATTACTGATTTTTTTGTTTGTTTGTTTTTTTGCGATGATGACTTTGACGCGAATGCGGACCGCTCAATAATCTAGATCTCGATCTATAAACGAGGGCTCAACACTCTAGTCGGATCCATTAGAGCGTTATACACTGACAAACACGTTCGTGCCAAATGATTCATGCTGGCAGACGACACGCAAAGAAATGGGAGGCAAAGAAGCGATTTCGCCTTATTCACCTCAGGTCAGTCTGACGTAATTGGTGGTACGGATGCGGAAGTGCCCGTTGACTTCAATGTTAAAAGTTCTCTATAAAAACACCACTTCAAGAACCAAAATAGTCAAAATAACAGGCTTAATACACTATCGGGGTTACAAACTCATCATTACCAGAATCTGATTGTTTTTCACTGCCGTTGTTTTCGCGTTTGGAAATACATGGGAGTGAATGCAACTATGGCTCATTCACCTCCATGTATTTCCAAACGCGAAAACAACGGCAGTTGTTTCAACTTCATGGTCATTGACTTCCGGCTATCCCCGCTGTCTGTATTCATGCTTGCATCAGCTTATAGGCTACCTACCTATTCTACCTATCTATTTTCTCTTTCTTTCTATAATAGTTTATTATACTGTTTTTTGTAAATATTAGTGGCTAGTTAAGAATCTATATTAGTAGTATTGTAGTGTTTTTGTAGTTTATTCAAATTTAGACCTTTCAAATGTAGTATTTTTTAAATTCTAGTGGTGTCTAGCTAGCGTTAGCTGCAGCTAGCTAGCTACAGTAACACTAGCTAACTTAGTTGAGACTAGTAGCAAGCAGTAGTTTCGGTTTTTGTAAATAATAGTAACTTTAGTTAGCAGTCAGTTAGTTAACAGGGCTGTACATTAACTTTTTTAGCACATAGCACTGGTGCTACAGGGGTTGATAGTTCTGTAGCACAGAGCCAGAAAGTTGTAGCACAGGTATAAAATGTCCATTATCACCTCTACTGAACACAAGTTATGCAGTTCATCACTAAAAACCACCCGGAAAGGGATGTTACTGTACATATACAATATGAAATAATAACAAATGTTTTCAGACAAGCATCTTTAGGTTTTCCCGGCTTTTGATTTTGCGGTGTCTTCATGATTTGGGTTATTTTCCTTTTCATTAATAATTTCAACATCTTTTTCCTTTGCTTGTTTATTTGGGTTTTTCTCTATGATCTGAACAAGGAACCAGTGTTTCCTGTGGAATTGATCTCTTGGTGTGGTGGTGCCAAGCTGAAGACAGCCAAAATAAGGAGGATTTCTATACCAAAGCGGGGGTCTGGGCGTCCTCCCACAAAAAAGTTTCAGAGACCTAGTTTCCTGTATTCTGTGACTTTTAAAGAATGAAAATAACAAAATCGTGAGACATATATAATTGAAAAGTAGGCTCCTATACTGAAACAGCATGTTAAGCCTACATGAAATATGCTTTCTTTAATTTTGAGTTGTTCTATTAATAATAGATAGAATGTTTTATTTAATTAAAAAATGTTTGATGCCCATTGATACTTAACTGCATACTCATTCCTTCTAAATCATCACTCTTTCTAATCTCATCCTGCCCTGTCCCCTTCCTTCTCCTCTCTCTTCTCCTGCTCTCCTCTCAACAAACTATATCCTCTCCTCTCTCACCTGTCCCTCAACTCCGTCTTCTCCCACAATCACTGCCTTTTTTTTTTTACATAGCTTACATAAATAATAGGCTAGATTAGGCTACGCTTAACTTATATTTCATTGCATTTGCTGTTGCTTTGACTGGCACTTTTAGGTGGCTGGAGGAACATTAACGCAAGCTAGCGTCGTTAAACTTTCGGTTCAGCCTAGCCCTTTTCAGTCCTGTAGTCGCATGCTCGCTCATGCCAGACTACAGTCCTTTCACCCTCCATTCACTTCGCCGTCAAAATAAATCGGTGTTGGCCTATTTAGGAGAGGCAGCCATATTTAAGTCTCAGATAAACATGAAACTTACTTCAAAGAGACCGCCACCACCACAGAAGAAGACTACCTCGGAAAAATAAATTAACTCGGACAAAACACGTCTAAATAAGTTATTTAATGGTAGCGCCGAGGCTTCAAAACCCAGCATTTGTTTAAATAGACCCTTTTGCTTAGGTAAGTGAAGTTTCATGTTTAATAGACAACAGGGGTGCGTTAAAATTCAGCGAACATAGCGAACGTTTGCGAATGTTAGCAAACTATTTTCCGTTAGCTTTGTGTTCGCCGCAAACGTTTGCTAACAGAAGGGAACAGTCTGAAGAGGTAGTTCGCCAGTAACGGAACGAGGATCACAATGGACCCAGGCTTACTGGAGATGTGCTCCCATGGGGATTGTTGCGTTTATGCGAACTATTTGGAATGTTCATTAAAAGCTGTTCAAATGTGACCGTTTGGAGAAAACATGTTTGCGGCGAATGTTCGCCTCTGTTAGCTGAATTTGAACGCATCCCTGTTGTCTGTTTCTAGTTTTTTAAAATTTAGACATTTCAAATTTAGTTTTTTTTATTTTTATTCTAGTGGTGCTGTCTAGCTAGCATTAGCTGCAACTAGATAGCTAAAACTAGCTAACTTAGTTGATAGACTAACATTAGTAGCCAGCAGTAGTTTCGGTTCTTGTAAACAATAGTAGTTAGCTAATCATACAGTATACAGCAATATTGCTGTTATCTGTAGTTTCTTCAAATCAACATTTAAATTGGAAGGCTGTCTAGTTAGTGTTCCAGCTGATAGGCGGTGCTAGCTACTGTAATATTAGCCATGAAGAGGACGAAGACGTGCACCATGAAGAACACCGCAATAAATTCCTGAGATGTTAGCTCCTCTGAGCATTGTTGTGTGCCACTGTGCAGCTCCTCTGCGAAGTTTTCCTACCTTTCATTTCACTCTTTTCCTGCCAATGAGGATCTAAGAAAGAATTGGTTGATCAACATCCGGTCAGTTCACCACCATCAGTAGCTCTAATAAGGGCTCTATAAGGTCTGTGGTAGACCTAGCTGAGGATTTAGTAGAGTCAACTCCCGGAGGGCTACGTCAACTGAAGAAAGGGGGCCATGCCAGTTCTGTTCCAGTGTTTTGCTAGCCAACGTTTGTTAGTTGTGAAATGTAAGCAGAGGCTACCACAACACAGATTCATTTATAGTATTGGTATCTTAAGTGCTGTGTATTCCTCTCCACTGTTTTTGTCTGTAGTTTAAAGCAATACATACTGTAGCTTTTTCTCCGGTTTTCTCGGAACTGCGCCCCTACAGGCTCTGCGAGTAAGTGCACTGTCGTACTGTCGTTAAGTTATCAGATTGTCTTTTTGTTTTTCTGGCTTCCTCTGTGATGTTTAGCTTCGGTTTTCTCACCTCCGCCATGATATAATTGAGCTAAAAAACACATGATATCCATAGACGCCGGAATAGTTGGCTACTACGGTGTTGTTTAAGCACAACGTTGCGCATGCGCACTTCGACTGAATGCTGCGTCCCAGGGCGCAAGTTTTAAAAGGTAATAAATGTCAATGTATTATCTTTCTGAGTAGACTGGACGATTCAGCGTACTTTTAGTAAATCTAATTGGAGAATTAACACCAGACATGTTTGTAAAGGTCCAAATATCGCAATGTATTGCTTTAAAATGAAGAGAAAAAAAGACATCATGTCCTATTTCATCACCAAAAAGAAAGGTGATGAGGCCGACATTGAGACAGAGCCAGATGATGCAGGGGTTGAGAGAGCAGAAGCTCAAAGTGAGGAGAGGGAGACAAATGATCTTGAGGGCACAGAGCAGGAAAGAGAGAAAGATGAAGATCCCGAGAGTGAGGCTGACATAGAAGAAGCAGTGTTAGACAGAGGATGTATGTGCATCCACATCTTGTGCACCCACAAGCACTGGGCCATCAGGTTTGTGATGTTAGGACAGTTTATGAATGAGATTAATTCAAGTCAAGTCAATTAATTAAATTCTCCATGTCATGGATCTATCAGTACATATCACATTGGTGTCTCTTGAAAGCTATAATGCATGCAGAATATATCTATATATATTTTGGTTTGTCTTTGTCCACAGATATCAGCAAAGGTAAAGAAGATCCACTGATGCAACCGAACCTGAAATTGTTCCAAAGGACCTTGATGGGGGACAGGAGGATGAGCTTCAAGGCAGCGTGGTACAATATTCATACCCCCCCCCAGTAAAAACTGGTCTAGAACCGCCACTGCACATTACAGATGAGTCTAGAGTCTCACCAACTAAACCACATTACAGATGAGTCTACAGTCTCACCAGCTAAACCACATTACAGATGAGTCTAGAGCAGTGGTTCTTAACCTGGGTTCGATCGAACCCCAGGGGTTCGGTGAGTCAGTCTCAGGGGTTCGGCAGAGGTCAAGACACACACCCGACTCATATAATTCGTGATGACACGCCCCGCTTGGCCATCATTGGCAACAGCAGAAGTCACACTGATTTGCAGTAAATATTAATTATTATGTTTTTGTGTGAAAATCATGTTTTGATGGTTTTGTTCTTTGCACACAGTGATGTTGATGCACGGTTCATTTTGTGCACCAGTAAAATATATACCTATGTTTTGAATTTGAAAAAATCATATTTTATTGTTCCAATTAAGAAGGGTTCGGTGAATGCGCATATGAAACTGGTGGGGTTCAGTACCTCCAACAAGGTTAAGAACCACTGGTCTAGAGTCTTTGATCAATTCCTGGATCCTAGTTTAAAACACTTGCAAGAAGCGTGACCTTAGAAACGGTGAGGATGTACTGTACCTGGTAGTGGGATACATGCTCCCCACACCTTTTCTCCTCCATCTTTCTTCTGAAGCCTCAGCTTCACCTCCTTTGTGTCAGGGCTCAGTAACACCTGGAAGATGGGGGGGTAGTTTGGACCGTAGCTCCAGTAGATCTTAGTATGCTGAAACACCAAGTGAGCGCTGTTAACAGCTGAATCTGGACCACTCAGAAATCTGACTGGTTTGGACAAGTCTAGGCCAGTGGGAAATCTGATTGTTATATGGGCTAACTATTCCTTTAAGACACTTAAATTTTTTCCACCATGAATGACTAGTGTTTTGAATCCCTCTGGGGTCTTGGTTCTAAATCTTGTAACTATTAATTAACAGATTATACTGTAAGTTGACTCATCAGCTAGGTGTGATTGGTGTTTAATTGAATGTGGCACATGGCATCATGTTAAATATCTGTACTATGTGACATCATCACTACGCGACAACATCATTGTGTGTACTGTCCAGTTAGGATGGGTTGTTTAAGTCTGCATAGTTTAGCCTAAAGAGTTGGAAAAATTTGGAATTAATAATTGGTGACATTATTTTGAGTTATATTTTATGACTGCGTGGGAATTGGTTAGGTCTAGTGACCAGTTATGCGTAGGAATATTGGGGGGTTGTGATTGGGTGCTTACAATACCCCCCCACCCTGAGACGCCCCCCCCCAGACGGCTCTAAATTGCGAGCACCCACCCCCGCGAAGGAACGCTGTATGACGATTTGTTCGGCAACTGCGCTCCCCATTGAAACATATGGCGACGCACTCTAACTTTTGAGCTGCTAATTTTGCTTTTTTGCTCTTTTTCTAACTTGTCGCTATGCCTCCAGTTTTATTAGCTCATACACATATTATATATTGAAGTGTTCACACAACTGTGCTGATTCGTACAATGTAAGTATCTAAGCTGTGTGACTTATAGTTTTCGCTGTGACGATTTGTTCGGCAACTGCGCTCCCCATTGAAACGTATGGCGACGCACTCTAGCTTTTGAGCTGCTAATTTTGCATTTGTACTCTTTTTCTAACTTGTCACTATACCTACAGTTTTAACAGCTCATACACATATTATATATCGAAATGTTCAGTCAACTTTGCTGATTTGTACAATGTAAGTATCTAAGCTGTGTGACTTACAGTTTTCGCTGTGTGACGATTTGTTTGGCAACTGCGCTCCCCATTGAAACGTATGGCGAGTGAGTTACCAAATTCTGTGTGTTCTGTGCTTTGGTGCTGTAGAGCTGTGCTGCTGGCTGTGGTTGCTATGGTGACAGTTCACAGGAGAGAGCTTGAAGGTATCTTAAAGGTACACACCTTTTGTTTTGTAGACATTTATACTTTTTGAGCTGGAGCTGTCTGAATCTGGTCATGCTTTCCCCTTTCAAACAATTGATGGAATGTTCAAAGTGTCAGTTGGGATTTGAATTTGGGTGCATGGGCAGCCTCTCTTGAAAGTACAGACACCCTTGGACCACACAACTCAGCCTGTGAGTGGGCTAGAGACACACGGTCTTCACTGGTGAAGGCAGGTGGGTGGCCTGGTGTCCATGACCTGCTATGACATGAGGGGGTGGAGTCTCACCACCACGCCACTATCCACGCCACAGCCCCCACAACTCAGCCCCTGAGTGGGCTAGAGACACACGATCTTCGCCGGTAGGTGCATAAAGATTGCACGGAGGTCATTTCACTGCCCCTGACCGGCTCTGACCTCAGGAGGCGGAGTCTCACCACCACACCACTATCCACGCCACGGGCCCCACACCTCAGCCCCTGAGTTGGCTAGAGACACACGGTCTTCACTGGTGAGGGCAGGTGGGTGGCCTGGAGAGGGCTACACTGTCCACGACCGGCTCTGACCTGAGGGGGCGAAGTAGAGTGCTAGTATTTCGCAGTTTTTTTCCGCATGAGAATTGTGAAGTGTGGCATCTGCGTCGGCGTCAGTAGACCGAACAATTGTGACACCTACGGCCCGGGCGTCAAAGAAATATCTTTGAAAAGATTCCCGAGGCGGTGGAGAAGTGAAAAAAGAGCCACATTCCGAGAAGAGATCTCCGCGGGACAAAAATAATTGTCGAAAGAACTCAGGAAAAGTGGCTGCAATTCACTGAAGCTAGCTAGCCAGATCAGCTGTCTGTGAAGCGTGTCTGTGTGAAGTCAACTCGAAAGGCAGCGCGAGACGCGAGAGAGGACAGCAAGACCTAGGAAGCGCTCGGGTAAGCAATTGCACCGACAAGTGAACTAGACATGCCTTGCTAGCCAGAGTAACGTATCCAAACTGTGTGAGGAGGTAATTCCCTAGTGCGTCACTGACAAGCGCAAGCGACGCACGAGAGAGAAAGCCCTCTGTCAACGGTGCGGAGTTCTGTCCCGTACCCGGTGGGCACTGCTGACGCAGGAAGGTATGAAAGCAAGATCAAAGTTACACAGAAGTTCCCATTTATTCTGGCAGTAAATAAACGGCAAACTTCACAATTGAATAAAACAAAAGGATAAAACACCAAGTATGCAGTTTGAAATGACTTTCATCTGTTAAAGAAAAGAACAGCAGTTTGAATAGAAATGTAAACATTGATAGCCTGTGAAAATAAATAGGACTAGAGGGGCTTGCACTCAGAGTGCAGACCTCCGCCCCTGTCCCCCACCCCCCCAAATGCTTTCCCCCTTCCACATCCCCCCCCCCCCCCCCCTCTACCTTTCCTCTACCTTTCCTCCAACCACCACCTCTCATGTGCTGTGCTCTCCTACTGGCTTTTTGAATTGGTTACTGTAGCACCACCTGTAGTTTACTCTTTCTGCTTGACATCTTTCCTCTCCAATTTCAAAAACTTTGCAAGTTTTGTGAAGACTTCCCATTCACATTCATTAACAGCCAAGCAGAGCAGTAGTGGAGGGAGGAGTGGGCTGGCTCAGAGTCTGCAGACAGTAGTTTACAATTATGTACATTTGAGATGGGAGTTATACAGCCAATGACATGTTAAATCTATAGTCTATAGCCGAGATATAGTTTTCTATTAAGTCAATCATTTTAATGTGCAGACACTTTATTTTCATCCACCTGAAAGTGTGCAGTTTAGCCTACTTTGAATGCTTGAAGTTTACATTATCGTTTAAATGCAAGTTGAGACACTAGTCTATATAACAGGTGTCACTGTGTTGCTTGGCAGTATTGCCTTTACTCTCACTTGCCCATGCTGGGTTCGATCTTGGCTGTACAGAAATCATCACACTTCACACTAACAGATAGTATACATAAAGCGTTAAACATGGTAATTTAGCGGACTCTATTGAGGTAGCCTACAGAATGCATCGCTTCAACTATCCATACGAATGAGAAATGTAACGTTATGGTGCATTCCATTTGTCTCGGGAGGTGCGAGTGGGAACTGGCAATGGTCACTCCCGAGGTGAGCGAGCCTACAGAATGCATCGCTTCAACTATCCACACAAATGAGAAATATAATGTTATGGTGCATTCCATTTGTCTCGGGAGGTGCGAGTGGGAACTGGCAATGGTCACTCCCGAGGTGAGCGTTCCAGTTGCAACAGCTGATCTTGTTATCAACAGCTAACTAGTAGCACTAGCCTTTGTTAGCAAACAATTTGATAACAACGCAAAGTGGTATTGAGTGCACAAAACACCATAATCAGCAATAGCTTTAGCAGCTTGTTTGCTGCGCTCTACACTGCAGCCAGTAGTCTCGTCAGGCGCAAGGCGAAATTTAAATATTGATGATTTAAATAATAACACTGCTGCAGCATCATCTTCCATCCACCGGACGGAAAAATATGGTAGGCGGGCTCTAGCGTTCAACCTTCCGGATCGAGCTGAAAAAGTAAATAGACCCCAGCCTGTTGACACGAGCATAACTGATCATGGCTGGATCATGGATGTATTATAAGAAGTGGATAAGGCATGCAAAGATGGCGGCCCATTCAATCCAATGAAAGTTGCTCAGTGGCGCATGAAGCAAGCCCCCATGGCCAGGAACAGCCAGTTTTTGGCATAGTGGCCAAGCTCGGTATTGCAAGTGGCGCCAAGAACCTGAAACCTATGAGGAAACTGAAACCTAAATCAAACCCCACTACACTGAAGTTACAGTAATATGGGTACTGTAGAGCCACCTATGAATGAATCATGGTCAAACCGAGTTTCATGCATATGGGGCCGGAAGTTTTTGTTTAATCCTGTCCGCCTACAGACACACACACAGACAGACAGACAGGGGCGAAAACATTTCCTTCCGCCCTGCGGGGCTTTGTCACTGGGGCGGAGGTAAAAATGGCTGAATAAGAAAAGTCCGTAGCTCAACTGAAAAAAGGAGAGAAACTTGGCCAAATCCGCCTTAGTAAAAAATCAGCCTTCATGCTCTGCGACCGAAGAGCAGGTTCACAAGATGGTAAGAAGGGGTGCAGTAGTGCATCTCACACCAAAGGAGATCCAAGAGTGGAGGGGTCCGGTGTGGTACGTGAGCCACCTGGTTGCACCCAATCCCCATTCTGTAATGACACCGGTCCGGTTAGTGTGGAACAGTAGCCAAGTATTCAAGGGTGTCAGCATGAACAACCTTCTGTTGAAGGGACCAGATGTGTTGAAGGGGCCAGACGTGTTGAACCCCATCAGAGCTGTGCTCCTGCAGTTTTGGACTGGGGAGCATGCGGCCCTGGGTGACATCACCAAAATGTACAACTCTGTGTGGCTGAAGGACCGAGAGATACACCTGCACAGGTTCCTTTGGAGAGATGATCCCGAAGAGGACATCGGGGAGTACGCCATCACAAGGGTGAACATTGGAGACCGTCCAGCTGGTTGCATTGCCCAACTGGCAATGACGATCTGGAGGTGCTCGACACAATCAGGAGTGGAGTGTAGGAGATCTTGAAAGCCAGAGGGTTCTCTCTAAAGCCATGGGTCCAGTCCAGTCAAGGTGGGAGGAGAAAGGACGATGCCAAAGCCTGTGAAGGGGAGAGGCCTGAAGCGACACCCAAGACCCTAGTGCTACCGAATCAGCTGAGAGACAAGGATAATAAGGCCCTTGGTATTGGATACCTTGTGGACTCTGACCAGCTCAATGTGATGACGTCAGTTAACTTCTCCAAGAGAAAAGGAAAGATGAGGACAGGCCTCAACCTCAAGGTAGGAGAAATTTGGGAGAACAAACCCAAAGGCTTGTCGAGAAGGGAGCTGCTGAGCCAAGTGGCTGCTCTGTATGATCCAATCGGCCTGGTGTCCCCGGCCAAACAGAAAGGAAACATCCTCATAAGGAGAGCCTTCCAAGAGGCAGGAGGCGAGAGCTCAACCAAGGAAACGTGGGACAATCCAATCTCACCTGGTCTTTGTGAGGAAGCCATAAAGCTCTTTGGACAGTACGTAATGCTTGGTGAGATCAAGTTTCACAGAAGCCTCACGCCGTCCAGCCGGAGAGGCAGACCGTGGGGGATCACTTTTTCAGACAGGAGCAATCACGCCTATGGAGCCGTGTTATATGTGATGGGAGACTCAACGAGGCATTGAAGTCAGACTGGTGGAGTCTAAAGCGAAGCTGGCACCGCGTGACCAAAAAGGGAATGCCGGGAGGGCTGAAGTATGCGGCGCAGTCTACGCCACCAGATTGAGGAAGTATGTTGAGCGACATGGCAGGCTGCAGATCGAGTGCTGGATCCACTTGGTAGACAGCAGGACAGTGCTAGGAGCCATCCAGGGTGAGAGCTCTGGCTACCAGTCGTTCTCTGCAAACAGAATCAGTGAGATTCAGAAGGCAGGGTCACCTGGTGGTGGATCCCTGGTGAGTGCAATGTGGCCGACATCATCACAAGAGGAGCAGCTCCTGAAGAATTGAGCGAAGACTGTGTGGCAGAAAGGGACGGGGTTCCTGGAGAAGCCTTTTGAAGAGTGACCCATGAAATCAGCGGCAGAAGTGGCAGCGGATGCCCAAGAAAGTGTGAGCAAGCTCAAGCGAAAGGCCTTCTCAGAAGCACTCACCAGGGCCCAAGCTAACATGAAAACCGGAAAAGTTAGTCAACCAGAGCCAGACCAGGCCTGCACAGGATTCTGGGATTCCAAAAGAGAGCCAGCCGCCGGAAGACAAGTCTAGTAGACGACCCACCTGTGCATCCATCACGGACCTTGTGAATCCAGAGAGGTTCAGTAGCCTGTCAAGGTTGTGCTGAGTTATTGCCTGGGTGTGGCGCGCCGCCCAAAGGTGGTTAGAAAAGAGGAGCTGAAGCACCAGTCAGGCAGGGAAGCAAGTGGAGCGCCTTGACAAGCAATCTCGAGAAACTGTACTGTCTCCTAAGGAACGTGAGGATGCCCTACGGGATTTCTTCCTGGCTTCTCAGAAGGACATGTCTCTCCCTGTAACCAAGGTAAACAGACTGGTGGTGCACAAAGAGGAAGAATCTGGACTCCAGATGAGAAAGAAGGCGTGGGTGCTCCAAGGCAGGCGGATCGCGAAGAAAGTTGTGGATAGCTGTGTCCTATACCGAAAGGAGAGAGCTAGGAGATGCCAGCAAGTCATGAGTGACCTACCTACAGAAAGAACAACACCAGCCTTATCCTTTGCCTACACGTCTCTAGACCTCTTTGGTCCATTTGAAGTCAGGGACAGGAAGAGAAGGAGGGTGTCTCTGAAGGTGTGGGGAGTTGTGTTCTGCTGTATGTCATCGAGAGCAGTGCATGCAGATGTGGTAGAGGACCAATTGTCTGAGGGGCTTTTGACAACGTATATGCGGTTCATGGCCCTCCAGGGACATCCATCTCAACTTTGGTCTGACCCTGGGTCCAACTTTGTCGGGGCAAGGCCGGCTCTGGAGGAGTTGTACAGCTATCTTAGCAAAGTGGACAACGTCAAGCTGGAAGAAGAGGCAGCCAGCCATGGGACGGAGTGGTCATGGAAGTTTTACCCTGCAGACTCCCCCCACAGAAATGGGGCTGCAGAGGCTGCCGTTAGAGTAGTGAAGAGAGCTTTGAGAGCCATTGACAAGAAGGGGCCCTTCACCTTGGTGGAGCTCCAAACTCGCCTGTACCTGGCGGCCAATCTCGGGAATGAGAGACCTATCGAGGCAAGAATCCAGGCCCAAGAAGATGATGTCATCGAGTACCTGAGTCCCAACTCCCTATTGCTAGGGCGGACTGGCCCGAAGGGGGACTCAAGAGGTTTCGAGTGGGACTACCCTTTTCAGCGGTTTCAAGCCGGGGCAGTGAGTGAATTCTGGAGAAGGAGGTCTCAACTGGCGGGGCCAAACCTGTTCACTTGCCCTATATGGCATACCAGGGAGAGGAACATTGCCGTACAGATGTGAAAACATAAGAATGTAACTTGACCCGCGGTATTCTAACAGGCGCTTTACGGCATTCCGAACCACCGCTCGCACGCCCATAGGGGCGCAGTAATACTACTCATTGACCCATTGCTGTAGCTCATCTCGCACATTAGATGAGCCTACCTTTCTCAAACTCCTTGTTCTCTGTCTGGTTGTAATTTAATTATTACGAACAAAGCCTATCTATTTATAGTTTATATCTCTGTAACTGTCGCCGGGTCTATATCTGTTAACTGTCGGGACAAGTAGAAGTTTAATACAGTAGGCTAACTGAGTGTTCTCATATGGAACATGGCACCAGGACGAGTAAGATGGCTAACGGAGCTGACCAGAGATGTGTTTGAAATGGTTCACTCACTCCCTAATCCCTATGTAGTGCTACCATGGATGTATTGAGTGCGACTCATAGTGAACTACATGTGGAATGATTTAACAGTTTTGGGACACTACATGGAATGTCACTGCGTAAGATATTCATGACTCAAACAAGCAGACGCGCCGATCACTAATGGCAGCAGGTTGAAATATCAGGTAGTATTCAGGTTCCATGTTTAGTTGAATGATAAATCCCATATAAATGGTTGGAATTCTAATGATGTGCAAGTGTGATTTTGTCAACTTTAGTGCTGTCTGCTAATAGCAGGCTGTGAAGCTGCACGAGAAGACCGTGATAGCAAGTAAGCTCACGACAGCAGCTTCCATAATATTAACGGTAGCTGTCGGTGGCTAAAAAGCAGATAGCTAACCTTACAACGATGATTCCTGTAGCTATTTTGATTTTGATGCTATTAGTTCAACTTCTGTTTCTCGGGCAGGAACGGAGACGAACTCGCATTAGCAGCAAAGCAGCTACAGGAATCTTAAATTAGCTAACTGCTTTAGCCACTGATAGCTACTTCACTTCTCCTTTGGTAAAACATGACACCGTTGTATTGTGGTATTGTGGAGTGCTTAGGCAGAAGCAGGAAGAGAAACCCGTCCTTAAATCAGAAAAAATATGGAATGGTAGTGAATGGCGTGAGAAGCTATTGTAAGCTAGACTGCAACGTAAACAACTGTACCAGTTAGCTAACAACTATGTGAACTCAAACTCCTTGTTCTCTGTCTGGTTGTAATTTTAATTATTACGAACGAAGCCTATCTATCTATAGTATCTATCTCTGTAACTGTCGTCGGGTCTGTATCTGTTAACTCATATGGAACAAGGTATCGGGACAAGTAGAGGTTTAATACAGTAGGCTAACTAGCTAGCTAGCAGAGTGTTCTCATATGGAACATGGCATCAGGACGAGTAAGCTAGCTAACGGGGCTGACTAGAGATGTGTTTGAAATGGTTCACTCGCTCCCTATTCCCTATGTAGTGTTACCCATAGTGAACTCCATAGGGAATAATTGCTTCGGATATTCATGGAATGTACACACCAGTTAGCTAGAAACTACGTGGACACAGGCTGATCTATTATACGAAATTGGACCGAGGAGTGTTCTCATATGGAACTAGGCTAACACAGTTGTTTCAAGACCAGTAGTAACGTTTGTGGTTTGATTTTTGTCCTTCTCTTGGCTACTCTTGTTGGGGTGAATTGACCAGCTGTTTCAAATCGCCGGACGAGATGCACGCTTCTATGACTGGATCTACACAGCAAACAAGCATAACAGTGCGTCATGAAGACCGACGACTTGCTACATTAAGGCCGTTTCAGACGAGGAGCGATATGCGCAGAATTGTAGTCAGCTTTCCCCGCTGCGCGCAGGACGCGTGCGTCCCCCGCTGATCCGAGCGAGAACGCAGGCGGAATATCGCTCCCCGTCTGAAACGGCCTTTAGGCTACCTCCTGGAATACCCCACTTAAGGTCTTTCATATTGAAATTCTCTTGATGGTCTGGGGAGTTGCGAGACGTGTTAAGGGAGTGCATCAGTCGTGATCCTTGACAGTAGGCTACCAGCCTGCGCTGCGCTCAGCACAAAGTTGGATGAATGGATGGACTTATTGGAATCCTGGAAAATGTTTATTGCGCTCTAAAATCATGAAAGCATGAATGTAAAAATGCAGCAACAGAAGTAGTCTAGATGAGATGGTGGTTTAAATGAATGGCAACACGTAGCCTAGAGGAAAACATAAATTGAGACTGGTGATAATGCTGATAATCTACAGTAGCTAGGGCCTACCTCTGGCTGAGTTCATGGTTTCAACCATTCATCTCTTACACATGGGCCTATACAATACTTGCACAATCTACTTTGGACGTTAAATCCATCTATCAATCAAACTAGCGAATTCAATCCAACACCTGTGGAATGGCCGGTCATGGCAAAGCACCCGCTAACGTAGGCTACCCTCCTCCCTCACGATCCAGGGCTAGGAAACCGGTCCATCCAGTTTATTTGAATATAAAAGAATTTGGGGGGGGGTTACAATAGTCTAGTCCAGGTTCGCTGGCGAGTTGCGAGCTAGTCAGAGGGCGCATGCATGTGTGGACATTGTAGGCCTGTTCTCTAAAACCTAAAGAATAAAAGTAGGCTACGTTCAACATTCATTGGAGTGGTCCAGTTGGATAGGCTAGTCTAATCTAAATAAATTGAGGACCTGTATTTTCAGTGTTTGCTGGTAGCGAAAGCCACAGACAGACAGCGAGGAAATCTATTTGTTTCATTGTTTCATTGTTTGTGCTCTGTATGCACAAGATAGTTAATGTTTGGATACAATTGGCATTAGGGCGGGGAAAAACCCTATCAAAGGCCAAGATTAGAAGGGATTTGAAGATGTAATTGGTCATTTTAAATGGGCCTTCTTTATCTTTTGATGCCTATTTGAACGGACTGCATCGATCAATGCATTGACTCTTAACATGTTTTTCAGTTTTACCCTTTTCATCAATAAAACATCATTTTTACAACCATGTCTCATTGATTGGGAAGGCATTTAGAGCTTCCGGTCTATTAGCCTGCTTATTCGGACTCAGAGGATGGCATAACTGTTTATTGAGAAACAATTGATAGGCAGGCTGGGCTATATAAAGAAATACCACAATGCATGTACAGATATATTACATTATGGTTAGGCTATAGCCTACACTTTATGGTAGACTGCCCTCTCGCTTGCTAAGCAGGCTACATTGTGGCTGTTTTGTTCATCGCAGAAGCCTATAGCCTAGGCTACACATTAAAAAAATGTTTGTTTTTTTATATAGGCCTAGAAGGAATCAGAATATGTGGAAATTTAATTTTAGCCTATTTTAATACAATTCAAATTCTGCTTAGAGGGAATTATTTTCAACGGACATTATGACCTGAGCATAATTAATAATTATCTAAGTTAATATAGGCCTATGGGAACGCAACGCTTTTTACGGTAGGCTAGGCCTATGCGTCTTGTGATTGTTCTGTAGCCTAGGCTACAACTTAAGGCTTATTAGGCCCTATTGAATTCCTTTTATAGCCTACTAGGCTACTCATTATTATCGATTTATCTAGTTGATATATGAATAAAACAATAAGCCGTTTTAATGGCTATGGGCTACTAGTTGTAGCTATACACGAGTTGATGCGCTCTGCTCTTACGCACGGTTGAGGCGGCAGCTCAAATACACTTCGCACATATCCTCTGCACCTTGGCAGTGCAACTGCCACAGACAGCTATGGTGCACTTCATGCATTGGTAGACAGTTCTGTTCTTGCTGCAGCTTGTCTTCACCATGCAGGTATTTTGGTGGGGTTATTCTTCTGTGGACACTGCGAGTGGCGCCGCCGGTGGCTGTTTGGACGCCAGAGCGCGCACCTCTTCAGCCAAATGGAGGATGTCGCGTCTGGGGAGGCTCTGCGTCTCTCCACCAGTCCCCAGCGAGTCCAAGCTCCCCCAATGAATAATACTTATTTATAATAGCCTACATAGCGCGAAACTGTGCATATAATAGGCTGTAGCCAGCGCGAAACTGCGCATTCCCTATAGCTGTTCATTGAACGGCTGGTGGCCGCTATAAAAAAATAAAAACATACACGATATTTTCTTATTTGAATGATCTTGAATATATATATATATATTCAAGATCATTCAAATAACAAAATATTGTGTATATTGTGCATGTGAACGCACTCACTGTCAAACCTGCCGCTATCTATGCACAAGATAGTTAATGTCCGGATATGCTTGGCAATGAGTGATCTTTACTCATGGCGACTATGTCAATTTTGTATGGATCCACAAGTCGATCAAGCTTATTTTTTCTTTGTATCGTGCTGAAGCCATATAGCCTACTGCGCTCAGACTTGGCTAAATTAGCTGGTGCCCCGTCTTCAAATTTACTTCCGGGGTTTACGAGTAGCCTACCAGTTGAATGAGTTCCAGAAACAAAACGCAAAACCCCCACGTTCACCACATCTTTACTAACAAATATATTTACAATACTGTTATTTTGCGCATTTGAACTAACAGCCACCACGTCTTGACCCGACGTCAGTTACCGAGATAGATAGGCTACTGTAGGCCTAGATATAGGTGTTCATAATAATTAAATTACATCCAGATGGAGAAAACATGTGTTTGAGAACAAGGTAATAATAACAATTAAACGTTATTTGTATAGCACCTTTCATACAGATAAATTCAGCTCAAAGTGCTTTACAACAGAGCATTTAAATTAAGAATGTGAAATTTAATGATGCTTCATTCGTAGATCATAGGAGAAAAACACTGAGCCCAGCCTGCTAAATCTACTCAAAGACGCCACCTGGCGGTGGTGCATCACTAAAACGAAATAACACCCGTCTGAAATCCCACGAGATTTCCAATGGTATTTCCCTGCCAAATACCGCGAAGGTGAAATGCTGCAGCATGTGACATTTCTAACTTCCCACATCTGTAGGTGACCTGGTTTGGCTAGCTGACCAAAACACGCTAAGATGTCAGTACAGACTTGGCCAGGTCGTACAGGTGATAGCAGACCCGGCAGGTGTTGTCAGGACGTCCGGGTCAGGACGTATCCTGCTAGCCAGGCCTCTCCGGAAGGGCCCAAGACAAGAGAAAAGAAAGGCTCTGGCAAGCTGCCTGGAGTCGTCCTCCACCGCGATGTCAGGAGGATAGTTGTTCTCCCCATTGAGGAACAAGGGACATAGTGCTTTTGGACTCTCTAGACAAGTAGCTAGATCGGCCAGACTACTGACAACATCATTATTATGTGGGTTGTGTTAGTCTATCTCTGGTTATATATAATCTACTACAGACAACATCATTATTATGTGGGTTGTGTTAGAGTCTATCTCTAGTTATATATAATGTAGTGTCATTATTATGTGGGTTGTGTTAGTCTACCTCTGGTTGTATATAATGTAACAACATCATTATCTTGTGGGTTGTGTTAGTCTACCTCTGTTTATACAGTATATAATGTAACAACATTTTTGTTATGTGGGTTGTGTTAGTCCACATCTGGTTGTATATAATGTAACAACATTGTTGTTATGCGGGTTGTGTTAGACTACATCTGGTTGTATATAATGTAACAACATTGTTGTTATGCGGGTTGTGTCAGTGCACCTCTGCTTATATATAATGTAACATTATTCTTATGTGGGTTGTGTTAGTCTACCTCTGGTTATATATAATGTAACAACATTGTTATTATGTGGGTTGTGTTACAGGTAGGCTACATCTGGTTATATATAATGTAATAACATCGTTATTATGTGGGCTGTGTTAGTCTACTTCTGGTTATATATAATGTAACAACATTGTTTTTATGTGGGTTGTGTTAGTCTACATCTGGTTATATATAATATAACAACATCGTTATTATGTGGGTTGTGTTAGTCTACATCTGGTTATATATATTGTAACAACATCATTATTATGTGGGTTGTGTTAGTCTACATCTGGTTATATATAATGTAACAACATTGTTATTATGTGGGTTGTGTTAGTCTACATCTGGTTATGTATAATGTAACAACATTGTTATTATGTGGGTTGTGTTAGTCTACATCTGGTTATATATAATGTAACAACATTGTTATTATGTGGGTTGTGTTAGTCTACATCTGGTTATATATAATGTAAAAACATTGTTATTATGTGGGTTGTGTTAGTCTACATCTGGTTATATATAATGTAACAACATTGTTATTATGTGGGTTGTGTTAGTCTACATCTGGTTATATATAATGTAACAACATTGTTATTATGTGGGTTGTGTTAGTCTACATCTGGTTATATATAATGTAAAAACATTGTTATTATGTGGGTTGTGTTAGTCTACATTTGGACTGGGTTGCACCAGTTTGTCTTATCTTGTGACTAAACCCAAGCATTTAGTCATGCCTAAACCCTGACTAAACTCTTAGTTGCTACTAGTTAGTCACATACTAGTTGGTGTCTAATTTCGGTTGCACCACGGAAATTTAGGCATTGTCTTAACTAGTAACTAGTTACTAAAAAATAGTCGTCCTATGACTGTGACGGCAGGATCCAAATAGCCAATCCGCAAGCAAGTAAAAATTTAAACAAGGAAGTTGATCGCCCTTACCCATGGATGTATTAATAGAACTGGATACAGCCACTCCATTCACTGACCGCTAACAACAATGAAGCCCTATTGAACCGCGCCATCTTGGCCAATTTGTAGTCATTTGGCTATTTCCGGTGACTTTTGACTTGCGCAGTTGAGCTTTTCTGTCCGACGCGCGTCCACGAAAAAGTTCACCTTTATGTGAAATGTAGACGCACGTTCCCGGCTCTCTCGGCTCTCCCCGCTTTGATTTAGCAATGAAAACCGGCTTGCATATTAACCTGTTTTTGTCAAATATATCCATTGGAGAAATTATTTTTTCATCCAGGCATCTTAGTTTTAACAGGTTAAATATAACTGAACATGTTTTGTTTGCTAGTAGATGGTATTCATTCCGTTCGCGATAACGTTCTTGCAGCCAGGCTAAATTCCTCCAGGGAGCCAGTGACCGGCGAGTCGAAGAGCTTCACTCCCCGCCAGCAGGAGCTTTGGCCGCGGCTACCGCATCTCGGATAACCCGCTGAGTTCCTGGCTGCTATTTGTTTTGCATTGTTATTATGTGGGTTGTGTTAGTCTACCTCTGGTTATATTTAATGTAATAACATTGTTATTATGTGCGTTGTGTTACAGGTAGTCTACATATGGTTATATATAATGTAATAGCATAGTGTATTATGTGGGCTGTGTTAGTCTACATCTGGTTATATGTAATGTAACAACATTGTTATTATGTGGGTTGTGTTAGTCTACATCTGGTTATATATAATGTAACAACATCGTTATTATGTGGGTTGTGTTAGTCTACATCTGGTTATATATAATGTAACAACATCATTACTATGTGGGTTGTGTTAGTCTACATCTGGTTATATATAATGTAACAACATTGTTATTATGTGGGTTGTGTTATTCTACATCTGGTTATATATAATGTAACAACATCGTTATTATGTGGATTGTGTTAGTCTACATCTGGTTATATATAATGTAACAACATCATTATTATGTGGGTTGTGTTAGTCTACATCTGGTTATATATAATGTAACAACATTGTTATTATGTGGGTTGTGTTAGTCTACATCTGGTTATATATAATGTAACACCATCGTTATTATGTGGGTTGTGTTAGTCTACATCTGGTTATATATAATGTAACACCATCGTTATTATGTGGGTTGTGTTAGTCTACCTCTGGTTGTATCCTTTCTCCCTCCTCACAGCAGAGACTGTATTCTTCCCCACGAGTGAGAGTGCAGTAAGAATTGACAGCCAAGTAATTGCTAGTACTACTGGTATGCTTCTCCTTCACCTGAAACAAGATCAGACATGATTATCAAGAGTGTTTTTCTAATATTAACTACCAAAACTAACTAATGAACTTAAGACAACAATCTGAATACCATGCCATACTAGGATACGGTACAGTGTTGAAATAGAGATAAAAAAGCCCATATTCATTGTATTCCATGAAGTAGACAGTATCGTACAACACAGATGAACATCAACGTATCAACCATAACTAAAGGAATTGACAGGTTTTACACAAATTACACATTTTCTTCCTGACTTATTTATCTGTTTTTCACTCATGTTACGTGCCAGACATTTCTGCTTATTCAAGATTTCTTTTACTGTCACATGTAATGTAGGGTGTGTACAGTCAAATATATGGTGAAATGTTACTGCCGACTCCACGATTATGCTTAATACATCTAAACACCATTACTTAATCTACAAATTACAAATTTACAAATCACACAATAAGTACAATTTCTATACAATATAAAATGGAGGGAAGATCAGATAGATACCGGTTTGAATGAATTATGTACAAGCTATAAGCTCTTCCTGAGCCTCTCTGTGCTCGCCATGTGAGTGCGTTACCTCTTCCCTGACCATAGCAGAGAACAGTCCATTTCCTTGGTGTCTGGGTTCTTTCAGGATCCTGTTGGCCTTGGTCTTGCATCTTCTGGAGAAGATGTCCTCGAGCTGGAGGAGTGCCCCCCCCCAAGGAACGTTCAGCTGACTGTACCAATCTGTAGGGCCTTGCAGTCCTGAGAACTGCTGTTCCCGTACCAGGTGGTGATATTCCCAGTCAGGATGCCCTCGACCGTGCATGAGTAGAAGCTTCATTGAATCTGGTGGAATACTCTACGGTGTCTGTGTGTTGACCATGTCAGGTCCATGGTGATCTGAACGCCAAGGTACTTGAAGCTGTCCACTCTCTCTACAGGGGTCACATTGATGATTAGAGGGGTGTAGTTCCTCTCCTGCTTCTTCCCAAAGTCCACCAGCATCTCCTTTGTCTTGCTGACGTTCAGATGAAGGTTGTTTTCCTGACACCACTGGGTCAGGAGCCTCACCTCCTCCAAGTAGGCCCTCTCATCATTGCTGTTGTGATCAGGCCTATCACTGCTGTGTCGTCAGCAAACTTGATAGTATTGGAGTCGAAGGTAGCTGTACAGTTGTGTGTGTACAGGGAGTACAGTAGTGGGGACAGAACCTAGCCCTGGGGGGATCCCGTGTTGCGTGTGAGGGGGGATGAGGTGTGGTTGCCTACATTCATTGTATGCGAACTGTAGGGGTGTCTGGACTGGAGTGCCGGCCATACCCACAGGAGCCAACAGAGGGCGCCGAGGCCTCCGGTCTCGGACAATTGACTGATCATTACCTGTGATTTACCACACCTGTGTCAGTTTGGGTGTGTGGCCTATTTAAACCCCAGTGATCTGATATTCTGTGCTGGATCTTGAATTATGCTGCTGGGAGTTGTACTGGTGAAGTTTTGGTTTCTCTTTGCTCTTTGAGCTGGATTGTTATTTTGACTTCTGATTTTTGTTATTAAAGCCCTCTGATTTTTGCTCCACACCGTTGTCCGCAATTGCACTTTTTCAAGCCCGTTGTGACAGCAAGATCCAGCCAGACGATGAGTGCAGCGGAGGACGTAATCCGTGCGGTTTCCGAACAGGGAAAGAGACTGGCTCAACAGAAGACGGTAATGGATGGAATGGGAGAGGCAATCAACCAAGTGACCAGCGCCGTCAATGAGATCCGGACTTTTCTCCAGGCCTCTCCACCAACCCCAGCCCCAGCAACTGGAACCCCAGCCCCAGCTCCACCGGCGGCCAACCCCGTTTCCATTGCATGTCTCCATAAACCCCAGAGGTATGATGGATCCCCAGATTCATGTCGAGGGTTTTTGACTCAATGTTCTCTCTTTTTTGAAATGCAACCAGGACAATTTCCCACCGAGAAGTCGAAGGTGGCTTTTATGATCTCACTACTGACTGGGCGAGCGCTCTCATGGGCAACCGCTCAATGGGAGGCCGAATCACCAGACTGTGCCCGAGCAGACACATTCTCTGCGTCTTTACTCCGGGTGTTCAACCATCCGGTGAGCGGCCGGGAGGCTTCTCGTCGCCTGAATTCCCTCAAACAGGGGTCACGGTCAGTGTCTGAGTTTTCTATCGAGTTTCGCACGTTGGCTGCCGAGAGCAAGTGGAATGACGAGGCTCTAATGTCAGCGTTTTACTCTGGGCTGTCTGAGGCGGTGAAGGATGAGCTCGCCAGTCGTGAGTGGGGACCTACACTGGACGGTCTGATCACCATCGCCATCTGCCTAGACCAGCGCATCCAGGAGAGGAGAAGGGAGCGCCGACAGCACCATCCTGGCCGCCCGGCTACAGTGTCCACTTCGCCATCTCCTTCCTCAGCACAGGCCCAGGAGGAGCCCATGGAGGTGGACCGCTATCGCCTAAACCCCACAGAGAAGGAACGGCGGCGCCGGGAGAAGCTCTGCCTGTACTGCGGGGCCGCAGGCCATTTCCGGGATCGATGCACTAAGCTACAGGGAAACGCCCTGGCTCACGAGGGGCAGGGGACCACCTTGTGAGCGCCGCAGCACAGTTCCCCTCAACCACAAGACGCCTTCAGTTGGATGTACTGCTAACGTGGACTTCTGTACAACCCGGTAAAGCGCGGGTCTCTGCCTTGGTTGACTCCGGTGCCGAGGGTAACCTGATGGACATTAGCCTGGCCAAACGCCTTCTCCTGCCTATCCAGGTAAGCCCTAACCCCATGAACATTCAAGCTCTTGATGGTAGACCCCTAGGGTCGGGTAGAGTGGACTACATCACAGGCCCCCTGTATATGTGCATTGGTGACCATAACGAGCAGGTGTCACATTGATGATTAGAGGGGTGTAGTTCCTCTCCTGCTTCTTCCCAAAGTCCACCAGCATCTCCTTTGTCTTGCTGACGTTCAGATGAAGGTTGTTTTCCTGACACCACTGGGTCAGGAGCCTCACCTCCTCCAAGTAGGCCCTCTCATCATTGCTGTTGTGATCAGGCCTATCACTGCTGTGTCGTCAGCAAACTTGATGATAGTATTGGAGTCGAAGGTAGCTGTACAGTTGTGTGTGTACAGGGAGTACAGTAGTGGGGACAGAACCTAGCCCTGGGGGGATCCCGTGTTGCGTGTGAGGGGGGATGAGGTGTGGTTGCCTACATTCATTGTATGCGAACTGTAGGGGTGTCAGGACTGGAGTGCCGGCCATACCCACAGGAGCCAACAGAGGGCGCCGAGGCCTCCGGTCTCGGACAATTGACTGATCATTACCTGTGATTTACCACACCTGTGTCAGTTTGGGTGTGTGGCCTATTTAAACCCCAGTGATCTGATATTCTGTGCTGGATCTTGAATTATGCTGCCGGGAGTTGTACTGGTGAAGTTTTGGTTTCTCTTTGCTCTTTGAGCTGGATTGTTATTTTGACTTCTGATTTTTGTTATTAAAGCCCTCTGATTTTTGCTCCACACCGTTGTCCGCAATTGCACTTTTTCAAGCCCGTTGTGACAGCAAGATCCAGCCAGACGATGAGTGCAGCGGAGGACGTAATCCGTGCGGTTTCCGAACAGGGAAAGAGACTGGCTCAACAGAAGACGGTAATGGATGGAATGGGAGAGGCAATCAACCAAGTGACCAGCGCCGTCAATGAGATCCGGACTTTTCTCCAGGCCTCTCCACCAACCCCAGCCCCAGCAACTGGAACCCCAGCCCCAGCTCCACCGGCGGCCAACCCCGTTTCCATTGCATGTCTCCATAAACCCCAGAGGTATGATGGATCCCCAGATTCATGTCGAGGGTTTTTGACTCAATGTTCTCTCTTTTTTGAAATGCAACCAGGACAATTTCCCACCGAGAAGTCGAAGGTGGCTTTTATGATCTCACTACTGACTGGGCGAGCGCTCTCATGGGCAACCGCTCAATGGGAGGCCGAATCACCAGACTGTGCCCGAGCAGACACATTCTCTGCGTCTTTACTCCGGGTGTTCAACCATCCGGTGAGCGGCCGGGAGGCTTCTCGTCGCCTGAATTCCCTCAAACAGGGGTCACGGTCAGTGTCTGAGTTTTCTATCGAGTTTCGCACGTTGGCTGCCGAGAGCAAGTGGAATGACGAGGCTCTAATGTCAGCGTTTTACTCTGGGCTGTCTGAGGCGGTGAAGGATGAGCTCGCCAGTCGTGAGTGGGGACCTACACTGGACGGTCTGATCACCATCGCCATCTGCCTAGACCAGCGCATCCAGGAGAGGAGAAGGGAGCGCCGACAGCACCATCCTGGCCGCCCGGCTACAGTGTCCACTTCGCCATCTCCTTCCTCAGCACAGGCCCAGGAGGAGCCCATGGAGGTGGACCGCTATCGCCTAAACCCCACAGAGAAGGAACGGCGGCGCCGGGAGAAGCTCTGCCTGTACTGCGGGGCCGCAGGCCATTTCCGGGATCGATGCACTAAGCTACAGGGAAACGCCCTGGCTCACGAGGGGCAGGGGACCACCTTGTGAGCGCCGCAGCACAGTTCCCCTCAACCACAAGACGCCTTCAGTTGGATGTACTGCTAACGTGGACTTCTGTACAACCCGGTAAAGCGCGGGTCTCTGCCTTGGTTGACTCCGGTGCCGAGGGTAACCTGATGGACATTAGCCTGGCCAAACGCCTTCTCCTGCCTATCCAGGTAAGCCCTAACCCCATGAACATTCAAGCTCTTGATGGTAGACCCCTAGGGTCGGGTAGAGTGGACTACATCACAGGCCCCCTGTATATGTGCATTGGTGACCATAACGAGCAGGTCCAGTTCTCTTTGATTGAGTCCCAGCAGGAAAGCGTAATCCTAGGCTATCCCTGGTTACGGAGGCACAACCCACAGATCGATTGGGACACTGGGAGAATCAGGATGTGGAGTCCCGAATGCAACCGGTCAGGACATTTATCTCCCACTCAGGTCAGCTCTGTGTATAGTAGCCCTCCACACAAGGTTAAGTTTCCTCTCAATGCTGATCCAGATTGTGACCTCAGTCAGGTTCCCTCTGTGTATCATGACTTGGCTGAGGTCTTCAGTAAGTCACAAGCTGCCGCGTTACCACCACATAGACCTTATGACTGTGCTATTGAGTTGTTATCAGGAGCCACGCCGCCCAGAGGCCGGCTATACCCATTGTCAGTTCCTGAGACCAAGGCCATGGAGGACTACATCAACGTGTCAGTAAAGAACGGTTTGATTACACCTTCCACCTCTCCTATGTCTGCAGGATTCTTTTTTGTACCTAAGAAGGACGGGGGCTTGCGCCCATGTATCGACTATCGAGCATTGAACAAAATAACTATTAAGAACAAGTACCCCTTGCCACTAATGTCCACTGCCTATGATCTGCTCCGTGGTTCCACTATTTTCACCCGACTGGATTTACGCAATGCCTATCATCTAGTCCGAATCAGAAGGGGTGATGAATGGAAGACTGCTTTTAGCACCCCTAGTGGACACTACGAATATTCAGTCATGCCTTTCGGTTTGTCCAATGCCCCAGCAGTGTTCCAAGCACTAGTAAATGATGTCTTGAGGGAGTACATCAATCGGTTTGTGTTTGTCTATCTGGATGATGTGTTAATTTTTTCCAAGTCTCTTGAAGAACACCAGAAACAGGTCCGGCTGGTCCTCCAGAAGCTGCTTGACCATCAGCTGTTTGTAAAGCAGGAGAAGTGTGAGTTCCATGTGCCTAGAACTACTTATCTGGGACTGGTGATCTCTCCTGCTGGAGTCGCGATGGACACTGGGCGGGTTCAGGCCGTGGTCAACTGGCCGGTCCCGTCGACATTGAGACAGGTACAGAGTTTCCTGGGGTTTTCTAACTTTTTCAGACGTTTTATCAGAAACTTCAGTTCTGTTGCAGCACCCCTCACTGCATTGACCCGTGGAGCCCCTGCCAGAGTGAAATGGACTTCTGAGACCCAGAGGGCGTTTGAGGACCTCAAGGCCCGATTCACCACAGCTCCCATTCTCGCTCACCCAGATCCTACCCTCCCCTTTGTCGTTGAGGTGGATGCCTCCAACACTGGGGTAGGAGCTGTCCTCTCCCAAAGAGCTGAGGCCGACAAGAAGACTCATCCATGTGCTTTCTTTTCTCGTAAACTCAGCCCCACGGAGAGGAACTACGACGCTGGAGACCGAGAACTACTAGCCATCAAACAGGCCTTGGAGGAATGGAGACATTGGCTGGAGGGCGCGTACCATCCGTTCCAAGTCATCACCGACCACAAGAACCTCCAATACCTCCGGGAGGCTCGGCGCCTGAATCCAAGACAAGCCAGGTGGGCCCTGTTCTTTTCCCGTTTCAATTTCATTGTGACTTTCCGACCAGGAAGCAAGAACGTGAAAGCTGATGCATTATCACGTCAATTTGACACGGATGTCACTGACTCTTTGCCTGAGAGCATCATACCCCCCAGGTGCATTGTGGGCCAGGTCATTCTTGCCTTGGAGGAGACAGTCCAGCGGGCCCAACAGGTGGAGCCCGGTCCGGGAGGGGGCCCCCCCAACTGCCTGTATGTTCCTCTCGAGGTCCGTCCTGACGTCCTGCGGTGGGGCCATGACTCACCTGTGGCAGGTCATCCCGGAACTGCCCGGACAGCCGAGCTCATCAGCCGTCGCTTCTGGTGGCCACGCCTGAGGGCTGATGTGGAGGAGTACGTCCACGCCTGTACCATCTGTGCTGCTCAGAAGGCGAGTAATCAGGCTCCTGCTGGACATTTGCTTCCACTACCAGTGCCACATAGACCATGGTCACACATCTCTATGGACTTCATTACTGGCCTACCGCCATCGGCAGGTAACACTGTTGTTTTTGTCATTGTGGACCGTTTTTCTAAAGCAGCACATTTTGTTCCACTGCCCAAGCTGCCCTCGGCAAAGGAGACTGCGGACCTAGTAGTCCGTGAAGTGGTCAGGTATCATGGTGTACCCAGTGACATAGTATCGGACAGAGGTCCACAGTTCGCGTCCAAGTACTGGAAAGCTTTTTGGTCCCTGTTTGAGACTGCAGTTAGTCTGTCCTCAGGTCATCACCCGCAAAGCAATGGCCAGACTGAGCGGGTAAATCAAGAGCTGGAGACCTACCTGCGTTGCATGGTCTCCTCCAACCCAGAGTCCTGGAGCCAGAGGCTGGTGTGGGCGGAGATAACCCACAACCAATTGAGAAGCTCGTCCACTGGTATGTCACCATTTGAAGCCCAGTTGGGGTACGTTCCCCCATTTTTTCCCTGTCAGCAGGCTGAGTCAGCGGTGCCGTCAGCTGATGCGTCAATGGCCAGATGCCGTCGGGCATGGGACAAGGCCCGCTCTGCTCTTATCCGCACGTCTGACCGCCACCGCTCCCAGGCCAACCGTCGTAGGCGACCCACGCCCACGTTTCATCCTGGGCAGAAGGTGTGGCTTTCCACCAGGAATCTACCCCTGCGCACGAAGACCAAGTTCACACCCCGGTTCATTGGGCCGTTCGTGGTGGTAGGGAGGGTCAATCCCGTGGCATATAAACTGCGCTTGCCTAGGTCTCTTCGGGTGAATCCTGTTTTTCATGTGTCCCTGTTGAAGCCTTTCTCAAGCTCTCCCTTATCTCGCCCCGTCCCACTCCCTCCTCCTCCTCCTATTGTTGCAGGTGGCCCTGTGTACACGGTTCGTCGGCTGCTGGATTCTCGCCGGGTGGGTCGCGGTCTTCAATATCTGGTTGATTGGGAGGGCTACGGCCCGGAGGAGCGATCCTGGGTTCCCTCTCGCTGGGTGCTGTGCCCGACCCTCATCCGTGACTTCCACCGGGAGAATCCACGCCTGCCGGGGCCACCTGGAGGTGGCCGTAGAGGGGGGGGTACTGTCAGGACTGGAGTGCCGGCCATACCCACAGGAGCCAACAGAGGGCGCCGAGGCCTCCGGTCTCGGACAATTGACTGATCATTACCTGTGATTTACCACACCTGTGTCAGTTTGGGTGTGTGGCCTATTTAAACCCCAGTGATCTGATATTCTGTGCTGGATCTTGAATTATGCTGCCGGGAGTTGTACTGGTGAAGTTTTGGTTTCTCTTTGCTCTTTGAGCTGGATTGTTATTTTGACTTCTGATTTTTGTTATTAAAGCCCTCTGATTTTTGCTCCACACCGTTGTCCGCAATTGCACTTTTTCAAGCCCGTTGTGACATAGGGGGTCTTGTGTGCTGGGCAATGAGGAACAGATTTGTTCCTTGACCAGCTTCTCAAAGCACTTCATCACCACAAAGGTGAGACATACCGGGCAATAATCACTGAGGCAGGCTGGTCTTGGCTTCTTTGGTACGGGGATGATGGAGGGCTTCTTGAAGCATGTGGGGACGATGGACTGGGCCAGGGACAGGTTGAATATCACCTGGGATGATAGGAGAACTGATGCTCAGAACTGCATGAGCCACAGATGGCACAGTCATATCCAGATGTCTGACATGCGTTTAGCTGAGGACAGAGCTAAAAGCAGCAGGCTTTTGTCCAGTAGAGATTGCAGAAAGCATAGCGGAACACTGAAAAGAAATACTGCGCTGTTCGGCGCACCACCTCTCAAACAAACGCCACTTAATGGAGTACGGCGCCCTGGTATCCAGCATGGTGTAGATCACACCTGGTGTGAGTTCACTCATGTCCACGTCGTAGGCCATCCACCTGGGGGCTTGGAACCAAAGGTCCACATGCAGGGGAAAGGACCAGGTCGGCACAGAAGGACGACCCCACATTCCGTTTAAAGTAGGAGTGATCCATGCTCATTAAAACCCCTGGCGGTCTGGATGAGGATGAAACGCCTGCCGTACACCTAACGGGAGGGGCCATGGCTGCATGACCGATTACCGCCAGCCACAGTCTGCCTGACCAGCGTGGCGCAATCAGAATCAGTGACAAGCCTTGTTCCAGAACCCTGGTCAGAACCTGAGAGATCAGGGCGACTGGTGGGACTGCATACAGTAGTACGTTTGGCCACGGATGGACCAGTGTGTCCACCCCAAGGGGCGTGTCGTTGTTCAGGGAGAAGAACGCGGGACAAAACGTGTTTGCGCTTGACGTGAAGAGATTCATGGCTGCTCTGCCGAATCTCTCCCACAGCTAGCGGGCCCACCTGAGGGTGAAGAGCCCATTTCCTGTGCTGGGGATGTCCGCTGGAGAGCAGATCTGCTCCACGGTTCAATCCTGGGACATGTACTGCGCGCAGGGAGGTTAGATTAGAGGTTAGGTTAGTTCATGTACAGTATGCTACTGACCTCATCCCCATAAGGATGCCTCTGTTGAGACTATCATTCTGGTCGAGATTGAGACCTCAAATCGAAGAGATGAGATTCCCTCCACGGAGCTAGGGCCGAGACGCAGGTCTGGGATACCCTCACTAGGCAAGGCAGATGACAAGAAGGGCAGGGGCACAGACCTCTGACCCGCCTTTGAAAGTCTCTCATCATGACCAGACCCAGTGGGACCACCGAGATGGTAGATGCCATGATCCCTAGGAGACGTAGACACACCCTGAACTGGACCCAAGTTCCTAAACGGAACCGGGCCAGACGCTGTCTGAACGAGACCACCTGTCCCTCTAGCAGAGTAGCTCGTAATGTAATAGAATTGAGCCTGATACCCAGGAAGTCTATTGACTAAATCTGCTAAATCTATTAACTAAGGCCTGTTTACACAACAACAAATTTTCCAAAACGGGAACGTTTTTCTTTTGCGTTTTACAAACTTCCGCGTTCACACAACAGTATTGCGATAAGGATCCACGTTCACACAGATCCACAAAAATGATTGAAAACGCTGTAGTAGGCTATGCATGCCAGGCCAGGAGGCAACAGGCTTTGGACATGGCCTAAGGAAGTTTTCCTTCCATCTAGGCTCGAGCCATTCACAAAGTTGTCCCACCAAATGCTTGTTCTCCCAGGTCTTTGCCACAAATGTTTTTTGTTTGCCTTCAGTTTGCATGTAGCCTAATAAATGTTTCTCTGCTGATCACAGCTAGGGCCTAAAAGTGCAGCAAATCTTTGCTGGAGGAGAGTTAATGATTATATATTATATGAAGAGTTTGGTTGCGAAATATCAATTTTAAGAAATGTTGGTTATTTAACATTACTATTAAAGAAATCAAATTCATTCACATCCTTTATTAAAACCGCTTCCGCCAGGTTTTCACACACCTGTCAGACCACTGAGTAGGGTGACCACCCGTGCCGCATCTCGCACAACAGGCCCGGAAATTGAACGTTTGTCCCGCATCCCGCGTGAACAGAGCAATGTCCCAAAGATAGCTGACGCTCATCAAAAATCAATCACTGTGGTGGTCTGGTGAGATCAGGTAGCCTACTCGCTAGTTACAGTGGAGACAACAGCCACAAGCGAAAGTTTAGCGAAACAATAAAATGGATGAAATTACAAAATAAAAGAGACGCTGCTCCTACAACAAAGAATGGTATTTCGGGTAATTTCGTTTGACAGTCCTTAACTAGCATTGTAAAGCCTGACAATGGAGACACCGATCATCAAGAACCCTACACTTCCAGCGGCGGGAGTCCGCAGGAACCAAGCAGCGGACGGTGGTGCTGGTCCTCCCTCGGGGGGACACTATGATGACTGGACCCCAAACCCTCTCCATTGGAGAGGAAGGGTTCAGTCTGACCACAGTCCACTGTCCAATGCACTCTTGCGCTGTAGGAGACCATTTATTACAGGGACCTTCGACGCAAACACAGTAAGGGAGGAGACACGGCTAGAGGAACTAGCGCACTGTGTTGGTGAGAGGGGAGTGGAGATCCTGGGAGTCCAGGAGCACAGGAGAGTACACACTGACCAGCCAATTGTATACCGCAGAGTGGGGGAATGTTCGTCCATCACCTCATCTGCATGGCGGAATGATGCCCAGGCCACCACAGGTGGCGTGGGGCCAATGGTGAGCCATTGAGCACGGAAAGCTCTTCGTAAGGTGCAGCAGCACACCGACAGGATCCTTATCGCTGACTTCGAGGGGAACCCAGTAACAACTGTCATGAGTGTGTACTCTCCCACCAACGCAGCACCGGTTGAGGAAGTGGAGAAGTTCTACTAGGACCTAAGCACAGCAATCCACCATGTGCCAGCTCACAACTTCCTGATAATCCTGGGGGACTTCAATGCGAGGCTCGGATCAGAAGTTGCACTCTTCACATACCACAACAACACAAATCGCAACGGAGAACATCTAACTGCTCTGCTCACGGAACACAGGCTCCTGACCACCAACCCCTTGTTCCGTAAGAGAATGGGCAAGAGACATTCCAGGACCGAGCTACCGGTATGCTACGTCAGTTGGACTACATACTGGTAAGAAGGAAATGGAGGACGTCCATCCTCAACGCAGAGTTGTACAGTACGTTCAGTGTAGGTTCCGACCACTGTGTGGTCTCTGTGAGGCTGCGTCTGAGCCTGAGGGTCCCCAAGAACATCCCGAGGCCCCGGCCCGACTGGGAGGCCTTGGCAAGAAGCCCCGACTTTCAGGCCAACTACACGGCGGAGGTGAGAAGCCGCTTACAACTGCAGGCGGAAGAGGAAAAGTCTCAGACAACATATGGGCAGTTTCTCGCTGCTAACGAGGAGGCAACAAGGAGGTGGGTGTTGACAAAGGGGAGACTCAGAGCAGACAAAGGGAAAAGCGCTGGGCCGGATGGCATCCCCCCAGAGGTCCCTAAGAACTGTGATCTCGACAACATCATATTGGTGATCTGCAACCAAGCTCTGATAGAAAACATCAAGCCTGATATATGGTCCCTCTCCAACATCATCCCGGTGCCGAAATCTGGAGATCTGTCTAAGCCAGACAACTATCGTGGCATTAGCCTGACATGTGTCACAGCGAAAATTTACAACCGCATGATACTAAACCAGATTCGAAATGCCATTGACCCTCACATGAGGGACAACCAAAATGGCTTCAGAAAAGGAATGACCACCGTAGCCCAGATCCTGGCCTTAAGGATCATCGAGGAGGTGAAAAAGAACAACCTAACAGCAGTCCTGTGTTTTATTGATTTCAAAAAAGCATTTGACTCAATACACAGAGGCGTGATGGGGAAAATCCTTAAGGGCTGCAGGGTCCTTCCTAACCTACTCCGGGCCATAGAGGCCATGTACAGGGGCACAAGAGCCAGAGTGGTATCCCCGGATGGCAACAGTGAGGAGTTCGACATCCTAGCAGGAGTGCTACAGGGGGAAACTCTTGCCCCCTTCCTCTTCATTGTAGCCCTGGACTACGCACTTAGGAAAGCCATCAGTGGGCAGGAGCAGGAGCTTGGCTTCATAATAACACCTAGGAAGTCTAGAAGAAACCATGTTGTAGTCCTGGCAGACCTGGTGGTAGTAGAGGCAGAAGGTACCAGGGTTGGCCTCAGGTTGAACGCAAAGAAGACTGAGGCAATCGCTTACAACACTCCCCTGGACTACCCATTTTTCAAGACAGCAGGGGCAATGCTCTGGCAGAAGTAAACAACTTCAATTACCTGGGTTCCTGAGTCAACTCATCAGAACAGGACCTTAAGGTGAGAAAAGCACTGGCATTGAGGGCCCTGAATGGCATGAATAGTGTGTAGAACTCCAATCTCCCTCGACACATCAAACTGAGCTTATTCCATGCGACTGTGGAGTCTGTCCTCCTATACGGCTGTGAAACTTGGACCCTGAAGCCCACCCTGCAGAAGTCTCTGGATGGGTGCTACACCAGAATGCTGCATGTGGTGCTAAATGTCAACCAGAACGAGCATGTTACCAACAAGCATATGTATGGGGGGCTACCAAAGCTGAGTGAGAAAGTGGCATCCAGGAGAATGAAACTTGCTGGCCACAGCCACAGACACCATGAACTCCCAGCCAGCAAGCTGGTGCTCTGGGAGCCAACACACTGGCACCGATTAAAAGGACGTCCCACACCAACATACGTGGATGTACTGAGGAGAGATGCAAGAGTGGAGAGTTCTGCGGAACTAGCTGGATGTATGGAAGACCGAGATGATTGGAGACTTCGCTGTCAAGCTCGTCTGAGGACGACCTAATGTGTGTAAACTGAACGAATGAGCTACTGAAGAGGATTGGTCTGGCCAGGACACTAGCCAGCCTGGAGAGCTGGAGTCGACGAACGGGCTGTCAACAGGCGAGGTAAGCCATCCTGTTCAATGTCTTGTCTTATTATTTTCAGTGTTGCCGGCAGAGAGTAGGGCTTTCTAATGTTAGCGTGCTAGTTAGGGGAAACGGCGGGGTGGCTGTTAGCAATGATATCAGCCCCTAAACGAACGAGGCCGAGTTAATATGTCGTGTGATAGCTGGCAGACCCCATAGCTAACCGGTGCTCTTACACTCGTTTTGACATTACCAAGCTCTGTGGGGTAAAAAAAATGTATTGGACATCGTGAGATTCATGTTTTGGCCGTGGTACATTGACATGGGGATTGTACCTTTTCAATCAGGACATTCGCTGGCACTACAACCAGGTTGAGTATAGGAATAGGACGAAAGGGACTTCGTAATTCGAGGAAGGGCAACACCAGCCCCCTGATGGTGGAGTTGCGCCGTCTCAAAAGGCCCCAGCAGGACAGCTCTGTCACCCTCACCACCACATGTGTGTCAGGTACCCTCAGGGGTGGTAAAAGCTCCACACTGTCACCACTGACATGGGCCACAGACAGGGAGCCAAGACCCTTTCCTGGAAGATAAAAATGTTTCATTGTGTTGTATAGCTGTGTCCTTCGGGTAATAGCATAGTATGACTGAGATATGAGTGGTGTGAAACTCACCAGGGACAATCTCACAGTGGGGGAGGTGCAGCTGACAGACAGACCCCTGAGGACAGTCAATGCTGAACAGGGGTCCTGCGGGGGTCTGTCCTGTGGAGGCCAAGAGATCTTCGTCCCATTGGACAGTGCTGTACAGCACCTCCCCCTCTCCCTCCATCTGAAAGCCCAGGCCTGTCAGACTGCACTGGAACAGACCTGCATGAGGACACTGGAGCCTGGGGGACAAAGGACAAAATATATTATTGCTATCACAATACAAAAAGAAACAGGTGAAGATTAAGAATAACTCAGATACCACAGAACGGTCACCTGTA
Source organism: Borostomias antarcticus (assembly GCF_949987555.1). Taxonomy (NCBI): domain Eukaryota; kingdom Metazoa; phylum Chordata; class Actinopteri; order Stomiiformes; family Stomiidae; genus Borostomias; species Borostomias antarcticus. Next base: position 7,535,455 of record NC_140255.1, on the reverse strand, counting down.
TGAGCAGAGGTCAGGTGTCACAAGAAAAGTTGGGGTCTGGAGAGAGGAGAAAAAATCACCAACAATCATAACTGGACCAATAATCTACAATACTCTCAAACACACCACTCATCATGGCTGGGTGTCATTTGTATGAATCCAGATGTTCTGTATTTCAATCCCAATGGAAAACATTTCCCCTTAACCTCAAATTGATAGAATATCTACAGGAACTGGTTGATGATGTTCTCTGATGAAGCTGAGCCTCTGGAATATGAAATGGAAACATTCTACAGTACATGAGCATATAATCTGGTAATCTACATACTGGTCCCTGTGGTGTGGATGTCCAGCTGTGTGCAGTTCCAAGGTTTGTCTCTTTCTCTGAGCTGTGGTCAGATGCTGGTCTGGATCTCCTAGAGACATGGCTAGAGCTTCCCTGAGACTGGACAGCAGATCTGGAGCTGGTCTGGGAGCTGTAGCCAGAGCTTCCCTGAGACTGGACAGCAGATCTGGAGCTGGTCTGGGAGCTGTAGCCAGAGCTTCCCTGAGACTGGACAGCAGATCTGGAGCTGGTCTGGGAGCTGTAGCCAGAGCTTCCCTGAGACTGGACAGCAGATCTGGAGCTGGTCTGGGAGCTGTAGCCAGAGCTTCCCTGAGACTGGACAGCATACCTGTCACCTTCCCACTCTGTAGAGAAACACAACCAGGTCAAGACCCACTACTGGACTGTGGTTAGCCTCCTGCACAGGGACAACAATGGGCTCCAAAACTGACAATGTCTTAAATAAATCAACATTTCAAGAATCATTTAGATACAGTACAGTTGATTCATAGCTAGAAAGACAGACGGATTAAACCACAGTGAGATCCTCAGGATCCAGAGACACACTCGGACATCTTACTCTCAGGTCTCAGTGATCCAGACACAGATCCAGCCTCAGATGTCTGCTCAGAATCCCAGTCTGTCTCAGCTCTGCTTTCTCCACTCACTGCACAACATAACATAACATAACATAACATAACATAACATAACATAACATAACATAACATACAGTAACATACCACACAGAATGAGTGATTCACTGGTTATCATGTATTGGAATGTCTGGAAACAAAAATTGAAATACTCTAATGATGTATGTTTAATTGTTTTTCTATAGATATATCTACCAGATCTACTGTTAGTAAACAGCGACATCATACTCACTGCTTGGACGAGGAGAATCAATGCCTCTGAGTGATGGTTTCTGAAACTCCTCTTCAAAACTCCAGTTCATTTCTTCTCTGCCATCAATCTCATGGTAGAACAGGTCTCCACTGTTTGCTGCCACCATCTCATCTATCTTGTCCAACAGCTCAGTGACCTGAGTGCCATCACCCCTGTTTTCATTGTTGAGGACATGATACCTGTTCCCACATTTCTCAACAAGCCACTGGAGGGCCTTCCCTTCTCTTTGAATGTGTTGCTCAATAGTTGTGTCTCCCAGACGGTCCCCACGGGTGAACAGCACTATAGTGTGACTCCAGACTCTGTCACTGAGAAGCTCCAGGTGTCCCTCTGCAGAACTGACCACTTCTTCTGTGAATGAATCATCCAAGTCTATGACCAGGAGGAGAGTGTGGGGTCCTGGGGGACACAGAGACACACTGCGTACTATCTCATGTTTAACCAGCTCAGTAGTCTCCTCTACAGGGAGATTCCTCCACCATCCTGGAGTGTCGACCACAGTGACCTGCCTCCCTGCTACTTCTCCCTGTCTCTTCACACACTGAGCAGCTATCCTCAGGTCAAACTCCTCTCTGCCCAGGATGGTGTTTCCTGATGAACTCTTCCCTGCTTCTCTCCCCCCCAGCAGCACAACCCTCAGCTCTGAGAGATGGTCACCTGTGAGACAGAAAAAGAGATGTGTGTATCAAAACTATGTTACTATGTTACTCTACATCTGAATGTCAAAATTAATGTGTGTAGCTTTAATTTTCAAAAGTTTAGAGTTTGAGTGAGACAAATTGTTTGTATTGCACGAGCACCACAGGCAAATACCCCCTTCCATATCAACTCCTACCTAGTCACTGCCCCTCTGTACATCATGCTATCTCAAGGTTTAGGAGACAAGATTCCTTCACCGTCTATGCACAAGATAATTGCTCTATAAACTCCTTCCTCTACAATAAAATTCCATTCTTGACAGTTTAGTATCAGATCAACTTCAACCCCAATTTTCCCATCAACATTTAGTCACATCAACATACAGTATGATGTGATATAGTGTAATATATGCATATAGCAGTGAGGTGTCCAAGACATTTTCCTTGGGGGACCATGAAGGTTATCATATCTTTTACTGTGAAACATTTGGAAACTTCTTTCCAGAGCAGAAATAACTCACCTATGAAGGTTCTGAGGATCTCTCTCTGCTTCATCACCTTGACCTCCCTCTGTTTCGCCCTCTCTTCTCTTGTTCTTCTCCATCGTTCTATCTTCTCTAGTCTCTCTCTGTCCATCTCATAGTGGTCTCCTCTGTTTCCTGCCACCATCTCCGCCATCTTGTCCAACAGCTCAGTGACCTGAGTGCCATCTCCCCTGTTCTTATCGTTGAGGACATGATACCTGTTCCCACATTTCTCAACAAGCCACTGGAGGGCCTTCCCTTCTCTCTCAATGTGCTGCTCAATAGTTGTGTCTCCCAGATGGTCCCCATGGGTGAACAGCACTATAGTGTGACTCCAGACTCTGTCACTGAGAAGCTGCAGGTGTCCCTCTACTGATCTTCTCTCTTGTTCTGTGAATGAGTGATCCAGTCGTATGACCAGGAGGAGAGTGTGGGGTCCTGGGGGACACAGAGAGACACTGCGTACTATCTCCTGTTTAACCAGCTCAGTAGTCCTCTCTACAGGGAGATTACTCCACCATTCTAGAGTGTCGACCACAGTGACCTGCCTCCCTGCTACTTCTCCCTGTCTCTTCACACACTGAGCAGCTGTCCTCAGGTCAAACTCCTCTCTGCCCAGGATGGTGTTTCCTGATGAACTCTTCCCTGCTTCTCTCCCCCCCAGCAGCACAACCCTCAGCTCTGAGAGATGGAGGGAGTCACCTGTCAGAGAGAGAGAGAGAGAACAGAAAGAAAGAAAGAAAGAAAGAAAGAAAGAAAGAAAGAAAGAAAGAAAGAATGAAAGAAAGAATGAAAGAAAGAAAGAAAGAAAGAAAGAAAGAAAGAAAGAAAGAAAGAAAGAAAGAAAGAAAGAAAGAAAGGGAGGAGAAAAGAGAGCACAATTACTCTCTGATATTGACAATGAGCAAGTGGGGTTTTAAGGTGAAGTTGACTAAAATATCCAACACTTTTGATGATGTTGTGTGAGTGTATTCCTTGTGATTGGACAATTCATTAGATGAACACATGCAACACATTGTTACACGATAAAATATTGTGTTGTAAACTGTCTCAGAAATGCCAGTATACTGCATGTCACAATGTTAAATAACATAAAGACTCTGGTTAGACAGTGAAATAAACTCACCCATTAGTGATCTGAGAGTCTCTCTCTGTTCCTGCACCTTCATCAGCCTCTGTTGTGCTCTCTCTTCATCTGCCCTCCTTTTCTCCTCTATCTTCTCCAGTTTCTCTCTGTCCATCTCATAGTGGCCTCCTCTGTTTCCTGCCACCATCTCCTCCATCTTGTCCAACAGCTCAGTGACCTGAGTGCCATCTCCCCTGTTCTCACTGTTGAGGACATGATACCTGTTCCCACATTTCTCAACAAGCCACTGGAGGGCCTCACTTTCTGTCTCAATGTGCTGCTCAATGGTTGTGTCTCCTAGAGAGTCCCCACTAGTGAACAGCACTATAGTGTGACTCCAGACTCTGTCACTGAGAAGCTGCAGGTGTCCCTCTACTGATCTTCTTTCTTCCTCTGTGAATGAGACATCCAGCCGTATGACCAGGAGGAGAGTGTGGGGTCCTGGGGGACACAGAGACACACTGCATACTATCTCCTGTTTAACCAGCTCAGTAGTCATCTCTACAGGGAGCTTCCACCCCCATCCTGGGGTGTCGACCACAGTGACCTGCCTCCCTGCCACTTCTCCCTGTCTCTTCACACACTGAGCAGCTGTCCTCAGGTCAAACTCCTCTCTGCCCAGGATGGTGTTTCCTGATGAACTCTTCCCTGCTTCTCTCCCCCCCAGCAGCACAACCCTCAGCTCTGAGAGATGGAGGGAGTCACCTGTCAGAGAGAGAGAGAGAAAGAGAGAGAGAGAGAGAGAATGAAAAATAAGAAAGAAAGAAAGAAAGAAAGAAAGAAAGAAAGAAAGAAAGAAAGAAAGAAAGAAAGAAAGAAAGAAAGAAAGAAAGAAAGAAAGAAAGAAAGAAAGAGGTGAAAAAGAGAACACAGTAACTCTCTGATATTGACAATGAGCATGTGGAGTTTTAGGGTGTGTTCACACCTACACATTTGATCTGTTGGGAATCGGACTATCGGACCAAAAAAGTTTGCTCCGCTTCGTTTGGAGAGGTGTGAACACGTATTCGAATTCGGTCCCCGGATCAAACAACCGAACCATAGTCCGCCTAAAAAGCAAGGACTCGGTCCGCTTCGAAAGGGACCATGCTTCGGTTCACCTTTGGTGTGAACGTGCATCGGACTATCCGTAGGACCAAAACAAAGAGCACGTCTCCTGTGTGATAGGTACACGGAGAAGGTCTCGACGGCATCCATCAGGGCCCATATTCTGCGTCAGTACCAACTCCTACGACTCCTTTGCATTGAAAAAAGCAGCGCGCCTTCATTGTTTACACGCGTCCAGATTCGGTCATGCTCATATAGGGTCGCCGTTGTTATTTGGCCAGAGCACCAAATAATCACAAGTAGCGCCAGTATGGCAAATGCAATGCGCTGTTGTGGCTCCATTGTAACAGTGATTGCTATAATTACATGCGGTTAATGATAGATTTCCCTCATAATTTTTCTAGCCAATAGATGAGCAACCTGTACGACCCCATGACATTTGTTTACATGTGTTGGTTCGATTACGTGTGAACGCGAACCAGACCAAAAAAAATGTTGCAACTTCACTCATTTGGTCTGGTCCTTGGTTCGGACTTTCTGGTGTGATCGCAACCTTAATATCCATCACTTTTGATGATGTTGTGTGAGTGTATTGTTAATGAAATTTCAGTCTCACCAATGTGTTACCCCCACATTTCCTTGTTTTCTGTTTTCCTACCTGACTGTTAATTGTTTTACAACCTCTGTGAAACTTCTTTCTAATCCGTTCCCATAGAATCAGTCTGTTTAAAAACACCATTGGTTTTCTGTGTGACATCACTTCCCTGTCCTGTTCGTCCTGATTGACGTCACTTCCTTTTCCCACGCCTATAAGACAAACCCACTGTCTCATTCATACCATTCTAAGCTGGGAGACCCTTCCTGTTAGAATCCGTTTTGCAAATCGTAACATAGAATAAAACTATTGTGTTTGTTTGAAACCAGCTTGACTTGACCACTCGCGTGCTCTTTTGAAATCCAACTTAAATCAAGTATAGATTTTCATTCATAGTATTCTTTGTGATTGGACAATTCACTAGACGAACGCATGCAACACATTGTTACACGATAATAGTACTTTAGTTAAACTGTGTTATAACCTGCCTCAGCAAGCCAGTATACTGCATATCACACTGTTGAAAATCACCAAGACTCTGGGTAGACAGTGAAATAAACTCACCCATTAGTGATCTGAGAGTCTCTCTCTGTTCCTGCACCTTCATCAGCCTCTGTTGTGCTCTCTCTTCCTCTGCCCTCCTTTTCTCCTCTATCTTCTCCAGTTTCTCTCTGTCCATCTCATAGTGGTCTCCTCTGTTTCCTGCCACCATCTCCTCCATCTTGTCCAACAGCTCAGTGACCTGAGTGCCATCTTCCCTGTTCTTATTGTTGAGGACATGATACCTGTTCCCACATTTCTCAACAAGCCACTGGAGGGCCTTCCCTTCTGTCTCAATGTGCTGCTCAATAGTTGTGTCTCCCAGATGGTCCCCACGGGTGAACAGCACTATAGTGTGACTCCAGACTCTGTCACTGAGAAGCTGCAGGTGTCCCTCTACTGATCTTCTTTCTTTCTCTGTGAATGAAAAATCCAGCTGTAAGACCAGGAGGAGAGTGTGGGGTCCTGGGAGACACAGAGACACACTGCGTACTATCTCCTGTTTAACCAGCTCAGTAGTCCACTCTACAGGGTAATTACTCCACCATCCTGGAGTGTCGACCACAGTGACCTGCCTCCCTGCTATTTCTCCCTGTCTCTTCACACACTGAGCAGTTGTCCTCAGGTCAAACTCCTCTCTGCCCAGGATGGTGTTTCCTGATAAACTCTTCCCTGCTTCTCTCCATCCCAGCAGCACAACCCTCAGCTCTGAGAGATGGAGGGAGTCACCTGTCAGAGAGAGAGAGAGAAAGAAAGAAAGAAAGAAAGAAAGAAAGAAAGAAAGAAAGAAAGAAAGAAAGAAAGAAAGAAAGAAAGAAAGAAAGAAAGAAAGAAAGAAAGAAAGGTGAAAAAGAGAGCACAATTACTCTTTAATACTGGCAATGAGGAGATTGAGTTTTAACGTGGAGTTGACTAAATTATCCATCACTTTTGATATTGTGTGAGTGTATTACTTGTGATTGGACAATTCACTAGACAAACACATGCAACACATTGTTACACGATAATAGTACTTAAGTAATATTATGTTATAACCTCTCTCAGCAAAGGCATTACACGGCATGTCACACTGTTGAATAACACCAAGACGTAGTAGACAGTGAAATAAACTCACCCATTTGTGATCTGAGAGTCTCTCTCTGTTCCTGCATCTTCATCAGCCTCTGTTGTGCTCTCCCTTCCTCTGCCCTCCTTTTCTCCTCTATCTTCTCCAGTTTCTCTCTGTCCATCTCATAGTGGTCTCCTCTGTTTCCTGCCACCATCTCCTCCATCTTGTCCAACAGCTCAGTGACCTGAGTGCCATCACCCCTGTTCTTATTGTTGAGGACATGATACCTGTTCCCACATTTCTCAACAAGCCACTGGAGGGCCTTCCCTTCTGTCTCAATGTGCTGCTTAATGGTTGTGTCTCCCAGACAGTCCCCATGGGTGAACAGCACTATAGTGTGACTCCAGACTCTGTCACTGAGAAGCTGCAGGTGTCCCTCTACTGATCTTCTTTCTTCCTCTGTGAATGAGACACCCAGCTGTATGACCAGGAGGAGAGTGTGGGGTCCTGGGGGACACAGAGACACACTGCGTTCTATCTCCTGTTTAACCAGCTCAGTAGTCCACTCTACAGGGAGATTACTCCACCATCCTGGAGTGTCGACCACAGTGACCTGCCTCCCTGCTACTTCTCCCTGTCTCTTCACACACTGAGCAGCTGTCCTCAGGCCAAACTCCTCTCTGCCCAGGATGGTGTTTCCTGATGAACTCTTCCCTGCTCCTCTCCCTCCCAGCAGCATAACCCTCAGCTCTGAGAGATGGAGGGAATCACCTGTCAGAGAGAGAGAGAGAGGGAGAGAGAGAGAGAACAGAGAGAAAGAAAGAAACAAACAAAGATAGCAAATGGAGGTGAAATAGAGAATACAATTACTCTATGATACTGACAATGAGCATGTGGAGTTTTAAGGTGGAGTTGACTAAAATATCCATCACTTTTGATGATGTGTGAGTGTATTCCTTGTGATTGGACAATTCCTAGACAAACACTTACAACACATTGTTACACAATAATAAGTTATATTGTGTTATAACCTCTCTCAGCCTAGTCAGTATACTGCATGTCACACTGTTGAATATCACTAAGACTCTGGGTAGACAGTGAAATAAACTCACCCATTAGTGATCTGAGAGTCTCTCTCTGTTCCTGCACCTTCTTCAGCCTCTGTTGTGCTCTCTCTTCCTCTGCCTTCCTTCCCTCTTCCTCTGTCATCCTTTTCCCTTCCTCTGCCCTCCTTTTCTCCTCTATCTTCTCCAGTTTCTCTCTGTCCATCTCATAGTGGTCTCCTCTGTTTCCTGCCACCATCTCCTCCATCTTGTCAAACAGCTCAGTGACCTGAGTGCCATCACCTCTGTTCTCATTGTTGAGGACATGATACCTGTTCCCACATTTCTCAACAAGCCACTGGAGGGCCTTCCCTTCTGTCTCAATGTGCTGCTCAATGGTTGTGTCTCCCAGACGGTCCCCACGGGTGAACAGCACAATAATGTGACTCCAGACTCTGTCACTAAGAAGCTGCAGGTGTCCCTCGAATGAACTTCTCACTTCCTCTGTGCATGTGAGATCCAAGTCTATGACCAGGAGGAGAGTGTGGGGTCCTGGGGGACACAGAGACACACTGCGTACTATCTCCTGTTTAACCAGCTCAGTAGTCATCTCTACAGGGTAATTACTCCACCATCCTGGAGTGTTCACCACAGTGACCTGCCTCCCTGCTACTTCTCCCTGTCGCTTCACACACTGAGCAACTGTCACCAGGTCAAACTCCTCTCTGCCCAGGATGGTGTTTCCTGATGAACTCTTCCCTGCTTCTCTACCCCCCAGCAGCACAATCCTAAGCTCTGAAAGATGGAGGGAATCACCTGTCAGAGAGAGAGAGAGAACCGAAAGAAGTAATGAAAGAAAGAGAGGAAGAAAGGGAGGTGGATAAGAGAACAAGAGAACACTATTACTCTCTGATATTGACATGAAGAGAGTTTGAATTAAATATCAATCAGTTTTGATTATTGGGGGCCAAGCAGCACAGCCTTGCAAGCAGCAGGTCCAGAGATCGAATCCCGTTCAACCATATGTCTGACTTTCGAAATTCTCGGTACCACCCTTGACCCTTGTCAAACACGTCTCATGTTGCCACGTCAGTCTAGCTGATTCCTTGGCTGCTTGCAGCTTAACTGCTTGGCCCCCACATCCCTGCTTGCAGGTATATGTTTGGTAACACTTTATTAAGACTGACATTGTTAGGGTTTGGGAGTGAAGATGGTTGGACCCAAAATGCAGGCAGGCCGCGCAGGTTCAGAAAAGGTGTAATGTCAAAAATAAAGTACAGGAACCCAGGGAGCAACGCTAACATAGACAATGGACCGACATAGGACAAAGGAAACATGAGGGCTTTAATACACAGAGACGACCATCAAGGAATGAAGTGCAGGTGAGCAACAAGACACAGGTGCATGTAATCACCCAGATAAGGACATGGAGGGATCCTAAACAAGACACCACACAAGGACAAAGGAAACGAGGACACTAGGAAGGAAACAGACTAGGGCTAGGCTAGAAACAGGAGAGGAACTAGGAAACCAGGAGTAGGACTAAACTAAAGTGGGAACAGAACTATGGGCAGGGAACTAGAACATATGGGGGACACAACAGAAGTGGGAGCTAGGGAACACAAGCAGGGGCTAGAACTAGTAACGCAAGAACTAGGAACACTAGAACTAGGGGAGAAGGGGGCTAGAACCTAAGGGGGTTAGGAAGGGAACTGGGACTAGTGAGGGACTAGTGGCTAGAGCTGTTTGGGGGACGCTAAAACACAGAGAAGACAAGACCATCAACACAAGACAATACACACTAAAACACAGATAACTCAAGACCACCAACACAAGACAATACACACTAAAACACAGAGAAGACAAGACCACCAACACAAGACAATACACACTAAAACACAGAGAAGACAAGACCACCAACACAAGACAATACACACTAAAACACAGAGAAGACAAGACCACCAACACAAGAAAATACACAATAAAACACAGGGAAGACAAGACCACCAACACAAAACAATACACACTAAAACATACAGAAGACCACCAACACAAGACAATACATGGTTTAAGATACATCCTAGGATGAGCTAGGACACATCATCAGTGAGGTTTCCTGAGATCATTGGGTGTTTCGGGTCTGATCAGACTCTGGCTGGTGTCCCTGCAGTATTGGTCCACGGAACGCTTCTCCTCATCCAAAGCCATCTGGAAGCCTTCTATGCAGCCTCCATGATGGACTTGATGGCTTTCCTTTTTGCTGCACCAGTGATGCCGAGCAGAGTGTAGACCTTGCACAATGAGTGTCCAGCAAAGCCTCTGCACCCCACTTCTATGGGCTCACAGACAGCCTTCCAGCCTCGCTTCCGACACTGCTCCACCTGGTACTTGAACCGCTTCTGCTCGTTTGCCTCTTCTATCCAGCCCTCCCAGGGAACTGTCAGCTCCAAAAAGAGCACCTGTTTTGACGAGGCTGATGAGAGTAAGATATCAGGCCTCAGGGAAGTTGTTGTGATGTAGTCTGGGAACTTGAGCTGCCTCTACAAGTCGACTCACAGGTCCCAGTCCGACGCAGAAATGAGCAGACCGGCTGATGGTGATGGGGGGTTGAAGTTTGCTCCCATAGAGCGCTGCACTGCTCAGGCTGTGTGGTAGGCCCAGCCATCTGCGGAGGTGGCTGCTGATCTTCCTCTCCAGGGTCTCCATGGTAGACAGGCTAACTTTGTACACCAGCAGTGGCCAGAGGACTTGGGGCAAGATGCCGTGTTGGTATATCCAAGCCTTGAACCTGCTGGGTAGACCAGATGTGTCAACTGAGGTGAGTCAAGCCCAGAGCTTGGTTACAGTCAAACACCTTGCTTAGGCTCCTGACTGCTTTCTCAGTGATGGAAGGGATTGCAGTGCCATCTAACAGGAAGCGGAACTTGCCATCCACTTTTCCCCTCCCCAGCACTATGGCCCTGGATTTGGCAGGTTTGAATCTCATCCTTGCCAAGGAGATGAGCTTCTCCAAGACCTTGCAGAATCCACCTTGCACCAGGCACCGATTTTGTGGTGACAGTGAGGTCGTCCATGAAGGCTCTGATGGGAGACTGCCGGATGCCACACTTGGACAGGGGGCCTCTGGACTCGGTCTCAGCTGCCTTGACCACCCTGTTCATGGCATGGGCGAAGAGGATGACTGAGATGGTGCAGCCAGTTATGATCCCCTTCTCGAGCCACTGCGAGTCTGATGCTGTATCCCCAGAAGTAACTCTAGGCCTGAAGTTGCCGTAGTAGTTCAGGATGAAATCCTTGATCTTTCTGGGTATATAGTGTCTGACCAGGGTTGTCTCAGCCAGCTTGTGGAGTATTAAGCCGTATGCATTTGCCAGGTCAAGCCAAAGGACAACTAGGTCCCCCTTCCCTTCATGCGCCTCTCTGATCAGCTGACAGAGTGACAACTCCGGTGTGTTCTAAGCACCCAGGGATTCCAGACATACCACCTTTCTGAACAGAGGTGTCCATGTAGCCATTCATAAGAAGGTAATCCGTCATCCTCATGGACAGAACACTGAAGATCTTCCCCTCCATGCAGAGAAGCTAGATGGATCTGAACTGCTCCAGCCTGGTTGTGTTCTCTTTCTTCTTTGGGTATCCAGATGCCCTCTGCCTGCCTCCACTACTCTGCTACAACCCCCCTGCTCCAAATCACTCACAGGATCTTCCAGAGGATCCTGAGCAGCTCTGGGCATCACTTGTACACTTTATAGGGTACTCCACTGGGTACGGGTGCAGAACCAGATCTGGCTGCAGTCACCACCTCCTGGACTTCCTTCCAAGTGAGCTCTCTGCTGTTGAATTCCACTGTGGGGAGTGGGATGTCCAAAAGGGCTCTGAAGGGCCCCAGCCCCTCCTCTCTGTCAGGGTCAGTCAGGGTGTTATGCTGGAAGTGGTCCACTTTTTCCTTTGAGCATGCAAGATGACCACTCCGCTATTCTCTCCTGCACCAAGCATTTCATTCGACCTTGATGGATTTTAAGTCCGTGCTCATTCTTGCAGACCTTGCCGCACATGCATCTTACAGTTGTCTTCGTTGATAATCCCTTTGCCAAGGTTGTTGTTGTTGTTAGGTCCATCCTATTGGGGTGCTTTTCCACCTGTCAAACACCTTGCATAGGCTCCTGCCTGGTTTCTCAGTGATGGAAGGGATTGCAGTGCCATCTAACAGGAAGCAGAACTTGCCCTCCACTTTTCCCCTCCTCCACACCATGGCCCTGGATTTGGTTGGTTTGAATCTCATCCTTGCCCAGGAGATGAGCTTCTCCAGACCCTGCAGAATCCACCTTGCACCAGGCACCGATGTTGTGGTGACAGTGAGGTCATCCATGAAGGCTCTGATGGGAGGTTGCCAGATGCCAGACTTGGAAAGGCGGCCTCTGCACTCACTAAAACACAGAGAAGACAAGACCACCAACACAAGACAATACACTCTAGGAACATCAACATAACATAGTGACATAAGTGCAGGCAAACAATACAATACATGGTGACAATGGTGCACAACGTCTCAGAGGGGGAGTGCAGGGGCAGTCGATGGGAGGAGAGGTGCTCAGAGTCCAGGAGGGTCCAGGGGGCAGGAGCGGGGGAACAGGAGCTCAGAGTCCAAGGATAAGGGCCGAGGGTTCGGGCCAGGAGCAGGGGGTAAGGTTGGGGGAGAAAGGGCTTGGGGTCCAGGGGCAGGGATGAGCGTCTGGGGCACCGGAGCTCAGGGTCCAGGGGCAAGGGTCCAGGCCGTGTGCAGGCGGAGAACGGCCAGGACCATAACAGACATGACACTTTTTTGCAAGCCTGCGTGAGGCAAAATGCGCACACACGTGATTCATGCACACAACAGGGCTGGAGACTGCAACCAATTGCATAATCAACCATTATGTTTGAGTGTGCGAGTTAAAATTGAATGTGATTGGATTCACGCGATTCTTATGCACACTGTTCAAATAAATTGTTACCGTGTTTTCCTTCTTGTGATTGGACAATTTGCTAGACTGATACATGCAACACATTGTTACACACACAATAATAGTTCTTAAGTTACATTGCTATAATCTGTCTCAGCAAAATATACTGTCTTTAATGTCTTGCTTTTTGTTTTAATGCTTTTAATGTCTCATGTAAAGCACCTTGAATTGCCCTGTGGCTGAAATGTGCTATATAAATAAACTTGCCTTGCCTTGCCTTGCATGTCACACTGTTGAATAACACCAAGACGTAGTAGACAGTGAAATAAACTCACCCATTAGGGATCTGAGAGTCTCTCTCTGTTCCTGCATCTTCATCAGCCTCTGTTGTGCTCTCTCTTCCTCTGCCCTCCTTTTCTCCTCAATCTTCTCCAGTTTTTCTCTGTCCATCTCATAGTGGTCTCCTCTGTTTCCTGCCACCTTCTCCTCCATTTTGACCAACAGCCCAGTGACCTGAATGTCATCACTCCAGTTCTTATTGTTGAGGACATGATACCTGTTCCCACATTTCTCAACAAGCCACTGGAGGGCCTTCCCTTCTGTCTCAATGTGCTGCTCAATAGTTGTGTCTCCCAGATGGTCCCCATGGGTGAACAGCACTATAGTGTGTCCCCAGACTCTGTCACTGAGAAGCTGCAGGTGTCCCTCTACTGATCTTCTTTCTTTCTCTGTGAATGAGAGATCCAGTCGTATGACCAGGAGGAGAGTGTGGGGTCCTGGGGGACACAGAGACACACTGTGTACTATCTCCTGTTTAACCAGCTCAGTAGTCCACTCTACAGGGAAATTACTACACCATCCTGGAGTGTCGACCACAGTGACTTGCCTCCCTGCTACTTCTCCCTGTCCCTTCACACACTGAGCAGCTGTCCTCAGGTCAAACTCCTTTCTGCCCAGGATGGTGTTTCCTGATGAACTCTTCCCATCTTCTCTTCCCCCCAGCAGCACAACCCTCAGCTCTGAGAGATGGAGGAAGTCACCTGGTGACAACATAGAGAACAATAGAAAACAATTAAATTATTTTATGTTCACTGTACTGGTCTGGATAAAACATATTTAATTGTTTTAGTCCCAGTTCATGAATGAACATATTTAGTCCATGCTGAGTAGGGTTAAGGTGTTCTCTAGCTGTGTTCTGTAGCTCTGATGAATTTAATGTTTGTGAAAAATCTATTTTTCCAGATTGGTTCAAGGTTTGATGGTGAAGGATACACCTTCCACAGCTGTCTCTCAAAACACCAAACCCCAATATGATGAGCTTCCTGGTCATGATCACTATATACTCTGCACACATACACTCACCTCACTCCATTCTGTATATACTGTAGTAAGCATATTGCATTTGTGCCTTCCCCTTTTTTGTATATTGTAATTTGCACATTGCACTGTATTTTGTTTGCACTGTTTTTTGTATTTTGTATTTGCACTGCATTTTGTACTGGTTTGCACTGTGATGTCTTTGCACTGTCCTGTCCTGTCCTGCACCCTGTCCTATGTAGTCTGCCACAGCGTCTTAACCCTAGTTAAATTTCTAGTATGTGTGAACCATAGTACATGGCTAATACACCAAGGTTATAATAGTTTCACTTTTTTCATTCGTTTTTATTTTTATTGTTTTAAATTTTTGTTTTAAATTTCAGTTTAGTTTTAATTCGTTTCTAAAGAGGGTTTGCTAGTTTCGTTTTTATTTTTTGAAAATACTTAGTTTTTGCTTATTTTATTTTTTTCTGCGCTAGCCTCATGAGACTATCCTGATTTCGCAAGCTTACGTTGTTTCACCTGGGGTGGTTTCCAAGAGGGCTACCGAGTAAGGCTGATTTTGCTGAGCTCCTGCACAAAAAGGTCCTCATCTTACTAACGTTTGCGATAGTGTGACTCATTCATGTGACAGTTGAAAGCAACCTGATGTCGAGTCAAAAAAGAAAAAGGATGCCAAAGAGTAAAACCCCGTCTGAAACCCAACCGGGCATTGATCTAATATCCTGGTGTCATGACTACTCTATGACAACAGTGGCGGTCTCCATGTCGGAGGATTTCCCTGTACTACCTGTGACTCCTTGTAAATCCCCAACTGCAAAGAAATCTCTTTATTGGAAGGAGCAATCTGCATGTCAAGATACCGTTTTTATCTCTACTCTCTCCTAAATCATAAATGATCTGGGAGATGAAGCTGATTCCATTGAAAAGTTGGTGAGTGAAAACTAAGAAAATCGACAAGAACCCAATGATAATAGAAAGATTGAAAAAACAGTGGACTTTGCATGCAGTGAAATAAAGGACACGCAAAAGAAAGTTGGAATTGTCGATACTCGTCTTGAAGAGGAAATATACAGTGGCCACACTTCAAACGCATGTGTGCGAGTTGGAGTCCTTCCCAAGAAAGTGGAACCTGAAGCTCTATGGCGTCACCGAAAACTCAACTGAAAAAGTAGAAAAGGCGTTAGATTTGTCAGATCATCCTTCCAGGGGAAAAAGCAAACTCCTAGATGCGATCGATGTTGCACATCGTCTAGGGAAACCAATACAAACCAGCAGCAGCCCCAAACCAAGAGCTATCATCATCCGATTCTCTCTGAGATCCTGCAGGGCCGTTTGGAAATCTGCAAAAAACCACCCCTTCCAGCGCGAATTCTCTCTGTTAGAGGACAGAACTGCGGCGGGACTTGAAAAACTTCTGAGGGAGAAACTCCAGCCATATAATCTGGAAAACAAGTTGATCGCACAGACGTACGACGGGGCAGCCATCATGAGCGGTGCGTCATCAGGTTTGCAGGCTCGATTGAAAGAAACATTCCCTCACGCGCATTTTGTGCACTGCTATGTGCATCAGTTAAATCTGATTATGCAACAGGCCTGCTCATCTCTCACGCCCGTCAGGATATTTTTTGCCAACATCTCAGCGTTTGCTATCTTTTTCTCCAAGTCCCCCAAGAGACCTGCAGTGTTGGGTGAAGTGTGCAGCAGGAGGATTACCAGCATCAGAACAAACAAGTTGGAACTTCAAAAGTCGCACTGTCCACACCGTGTTCGAACATCAAGCCGCTTTGAAACTGTTTTAAGAAAATCACGAATGATCAGGCTTGGGACAGTGTGTCAATTCAACAAGCCCATGTCACACTGCTGGGAGATGCTAAGTTTGTTTACTTTTTATATTTTTTTCCATTCGGCCATCATGCATGTTGATATCCTATACAACATTCTTCAAAAACAAACCACAGATCCTCTCAAAAGTAGACAGGCCTTGGAGAATTTTTCCTCCTCCATAGCTGACCTGAAGTACAAGATGACCACAGATGCCACTCAGCCACCACATCCAGATGTAGACACGGCTGCTGCTGCATTAATTAATTTAAATTATTGACTAACTAATTATTACTTTTTACTATTTTCATTCATGATATTTGATATTTATCATGATATTTATTGAAGCCTAATCATTTATTGTGCACTGAGATAACCTGTGCTACAATCTGCTTTTGTTTACTTGGACTAAAAATAGGGAAAGAAACAAACAGAAAAATGTATTAAATATCTAAGGTATGCTAGAGTATTCCTTCTATAATTCACTGTGCTGCACTGTACTCTCCTACAATTACTTAGTCTACCTACATATTTTCAGCTTATGTACATATTTAGTTATATAAAAACGACCACAAATCATCACTATGAATTATGTGAAGTGTCGCCCTGTAAATATTGCATAGCGATGCCTCGTCATTGTATGAGAATTCCATATTCCTGTACCAACGTTACTGTACATGGGAGTTGGTGGAATGGGAGTTAACACAGCCCCCCTCCAGGATTCCAAGTCGCAACGCTATCGTCAAAATTAGCAAGCCAGTATAAAACCTACACAACGGCACTAGATTTGAAAACCGGAATTGTTGAGAGGACACTTTGAGCTACAAAGTAAGCTAAATTGTTATCAACAAACGTTGTCTGGTTGTATATATTTACAGTTTTTGTGACGTTGTCGCCTCAGAGGAGATGCATCTGGCTGCAGACAAAATCGCCGACCTCCGCAAGAGGCGCCTCCGCAGTTGACAGGAAATCACGTGACCTCTGCAGTTGACAGGAAATCCGTTCTGTTTTTTTGTGAGCATGCGCAAGAGGCACCTCCACCATTGACAGGAAATCACGTGACTGCCACAGTTGTTCAGGAGGTCGTCTTCTTGTAAGTGCTAAGTTTCACTGAATGCCATAAGCCATCCCTGTACTCATTAAGATGGTTGACATTTCCTTGTAACTCATCGGTCTTATTCCTCAAGGACTGCGCGTTCGCTAGGATAATAGAAGGTAGAGGTGAGCGTTAATCCCGCTGTTGTTTCTTGATGCGTTGGCACACTCCACCTTTCTTTCCTCGTTTTCTGCTAAAACAGGTTTTCCTGAATTTGTCTCTGTCTATAAGATTATATATCCCATTTTGTTGGAAAGAGTGGCCAATAGAGTCATCCAGCGTCTGGCGATTCCATTGTAAACCCAAAAGAAACTCGCGTGTAAACTGGAATCTGTTTGTTTGGGAATGCTGGCATGAAACAAAATTAAATAAAAATCGCCAGGAGTAATAGGTGATGGCCCTCCATTTCTGAGACTCATAGGACAAACAATCGGACAATAACGGACTCACGATTTACGAGTAAAAACAAACATTGACGCATAAAACAAACTTTGACGCCTAAAACAAACTTCATGCGAAGAAACAACCTACTGCTGGTCGCCGCAAGAGCAGCGCCCTCAGGGGCTGAGTTGTGGAGTTCATGGCATGGATAGTGGCGTGGTGGCGAGACTCCGCCCGCTTGGGTCATAGCTGATTGTGCGCAGTACAGTGACCTCTGGGCAATCTCCATGCACCCACTGGCGAAGACCGTGGGTCTCTCGCCCACTCAGTGGCTGAGTTGTGGGATCCTTAGCGTGGATAGTGGCGAGACTCCGCCCCCTCAGCTCAGAGCTGGTCGTGGACAGTGTACCTCTCTCTGGGCCACCCACCTGCCCCCACCAGTGAAGACCATGTTTCTCTAGCCCTCTCAGGGGCTGATTTGTGGGGTCCGTGGCATGGACAGTGGCGTGGTGGCAAGACTCCGCCCCCTCACGTCATATTGGGTCGGGGGCTGTGGACCCCTCTCTGGGCTACCCACCTGCCCCCACCGGTGAAGACAAGTGTGTCTCTAGCCCACTCAGGGTCTGAGTTGTGGGATCCGTGGCGTGGATAGTGGCGTGATGGCGAGACTCTGCCCCCTCGGGTCAGAGCTGGTTATGGATAGTGTACCTCTCTCCGGGCCACCCACCTGCCCCCACCAGTGAAGACCCTGTGTCTCTAGCCCACTCAAGGGCTGAGTTGTGGGGTCCGTGGCGTGGTGGCGAGACTCCGCCCCCTCACGTCATATTGGGTCGGGGTCAGTGGAGCCCTCTCAGGGCTACCCGCCTGCCCCCACCGGTGAAGACCGTGTTTTTCTAGCCCTCTCAGGGGATGAGTTGTGGGGTCCGTTGCATGGACAGTGGCGTGGTGGCAAGACTCCGCCCCCTCGCGTCATATTGGGTCTATACTATAATAAACTAAATAGCCTAACTCAAATACTCATTGAATTGCTGAAACTGAACAAGGAACACAGTCTATCTAAGCCTGTTGCTGCCCTCCCATGGCCGAAAACAGAAAATGCAGTCTATCTGCCTCTATTGCTGAAACTGAACAAGGAACACAGTCTATCTAAGCCTGTTGCTGCCCTCCTATGGCCGAAAACGGTAAATGCAGTTTATCTGCCTCTTGTGGTAGCAACATAGAACTGCAGGTCAACAACACGACGGAGGAAGCCAGGGAGGAAGCCAGGGAGGGAGGGAGGGAGTGACAACCGGATATTTGCTATCATTGGTGCTATATTTTTTGTTATTCAAAAAATATTTGAATGAATGAATTTGACGAAGGTGGCCTTATTTTTTGGGACCTTACCATGCTAAACTATGGGCCATTCCACCAAATTGGTGCCTTTTCCGTCCCCAAGACATTACATTCAGAAATATGCATGAAAATGATCTGTATAATACATTAAATTATCAATCAAAGTGTCCTACTTTGTCCTTATTGCAATTTGAAGATACATGATCTAAAACCGTAATAAAAACTACATTGAACGCTGAACAAATAGGATTTTTGCCTGTCCCCACTCTCTAACACTACACTTTACTATGAAATATAATGACTAGAATCCTTCTGAAAAGTATTGTTTTGTATTATTGTGTGACTCAATTTATAATTTAGACATAAAATCCATTTTCTTCCAAAAAAATTCATAATATACAGTATTAGTTAAAAACACAGTTTTAGTGGTGTCCCCAGGTTTTCACTCAGTCCTGTTACCCTGACACATTTACCCCTCTTAAAATGTTGGAACATTCCGAATGTGAAAGGATCAACAGGATATTGCATCATTTGAGACCACTGAAGGCTATGGGAAGACCAAAAGTAAGTTCTCTCACTCTATTTTGTATATTTTGATCATATTGTAAATATGACTGGCAACGTCAATCTTAACATAGCGTCCTGTTACCTAAAGTATTTCTTATGTTGTTAATGATTCTTCTTTTTTTAGATAGTTTTGTTAGATCACTTGAAGGTGCTTTGTGTTCTCATGCTATTAGCATTATATGCTAGTGTGCCATATGCATGCCATAGCTAATACTATGCTAAACATTCAGTCCTGTTACTTTCAGTCCTGTTACTCATACAAAGGGTAACAGGACTGAATAAGAGTAACAGGTGCAGTGTATTTCAAAAGCATCATCTTCGTGTGGAACAGAACTTCAAGGAGGCCAAAAACGTTGAATCATCAATTTATTGAGCAAGCCTTTTACATGGGGTCAAATCTTTAGCAATACTGCTTTCTGATACGAGGTGCCGCAGCTTTTAAACTGGCTTCAGGCCAGGAATCACATGACAAACAAATTTGCATACAAGGAATACAAACATGATCACAAACAGTCACTGATGTTCCGGCCCCCCCCGGACATGGGGCTATTTGGGTCCTTCCTGTGTCCTCCTAGGATCATGTTACAACTGTGGGCTAACTGACTTCAAAGGTGCTATCTTATTGACTCAGGACAGGAATGCTGACTCAGGTGAGCTATAACTCACATGTTAAACTACTTATAATAACACAGTTCTAACTAAAGTGGAGTTTATTCATTATTCTACTAAAATGATTACTATATGAGAGTAATACAGTATGATTGAGGTAGGTAGGGAGATGAGGGGATGGAGATAGGAAGGGGAGGTAGGGAGAAGATGGGTTGGAGGTAGGGAGGGGAGGGGAGATAGGGAGAGGAGGGGATGGAGATAGGGAGGGGAGGGGAGGTAGGGAGAGGAGGGGGTGGAGATAGGGAGGGGAGATAGAGAGAGGAGGGGATGGGGGTAGGGAGGGGAGGGGGAGGTAGGGAGAGGACAGGGATGGAGATAGGGAGGGGAGATAGAGAGAGGAGGGGATGGAGGTAGGGAGGGGAGGGGGAGATAGAGAGAGGAGGGGATGGAGGTAGGGAGGGGAGGGGGAGGTAGGGAGAGGACAGGGATGGAGATAGGGAGGGGAGGGGAGTTAGAGAGAGGAGGGGATGGAGATAGGGAGGGGAGATAGAGAGAGGAGGGGATGGAGGTAGGGAGGGGAGGGGAGAAAGGGAGAGGAGGGGATGGAGGTAGGGAGGGGAGGTAGAGAGAGGAGGGGATGGAGATAGGAAGGGGAGATAGGGAGAGGAGGGGATGGAGGTAGGGAGGGGAGGGGATGGAGATAGGGAGAGGAGGGGATGGAGATAGGGAGGGGAGATAGAGAGAGGAGGGGATGGAGGTAGGGAGGGGAGGGGGAGGTAGGGAGAGGACAGGGATGGAGATAGGGAGGGGAGGGGAGTTAGAGAGAGGAGGGGATGGAGATAGGGAGGGGAGATAGAGAGAGGAGGGGATGGAGGTAGGGAGGGGAGGGGAGAAAGGGAGAGGAGGGGATGGAGGTAGGGAGGGGAGGTAGAGAGAGGAGGGGATGGAGATAGGAAGGGGAGATAGGGAGAGGAGGGGATGGAGGTAGGGAGGGGAGGGGATGGAGATAGGGAGAGGAGGGGATGGAGATAGGGAGAGGAGGGGAGGTAGGGAGAGGAGGGGATGGAGGTAGGGAGGGGAGGGGAGGTAGGGAGAGGAGGGGATGGAGGTAGGGAGGGGAGGGGAGATAGGGAGAGGAGGGGATGGAGATAGGGAGGGGAGGGGAGGTAGGGAGAGGAGGGGATGGAGGTAGGGAGAGGAGGGGATGGAGATAGGGAGAGGAGGGGAGGTAGGGAGAGGAGGGGATGGAGGTAGGGAGAGGAGGGGATGGAGATAGGGAGGGGAGGTAGGGAGAGGAGGGGATGGAGGTAAGGAGGGGATGGAGATAGGGAGAGGAGGGGATGGAGGTAGGGAGGGGAGGGGAGGTAGGGAGAGGAGGGGATGGAGGTAGGGAGAGGAGGGGATGGAGATAGGGAGAGGAGGGGAGGTAGGGAGAGGAGGGGATGGAGGTAGGGAGAGGAGGGGATGGAGATAGGGAGGGGAGGTAGGGAGAGGAGGGGATGGAGGTAAGGAGGGGATGGAGATAGGGAGAGGAGGGGATGGAGGTAGGGAGGGGAGGGGAGATAGGGAGAGGAGGGGATGGAGATAGGGAGGGGAGGGGAGGTAGGGAGAGGACGGGGAAGTCGGGAAAGGAGGGGAGAAGTAGAGAGAGGAGCGAACTGAGGTAGGGAGGGGAGTGAGGAGGTAGGAAGAGGAGGGGGCGATGGGGGGGTAGGGAGAGGAGGCGGAAGTAGGGAGAGGTGGGGGAGGTAGAGGAGGGGAAATGTAAAGGGAGAGGAGGGGTAGAGAGTGGAAGGGGATGTAGGAAGAGGAGGAGATGGATATAGGGAGAGGTGGGGTAAGACAGAGAGAGGAGGGGAAGAGGGAGAGGTCATTTTTAAATTACCTCAGATTAACTGGATCAGACACTACCTCAGATTAACTGGATCAGGCACTACCTCAGATTAACTGGATCAGACACTACCTCAGATTAACTGGATCAGGCACTACCTCAGATTAACTGGGTCAGGCACTACCTCAGATTAACTGGATCAGGCACTACCTCAGATTAACTGGATCAGGCACTACCTCAGATTAACTGGGTCAGGCACTACCTCAGATTAACTGGATCAGGCACTACCTCAGATTAACTGGGTCAGGCACTACCTCAGATTAACTGGATCAGGCACTACCTCAGATTTCCAACCTCCTTATGGAATTGCATTCCCCACTATGTCTCCTCTTCAGTTGGTGGTCTTAAATTCCTCTTATTATACAATTATACTGTCTACAAAATTCCCCTCAAACTTTCTTCTTTCCATAAACAAATACTACTGGTTTGGAATTTATTGTACAAGCATAACTTCACTCATATGTTTTTTATTTGGAACAACATATCATTTGTATAAGCATAAGTCAATTTTGTTTCAAAAATGGTTCTACAATAATATATTATTATTAAGTCAATTATTCAACCAACATGGTCATCTCTATAATGATGTTCACTATGGGTCCCTGTTTCACCGAAAGATGCTATTCCCTCAGGCATTATTTCAATATTTAGAGGTTTTAAAGGAAATTACACTCAGCCCATGCTCTTATGTCACTGAAAGAGCTGTTGGGAAAACTTTCAGGTAATAATAAGGATAAAAATAAGGCACTCCATCAACTGTATCAGCAGGACATTACAAGTACACCTTCTGCTTCATCATATTGGGCTACTTTTGTTGAAGATATTTGCTGGAAAAAAAGTTTGGTTATTGCCACAAAGGTTTTTTGTCACCAACAAAGTCAAAGAGATAACCTGTAAAATGCTTCACAGGTTTTATCCAACTTATCTTTATTTACAGAGACTTAAAGGATTAACATGGTCATTTTCACTTTTTTTGAGTTTGAACGTGCTATTTGCACAATAGGACATTGAAGAAACACAATAAAAACATTAAATATATCCGTTTTGTCGTTTTTGAGAAACTGGAAGCGTAACATTTTCAGTCCAATTTGACTCGGGGTAAAAATACTCCGAATTCGTGACGTTTTTCCCTTTGTTGACGTCACCCTAAAGTTTGAAAAACCCGCCTCCACTCCCCTGCACCGCCTCCAACAGAAACCTGTCTGGCTCGCGCACCTGCTGTCTGTCTGCCTTTTCACCATCTATCCAACATGGTAAGGCAGCTCTGAACCCTTTCTCATCTTGAGAATAATTGAATAGTTGCAGTCTCAATGATGACCACCTCTTATTTTAATATAATTTGTACATTTTATAGGCCTAATTGTATTTGTGGTTGTCATACAAATTGGGAAGTTTTTACCATGATCGTGTCTGATTAGCCAACCTAGCTAATGTTAGGTAAACGAACCATAATGTTAGCTGTAATTGGCAACAGTTTTTAAAAAGCTGTCTGATCCAGCTAGCTATCTGTCTTTATCCAGCATGTTGACGTTAGCTAGCCTAATGTTTGGAATGTCAGCTAGCTGTGTTAATTATCCTAGCATGCTAACGTTAGCTCTCAATGCATTTGCTTTTGGTAACGTTAGCCCTCCAGTGCAATGGCAGAAACACAGCGCACCATACTGTACTCTTCCCTGGCATAAACACAGCGCACCATACTGTACTCTTCCCTGGCATAAAATCTACTTGCACCAGGTGCAAACTGTGCTGTAAGGTTTCCGAAGCGATAGCTTACCATAACTGTTGTGAGCGTGCTTTGTTGTATAGGCCAATACAATAGGCAACGTTACGAAGTCAAAGTTGGATATAAGTCAGTTTGTCTCCACAAGAATCTCCCGATTATCTCTCGCTCAAACTTAATTCGATATAATTTAGATTTACTGATAAATAGCCTATTGTTGTAATTTATGCTGTTTTGCATATGCAAAATATCGATGCTATTACTAATCGCTTTTATAATTTGTCCCCTTTTCTTGTAGCCGATCACTACATTTCCAATACTGGGACTCGGGAGGTCCAGGTCCCGCGCTTCAGGGCTCTGGAGGTGTGCAGGTCCTGGAGGGCAGGTTGCAGCCAATGTCACCTAATGATATTATAAATATGTTACAACACCGCCCTGTTTTATGAGAAAGTAGTCTATGTCTTAATTTAATGTCATGTTGTATGCGCAACAATTACCTCGGAAAATAAAGACGTAGTCCTACAGTACCCGTGCGGGTTTTTGTCATTTATTTATTCTCACATTGAGATCTCAACTTGATCAAACACACCTGCTGTGTACTGAATCGTTTGTCCTAAGGTCTTGTATTGCAGCGTTGTGATGCGCATATAGAGGCTATTGTGCTAAAATTATGACTACATTTCAGGGTGGGTGGAGGTGAAGATATTAAGTCAAGTTATTATGTTCCTTTCATAATTTACAACTCCAAATAATTGTAATTCTGCAAAACATTCTGAAAGTTGTGTAAACCTTATCATCACTGGCATCTGCTCCACATAATGTTGATCATCCCAGTACCTCGATCCGACCCAACTTCAGGAAGCATTGCGCATTTTGGGATTAAACAGCTCCAGTAGATATATTCTATTATAACCAGAGGGCATTACAATAACATTCAAAACGAGATCTATTGACTGCATGACCTGTTAGTCTCCAGACTCCGGAGTAGGCTATACCCCTTGACCGCTGCACTCACGGAGTCGTGGTGCACGGCCCGCTATCTCTCCAAACGCATGCAGTCTCCCACATAATTCGGGGTAGGATAAGTAGGCTACATGTAGGCTACATCCTCTCCCCCTTTCTGTAAAGCGCACATTGTGTTGCCTTTTGTATATGAAACAAGCTATAATGATTTAATTGATCTGACTAATAATCAGTTATTGCAGTGGTATTCCACTCAATTCCTTTATATCACCACAACTGACAGATGTTCCCAGAACAGTAACGTTTCAGTGTTCAACTGGCTTTGTTGGACACCTACTAAGATAAATAATGTTAGACTGGTGAACAATGCGGATGTAATGTCGGTTTCACAGCGCAGCGCAAATGATCTGTCTTCTGGTAAGACCCACAGTTGCAATTATTTGACTAACTAGGTCTATACTGTTCGTAGCTGTCTGAAAGCTATAACGTTAGTCTAGTAGCCCAAGCCTCCAAGCTTGCGTGGCCGGCTGCATGGTGCTTTTCCTCTGTCGTGGGGGAGACGTGTCGTCGTTATACCTTTATCGTACTTTTCCCAAATAGGCCTAATGCAAATTCGAGGATACGGCCTGTTAGGTAGCGTGTATCTTTATAGTGTTTGGGGGTTAATATAATATTAAGGACTTTGTAAATGCCCCTGGTTAGCAGCTAGAAAAATGGCTATTGATCTGGCTGTTGTGCGATCTAGCTCTTGTGTTGTTTAGCTCGGAGCGGTGGTAGCTATGGTAACGGGGCACACGCCTGTCAATCATAATGATTCCAGTTGGTCATTTGCTCAGAGAACTGTCAATCAGTTGTAATGAATCACGCCCAGTTTTGAGTGAGTGAACTTTTTGAGTGGCAGATTCAGACCTATAAAAACATATTTTAAAATAATTTTTATGGATGAATTCTGAAATAGTTCAACACATTTGTTTTGTTGTTGCCTAAAGATATCTGGAAAGTGTTATATTGAATTACCATGTTAATCCTTTAAGAAAGACTGGGCCTCATTCACCAACGAAGTAAAGACGCTCTTAAGAAGCATTTCTTCTTAAACTGTACTTACGCCGTTTCTAAGAAAATTCTGGCATTCACCAATGGTTTCTCATCTGGGATTTGTTCTCAGCTAAGAACAGAATACGAACACTGAATAGCAGTCGCAAGTAGGCCATTTGAGTGCGGAAATGTAGACTGCAAAAATGGTGATTGCGGTCACCTCAATTCTACAGTTGGATGATATATATTTGAAATACAATTATATTTGCATAATTCCCAACAATGTGTCCTAATCATAACCATAATTTCCATTGGAAACGTGTGCGTCAAAATATCTGATATGTCATCGTTTAAATCATTTCGCTCCGAATTGCTTGTTATTCGTGTTGATCAGTTTTGAAGATGTCAATAAAATATTTAGACTGTGTGTTAATAATTTGTGATTTTGGTGTAAATTAATGAGTGTTGTGTTTTGTTTTAATTCTTTGACCGTTCTGCAAAAGCACTGTGAGATTTCGCTGTATACATGGGCGATTTTATAGGGGGGGCAGGGGGGGCAACTGCCCCCCCTGATTGGCCAGCCCAACTCTGCTCAAATTCTTAAAAAAAATAAAAAATAAATACCAATTAATTAAATTATTAAATACATAATTGTGGTTTGTACCAGTTTGTGTTAGGTCATCATTCATTTAAAAAGTGTATTTATTACTTAAACTAGGCTACCTTTAACAAACAATATATCCACCAATGGCACAACTCGTCCGTCTACCTCAACGATTTCCGGTTTGATCTGTTACCGCAAAAAAATTTGATATGACTGTAGCCTACTGCTCAGTGCTCAACAAGCTACAACTTTAGCCAACCTGCTCACAATGGCGAAAAGAGCTATAAAAACAATTGACCACTTCTATAAAAACAATTGACCACTTCTTCATAAAAAAAAAAAACTGGCAATGCTAATGAAGAAGCTACCGACATGACACCGCAGCAGGTGCAATCGAATGCAGAAGTGCTCCAGAGGCTATCGAAGCTAGCACTAGCACTAGCAACATCACCATCGGCGAGGAAGCTAGCACCAGCAGGCAGTTGCAGTTTGATGTTGTGATGTTAAGCTTTCAAATCAAAGCTTATTTGTACAGTGCATTTCATACACAGAGGCAACACAATGCACTTTACAGAGAACAAGGGAGGTGGGCATAGGTCCCACCCCTATATATTCCAGAGGGAAGCAAAAAAAACAGTATCACCCGGGGGCCAGAAAAGTGAGCTGTAAAAATTCTTCCCTGACCCCTCTCAATGAGATGATCGTCATATATATCCTCACTTCTCTTTTCTTTGGATTTATTGAATAATGGGGGTATGACAGGTAGGCTATGACAGGAATCTCTGCTCACAGTTCTATGTGATTAATTTGCTTTTTATTTTTGACCAAATTTTACATTCACAGATACAGATTTTCAACAAAAAGCCAAACTTTCTAGAGCTGACTGTTTTTATCAAACAATACATTTCTTCAATATCTGAATGTACAAACAAAAAGCTAAAAAGTTAAAACATTTAACCACTTAAAGATTTCTAAGATATTAATTTGATTGTTTCTTAAATTTTTGTGTCTTTATTCTTAACCCCCTGGCCATTTGTTTTTGGAATTATATATTTTATAAGTTGTATACTCACGAGATATTATGATATTGTGAAATGTTATTGTTTTAGGCCTATGTATACTTGTTGTTGCAGTAAAAAAAAAAAAAAAGGCGCACTTCAGGTTACTTCTGCGCAGACTGAGGCACAGCAACAACAAAAAATGGAGGATAGATTTACTATCCACCCAAAATACTAGGCTTGTATATGAAATGAAAAAGACTAAAACTAAAGACATTTTCTCTATAATTGTAGTTTATTTTAGTTTTGTAAACACACAATACAGTTTTAGTTATTTGTCGTTTTTTGTAAAGCCTAGTTTTTATTTTTATTTCAATTAACTAAAATGTTTTTTTCACACCTAGTTTTCGTTATTTAGTTAGTTTTCGTTAACTATAATAACATTGTAATAAACATATTTTGAATATTGAATGATGAAGTGTGGATTGATGTGCAGACGGTTTACCTGAGGCCATGTTTGTCTCCTTAGTTTCTCTCGCTTCTTCTCTGTATCTCCTCTCCTCCTCCTCTCCTTCTCACATTCTCCTCCAGAGAACCTGGACAATAAGTCAACGACAGAATATTAGACAAATGACGATGAGGCTATACATGTTAAGCTCCTCTGGCAAACTCCATCGTAGCAGTACTAAGTTATCGGCCTATTTTCATGAATGCGAACTTACCTCTAGCCAGTGAACAAGGCTGAAGTAGGTTTCTTATTCGCTGCCCTGCGTTACAACTGTAAAATGTTATGAGAGCATCGTAGCTGACGTACGTTTAGCTTTCGAACATGTCACACACTTGTTATTTAGGCTCCAGTGGATGAAATAAACACCAGAAAGATACGTTTTCCGTTCGCATGTACCACCACACCCTCAAAGTGTACTAGAGCAGCGCTTCCTGAAGTTAAAGTGAAGTTTGAATAACTTCACCTGCTCAGTGAATTCTCCAGCAGATGGCGCTACACGACCGACAGTACACCACCCTTTGACAGTGTAAAAGAAAGTGATCATGTAGGTGTTTTCATTGATCACTACAGTATGATATTCCCGTTCCACACTCCGTTATGTGGCTGTGTATTTTGGTTCATTTGTAGGCAAGTGACTGTGGTAGCCTAAATGAACTATTTGCTAGACTACTTGAAAATACACGTTATTGCAGACCCAATAGGCTACTAATGAGTGCAGTAAATGAGATTACATTCAGATGTTATTCAAGTTCAGTGAATATGATATTCCCTAATCTCTTCGGGTCTGGGATGTGATGACTGCAGGCTACATGGCCACAAAGTCACCAGAGCACAGTTTTAATAACCTGTGTTCTCCTGTGCCATCATTTGAGAATTAAGATACTGAGAAAAAGCATGGAAAGAAGAGGATCTGTCTTCTCCTCTTTCATTTTTTGTTGTTGTCTTATTCAGATTTTTATTTAGCCAAGTAGGCTAAACTGGCACCTGTGAAGAATTGGTTTGTTGGTGCCTGATAATAAACCAGGCAGGACCAAGACAGGAGGACAGTGCAAAATACAAACATTACAGTACAATCTACACAAATGTACAAACTAGACTGTCAGTTAGACAACAAACTAGACAACAGACTTTTTTGTTTGTTTGTTACCTCCAGGTACTCCAACTTCGGCTCCCCAGAATTTTCCCAGTGGTTTTGGGTTGGAATAAATTGAGAGCTGTTACTGTAGTAGACACATATATGAACACATTGGTGAAGAAAGCTATTGGTAAGCACTTTTTTCACAAGATGGTTAGAACATTTTCTAAAATGCCCTAACTACAATAGTGGGGGTCTCGATTCACGCCTTGTTGACGAGGCCAGCTATAGTCTCTAGAAACTGTTTTTGTGCCTATAGGTTTTGGTGCTGATGGACCACAGGTTCAAAGGGTTGTGTCCAGGGTGGGAGGGTTCAGCCACGAAGTATATTAAGAATATTTGAATTATTCCACTGTCAGCCTCACACAGCAGTGGCAGCTAGGCCTCATAATGAACTCTGTGAAGCTTCCTTCCTCATAACTGCATGGTGTAGTCCATTATGAGGCCAGGAGAGGGCGACCTAGTATGGCTTTTACTGTGTACTGGCAGCTGTAGATGAATATTGATGTCGAAGGCTGTGATGCTAGCCTCTGCACCTAGTATTAAAATAGAGGAAGTAGCATTGGAATGAATGTGGATGTACACAGGGACTGAAAGTTCTCAAGAGAGTTTAAATGGTAGGCTACACCATAGTAGGGGCCATATCATGTACTGGAACCTACTGTATTTTCAACAGGCCATTTTCAATAGGAGATGTCTACCCATGAGTAGGGTGTGTGTGTGTGTGTGTGTATGTGTGTGTGTGTGTGTGTGTGTGTGTGTGTGTATGTGTGTGTGTGTGCGTGTGTGTGTGTGTGTGTGTGTCTGTGTGTCAAGAGTCACGTGGTCCCGTAGCAGAGTGCCCAGCATGTCAGCCAGTATATAGAGATAATAGTTGACTGTTTTCATTGGTCAGAATGTACTGCATGGTTGAGTTTGTGGATGTGAAAAAGGTGGAGGCTGTCCCAACGTCGTGGATGCTGGAAAGAGATGGGGTGGGGGGGGGGGCTTCTGATTGGTGTGCTAGATTTCCGATTGCACAGAGAAGTGGGCACTAACATGGTTTCACTCACAGGTCAAGTTGTGTTACTGGGTGGAAACGGTACCACGGATTAAAAGATGCTCGCTGCCAAATCCTGACTGGAAAAAGGTTGATCTTGGGCGTTTTTTTTTCCTTAGACATTAAACATCTGTGTTCCCAGATATACAAGAGCAAAAACTGTGACGAGAACATCGATGCTAAAAGAGACGCACTCTTGAGGTGAGAACCTGAGTCAAGTGGTTTCTATCTACTTACTCTACCTCCCTCCCTTCTCTCTCTCTCAAAATAAACCATCTCTCCAGTCTTGAATCTTTCCCTCCCTCCGAGCCCTGGTTCAGGTAGGTCTACTATTGGGGCTGTACCCCGGTATACCGCCCTGCCAGGGGCCATTCATTACGCCATAGACCTTTTCACTCAGTCTACATCACCGTATTCGTTACTCACCCAAGTGAACACATTTTTCAAAGGATCAAAGTCTTTTCTCCAAGGTGGCTACAGTTGTAGCCCGCCACCTTTTATATAAAAAACATTTTGCACTTAAAGGTACCCAACGAAACGTGAATCAAAACAATCCATTCTTTGTTTATTTTCGAAATTCCTCGATTATATGGTTCCTTGTAGTCTAATAAACATGTTGAATCACTTGAATGTCTTTCCTACCTTGTAATTTCTTTGCAAAATGATATTTACAGTAGCTAATGTTTTGAAAACAACAAAGATGTGTGAAACGTCACTATTATGTGCTTTGCGTATTGACGCAATGACGTAGTACGCGATTTTCGGGGACCACCTTCTCAAACTTGCTCTAGAGCGCATACTAGTGGTCAAAAACTACATTGGGTACCTTTAGATAGCACATATATTACATTGATAGAGTTTTGCCAATCTCTCTTTTTCTCGTTTTGCTATTTGTGAAATTGCTTCATACTGTAGGTAGGTAGGTAGGTAGGTAGGTAGGTAGGTAAGTAGGTAGGTAGGTAGGTAGGTAGGTACATGTATAGGTACTTTATAGCACTTACAGTAGGTTAGCATACATTCATCTTTAGCAGTTCATATCAAGTAAAGTTAATTAAACATAGACAAGTTTAAATGACGGCCCTAGGTTGCTTAGTTAAACTACAGCACTCAGTAAGCAATTTTATTCATTACCTGTTGCTGAATCATGTAAGACTGATTAAACATTGGATTAAAGAAACTCGATTAGTCGATTAGTCCCGGCTTTATCCAGTCCAACTTCACAATCAGCATCAGTCCTGTTCCCCCAGCTGAGACCAGTCAGTCCTCCCAACACCACTAACAGAACCAACCCTAACAGAACCAGTCCTGTTCCCCCAGCGGAGACCAGTCAGTCCTCCCAACACCACTAACAGAACCAACCCTAACAGAACCAGTCCTGTTCCCCCATCTGAGACCAGTCAGTCCTCCCAACACCACTAACAGAACCAACCCCAACAGAACCAGCCCTGTTCCCCCATCTGGGACCAGTCAGTCCTCCCAACACCACTAACAGAACCAAACCTAACAGAACCAGTCCTGTTCCCCCATCTGAGACCAGTCAGTCCTCCCAACACCACTAACAGAACCAACCCCAACAGAACCAGCCCTTTTCTTCCAGCTGAGACCAGTCAGTCCTCCCAAGAGCCAGCCCTCCTCATTGGCTGAGAGCTCTGCTTCATTCATTAAATCATTAAAATGACATATCTAAGAACATTCTGGTACAGAAAACCAAAGATCTATCAACATTCATCATGACTAATGGTTTCTTGATCTTGAACAGGCATGTCCAGGCTGTCTCTATTCTTTGATTACTGTTACAGAAGCCCAAATACAGTTAGTACAAAGATATATGCTTACTACCAATAACATATGTATTCAGTCTAAATGCCAGCGCTATAGATCACTTGAATCATTTCAGTGGATTACACACATCCCCACTGTTCTTCCACGGCTCCATCAGCGGCCCACACTGACTCTTCCAACTCTCTCTCCACATCTCCTGGTCTTCCTCTGGTTTCTGAGTCCTTCCAGGCCTCTCTCTGGGGTCTGACCTCACGGGCCTCAAGAGACTGCATCCTTGTACCCACACAAGCCTCAGGTCTGACCTCACAGGCCTCAGGGGACTGAATCCTTTCCACAGCTGAAACATAAGAGACACGTCCATGAACCCCTCCGGTTCACATTGAGGAACATAACAGAACCGTCACTGTCTTGTGTTTTTAGCAGTAATGGTGAAAAGAATAATCTAGCATTAAGTCCTGCAGTGACTCACATCTACCAATCATGGACTAGGCCTCTAGTTTCAGCCTCTACCACACAACAGATTTCATTCAGATAAACTGGTCATGAGAAACAAAGACGTAAGATGTATTAATAGACATGGGATATTCCAAGCTGACAACAGATTTAAAATCATGGGTTGCCCAAAAGTATAACTTCTGGACTCATGTCAAGGGTGGACATTGGAATAAATTTGATGACATATGAAAAGAGAAATCTGGATCTCACCGAGTTCAGCATCATCTGGCGGTTCGTTGTGGTCAGTGCCACTGAGAAGCACGTTGCATGTTTTTTTACTCTGCCCGTACGGGTCAGGGCCTCTGCCCTCTCGCTGTCTCTTAGAGCTCCTCTCCACCTGGTTGGCCATGTCCTCCAGGAGTCTCACCTGCTGGATTAAGCCGTCCAGCTGTGTCTGTTTCTCAGTCAGCTGCTCCTTCAGTCTCCTCTCTGCATCCTCCAGCTGCTCCATCTTCCTCTCCAGTGCTGCGTCTCTTTCTTTTGTTTGTGTGTCCCTCTCTTTAAAATCTGTAGAACATATAATATAAATGATTGTTCCTGTTCTAAGTGAATTAGCGATTCAATAACTAGAACGGACCACTTAGAGAAACCTAAAGGTAGAGTTCAAGCAACACTTTTACTTCAGCACTAGGGTAAGCTCTAGATGCTTGTTTAGAAAGGAAATGCACTTACGAGTTCTGGCGGGTAGTGGTACACTTCTATGTTAAATTCAATTATTGTTCGTCGCTTTGGATAAAAGCGTCTGCTAAATGACTGTAATGTAATGCAATGCGACATGTTGCTCCAGTCAGGCCCTGAAAAATTGACGTGGGCCAGTGCCTATTGAGGTAGTTCTGAGGTGAGTTTGTCAAGAGGTCTGCAAATCCTCATTTCTGTACCACCTCCCATCTGTGATTATCAGAAGTTATTATTCTGATAAGTGATTAAGTCACTGATTCTGAGTTATCCATTCATCATTCGTTTTATGAACATTATGTTCCTGTGTAACTCTGGATAGATGCCCTGGATAGCTGACCGTCTAAAAGCTCACGCAAGAGATCACTCACCTATTGATAGAGCTGATGTTTCTGCACTCAGTTTGTCCTCTGAAATGACAGGAGAAACCAGAGGTAGTATTGTTAAATCAACAAGCCTGAAACGATGAGCAGCCACTGTACTGTCGCAGGTGTTGCTGCGTCGCTCGTCCATATCACTTCCACACTCACTTCCACACGCTGGGTTTGATCTCAGGCTCTCTGACTCGCCGACGCACATGACCACCTCTCTTGAACACCACTTTAGCCAGCTACGCCAGCGGAGAGTGAGCAATTCTACTGTATGGCGCAGTTGGGCAGGATTTATACTGAGGAGTGAGTTTAACCAGTTCAACTCACTACCACAGGTAGTAGAATAGAGTGGTGAGGTCTGATGGCACTTTGTAGGCTGAAAGGTTAGCATTGGCGCCATTTGGTTCTACTGTACAGTGAGGGAAATAATTATTTGATCCCCTGCTGATTTTGTAAGTTTGCCCATTTGCCCATTTGCCCATACCCAATTATCAGTCTATAATTTTAATGGTAGGTTTATTTTAACAGTGAGAGACAGAATAACAAAAAAGTCCAGAAAAACACAATAATTGATTTGCATTTGCATTAATGAGTGAAATAAGTATTTGACCCCTTCCCAAAACACGACTTAGTACTTGTTGGTGAAACCCTTGTTGGCGATCACAGAGGTCAGACGGTTCTTGTAGTTGGCCACCAGGTTTGAACACATCTCAGGAGGGATTTTGTCCTACTCGTCTTTGCAGAAACTCTCCAAGTCATTAAGGTTTCGAGGCTGACGTTTGGCAACTCACAGCTTCAGCTCCCTCCACAGATGTTCTATGGGATGAAGGTCTGGAGACTAGCTAGGCCACTCCAGGACCTTAATGTGCTTCTTCTTGAGCCACTCCTTTATTGCCTTGGCCGTGTGTTTTGGGTCATTATCATGCAGGAAAACCCATCCATGACCCATGTTCAGTGCCCTGACTGAGGGAAGGAGGTTCTCATCCAAGATTTGATGGTACATGGCCCCGTTCATCTTCCCTTTGATGCTGTTAAGTTGTCCTGTCCCCTTAGCAGAAAAACACCCCCAAAGCATAATGTTTCCACCTCCATGTTTGATGGTGGGGATGGTGTTCTTGGGATCATAGTCAGCATTTCTCCTCCTCCAAACACGGCAAGTTGAGTTGATGCCAAAGAGCTTGATTTGTGTCTCATCTGACCACAACACTTTCACCCAGTCTTCCTCTGAATCATTCAGATGTTCATTGGTAAACTTCAGACGGGCCTGTTCATGTGCTTTCTTGAGCAGGGGGACCTTGTGGGCGCTGCAGGATTTCAGTCCATTACGGCGTAATGTGTTACCAGTTGTTTTCGTGGTGACTGTGGTCCCAGCTGCCTTGAGATCATTGACAAGGTCCTCCCATGTAGTTCTGGGCTGATTCCTCACCACTCTCATGATCATTGAAACTCCACAAGGCGAGATCTTGCGTGGAGCCCCAGACCGAGGGAGATTGACAGTTATTGTGTGTTTCTTCCATTTGCGAATAATCGCACCAACTGTTGTCACCTTCTCACCAAGCTGCTTGGCGATGGTCTTGTAGCACATTCCAGCCTTGTACAGGTCTACAATGTTGTCCCTGACATCCTTGGACAGCTCTTTGGTCTCGGCCATTGTAGAGAGTTTGGAATCTGATTGATTGATTGCTTCTGTGGACAGGTGTCTTTTATACAGGTAGCGAGCTGAGATTAGGAGCACTCTCTTAAAGGGAGAGGACTCATTTGTGTGCCTCATGGACATAACCAGTCTGTGGGAGCCAGAAATCTTGCTGGTTAATAGGGGACCAAATACTTATTTCACTCGATCAAATGCAAATCAATTGCATTCAACTTTTTTGAAATGTGTTTTTCTGGATTTTGTTGTTATTCTGTCTCTCACTGTTAAAATAAACCTACTATTAACATTATAGACTGATCATTTCTTTGTCAGTGGGCAAACGTACAAAATCAGTCCCTGTAAGTCCAAAATGAATGGGAAAATTAATGTGTTTTTTTAAATGGCAAAAATAAGGTCTGTGTTTAACAGAGACTCCCAGAATATAGTCGACTACATTTTGTTCTAAAAGATAAAACACATCATTGACGATGAGTTTTGTGAATTTTGAAGCCAGTTGGTTCTGAGGTCTCTATTCTGGCAGTCTGTTAAACACAGCCAATTTTCACAAATCCCATTCATTTTTCCCAAAGGGATTTTTGGACCAAATGGCGCCGATGCTAACATTTCAGCCTACAAAATGAGGAATACAATTGATATCCAAGAAATTAAAAAACGAGTGACTTTTCTTCTCTCACCAATTCTATGGTTAGCAGTTTCCAGTTTTCTCTCTGTGTCCTCAAGTTGTTTTTCTTTCCCCCTCAGTAGTTGGTCCTTCTCTTCCTGTCTCTTCTCTCTCTCTTCAACTTCATGTTCTTTATTCTCCAGCTGTTTCTCTCTCTCTTTCAGCTGTTCCTCCTTTTCTCTCAGTCTCTGGTTCCTCTCCTCCAGTTCAGAGTATTTCTCCTGCAGATTGACTCTGAGGTTCTCTACTTGCTTCTTGTCTTGCAGAGTCTTTGTCAGTTCTCTCTTACTGTTCTGCAGTTGTATCTCTTTCTCTCTCAGTTTCTGTCCTGCGGTCTCCAGCACACTGTTCATATTGTCTTCACTGGCCTGAAGTTCTTTCTTCTTCTGCATCAGTTGCTCTGAACATTCCTCAAGTGACATCTTCAACACTGTAAACAGGGATATGAAGAACGGTGTGTGGATTAACAAAAGTGAAAAATTATTTTCAGTTGTGGAATAGATCGCTTTTTTATCACTGGCTCTGTACCTTCCTGTCATCTGAATAGAGCATGGTAATAACTAATGATTTCATACATTTATTACATACAGATTTGAAATTTCTTCACATTTGTGATCAATGACTTTATTGAACTACCCCACTCTCCTTCACACATCCACTTACCACTTATCATTTGAGCAGACTCTCTCTCATCTGGCTTGTCTTCTGTCTTAGATCTCTCCAAGACTTGACCTGACATGTTTAAAAAAAAAAAAAAAAAAAGTAAGAGTTAAGTTCTGTGTAGACCACGTCTGAACATTAACTTTCTGGTGTGGATTTAAAGTTATCCTGCCAAACACAAGTGGTGCGACTGATCTCAACCACCAGATCTTCCTTCATAGACGACTGTACAACTGTGATTTTGCATTGCTCCTTCACTACGGCTGCTTACACTGTACTGTAACGCACCATAATAAGTAACATTAATGCTATAATTTCAATATATCAAATTGACAAACTGTCATGTAAACATGGAAGAGGTCGAGGAAGATCTACTGAGTGAAGATGAGCCAGAAAATAAATAGTGGACAAATGATAGAAAGATGCAGAGAAAGTTAGCAATTATTTCCGTTAGCATAACTACAAGAGTTATATTCATGAATTGTCAAGAGTCAATTGTGAATCATATTTAACCTCTGAGAACCTTTGAGAAAAGTGTGAAATCATGTAGGTGTAATTATTGTTACACACCTGGCTTTCTGTTCAACAGTCCTTTTTGAGAGACAGATGATTCTGTGGATGGCATTCATGTTAAAACACTACAATATTTTTTCAATCCTTTCTTTGAATTGGAAGCCATCGCAAGACATTAAACAACTGGAAGGAGGTTAATTACCCTTCGGCATATATGAGGGACCTGCATCAGTCTGCAAGAGAGAGAACAAGTGACAGATGAGCCTACTTTATTGTGTACTGTAATTATAGTCTTCTTTGTAGTGTACTTTAGCTTACTGTACTATACACTGTAGGGTATCTTACTAAATAGCCTACATCAGGGGTACCCACACTTTTTTGGCTTGGGAGCTACTTTTGAAATGACCAACTCAACGTTAGCTGGCAACATTAAAATTCACATACATAGCAGTTACATAAAATTACACAATTACACTTAAAAAATTAAAATATTAAAATTAAAATATTAAGGCTACTGTTTCAAAATCAAACAATATAAATGTATGTAATGTGTTTATTAATCAAGCTACCAAATACTTCACATTGGAAGTCCATGGAACATTTAGTAACTTTCTAACATTTAGTAACTTTTTTTGTAGGATATATGTGCCTTGCACAATTTCCGAGCAAGCAAATCACTGCCTTTGTTTGGGAATGACCCTCTACCAGCGAGCAAATCCCAGGTATTTGTTTATCAATGAAAAAAAAAACAGTACACTCATAGACATTAGCAGTCATATCCAGCTGTTTATATACCCTGTATTAATATAGATAAATACCTTGGGCTTCATATTTAGATGCTTGAGGATTTCTTTAGCTGCAGCTTGATTGCGAGGACATTTCAGCAGTCCCTTACTGTCATGGAACAGACAGTCCACTATGAGCTCCACATCAGGTCTGGTCACATGTCTGCTGCTGTCAGGAACAGTGAAGTCTGGCTTGAAGGTGAAGTGCAGCACCACCAGGATGACAGGCTTACCTGTTGTCAATAGAGGGACAGACTAAACACTATACAGTAGTAGCTCACGTCCTTTCAGAAATGTTTTAATGACACACATGGTGTGAGATCCTGTACTGATCCCTAAATCAAAACCATGATGATGATACAGTTGTTTGATTAATATGAACTGATTACCTTCAGGGATCTTTGATAAGGCATATTCAATATCAGTTCCAACTCGACTGGTAATGGGACAGAAAGCTATGATGATATCAGAGTCCTGTGGTGACCTCACTTCCTTTAAACCTGCTTGAACTAGTTGTCTCATCAACTCTTTATGAGAATCCAAAGTGTTCCCTATTACAATAGTGTGACATTTCTCCATGCTTGGCCTCCCTGCAAGAAAATAGTTTATATAAATATATATTTCTCGTTATGTAATGACATTATTGTACTACTGTAGCCTAAGTAATGCTTTATGTTACATCATTTTGTGTCCGCATGCAAGTGACAATCATTAAAACTATTGTTTTCAACAGCAACACCAGCCTCCTCAATTAACAGTAACAAGTAAACAAAAAATATATGAAAAATGACTACGTCTGTAACATAGTTACACGTCTATTTTTGTGGTCCGAACGCGGCCATTTTCACTGCATGAGTAAGAAATGCATGGTTACCATTCCAGTAACGAGACCATAACTTCACTATCAGCACATTAGTCATACATTTGGTAAATTTTTTATAAGAAATGTTTCCTATTATATAGGTAACTCTACCTTCTTATGTCGAAGTCAAGTTCAGATGTTCTTAACACGCACGCATTTACAGGTCACGTATTGCTGAAGTATCCTTTCACTTTCACTTAGAGGCGAGGACAGAAAACCCCGCCCACAGTATTTGATTGACACGTCGGTCGAGCGCAGATTGACAACGAAAACGCTTGGAAAACAGCTCGGAATCTTACAAGCCAATTTAATCATTTGCGATTAAATGATCGATTTTAATTCATTGTTAGAATTTGGACATTCTTTAACTTTGCAGGCAAGCATTGCTCACGAGCATCACTTTCTTTTTGTCAAAGTGTCTGCTACCCCAACAAGGAAACGAGAATGCAAACATGATAGTCATTTCAGCGTTTACATTTCATTTTTAATGAACTAATTTCAGTGTGGTTCTGGATAATATTGTGGAAAAATGCAATATCAAACACACTTTGCTATTTCTTTTTCAAATTGAGAGGCATTATTATTTATCATGAAATAATCAAGATTTACACACGCGCGCGCGCCCACACACACACAGGCAGGCACTATGCACTGCATGCACTATTATGTATTTATCCTTAGCGTTATATTTTAATCTGTAGGCTAAATGTAATATTTATTGTGTAATAGAGGTGTATCCTGTGTCTGTTCTGTGTCCTGTGTTGTATCATGTGTTATGTCTTCCACTCTAGAAAAAAAAACTCTCAGAAAATAAAGTACTTTGAATGTGAAGATCCGTTTTATTAGCCATGTACAGATATGGTTCACACTAGGAGTCTGACGGGTTAAGGCAAACGCTGTTACAGACGACATAGGACAGCGTGCAGGACAGGACAGGACAGTGCTAAGACATAGGACAGCGTGCAGGACAGGACAGGACAGTGCTAAGACATAGGACAGCGTGCAGGACAGGACAGTGTTAAGACATAGGGCAAATGCAATACAAAAAACTGCAAACACAAAATACAGTGGAATATACAAAATACGATATACAGTTAAAAGGGTTGAGGCACCTACAGATTGGAGTGTGGTGAGTGTATGTACAGTATGTGTGCAGTGTAGTGTGATAGATGATAAAATGAATTGCAAACGTGGCATTGATTTACCATTTCACCATTTGAAATCAAGTCTGAATTATGGAGGCGGGACTTCCATATACAGTATTGAATGATTCTCACCACTAGATGGCAGCACCAGGCTTGTAGATCCACTTGAAGAGAGAACTGGAGTGACAGGGTTCATTGGTAGCAATGTTGCTCTCACGAGGTCCTCTGCTCCTCAGACAGATCGCTTTACTCTGTGAGTGTAACCGTGTGCATCACGGGAAAGTCTTTAACCAGGTAAACTTAGACATTAAGCAAAAACTAAACTGTTTATTGTTTTGCTGCTGGCCTAGTTGCGCATATCATCTGCCACTGTAAAGTGTGTGTGTGTGTGTGTGTGTGTGTGTGTGTGTGTGTGTGTGTGTGTGTGTGTGTGTGTGTGTGCGTGCGTGCGTGTGTGTGTGTGTAAGCTGAAATTGCTTCTGATTGCTGTGGCTAGTCACACAATGACATTGATACATCCATACATCCCATTGATATGCAGGATATCCACTATGAGTGTCTGGTCATATTTGGGGTGGGTTATAACCAGATAGCGCGCGCCTCCCGAGCTTTACCTCGCCGTGATAAATGAGTGCGGAAGTGCGTCACAAAACACTCACAACACACTGCGCCCGGCGCGGCAGCCGTGATTATAACGTTTAATCACCGGCCTGTATCGCCACCCTGACACCGTCCGCCGGCTTCACTCGTGCCACACGTTTGATTTACCCGCCCTCTTGCTGGGGGAAAAACTAATTCGGGAGACGGATTGCCGAGCGGGCCTCCCCGACCAGCCCTATAAATCATTCTTTAATCAGAGCGCGCTGAGATCGGGCGCGGACACCCACGGGGTCGCCGCTGACACCTCGACTCCTCCCGGGGAACGCTCAAGGGTGCAACAGTCCTCCCTTCTGCGGCCTCGTCTCTGAAGTAAGTAGCCTAAGTAAGAGAGATGACCTGGGCAAGCAGGATGACCCCCGCCCACACATGATGATAACCTCTTCGGTGTAGGGAGGGAGGGGGCGGGGGGCTCTGGGACTCTGTGTGGCCAAGGTCAGTGCATAGGCTGACACACTGAGCCATGCATGCACGCACGCACACACACACGCGTCTAAAGGCTCTCTGTCTTTCTCTGTGTCCGTGTCTCTCTCTCACACACTGTAGGCTATACACACACGTCTCTCTTTCTCTCTCTCTCTGTCTCTCTCTCTCTCTCTTTCTCTCTCTCTCTCTCTTTCACTCTCACACACACAGACACACACATGGTCACAGTAAAAACTTGCAAAATTAAAAGTTGGAGCATAAATCAAGTAGCCCAGGTGTGACATTTTATAGCCAGTTAAAATATGCTCCCCGTGGGAATGCTTGAAGATATTCAGTTTTACCTAATTGGTTGGATCATAAGCAAATATGGGTTAGGTTAACACTTATGTATTTAGAGTAGCCTAAATGTCTTAAAACAGTGAGTTTTGCTTAAATCGAATGTGCGTGTGGTTGCAGTTCTTAAACGGTATGGTAACTGACGTCAGGCGCACCTCTGAAGAGGCTCTTCCTCCAGCTCTGGGGCTGACATCCTTGAGAAGTGGACCCGGCGTGGCGTCTCTCCCGTTCGCCCAAGAGGAGTATAGGATATTATTTTCAGGTTTGCAGGATTCGAACAGAAGACCTTTAGCCTGTTTTCTGACGCGACCTTCAATGATTTCTTCGGTTTGCTTTAGACTGAAGTTTAAAAAAAGGAAAGAAAAAAGACGCCAATTAATTTCGCTTTATCCCGTCAGTTTGTTTCCAAATCATGGACACGTTTTTCTATTTGGAATACTTCGGACTCGCCTTGTTAATTATAGGCTGCATTAAACTATGACAAGGGACTATGACTGTTTAATCTCATATGCAAATTTAAGAGGGATTGAGACATAGCCTCAAATAGCAAACAGAAAAGGCATCCGCCAAGGAATAAATCAATGAAAAACATGGACCATTTATTTCTATGGAGATATGGCATGCATTCTGTTCTTACACAGACTTGTGCCGTCTTCCTTTAGGCTCACACGAACGTGCATGTGTTTGTCCTCTCTCTGCCTGTCGCTGTCATATTTACTGTACTGTCTCCTGTTCTCCTCTGACTTTCACATGGTCATCCTGAAACCCAACGATCCGACGCAGAACTGTCTGCGCGTCAACAGCGACGGATCCAAAAAACTTCTTCAGAAATCTCTCGCTTGCACGTTTTCCTTGGACGCGAGAGGGAGGGATGTAGCTCACCACGGATCCGACCAAAGAAACGCCTTTCATCCCGACACGGTTCGGAATAACACGCTAAACCGTTCATGGAACAACTCGGGCAACGTGAAGTTCGGCAATAAAAAGCTGCCTAACGCCATCATAGTGGGCGTTAAGAAGGGCGGGACTAGGGCGGTCCTGGAGTTCATACGGATCCACCCCGACGTGCGGGCAGTCGGAACCGAGACACATTTTTTCGACAGGAACTATGACCGGGGCTTGGACTGGTACAGGTGAGAGCATATGGACCGGTCGACCGCATGAAACAGAAGTTGACCGGAACGGCTCAGAGCCTCGATTTGCATAATCTTTAGAGGCTAGTTGCACGAATTAATTACATTTAATGTGTTTGAAAGCACTCGTCCCTGATTAAAGTAATGCTGGATCTCTCTAAAAGCACATTTAATCCCCAAATCAAATACCTTGTTGCACAAAATGTAGCCTATGCCTTCATCTTCTTGTTATGCTGTGCGAGAAAACTTCACTTTCCACTTTGAAAGAGTTAGACTATGGCGGCCTACTTATCTGATCCAGTTCTGACCCAAAGAGTCACTCTCCTCCGTCGAATTTACATTTTTGTTCGCTGTTGATTTATTACTCCTGAGCA
Source organism: Borostomias antarcticus (assembly GCF_949987555.1). Classification (NCBI taxonomy): domain Eukaryota; kingdom Metazoa; phylum Chordata; class Actinopteri; order Stomiiformes; family Stomiidae; genus Borostomias; species Borostomias antarcticus. The sequence continues at coordinate 7,493,193 of NC_140255.1, read as the reverse complement.
ACCGCGGACTGGGCTTGTCATGCAGGAGAGAAGAGACAGGATAGGAAACACAGCTCAGGACAGGAGGTCTCAGCGCAGAGGCGTCCCTATCCTGCCCGTGCTGAGTTCTCATTCTCATTGGGAACTTGGGAACATAGAATCTGGGAACATAGAACCCGAGGGAACGTAGAACCCGAGGGGAACATAGAACCTGAGGGAACATAGCCAAAACGGTGGCTTTGTTGTTGTCTCTGCCTTTCTGTACTCCAACAAACTTGTCACATCACAGATATGTTCACATTAACATTACACAGTAGGCCTACTTTACTGTACATCCAAGTGGGCCTCCAGTTGGATCTCTTCTCAACAGACAGTTTGCTCAGTATAAATCATCCTCTATGTGACTGATTCAGTGTGCGCTGTCGTCCATTAGTTAGGATTCCCAGTGGTTGCCTCTGTGTAGGCGTCCATACTGTAGCAATAGGCTGTTGCTTTTTTGCCGATCTGCTTTTAAATCGCATACTGTAGCATGTGCTATCTGACTGATGCAGCTGTCACATTCCTCCGTCTCTGTCCCTTCATCCTCGTCACCGTCCACCAATCAGAAGCCTGATGCCGCGCACCCTGGATGGCCAGATCACCATGGAGAAGACGCCCAGCTACTTCGTGACCAGGGAGGCCCCCGGCCGCATCGCCACCATGGCCCGGGACACCAAGCTGATTGTGGTGGTGCGGGACCCGGTCACCCGCGCCATCTCCGACTACACCCAGACGCTGACCAAGACGCCGGACCTGCCCAGCTTCCAGGAGCTGGCCTTCCAGAACGGGAGCCTGGACCTGGTGGACGCGTCCTGGAACGCCCTCCGCATCGGGCTGTACGCGCTGCACCTGGAGAACTGGCTGCGCCACTTCCCTCTGGAGCAGATGCACTTCGTGAGCGGCGAGCGGCTGATCGCCGACCCGGCGGGGGAGCTGGCGCACCTCCAGGACTTCCTGGGGCTGAAGCGCATCGTCACGGACAAGCACTTCTACTTCAACCGGACCAAGGGCTTCCCCTGCCTGAAGAAGCCAGAGAGCAGCGGCCGGCCACGCTGCCTGGGCAAGTCCAAGGGCCGGACGCACGTCCAGATCGACCGCGACGCCCTGGAGCAGCTCAGGGACTTCTACAGGCCGCACAACGACAGGTTCTACCAAATGGTGGGTCACGATTTTAAGTGGGAATAGTAGAGACTCTTATTTGGGCGGGCGGGGTGGGGGGGTGGAGGGGGTGGAGGGGGGGTGGCTCAGAGGTGAAGATGAGGCCAGAGACATATCTTCCACTAATGTACTGCAAGCACTTGCAAGGCTACTTGAATATGCATGCGTGTCATTTCATTTATGAGAAGATCAGTACAGAACAATGTTGAGTTCAGACAGGTTTGAGTGTCCGAGGTGGGACCGGTGGGCCTGCCACACTCCCATGTTTCGACGCAATGAGCACATGAGGGCCGCCCTGCCTTGTCAATAACATATCAGCAAACTCACCGTATTAACTATTCCAATATGTGTCATGTCACTGGCTTCTATACATTACTGCAGCGTCCCCTTATTCAGTGTCAAACATTCATTTCATTTGATGAAAACATGAATCCAGCTGAAAATCTGTAACTTTGCCTCACAGTACTTTTTTTCTCGCTGACTTGCTGTCCTGCAGTAGCTGCTGACGAGTGTATCGAGTAAAAAGAGGAAATTCTAAGGGATAGGTTTACTTGAACTCGCCTCACTAATCAACACAGGGATTAAAAGTAAAGCCTTGGAAATGTCAGTGACTTGTTCCAGGAGGGATGTTTTAAGCGCTAGCATTCTGGAACAGGAAACCCTGCGCGCTGCAGAGCACTTCTGACTGAGAAAGCTCCACAATTTAAGATTAGCTCATCACTTTATGCAATGCTGTGAACTTTTTGCAATTAAACCCGTTGATCTCATAGATAAAAGGGCCTGGGTAAGAAATACAGCATAATAATCCAGCTATTAATCATATTATACCTGAAATCTATTTTCTGTCTTGATTAAAAAATGGCGGACACTATTACTCCTCTTGGTAACCGGCCTCACAGTACCCTAATCTTCAAGGGAACAGAGGAGGAGCACTGGATAACAAGCGACCCACTCGGTCTGCGAAGGGATTCAGAAGATAGAAATTACATTTCTCAGACCTCGGTCGTTTTGTCCTTTTCCCAAAGGTGCCATTTTTCTAGTGCAATCCCTCTCAAGATCTCTCTCCTCTAAATGAAAGGTTGGTATCACTGCAGGGGAAGACTGATACGCCAGTCTCACCGCGGTCACACTAGTGTTGTTGTTGTTTCAACACAACAAACTTCACAATGAAGACTGTAATCTTCTTTCTTGATTTATATATATATATATATATATATATATATATATATATATTCTTATCAATTATTGCTATCCATTGTCCAAGGGATTCTTGCAAACCATTTAGGAGTTTTGATTTGAGACAGGATAGCTTTGTTGGGCACAGAATTCCAATCTCTTCTCAGAGACAAAGGAGGGTCCGTCTGGTTGTGGCAGGTTGTCAGATAGATTCTGGGCCCCACTTGTGACATGATTGCATTGGAGAAGTTTGGGTTTGGGTACATGCTCGGAATGCTAAGACTGGGTTGTCGGTGCCTGGGGGCGGGGGCAGGGGACACAGCCATCTGTATCGTCCATGGGAAACACCGACACAGCCTATTGAGTCACAGAACGTTATGAGAACGTGATGTTTAGATATACAGTATGTTCAGGTGCAGTACCAGTCAGACATCACAGCATCTTTACCTCAGCCAGAATGAACTCCTGATCCTGGGTCGGGAAAAGTGACAGGCTGAGTCCCGCTATATGAAAACACCAAACGGGGCTTTGTCGTGACTTAAGACCCCCCCACCCCCACACACACCGTTAAAAAGTCAGGGAGTGAGAAGAACAGCGGAGAGAGGAATTAGGAACAGGCAGGCGTTCCTGTCCGGTGGAATGTAGGACGCCCGCTCCCCCGTGTCGTCCTCTCACCTCGGAGCTCCCACACTTTTATTCACCAGTCAAACCCACAACCACGGCTCCTGCTCATTAAACCCCCCTCATGTGAGAGGCTCCTCCAGGCTGGTCCTATTCCTAGACCTCAGACCAATTCACAAAGTCTAACGTTGAAACATGCAAGTTGTTAGGTTATTACGTGTTTGCCCAAGCCACATTTTTTCTCTCTCCTTCTTTCTGTCATGTCTCTCTCGTCCTTTTCTGTCCAAGCGTCTCCTCTCTTCCCGTCTCTGCCGTCCTGTCTTTTGGAGGGTTCATTAGACTGATGGGGGACACCGGCTGGGAGACTGTCTCCACCTCTGCTGCCCTCCTTGTCATCACATTCCCCAGCAGCTCATTTCTGTGGTCTGAGAACTCGCAGGTGGGCCGCTATCCAAGCAGGCGGCGTGAGGGGCAGCCCTCTGCTCTGTACCCAGGGGTCCTCATTAGGCACGGGAGGGCTGGAACAAGCCCAGCCCTACAACACACATCAGCCACAAGTCTGATTTAACCACCACCAGCCAAGACCTCTCTGGAGACTGGCTGCAGGTCAACGCTCTCTCGCTCTCTCTCTCGCTCTCTCACTCTCGCTCTCTCACTCTCGCTCTCTCTCTGTCTCTCTCGCTCTCTCTCTCTGTCTCTCTCTCTCTGTCTCGCTCTCTCTCTCTCTCTCTCTGTCTCTCTCTCTCTCTCGCTATCTCTCTGTCTCGCTCTCTCTTTCTCGCTCTCTCTCTCTGTCTCTCTCTCTCTCGCTCTCTCTCTCTGTCTCGCTCTCTCTCTCTCTCTCTCTGTCTCTCTCTCTCTCTCTCGATTCTCTTGGGGAGGACGCATGCAAATGCAGGGAACATGTGTGTGTTACAGGGATGCAGTGTAATATTGTGCTACATAGAACCATTAGTAACGACAGAAGAACTCTCTATAGAAAGGTTCCTGATTGAACTCTGCCTGACTGATTCCAGGTAGGTTAGTAGACCTGCTTTATGAAGTCTAATTGAGGATTTAGGAAGTGATATTTTAATCCGGATCTTGGCTTGGCCTGCAGGAAGCTCCACACCATCTTCATTAGCTAGCTAGGAAAACAACATTTCGAGGAATTACAAAATTCTTGGAACTGAAGGGATGTTTTTTGTAATTACATTTAAAATGTTTTTTTTGGTAATCTCATTTAACTTGCGAGTCATAAAACCTTTGGTGACAATGACTCATTGGTAGCGTATAGTACGGAGTAATGTCAGACCTTTATAATGTCATGTTATGTCTTCATGTTTATTATGTCATGTTATGTCTTGTATAACATGTTATGTCATGTTATATAATGTTTATTATGTCATGTTGTCTGCACGTTTATTATGTCATGCTATGTCTTCATGTTTATTATGTTGTCTTCACATTTATTATGTCATGTTATGTCTTCACGTTTATTATGTCATGTTATGTCTTCACGTTTATTATGTCATGTTACTGTATGTCTTCATGTTTATTATGTCATGTTATGTCTTCACGTTTATTAGGTCATGCTATGTCTTCACGTTTATTATGTTGTCTTCACATTTATTATGTCATGTTATGTCTTCACGTTTATTATGTCATGTTATGTCTTCACGTTTATTATGTCATGTTACTGTATGTCTTCATGTTTATTATGTCATGTTATGTCTTCACGTTTATTATGTCATGTTATGTCTTCACGTTTATTATGTCATGTTATGTCTTCACGTTTATTATGTCATGTTACAGTACGTCTTCTTTATGTTTATTATGCTATGTTATGTCTCATGCTCAATGGGCAGCTACTGATGGGGATTGCAAATGAAGTGTAATTAGTCATCATTAATCAGTTGACATAGTCTCACATAGTGACATTGCGTCCTGTTATAAGCATCAAAGCAAGTCAAATGAAGTGTCACTACAGTGCACTGAGTCAGTCTACCATCCTGGTTTGTGGTTGGTTTTATTCTCAGACATGTATTAGTCAGAACGCTGCAGCACTGCGCCTTTCCTTTTTTTTCAACTACTTCCTTTCTGAAGGAAGCTCATTAAAATGGGGTTGTGATGTCCCCTCAGCCCAGGGCGTTGCGATCGGGCCCAACGTGGTCCTTCTTTGACTAAAGTGACAGCAGCACCTGCCGGTGTCGCAGCGGTCCGGAAACCAGAGAGGCTGCACCCAGCTCGGTCCAGAAAACCCTCAGAACAGCCGACTGTAGTCACAGAGGCAGACAGCGGGGCCCAGTCCTAGGAGCCTCCGGCGGCAGCAGAAGCAAATTAAAATGGAGTGCTGACAGCTGCGGGGCCCCAGCTCCTAACCAGACAAGGGGCCGTCTCTCTAACCATCTGCATACCAACGTGGAAGCCTACATTGAAAGCCCCTGTAGAGACGGTGTCTGTGAGTGAGTGGATGTGAGAATGCATGTGGGCGTACAGAATGTGTGAGTGTACTGTACTGCATGTGCACACACGTGTGTGTGTGTAGGTGTGTGTGTGTGTGTGTGTGTGTGTGTGTTAGATAAAGAGAGTCAAAGAAAATGAGAGAGAAAGAGAGAGAGAAAGAGAGAGAGAAAGAGAGAGCACTCTGAAAGTGCGTCAGCAGAAGGGAAGTCAAGGAGGATCAGCTGCTATTTTTACAGACTTCAAGGTAAAGGATCAGAACAGACTCACACAGTGTGTGTGTGTGTGTGTGTGTGTGTGTGTGTACTCCTGTTCTCTGTTGTATGTGTGTGTGTGCAACATGCTACTGTATGTGTGTGTGTACTCCTGTTCTCTGTTGTATGTGTGTGTGCAGTCTGCCACTGTGTGTGTGTGTGTGTGTGTGTGTGCAGCCTGCTGTTGTATGTGTGTATACAGTCTGCCACTATGTGTGTGTGTGTGTGTGTGTGTGTGTGTGTGTGTGTGCATCCTGCTGCTGTGTGTGCGTGTACTCCTGTTCTCATCAGGGACACCTCCGTCTGGAAGTCAATGGCTTCATGAACAAAACAAAATAATGAGGAAGAGACAGCATTGATCTCCTGTAGCTGCACAACTAAACTCAACAGGCTACCAGAGAAGACATTCTGAGATGGTATGATGAGTCAAAAACTGCAGGTTCACTCAAAGGTGTGAATGAATTAAATTCCATCCTTGTGGCGATGACAGGGAATCGAATGATGAATCCAAAAAAGAAACCTGTTTATTTTCACCTCTTCTCTATTTTGGTCATTCACATCTACACTACAAATCAGCTGGTGACTTCACTTCAATCCCCACGTCAACTCAAGACAGCGAGAGGAACAGGAGAGGACACGCTATGAGAGGACACACATTCCCCAACGGGATTCAGATCTCTTGACGATCATCAAAACTACCCCCCGCCCCCCTCCCCCCAAATCAGCAGCAGCTATTCACAGCCATCTGCCTTGTTGTTGAATCAATTTGTCAGAGTTTGATGTCGTCGTGGTCCACACACACACACACACACACACACACACACACACACACACATACACAGTGTTTCTGCGGAGTACCTATGTAAAGTGAGGTAGGGGGGCTGATTAAAACCCAGGAGCGTTCCAGACCTCGCAGGTCTGCTCACCGGGAGATGCGTTCTAATTAGACAGCCTGTCGGGCGTCTTTCTGAGGAGAATAACAAGCCTGAACCCCAGACCGCCTCCACAGAACAACCAAGAACACTTCGACACGTATAAACAAGAACACTTCTACATGTATAAACACTTCTACACGTATAAACAAGTCCTTGACTGGAAGCCCCCCCACGAGAACACCTGATATCCAGGACGTCTGAAGTGTGTTCAGCTGGCGGAAGGACTTTCTACACACCCTGAACAGACTGAGCCAGGGTTTACAGGTTCGTTGCAATTCCTGTGCTGTGGGGAGGGGGGGGGGAGGGGGGGGGTCAACAGTACGCTTGTGTCTCATTATGTGAGTTCCATAGGAAATAGAACTTTTGAATCCTATTTATCCCTATTAACGACACAATAATGACTTCAAGAGAAAGTACTTGATGTCTCCAGGAGGAACATGTATCAGATTCTTTGATCTCATCCGATATACAGATATACCGTACAACAAACTATGTGGGCATGCAAGCATAAACACACACACACACACACACACACACACACACTCTCTCTCACAGACATGCACACGCACAGACACATACACACACGCACACACACATACACACACTCTCACACACACGCATACATACAGTACACACACAAACACACACACACACCCTCTCTCACACACACACACATACATACACACACACTCTCCCAAACACATGCCTAATAAACCCATGACAACACCGGTATTACTGGTAGCACCGTCTACAATAAGAGAGTGCTTGCTTTAAAGGAGTAGTAAAGGGAAAATGCATGTTTAGCCCTGTTTTAAGGTTACTTATGATCATATACAATGGTTCAGATCAAAACGTTGACAAAACTAGCACTTTTGAGAAAGTCTGTTAATTGCTCTACCACCGTTTAGGTCATACAATGGATGTGGGTGGGTATCGTGAAAAATCTTTAATAAACATGTTAAACTCTCGATTTCAAAGACAAGAAGCTCACCGAGGGGGTAATTGGTGTCCGTTGGTGTTCTGACATCAAATTCGCCGCAAAGTATGAATCCTGTAGGCTTTTATTGATCATTTTTTTAAATCCATTGACTTGTATTGAAGCGACCGTTGTAGATGTGTAGATCAATCCGCAGAGGGGATTCAGGAAGCGGAACTACTTCAGGCATTGCACGAGATTGGAATCAGTTCAAGCGGAAGTTTACACACGTATGTGATGCGACTAAATAGTTCTATGCTAAATATAAAAAATAAAAAAAAGCCTTTCCAGATTAACTAGAATCTTACTTTATGGCGAATTATATGTCAGAACGCCAACTAACACCTCAGTGAGTTTCTTGTCTTTGAAATTGAGAGTTTAACATGTTTTTTGAATGATTTTTCATGGTGCCCATCCACATCCATTGTATGACCAAAACGGTGGTAGAGCAATTATCAGACTTTCTCAAAAGTTGCTAGTTTTGTCAACGTTTTGATCTGAATCATTGTATATGATCATAAGTAACCTTAAAACAGGGCTAAACATGCATTTTCCCTTTACTACTCCTTTAATCTTTAACATTAGACCTTTGCCTTTTACATTTCTTGTCATGTGCCTCCACTGCTTGCCTGCAAATGCAAATCACAGTGAGATATAAACGTTACACTCAGTCTTGTGCTTCTTTATGATCAGAATTCATTTTTTGCCATGACGTTTTCCAACATAGCCTACTAGGAATATGCACCATGCCCGAAGCAAGTATGTTGAAAAACTACATGGCAATAAACAAATTCTGATGATGAAGAAGCACAGGACCGAGTGTAACGTTGATTTTATTCTTACCTTACTCTGTTTGCGCATTTGCAGACTAGCTATGGAGACATACAACGCCAAATTGCTGCAGTTATGTTAGTTATGAGCGAAACGCTGCTAGACTACTAGAATAGGCGAGAGATTTAAAATTTTAATACATTTAAAATTGGGATCATTCAATGTGGTTAATACACACATTAAAAACTCTAAACAGAATAGTTTTGGAGTTGTATTGGGGGGTTATTTCGTGAAATTTGGAAAGTAGGCTAATCGGCCTAACCTGGTACCAGTGAATGCCGCTAAGCTAGGCTAATCGGTCCAGGTCTCGCCACTCCATATTGCACGCACAGAGTTGAAAATGCTTCATACTGCTTGTCTAACTCCAGGGAAGATGGACAACAAGCGTATTTCCCAAAATCTTGGCCATGTCCTTTAAGTGATGGCTCAGTGAATACACTGTGTACGCCTGAACACCGAGTAACACCAGTAACACCGACAACCGCGGCAAGCCTGCGCACACACACACTCTGACCCACACACGCGCACACACACACACGCACACACACACACACACACACACACATATGCACACACACAGTTGAGATTTGCCCTGCTCCCTGGGCAGCTCTGATTGGTTTTCAGCTGGCGTAGACAGCTGCAGTCATCACAGCTCCTAGGAATACATTAGCTTTTATGTTCATCAAAACACTCATTTATCTTCCTCAACGACCTGAACAGGACAGGCACGCCCCCCTCTGGGCCAGGAGGAGCTCAGCGTTCACTCTGGGCACCGTGATGTGTGAACCACAAATAAAGGTTGCTTCAGATGGTTGCAAAAGTGTGTGTGTGTGTGTGTGTGTGCGTGTGCGTGTGTTTACTCAAGCATGTGCACACAGATTTGATTAGGGGCGGCTTAGGGAATATCAGTGTTATTTACCTCCACGATATTTTGCAATATCAAAGAGCTGCAGCAGCTCCCTCTTCCCCCAAGAACACAGAGTTGTCCAGCGAGTAGCCTCTCCAGACCGGCCCCTCAGCATCAGGCCTGCTGGAACACCCCTGAGACACAAAACTAACTCTACAGATACATCAGGCCTGCTGGAACACCCCTGAGACACAAAACTAACTCTACAGATACATCAGGCCTGCTGGAACACCCCTGAGACACAAAACTAACTCTACAGATACATCAGGCCTGCTGGAACACCCCTGAGACACAAAACTAACTCTACAGATACATCAGGCCTGCTGGAACACCCCTGAGACACAAAACTAACTCTACAGATACATCAGGCCTGCTGGAACACCCATGAGACACAAAACTAACTCTACAGATACATCAGGCCTGCTGGAACACCCCTGAGACACAAAACTAACTCTACAGATACATCAGGCCTGCTGGAACACCCCTGAGACACAAAACTAACTCTACAGATACACAGGAAGAAACCAAGAGCGCTCGGAAACCCAGAGAAACAGATCGACTGGAACGACACCCCCCCCCCCCAAAAAAAAATACTGTTTTTCAGAAGATTTCTATTTTTCTATTTTATTATACATATACTTTTCTATTTTATTATTGGAGCCCTGTTAGGTGTGAGTTTTAATTTAGTTGTACCAGCAATGTTACAATGACAATAAAGGAAATCTTGAATGTTGAATTTCAGCAGCAACGCACCGCTTCATGCGAACCGACGTGTCCACAGATCCGTCTCTCCCTGTGATGTTGGTCCAGACAGCCGGAGGAGCCCCACACCCTCCACGCTCCACGCCTCCGCGCTCGCCAGCCCGCTGGCCGGAGAGAGCGCATCATCAACCTCAGCCAATTACCTCGCAGAACAGCCGAAGGAGCGGGAGACTTGACTGCACCTTTGAGAGTTTGATATTTTATTCTTCCTTGGTTCCCGTGGACTTTTGGACTGGTTTTGTGGGCGTGCTGTCAGATCCCCCGAGTTTCTCTGCATCACTTTGAGGTGGAGCGTTTCTACTGACCGGCCTGTGATGGTGGTGATCTTGTCGCTGGTTGTTCATATGCTTCCTCACGTTTGGTGAATGTGGGGATAGCGATGCAGCAGAGTGTAATGTGAACCTGCGTGGTATAGCACAGTCCAAACAGACCAGAGGATACACCATGAATCAACCCAAGACCTGCTTTCACACCTCCACAACACCAATCATCTTCAGGTCACATCCTACACTGGAGCTGGGTTCATATACAACAAGACCATTTTAAGTGCTTTTTTAATGGAATATTTGTTTGGGAAACGGGCTGGGTGGAGCTGTCCATGGTCCTGGCAAATTGAGGAGGGCTGGGTGGAGCTGTCCATGGTCCTGGGGAGGTGAGGAGAGCTGGGTGGAACTGTCCATGGTCCTGGGGAGGTGAGGAGGGCTGGGTGGAGCTGTCCATGGTCCTGGGTGGAGCTGTCCATGGTCCTGGGTGGAGCTGTCCATGGTCCTGGGTGGAGCTGTCCATGGTCCTGGGAGGAGCTGTCCATGGTCCTGGGAGGAGCTGTCCATGGTCCTGGGTGGAGCTGTCCATGGTCCTGGCAAGGTGAGGAGGGCTGGGTGGAGCTGTCCATGGTCCTGGCAAGGTGATGAGAGCTGGGTGGAGCTGTCCATGGTCCTGGGGAGGTGAGGAGAGCTGGGTGGAGCTGTCCATGGTCCTGGGGAGGTGAGGAGGGCTGGGTGGAGCTGTCCATGGTCCTGGGGAGGTGAGGTGAGGAGAGCTGGGTGGAGCTGTCCATGGTCCTGGCAAGGTGAGGAGGGCTGGGTGGAGCTGTCCATGGTCCTGGGGACTCAGAGGCAGCAGTGTGCTGCTCACTACCAGGTGTTATATTATAAAACTGTGGTTGCTCCCGCTTGCCGCCTTATCATTCATATTGCATCACTCCGGCAGACGGTACTCCAATCTGCTCGATTTTTAATCTCCAGTTAAAAAGGAATTAAAGGAGCTGCACTCGGGAGGAGAGGAATAACCAGGGTGCTCTCCCTACACCCAAGTGAATTATTGGCTGTTTCTCATTCACTGCAAAAATACAAAACAAAAACAAAATTCATCTGCTCCTCAGCCCAGCAGAAGCAGGTGCTCCTGAGTATGTTGGTGAGATGGTGTTCAGTACCACAGTACTGAGGAGGTGGGAGTGTTCAGTGATGGAGCGAGACAGAGCAACACAAGGACAGACAGGGAGGGAGGAAGAGAAGGGGGGAGGGAGGGAAGGTAGGATGGAAGGAAGGAAGGAAGGAAGGAAGGAAGGAAGGAAGGAAGGAAGGAAGGAAGGAAGGAAGGAAGGAAGGAAAGAATGAGGGAAGGAAGGAAGGAGGGAAGGAAGGAAGGAAGGAAGGAAAGAAAGAGAGGAGAGGGAACATGATAGCCTGATCTGAGGACTTACATTTCACCAAAAGTAGGACTACACTCTGCATTAATGGTATTACAATTACTGATAATACAAACATTATAATATCAAGACAGAATGTGCATTTCTAGTTCCCACTACCAGCCTGTGTTCAGCATGTGCGTCTGACATGAGAACTTGTGCTGAACATCCATTCTGACATGAGAGCTTGTGCTGAACACTGAACACCCTTTCATGGCTGATAGCAGACGATACGCCGGTACCCCCGCCTGTTAGTGTCCTCTCTGCTTGACCCCTGACCTCGGGGCTGTGGAAGGATCGGGAGACGGGTAGACGACCCATGAGCACTCCTAGAGGCCCACCAAACTTCCACCATAACCACAGCCAGAGATAAATATATCCTGCGCCTGTCTGTCTAGCTGCTATGGAGGAGGAAGATACAATCAAAAAGGCCTCTTTATTCAGCCGCCTAATAACATTTGGGGAGTTATATCCCCAGGAGAGCTTCTCAGATGGAGTGTTTCAGTGGCGGCATCCAGGATTAAAGCCGTTCCATGGAGACAGCGGCAGGCGCTTGATCAATAACATAAGATTGCCCGTCTACAATTTGCGGGGCCTAATAACCCAGAAGCAGAATAACCCAGAAGCAAGGTTCTAGACTCTAATCAGCGCTCTAAATGTGTTATTGTGAGAAGTGAAGAGAGATTATGTCCTTGTTTGTGTGTTAAATAGAGATTCTTCCGCGCAATCGGTTTCTCTTAGAACTGACACACCAGGATTCCGCTCCAGGGGAATCTCCCCCCGATAAGAATCCTTTATAAGCTGCATCAAGAAAACTATTGCTTGTCTTTGATATTCCAGGTTAAGGCTTGCTGATAAGTTCAACCCTATTTTGTCTGTGGAGCGAGATAAGCAGCATGTGAACTATATTCCCCCGCGTTGGTCCACCACTAGGATTAAGCAGAACAATTAGTTAGTTGAGTCCTCATCATATGATAAGAACTTTCTGTCTTTCTGACATTTTGTTTTCTCCCAGAACGCCCAGGAAATGAAAAGAGATAAAAATGCAATTTCTATAACAGATGACTGTGTTATACGAAATTACAGGAGAGGACGAAAAAGTAGACATAGGTTATGTTAACTCCCCTCAGCCCCGAGCAAAACTAATATAACCAGAATCCAATCACCCATAAATAAATTATGGTGTTTAAAATACCGCCTGTCAGTGACTACATTAGATTTGACCGGACGATATGTCTTGATAAAGACTTAACTCCCTTAAAGTAAGAAATAAAGGACAAATTCATTTTTGTGGAGGCTCGGTTTTCCAAAGTCAGCAGGCATGCGCCAGAATGGCTTGTAATGGATAACACAGAGCTCCGCCTAGTGGACGAAGTCAGGACTGTAATAAAGAAGATAAAAGAAAGGAAAATGAATCAAAGCAATATAAATGAACAATTCTTTTTTATTATGTGACATCTTTTTTGTTGCATTGCTAAACCAATGGCATGTATACAAACATTGCCTCTCCCTTTAAAGTAATGACTTCTTTAGAAAGTAAAAAAAAAAAAAATCATTAAAAGTGCATTCTATTCAGAAAATATCACAGCATAGAAAATAAATCTTAATAAATAAAAAAAAAAGCATTGACATTCTCATGCAAACCATCTCTGAATCTTTCACACAAGTCCCATCGTGGCAAAGCATAATTATATATTGATTTCAAAGCTTGTTTTTTTACAGACCAAGTCCATTCAGCTCTGTTTCAGTGACCCTCCCCGTGTCCTCCAGCCTGCCCCACCCAGCACGGCCACGACCACCCAGCACGGCCACGCCCACCCAGCACGGCCACGGGGGCCTGGCACTCTCACCACCAGGGATCTGCCCCCAAATCCCATGTTTGGTGAACCTCATATGAACATCTCTCAGATGCACAGCCAAATGCAGTTATTCAGGACAGTACAAGGACCAGACAGGTGATCAAATAAAAGACCGTGTTAGTGGAGCGCTGTGCGCAGGCTAGTCATGAGTGTTAGTATCAGAGTGAGGTGTGCATGACAAGTGTCTCCAAAATGAATATACACTTATACATGTCCTCTAAGCAAACTGTTCCACTTAAAACAAGGTTTTGGCGAAAATCTGCAACTCATACAATTTATTTTCCCTCACACACTATTTTTTGATAATACCTCCCTCACATATCCACACCCACGTACCAACAATGCACCCACTCCCCGTAAACTGAGATAATAACCAACACCATGAGTCCTTGCTGGGCCCTCGTTCACTAATGCATTCAATTTAGAGAAATAGACATTTTTGCATGAGATTCTCCCTTCAGAACATACTGGCAGTATAGGAATAAAAACAGTTTTCCTTTCAGACAGAACCAAGGCAGGTAGTGTAGCTGCAGTTCCCTCTGACGGAGCTTAGACTGCTGAACACTGGGCCATGTTTACTTACACTGATCAGCTGTCTGATGATGTGAACAAGCCCAACGGCTGTGTTAAAACGTACAGGATCCAAACCTGGGCTGATTAGCTGAGCGCCAGAAGCTTTCACAATCAGGTCATTTGTTGAATGTTAATGTAAATGTTGTATTGGATTCGTCTGTGATGTGTCTTCTATTTAAAGGTGTTTGTTTATCCCTTTAAAAACCGTTTGGAATCAAAATCAAACATGAGACAAATTAACACAAATGCAGAAAGCATTCATTTGCAAGTGAGTTGATTTACTTATAGGGAGGGTTAATGCGCAATATCTATCATTCATACAAAAATGTACTTTGAAGAAAATGTGCAAACAAAGCCTTGGAGTACAGTATGCCTAAACATGCTCTCTGTTGCTGGCATTTGGAAAAATATACAGTTAGAAATATATACACATCCAAAAAGTAGCAGTTTTACATACTCAGTGTGGACATTAGCAAGAGTTGCTTGCATAGTTTTAGTGCATGCGTAAGCAATATATCATGCAAAGATTGCTGTCATACATTTCATAATGCCGATCTTTTTTTCTCAGTGAACTTCAGTGCATTTAACGCAGACCTGCCCAGTGTAGCGCACAAGCCAAAAATGTGCACAAGCTGTGATGTCACGGTTAAAACACAGAAGAGGATTGGCCGATTTCTGAACACACCAAATACATACTGTATGTAGCGTACATATATGTGGTGTTCAATAAAGACATTCCTGATAAATAGTCTTTATATAATATCTTGATAAATATATGTGTTAGCCGTGTATGTGTGTGTGTGTGTGTGTGTGTGTGTGTGTAGCTTTATACATCAACCCTGTGTTCGTCTTGGAATGTTTTTGAGACGTCTGGCAGTCTGTGAGTGACGATTCCCCATAAGGCCTTGTTGTGCACGCGTGGCGGCCGTGCTTGCTGGCGCTGAGGGGGGGTTTGAGGGCACTGGGAGGGCGGTTGAGGGGGGGTTTGAGGGCACTGGGAGGGCGGTTGAGGGGGGGTTTGAGGGCACTGGGAGGGCGGTTGAGGGGGGGTTTGAGGGCACTGGGAGGGCGGTTGAGGGGGGGTTTGAGGGCACTGGGAGGGCGGTTGAGGGGGGGTTTGAGGGCACTGGGAGGGCGGTTGAGGGGGGGTTTGAGGGCACTGGGAGGGCGGTTGAGGGGGGGTTTGAGGGCACTGGGAGGGCGGTTGAGGGGGGGTTTGAGGGCACTGGGAGGGCGGTTGAGGGGGGGTTTGAGGGCACTGGGAGGGCGGTTGAGGGGGGGTTTGAGGGCACTGGGAGGGCGGTTGAGGGGTACTGTTTCACTACGCTCTGACACGGATACAACCAGAGGGACAGTGTAGATCCTGCTCTCCTCAGTCTCACCAGAACATCCAGCAGTGTCATTTTAAGGTGTCTGAACACGGCCCCAGCCAACGCCAACCGTAACACTAGCATTCTAAAGTTGGCAGTTGTGGGGGGGTTATGCGTATCACAAAACTAGTAAAGGCGGATCATCCCAGGCACTGCTGTTTGGTGTGGTCGAGATGCGGCTCTGCGCAGCTACCACGGACCGTGATGTCGTCAGAGGTTTGGAAATATCTCAGAAGTGGACCACGATCAAACCCGGACGTAATCAAGTTAAACCAATCAACCCATCGATCGTTACTGAGAGGTCCATAATAGATCCGTCTGCTGTAGCTCGTGTGCTTCCTCCTCATCTCCGCACAACTTCACAATCTTACTGCTGCTACACTCAGTTCCTTTCAGCATCTGCCCAAGACGAACTTTGTCCCAAGTATGCGACTAGAACCAGTTAAAAATTACATTACATGTGCAGTTCATACATTTATATAATACTATATAATAATTATCCATATGATTCATATATAATTCTTCAAAAACAATGCAATCCATATACAAAGTGCTTTGTTTAAATCCATTCCTATAATAAGTGTTTAATAAAGTGGCAGCTGGCAGCCCTCTCTGGAGCGCTGGATGAGTCCCTCCGGAGAGGAGAGCTATTTAGGACGAGGTCACTGGGGGGTCGCCCGCCCGCCCGTCCCTCCGGCCACCTCACTTGGACTTCTGGGTGCTCCGCGTCGAGTTGATGGGGATCTTCCTGGACGGCATGGTCTTTTTGGGAGGGGGCGTGTCTTTGGGAGGAGCCTGGGCGGCGGCGGCGTCCGCCCCGGAGGACTTGGGCCTGACGGCAGCGGCGGAGGAGGAGGAGGAGGAGAGCAGGGAGCGCTTGACCGGGCCGGGCGGCGTCCTGGAGGACTCCTTGTCTTTGGCCGCGGCCGAGTGGCTGTGGGCGTCCCCGGCGCCCGGCTGGGCCCTCCTCCCCGGCCCCTCCCCCGCTCCCTCTCCGGCCCCGTCCGCCCCGCCCTCCTCCGGGCTCCCCCTGGGCTCCGCCCCCCCGGGGCGGACGCCGCCGCTCGGCTTGCCCCCCTCCGCGGCCCGGCGCACGTCTTTCTGCCGCAGGGCGCTCTTGAAGAACGACAGGCCCTTGTCTTCCGTCCTGCTGTTCTTCCGGGGTCCCCTCGACGACGACGGCGGCACTGCGTTCGCCGCCGACGACACGCCGACGCTGGAGGAGCGGAGGCTGGTCACGGAGGAGCTGCTGCTGGAGCTCCGCCCCCCCGCCACCCGGCCCGCCGCGGCGCCGGCACCCTCCCCCCCGCCCCGGGTCGCCCCGCCTCCGCTGTTCCCCCGGGAGGAGGAGGAGGGGCCTCCGTGACCCGCCCCCCTGTCGGACGCGGTGCTTCTGTCGGCCGCCCTGGCCCTGCCTGCCGCTGTGCTCCTCTCGCCGCCGCCGCCACTCCTGGGCGATGTCTTCCTCGGCGGGCGTGGTGCATTCTGGGAGCCCGGAGAGCCGCTGCTCCTCTTGGGCTGGGCGTGGTCGGGGGGCCGCAGCGTCTCCGGGGTCTGGGAGGACGGCCCCTTCTTCGTGGCGGCGGGGGTCTTGGAGGAGGCGGCGGTCTTGCCGGTCTTGACGGGGCCCTCGCTCTTGTCCTTGGCGCCTGCGGCGGAGGCGTTCCTGCTCTGCGGCCGCGAGGGCGAGGCGTCGGCGCCCGGGGAGGAGCGCGACGGGGACGAGGAGGACGACGACGCCGCCTGGCGCTTCTTGGGGCTCCTCTCGGACTCGATGGCCTTCACAGAACCTCTCTTCCCCCCGGCGCTGTCTCCCCCTCCTCCTCCTCCCCCTCCTCCTCCTCCTCCTCCTCCTCCTCCTCCTCCTCCTGCGCTGCTGCTCCTCTGCTTGGTCTCCTTGGTGAGCGCCGAGCCGGTCAGTTCGGCGGCGGCGTTGTTGTTGTCCCCGGCCTGGCTCTGCTCCGACTGGGCCGCCGCCTTGGCGTGGGACTGCTCCGGCGCCCTCTTGCCGCCCGCTATGCCGTCCGCCGCCACCGGGGGCGTCTTCCCTCCGGCCGGCCTGTCGGGCTTGGCGGCGCCGCTGCAGCAGGAGGCGGAGCCCCGGTCGTCGGCCGCCTCGCCGATGCGCTCCAGGGCACCGGAGGAGGAGTGAGACTCCAGAGAGAAGCGCGAGGGGGAGTTGGAGCGCAGCTGCAGCTTGGCGGAGAGGGACCAGGAGGGCTTGGCCCCGTTCTCGCTGAGCGCCAGGGGGCTGGCCATGGACGACCGGGACGAGTACGTCTGCCTCTGGGTGCTCCTCACCCCGGCCCGGCCGGACAGCCCTGCGGGGGCAGAAGGGGACAGAGACACAGAGACTAACAAGACTAGCGCTAACGAGCTGCCGCCGGTAAGGCCACGCTAGGAGAATAAACACGAGTACAGTTATTGCAGAAATAGACTCAATAACAACAATTAAAGAACTTCTTCCAGCAGGATTTGGCAAACGTTTGATCTATGTTTTGTTACGCTGATTGTTAATTGGCTGAAGGAGTTGTCTGTCAATGCAAGTGCTCCCGCCCACTCAAATGACTCTGGCCAGCTGGAAGTCCAGACTCTATTGTGAACAGGTCTTTTTTTTCCTGATGAGCCTGGTTTACCAGGCTAAGGCCACAGCACAGCTGGGTCAAAACAGGACTTTTTAAATTCCTATCAACTACTTTAGCGTTAGCTTGAATGTACTTGGATTGTTAAGCAGGTCAGGGGCTTGTATTCTCGGGAACATTGTGTCAGACAAGGACAATCAAACACAGATAAGCAATTGAAATGATTTCAAATAGTATTTCAACCCAGGTCTGGGAATGGAGATTCAGAAGTAGCAGCCTAATGAACATCAGAGATCAATAAGTAATCAGGGATCCAGGCCATGTTTCACCCGTCCGCCCGGAGCGCCGCTCACCGTCGTCCTCGCTGCGCTCGCCGGCGAACTCGGCCGACTCGGAGAGGGAGGCCAGCGACGTGCGTCGGGAGGAACCGGACGAGGCCTGGCTGGGCGGGCGGCTGCCAATCAGACGGCTGATCCAGTGTTCGCATAACGACGAGCTGGTCGACCCTGCAACGCAGCACG
>NC_140255.1:7449521-7469521 GCF_949987555.1 Borostomias antarcticus | reverse complement strand
TGTTCTGGTTCAAATTTACATGTGGACTTCCTGCACATACGAGATCGTCAAGATGAATCGTTTGCCGTACACGTCGAGATCTTACCGACGACGAAACGTAAAACGTACAAAACCAAGAATACGGTTCAACTCACTAAATAAAGCAGCGTGGCGGCAAACGTGGGTAATCACATCCAGATTAAAACTCCTCTGTTTTACAACCAAATCCAATTGTTAATCCATTTCTAATGTGATTTTGGCTTCTGATGGAGTAAAACACAGAGGAGCTAAACAGATTAGAGGGAATTCAGAAGTCCTACCTCTCTGGGAACGGATCTGCTCGGGTCGGAACAGCTCCGGAGTTTCAAAGGCAAAGATGGAGTCGCTCTCCTGGATGATGTCAAGGTCGTCCTCGTCGTCACAGAAGGAGCGGTGGAAGCCGTCGAAGTACATCTCAGTCAGGACAATCTGCACACAGATGTGGCGTGAAAAAGAATCATCTAGAAAAGGATCATCCACAGGACAAGATCAGTTTTCATGTGCTTATAACAAGACGTGAGCTCTGCTGGGAGGGGTTGATCACACCAGCGGAGGTTGTTGTTATGTAGACATTATAACGTCTTTTTTCTAATCTTGCCTCTTTTCTCCTTGCAGTGATGTCATTTAATGATGTCATCTCACTAGCCAATGGGGATGGGGAACACACATCCAATTATCCAATCACATTGTATGGTGGTGTTTAAAATGAACTCACGATGGTCGGGTTTCCCGATAAAGAACCTTCTTAAGGAACCCTTCTTAAGCAACCCTTTGCATGGGAGTTAAGAAGTACTTTGGAGTTAAGTGCTTCTTAACACGTTCGGGAAACCCGGGCCATTGTCATTGTTACAAAAATCTGTCCTGATGAAGGTCTAACCGAAACGTTGGCAGATTAAAAGTGTGTGCGGGAGAATGTCATTCTTCATTTGGAACTTTGAAGGGCATTTCCTCCCCGAACCGCAACATTGTGAGAGTGTGCATGTTAGAGCGGATACACCGAACACAAATGGTGGACTGTTGAGGACTCAGACAACACAATCCTCACTGAACACTGGAGGGCCCTGAATCCCCAGCAACAACCACTGAGCTCAACACAGCACATCCCATCAGAGCACTTAGCTCTCAATCCCCACTAACACCAGGCCTCTCAACGCAGCGCTGAGATTGGGTGGGGTTAGGAAATTGCTGAAAGGGTTCGGCTCAGTTCCTCTGTGTGGGTTTGATTAATACAGAAAAAAATTCCATTCCACAGCAGCTGATTTTATACATTTTCATTGGTACTGTATGTACAGTATGGCTCTACATTTCAAAGGGTCAGTTTCTGGGAGGTGCTACGGTGCCAATTCCGTAGGGGCTTTGGTCTCGGCGGCGCTAGTTTTTACGCTACGATCCGCCCGGTTAACACCGAACATCTTCACAGACTCCTGAGACCTTTCTCTACGGTAACGTCAGACGGACGCCGGGGCTGTAGAAGACGTCCCGACGGACGTCGGCGCTACTGCGCTTGTCCGCGTGCGCGTGCGGAGGGTTCCGGCGTCGTACCTGCTCCGTGGGGATCTTGGTCTCCTGGGCCACGGCGTTCCGGAGGCGGGACACGGTGCTGGAGAGGGGCACGGCCACGCCCACCCGCATGCAGTGAGAGCACTTCCCCTGGTACACCACCGTCACGTACAGAGGCCTGGCGCACAGGAAACTCAATCACACAACTACTCACGCCGCTTGCGATTGGTCGGGTTCGCTCGTCTCCTGCCGCGTGTGTGTGAGTGTTTTACAGCTGACCTGACAGTCTATCGTACTGTAAACTGAGCTGGAAAAAGCAAGGAAACCAGATCCTGCCTGATATACACACTCCTAGTGCGGTAGTACTGCTGCATATCACTGCTGCAGTAGTACTATACATGTATATCACTGGATGTAACATTAAGACGTGGTCTTAACCACAATATGGCAGGAAGTGTCATCTTACCGTGTGTGGGGCACAGGGATGGGCAGTGAGATGCAGAGGAAAGGGTCGAAGGTGTTGCTCTGTTTCTGGCAGTGGGGGCAGGTCAGGGAGGACCTGGGTCAGGACACAGTTAACACCAAACGCGTTTCAGACAGCGAACAGACTGGGTCAATTAGGGACGACTGTCCCACGGACAAACCGTTGGAAATTAGCCTCAGCTAAATACTGACACATTTACAGCAATGTTCATGAATGTGTACTGTCTGTCTGTGTACAAATATACGTGGGAATGAAATAAAATTGGAAATAAGACCTATGGGAAAACATGGGGAAGCAGCAGGTTGAGCTGTACCAGCTGACCTGACCAGACTGAGCTGTACCAGCTGACCTGACCAGACTGAGCTGTACCAGCTGACCTGACCAGACTGAGCTGTACCAGCTGACCTGACCAGACTGACTGAGCTGTACCAGCTGACCTGACCAGACTGACTGAGCTGTACCAGCTGACCTGACCAGACTGACTGAGCTGTACCAGCTGACCTGACCAGACTGACTGAGCTGTACCAGCTGACCTGACTATACAATATACATAAAGGAAGTGTAATCTCTAGCGGTTGCATTACGGGGCGGTACTGTATATGAGCAGTGCAGCCGTACTGTAAACAAGTGTGTGTCAGTCGGAGGCGTATCTCAGGCAGGAGGTTCACCTGTACTGAGCCTGAAACAGCTCCTGGACGAAGGACCCGGCTGCTGGTAACGGAGAGCCTTCTGGAACATTCTCCTCCTCTAACGGGGGCTGCAGAGGACCAGAGCAGACGTCACATGATAGGAACTGTACAGACCAACACACCGTCACATGATAGGAACTGTACAGACCAACACACCGTCACATGATAGGAACTGTAGAATACTGGAGGGCAATGCAATTGACGCAATAGAATAGATAGGATGCAGTCGAGACATTCCTGGAAGAATAGATGCATTATTGGAAGTGCAGCAGGTCATCTGATCTGGACGTGTTGGTCCAGACTTCGGGTTCAGTCCAGTCCGAGGTTCTGATGATGACTTGGATGGGCGTGATCGGTGACTGCAGACCTCTGCTGAGGAAGGTTCAAGAACCTCGGACCTCTGCGGGATTCTACCGCCAAGCAATTAACATGAGCCAGAGTGTTGAGCGGAGGGGTACGATACCTTCCTGGGGGGTCAGAGTGTTGAGCGGAGGGGTACGATACCTTCCTGGGGGGTCAGAGTGTTGAGCGGAGGGGAACGATACCTTCCTGGGGGGTCAGAGTGTTGAGCGGAGGGGTACGGTACCTTCCTGGGGGGTCAGAGTGTTGAGCGGAGGGGTACGGTACCTTCCTGGGGGGTCTGAGTGTTGAGCGGAGGGGTACGGTACCTTCCTGGGGGGTCTGAGTGTTGAGCGGAGGGGTACGGTACCTTCCTGGGGGGTCAGAGTGTTGAGCGGAGGGGTACGGTACCTTCCTGGGGGGTCTGAGTGTTGAGCGGAGGGGTACGGTACCTTCCTGGGGGGTCTGCTGCAGGGGTGGACGATGTTGTTGAGGTCCTCGTGGACGCGGTCCAGCAGCCAGAGGAGGAACTCCTGGGCATCGTGCTGGGCGTTCCCACGGAACTGCAGCGCGCTC
Organism: Borostomias antarcticus; assembly: GCF_949987555.1. Lineage (NCBI taxonomy): Eukaryota > Metazoa > Chordata > Actinopteri > Stomiiformes > Stomiidae > Borostomias > Borostomias antarcticus. Next base: position 7,465,915 of record NC_140255.1, on the reverse strand, counting down.
TTCGACACCACATTCTGGAACACGACACGCCAGGGGAACAGTTACTGAACACAGGAAACCAGGGGAACAGTTACTGAACACGAGAAACCAGGGGAACAGTTACTGAACACGACACGCCAGTGGAACAGTTACTGAACACAACACGCCAGTGGAACAGTTACTGAACACGAGAAACCAGGGAAACTGAACACGACAAACCAGGGGAACAGTTACTGAACACGACAAACCAGGGGAACTGAACACGACAAACCAGGGGAACAGTTACTGAACACGACAAGAGAGGGGAACAGTTACTGAACACGACACACCAGTGGAACAGTTACTGAACACGACAAGAGAGGGGAGCCGTTACTGCACTTTTATTTTAAAACAATGTATAAAATAGGGGAAAAAATAACCCAGCTGTATCTTTATAGGCCTAAATATAATTTTATATACATTTAATTGTGGAACAGTTCAAGTTAACATGGACACACCAGCATATCACTACTGTATGTCTAGTAACACTGAGGGTGGAAGGAAATAACCTCAGAAGCCAATAGCTTCTTATTTTAGCATCATGGGCCAACAGAGGTCATAACTACAAAGAGCCCTAATCCGGCAAGACCCCCAGCAGAGTCACCTCTAGACCCTGGCTATCACATGTCAACAAGGTCAACACTGCGCCCCGGGCGCTGAGCAGCGGGGCCGAGTCCCAAAGGACGGCCTCCTCCCTCCACAAACCATTAGCCAGGCCGTCACAGCACTCTACGCCAAGCCTAATGCAATGAAAGAGCAGGCACTCTCCAGTCAAGGCCTGTGTGCACACACTTAGTGGGAAACAGGAAGCAGAGCAGCAGCGCGGTCGAGGGTTCCGCCCTATAGGAGCGCAGACAGGAGGTGTGACATGTGTCACGCATGTGGCTTGTGACACCACTGCACATGGGAGACACTCTTATGGGATTTCAGCTTCGCTCGGCTCCCAGTGAAGGAGCGATTCCGGAATAGAGTGTGAATTTACAGGACGATGACGTCTTCTTTCTGCGTCCCCTGCTCTAGCCCGCTGGAGGCTCATTTACCGAAACTCACAGAGCAGGAAATGGAACGGGCAGAGTGACGAGGTCTGAGGTGAATTTGGGTTGAGTACTGGGTGATTGTTGCAGGGCTTAATGGAGGGTTAATTCCCAAGTGTGCTGGTTCAGCTGGCCCCTGGCCGGGCGCTGAGTGCTATCAGGTCTGAGCTCTGGATAAGGAGGAGTCATATCTGTTTCTAATCAGATATGACTGATTACATACAGAATATTGGCAGTATATATCTATAGTACATATACCCTCATATACTGTATATAGGTCTACATCAATTGATTTTGCGAAATGTGAGTTCACAATAGAAACCTTTTTGAAGGAAATTGAATGAAAGAGATCCGTCTATCTCAGAAATCCACTGATCCCCCTCAGCGGAGAGAAGGCCTAAGGCCCCGGCAGAGAGAACAATCCACGTCAAACGGGCTCAAACGTGGACCCTGCCATCCGAGAGAGACAGAACTGGACTGGAATAGAACCAATGTGAGGAATAAGCAGAGTTCTGGACGGGCTTGTTCAAGACTATTCAAATATTTACTTTGAACCACTAAGTGTGATGCCTATTTATCAGACAGAAAGAGAAAAAAGGTACAAGGCTTTGGTGCAAAATAAACAAATTAATAAATAAAAAGAAGGACGATATAAATATTTGGTGACAGTGACGCTGATAGGATGTGAGCTTTTAGGGTGAAACAACGTTGGAATGCGGAGCTGACCACAAACTACTGTACTGTAAGACCGTTTACGACATCATCACTGTAAAAACACACACACACACACACACACACACACACACACACACACACACACACACACTCCTTCAAAGACAGGGCTAGCCAACGGCAGGCAGTTTAAGCAGGCCAGGTTTTAATTCAAGGCTTGCTCCAGCACACCTGATTCAACTAAACTATGTTGTTGGGTTGCAGACTCAGGATGTTGGTACTAGTGCACACAGACCTGGAGCTGGGGCCTGATTGGTCACCTCTGACCACCTGGGGCCTGATTGGTCACCTCTGACCACCTCACTGGACCAGGAGCAAAAACATTTCCTGAAAACCAAGTATAGGTTGTGCTACAGTATGCTCTCTCCACGTATCCTGTTTTAGATTAGCATTTGTCCCTGCTCTCTGCCCCGTCCTGTCCTGTCCCTGCTCTCTGCCCTGTCCTGTCCTGTCCCTGCTCTCTGCCCTGTCCCTTCCCTGCTCTCTGCCCTGTCCTGTCTTGTCCCTGCTCTCTGCCCTGTCCCTTCCCTGCTCTCTGCCCCGTCCTGTCTTGTCCCTGCTCTCTGCCCTGTCCCTTCCCTGCTCTCTGCCCCGTCCTGTCTTGTCCCTGCTCTCTGCCCCGTCCTGTCTTGTCCCTGCTCTCTGCCCCGTCCTGTCCTGTCCCTGCTCTCTGCCCTGTCCTGTCCCTGCTCTCTGCCCTGTCCTGTCCCTGCTCTCTGCCCTGTCCTGTCTTGTCCCTGCTCTCTGCCCTGTCCTGTCTTGTCCCTGCTCTCTGCCCTGTCCCTGCTCTCTGCCCTGTCCTGTCCTGTCCTGTCCCTGCTCTCTGCCCTGTCCTGTCCTGTCCCTGCTCTCTGCCCTGTCCTGTCCCTGCTCTCTGCCCTGTCCTGTCCCTGCTCTCTGCCCTGTCCTGTCCCTGCTCTCTGCCCTGTCCTGTCCCTGCTCTCTGCCCCGTCCTGTCTTGTCCCTGCTCTCTGCCCCGTCCTGTCCTGTCCCTGCTCTCTGCCCTGTCTTGTCCCTGCTCTCTGCCCTGTCCTGTCTTGTCCCTGCACCCTGTCCAATGCTGTCTCCATGTCACACACCACGACCGAAAGCAAATTCCTAGTATGTTGTAAAACTGCATGGCAATAAAACAAATTCTGATTCTGATTAATAGGAAGATTTATTAATATGACTTTTAGTAATCAGATTATTACATATCCTACTTACAGCGGCTCTATCACAATCTATCATAATTAAGTGGCTAAAACCAAACCCACCACTGACTGTACAATCCTGGCTGCAATGTGTGTGGGATAAAATAACACCCTAAAATCTAAATCCATTAGAATATGGAGCCCAGCAATGTGTTTACTGGGGGCTTGAAAAACATCTGTTCAAGTGATCGATTATGATAACATTGTTGTCTCTGATCTTGTCTGTTCCTTAACTTTTGCTACATTGTCTCTACATAAATACATGAATGAATAAAAACTCTATCATACTGTACCGGAAATATCTATACTGCTGTCTGGGACTAAGACTGAGAATAAAAACTAAGATAATATCATATTGTAGCTGAAATGTACTCGCCTACTGGGACTACAACGAAGTATAAAAACTAAGTTACAAAAAAAGAGGCTAGGCCTACTCACCACTGAATTCCATGAGAAAAAATACATGAATGGAGTCAAGAAATACACCACAGATTGACCTTTAACCTTTAAACGACTGCCTTTATGTTAAAGTGAGGTGATTGAAACTGACACCTGACATGATTATTTTAGATCACCAGGAACCAATGCATTCATCTCTATGCCCAGATCCTGGTTTATGTTTCTGTGTTTAATTCAAACATTATGATCATCATATGCATATTAAATAGGCTATAAATTATGATATAATTGCTTATTAAGGATGCATAACCTAATGCGTGCATGCATTTTTATTCCATGTGGTTTACTCAGGGGTGGGGTGAGTGCCTGGGTCTTCTGGTATTCCCTCTATAGACTCAGGTATTCCCTCTATAGACTCAGGTATTCCCTCTATAGACTCAGACATTCCCTCTATAGACCCAGGTATTCCCTCTAAAGACCCAGGTATTCCCTCTATAGACCCAGGTATTCCCTCTATAGACTCAGGTATTCCCTCTATAGACTCAGACATTCCCTCTATAGACCCAGGTATTCCCTCTAAAGACCCAGGTATTCCCTCTATAGACCCAGGTATTCCCTCTATAGACTCAGGTATTCCCTCTATAGACTCAGACATTCCCTCTATAGACCCAGGTATTCCCTCTAGTGACCCAGGTATTCCCTCTATAGACCCAGGTATTCCCTCTAGTGACCCAGGTATTCCCTCTATAGACTCAGGTATTCCTCTATAGACTCAGGTATTCCCTCTATAGACCCAGGTATTCCCTCTATAGACCCAGGTATTCCCTCTATAGACCCAGGTATTCCTCTATAGACTCAGGTATTCCCTCTATAGACCCAGGTATTCCCTCTATAGACCCAGGTATTCCCTCTAGTGACCCAGGTATTCCCTCTAGTGACCCAGGTATTCCTCTATAGACCCAGGTATTCCCTCTAGTGACCCAAGTATTCCCTCTATAGACCCAGGTATTCCTCTATAGACCCAGGTATTCCCTCTATAGACTCAGGTATTCCCTCTATAGACCCAGGTATTCCCTCTATAGACCCAGGTATTCCCTCTATAGACCCAGGTATTCCCTCTATAGACCCAGGTTTTTCTATATAGACCCAGGTATTCCTCTATAGACCCAGGTATTCCCTCTATTGACCCAGGTATTCCCTCTATAGACCCAGGTATTCCCTCTATAGACTCAGGTATTCCCTCTATAGACCCAGGTATTCCCTCTATAGACCCAGGTATTCCCTCTATAGACCCAGTTATTCCCTCTATAGACCCAGGTATTTCTATATAGACCCAGGTATTCCCTCTAATGCAGGCTCGGACCAGGCATTCCCCCGCTGTGAGAATAAACCCAGAATGACTCACTGCACATTGGTGACCTATTATGAATAAGCAGGTGCCGCCTACACTTGATTAGGCCTCATTTAAAGCGTGCGCCCTTTAACGAGTTTTATAATCCACGGATTTAGTTCCATAATCCCATTTCCATCAAACATCCTAGAGCAATGGCCTAAAACAATGCAAACGAATTAGGACCCATCAGCCCGTATGTGTCCACATAGCCTACCTTGAATTCCCGGCTGTGTTGCGGGGTGTACTCGAAGGTCCACAGGGCTCTGACGAGGCCCGAAAGTTGTTCAGTGACTTCCCCCGTGTTCTGCTGCTGCTGCTGCTGCTGTCCTAGTTTCCTCTGCAACAACACGCCGTTCGACTTGGCTTTGTCGTTGATGTCCTCTCCACGGAACTGTTCCAGAGCTAGATACTCAGCGAACAGCTCCGTGTTGCTCAGGCACTGCAAGATAGCGTTCATGAAGCATGTGTTCCCGTGGTTCTTGAGCCCGGCTACCCCGGGGACCTTGTCCCCGAACAGGAAGCCCCCGCAGTCGCTGTCGTCGGAGGGGACGGAGCCCCCAGTCGTGGTCGGGATGGAAGTCGCGTCGTCCTTCTTGTCGTCGGCCGCATGCTCTTCGTTTCCGAAGTGGGACAAAGTCGAGAGAGTCCGAAGAACTCGGTTCATAAAACTGCCGACGGAGCGCACCGAGCCCCTCCGGAACAGCTTCTTGCTGAATGATTTCTTCTCTTTCGTGGCAGCTTTCGACATGTTTCAGGTCGTGCTGGTCTCCACAATATGTGTGGCCTAGATGTTCCAGACAAGGATAACTTGATCAGTAGGCTAGTGCCATTTTGGTAGCCAAGTGATGCTCATGATTCAGAGATCATGTTTGGTAACGGGACAAAACCAGCCCTAGCGAAGCGCCACAACACGACGGTCGCATAAACGCGCTCCATGGAGAGATCCGCTAAACCATGCCCCTTCACACCAAGACATCAGCTAAAGTGCTGGTCCCTCATCATCATCATCATCATCAGCGAATGTCCACTATTATCCAGAGCTGCCATCTAGCCCAGGAAGCCGTCGGGGATCCAGAAACAATGCGCTCTCGCCGGAGCGTCAGCGGGTCATGATACAGACATCAGAAACGATCAATCACGCTGTACATTGGGACCGCCGTGTACCGAGCGGCTGCCTCATGTTTTATTTAACGACCTGCAGCTCCACCCAACCTATACATCCCTATTCCCGCGTCTTCAGACAGCTTATGTGAATCCTCCTCAGTTGCGATCCACACAAAAAAAGCTCAAATGTTTTGCTGATGTCCAGACGTGCGCACGTCCTCCGTGGGATCGCTTGTGTCGTGGGCGCGCTCGCGCAACCTGCTCTTCCCCCCAACGAGCGAGAACAGCCCGCGTGAACTCCCTCCTCCATTCCCCGCGAAACTAGACCCGTTGGCGTATAAGGGCAGAGAAACGTTCATGTTTCGGCGCTCCTGTCGCCGAGTCGGGAGTGACGACCATTATCCTATTATGGCTCATTCCCCCCTAGCTGTTCCAGCTGCGTCCATCGCAAGGCCCGCTCGTGCGGTCTCCATCTAGCACCGATACTGCGGGCGGGCAGGGCGGGGACGGCTGACGTCACGGCCTCGCGCTGGTCCATGTTGTCGGAGGAGAGAGGAAAGAGAGGAGAGGAGAGGAGGTAGCGGCATGTGATGTGATGCTGGCCAATTCAACCATCGCTATTGCTCATTATAAAGGGTGGGAAATGTTGCCGTCAAGTGTTGCCGACTGCCAAGAGTCTTCCTGCATACATTATTTTAATGGGCTTAAAGATATATTCATTCACTTTCTGGCATTGTGTGTGTAATGACAACACGTCCCGACTGTAACATATGTTGCATAATGCGAGTTGTTGAAAGCCTCTCCTTGATGGAGCCCCATGCTCTTAACGAGCCACTGTAATTGCGCTACAATAGAAGGCTTGTTCCGAACACAACAGAGCAACTGTGAGACACATCACGCTCGGGAGGGTGAGACAGACAATTTAATTAACTTAATTATCAGTTGAAGACAAAGAGGACACACGGTTGTTAAATTAGGACAGACTGCTGCACGTAACAAAACATTTAAACCTTGATTTCACCCCGTAAGTGTAAATTAATCGTAGAAAACAATACAAGAGAAGAGAGAGAGAGACGGTAGCCTTGTGAAGAAAGACACAGTAGCCTAGAGAAGACGGTGCTGACGCGTTCAGCCGGTCTCTGATTCGTGGAGGTTGCAGAGCCGGCCTCTGATTCGTGGAGGTTGCAGAGCCGGTCTCTGATTCGTGGAGGTTGCAGAGCCAGATGGGACTGTGTTCAAACGGAGGCTTCTCAGTTTTCTGTCAGCTGTCCATATTCTAAGAGGGAAAGAGAGGAAAAAGTAAAGATCTCCATGTCAAAATCAATTAAAGCCAGTTGACCTCAATCGTTTATGCAAGAGGAACAGTGAAAAACCTCGGAGTCTGAGAACCCAGAAGAGGAAATAGTCAAGGGATGAATGTCGGACGACGTATCGCAGAAGCCATATTTGCGATTGGTTGAGGTCTGGCTACCTTACCTGCACCAGGCCAAACGCCCTGTTCGGTGGCCACACCCCCCACCCCGTCCTCAGTAGTCCAGCCCCCGGAGGGCGGCGACGGTGGCGGCCAGCCTGCGTGGGAGGAGCTTGGCGGCCTGGCGGTAGTCGTGGGGCTTGGCCCGGAGCAGGGTCACGTTGCTCAGGTAGTCTGGGGAGGACGGGGGTCTTTAATGAAAAGACCTGAACTCACAGTCTGGGGATCACAGGTGTTGAGGGGGGGGTCTTTAATGAACAGGCCTGAACTCAAAGTCTGGGGATCACAGGTGTGTGTGTGTGTGTGGGGGGGGTCTTTAATGAACAAGTCTGAACTCACATTGCTCAGGTAGTCTGGAGATGACAGGTGTGTGTGTGTGTGTGTGTGTGTGTGTGTTGGGGATCTGAACAGTCCTGAACTCACAGAGTGTAGCGGATAGTCTGTCTACGGCAAACTGTTTCCCGACAAACTGTCTTACTTCAGCTGAACTAAACTGTGGTTTGTGGTTAAACAGGAGCAGCTGCTGAGTTATAGGTAACGTTACTGTACCCCCGAGGTTACACACTCACATTTTAGTCATTTAGTAGACGCTTTTATCCAAAGCGACTTACAATTATGAGCTAGTGTTGGGTTAGTGTTGTGTACCTTGCTCGAGGGTAAGCAATGGCTGATGGGTAATTAAGTATTTGTGCCTTTTTGTGCCTTACTGCCCCCCCACTTTCTGTACATTCCGCGCCACCGTGCCTTTTGATGTGTTATTGTATTGTCACATGCTACAGTATGGGTGTTTTTTACAGCATCCATCCATCCACCCACCCATCCATCCATCCATCCATCCATCCATCCATCCATCCACCCACCCACCCATCCACCCATCCACCCATCCATCCACCCATCCAACCACCCATCCATCCATCCATCCATCCACCCACCCACCCATCCACCCATCCACCCATCCATCCACCCATCCAACCACCCATCCATCCATCCATCCATCCACCCACCCATCCATCCATCCATCCACCCATCCATCCACCCATCCAACCACCCATCCATCCATCCATCCATCCATCCACCCACCCACCCATCCATCCATCCATCCATCCATCCATCCATCCATCCATCCATCCATCCACTCATCCATCCACCCATCCACCCATCCACCCACCCATCCATCCATCCATCCATCCATCCATCCACCCATCCACCCATCAGATGCTCAGATTGCTGGGTTGTCTACCACCCTTGTACGCACCGAATCATGTCAGAGTTTGTCCTGAACAACAGCTAACTTGATACACAACTATTCTGTTCCCACTGGGTTGGGATATCAGTGTTATAGCATTATAGCATTCTAAGCTAAACCTCTGCGCCTCCACTTTAATCACGCAACCACATCAGCGTCATGGCGGAGACATGGTGGCGGTCGGCGGTGTCTGTACCGATGTCGGTGGCCAGCTGCTTGGTGGAGTGGGCGGTGAGCTCGGGGATCAGCAGGATGGCGTCGCAGTACGTCTGCATGGTCGCCCTGGCGATGGAGCCCAGCCAGTAGTCGGCGGTGTTGTCCAGCTCCGGAAGGTCGTCGCCTGGCGGGGGGGACAGAAACCACGTCAGGAAGGACGCCATGACGCGCCACGGACGACAGGACGGAGACGGAGAGAGATGGAGAGAGAGATGGAGAGAGGTGTGGAGAGAGAGATGGAGAGAGAGATGGAGAGAGAGGTGTGGAGAGAGAGATGGAGAGGTGTGGAGAGAGAGATGGAGAGATGGACAAATGCAGAGAGATAGAGAAAGGTGGAGAAAGAGAGATGGAGAGAGGTGTGGAGAGAGATGGAGAGAGAGATGGAGAGAGGTGTGGAGAGAGAGATGGAGAGAGAGATGGAGAGAGGTGTGGAGAGAGATGGAGAGAGGTGTGGAGAGAGAGATGGAGAGATGGACAAATGCAGAGAGATAGAGAAAGGTGGAGAAAGAGAGATGGAGAGAGAGAGAGATGAGAGGTGGAGAGAGACAGATGCTGAAGTGAAAGTTGAGAAAGGAGCAATTGAAGGATGAGTGGATGGAGGGATGGGCTGGTAAAAGGGTGAGAGAGCAGGAATGATGGAGAGAAAGAGGAGGAGGGAGTAACACAGGATGAGAGAAGATAGAGAGGAGGAATGAAAGACAAGGAGCAAAAGACAGACAATCCAAGTGAACTTTATAGAAATCCTAGTGATAGGAGGAGGGAGAGAGAGAACAGGAGAGAGAGAGAGGGAGAGAGAGAACAGGGGAGAGGGATAGAGAGGGATAGAGAGAGAGAACAGGAGAGAGAGAGGGAGAGAGAGAACAGGAGAGAGAGAGGGGGAGAGAGAACAGGGGAGAGGGATAGAGAATGGGAGAGTGAACGGGAGAGGAACAGAGAGGGGGAGAGGAGGAGATAGAGGGGGTGGTAGAGGGGGAGAGAGGAGGAGATAGAGGGAGAGGTAGAGAGGGAGAGAGGAGGAGATAGAGGGGGTGGTAGAGAGGGAGAGAGGAGGAGATAGAGGGAGAGGGAGAGAGGAGGAGAGAGGGGGTGGTAGAGAGAGGGAGAGGAGGAGAGAGAGGGAGAGGTAGAGAGGGGGAGAGGAGGAGATAGAGGGAGAGGGAGAGAGGAGGAGAGAGAGGGGGTGGTAGAGAGGGAGTGAGGAGGAGATAGAGGGGGTTGTAGAGAGGGGGAGATAGAGGGGGTAGTAGAGAGGGAGAGAGGAGGAGAGAGAGGGGTGGTAGAGAGAGGGAGAGGTAGAGAGGGAGAGAGGAGGAGAGAGGTTGAGGTAGAGAGGGAGTGAGGAGGAGAGAGAGGGGTGGTAGAGAGAGGGAGAGGTAGAGAGGGGGAGAGGAGGAGAGAGAGGGGTGGTAGAGAGAGGGAGAGGTAGAGAGGGAGTGAGGAGGAGAGAGAGGGGTGGTAGAGAGAGGGAGAGGTAGAGAGGGAGAGAGGAGGAGAGAGGGGGTGGTAGAGAGGGGGAGAGGAGGAGAGATAGGGGTGGTAGAGAGAGGGAGAGGTAGAGAGGGAGTGAGGAGGAGAGAGCGGGGTGGTAGATAGAGGGAGAGGTAGAGAGGGAGTGAGGAGGAGAGAGGGGGAGAGGTAGAGAGGGAGTGAGGAGGAGAGAGGGGGAGTGAGGAGGAGAGAGAGGGGTGGTAGAGAGAGGGAGAGGTAGAGAGGGAGTGAGGAGGAGAGAGAGGGGTGGTAGAGAGAGGGAGAGGTAGAGAGGGAGTGAGGAGGAGAGAGAGGGGTGGTAGAGAGAGGGAGAGGTAGAGAGGGAGTGAGGAGGAGAGAGAGGGAGAGGTAGAGAGGGGGAGAGGAGGAGAGAGGGGGTGGTAGAGAGAGGGAGAGGTAGAGAGGGAGTGAGGAGGAGAGAGGGGGTGGTAGAGAGAGGGAGAGGTAGAGAGGGAGTGAGGAGGAGAGAGGGGGTGGTAGAGAGGGAGTGAGGAGGAGAGAGGGGGTGGTAGAGAGAGGGAGAGGTAGAGAGGGAGTGAGGAGGAGAGAGGGGGTGAGGAGGAGAGAGGGGGTGGTAGAGAGGGAGAGGTAGAGAGAGTGAGAGGTAGAGAGGGAGTGAGGAGGAGAGAGGGGGTGGTAGAGAGGGAGAGGTAGAGGGAGTGAGGAGGAGAGAGGGGGAGTGAGGAGGAGAGAGAGGGGTGGTAGAGAGAGGGAGAGGTAGAGAGGGAGTGAGGAGGAGAGAGGAGGAGGTAGAGAGGGAGTGAGGAGGAGAGAGGGGGAGAGGTAGAGAGGGAGTGAGGAGGAGAGAGAGGGGTGGTAGAGAGAGGGAGAGGTAGAGGGAGTGAGGAGGAGAGAGGGGTGGTAGAGAGGGGGAGAGGTAGAGAGGGAGTGAGGAGGAGAGAGGGGTGGTAGAGAGAGGGAGAGGTAGAGAGGGAGTGAGGAGGAGAGAGGGAGAGGTAGAGAGGGAGAGAGGGGGTGGTAGAGACAGTGACCTTGCTCGGGGGGGAAGGGTAGTTTAGCGGTGAGCAGGGCCAGCTCCAGCGCAGGGTCCTCCTGCGTCACGAAGGGCTCCAGGTGGAGCGGCAGAGACATGAGGAACTGCCCTATCTGGGGAACACACCAAGGTTACAATAGTTTGGCTTTTTTCATTCGTTTTTTATTTTTATATCGTTACGTAACTTTTTGTTTTAAATTTCAGTTTCGTTTAAAAAAAAAAAATTAAGCGTTTTTGCTAGTTTAGTTGAAAATGGTTAGTTTTAGTTTAGTTTTTAATTAGTTTCAGTATTCATTTTTGGTTTTTCTTTCTTCTGCGCTAGCCTCTTGAGACCATCCTGACCTCGTGAGCTCACGTTGTTTCACTCCGTGCAAAACAAACCATCTGGCGCACGTCAGGTTACTTCTGCGCAGGGGCACAGCTAAAGAACATGGAGGATAGATTTAATATCCACCCAAGATACTAGGCTTATGTATGAAATGAAAAAGACTAAAACTAAAGACATTTCCTCTATTATTTTAGCTAGTTTTGTAAACACAAAATGAAGTTTTAGTTAGTTCTTGTTTTTTTGTAAAGCCTAGCATAGCTCTGTGTTGTAGCTCTATGTTGTAGCTCTGTGCTGTAGCTCTGTTGATAGCAGGCCTGTTGTAGCTCTATGTTGTAGCTCTGTGCTGTAGCTCTGTGTTGTAGCTCTGTGTTGTAGCTCTATGTTGTAGCTCTGTGTTGATAGCAGGCCTGTTGTAGCTCTATGTTGTAGCTCTGTGCTGTAGCTCTGTTGATAGCAGGCCTGTTGTAGCTCTATGTTGTAGCTCTGTGCTGTAGCTCTGTGTTGTAGCTCTGTGTTGTAGCTCTATGTTGTAGCTCTGTGTTGATAGCAGGCCTGTTGTAGCTCTGTGTTGTAGCTCTGTGTTGTAGCTCTGTGTTGTAGCTCTGTGCTGTAGCTCTGTGTTGATAGCAGGCCTGTTGTAGCTCTGTGTTGTAGCTCTGTGCTGTATCTCTGTGTTGATAGCAGGCCTGTTGTAGCTCTGTGCTGTAGCTCTGTGTTGTAGCTCTATGTTGTAGCTCTATGTTGTAGCTCTGTGCTGTAGCTCTGTGTTGATAGCAGGCCTGTTGTAGCTCTATGTTGTAGCTCTGTGCTGTAGCTCTGTGTTGAAGCAGAGCCGTACGTTGGTGATGTACTCCTGAGGGGACAGGCTGAAGGTCGGCAGGTCCTCAGCATAGCTCTCCCCGAAACCGCCTGCTTCTCTGCTCTGCACACACACACACACACACACACGCACGCGCACACACACACGAGGACAAAACATAGGTAGTGGTTAGTCTCTACAAACAGACACACACACACACACACACACACACACACACACGACAGGACATGACAAGAGGTAGCGGTTAGGCTCTACAGACACACACACGCACACACTGACTAAACACACACACCGAATAAACACACACACAACACAACCCAACACATACACACCGACTAACCACCGACTAACCATACATCACAACACTGACTGAACACACCAACACGCACACACACACACAAGCGCACACACACACGCACACACGCGCACACATACTGACCTCCATCTTGGAGACGAGGCAGAGCTGGTGTTTGATCTGCAGGAAGAGCGAGTCGAAGGCCAGCTGGACGGCCTGCTGGTTCAGCCTGCTCAGCGCGGCGCGGGGCTCCGCCAGCAGGCTGGACGTCCCGGTGCCCTTCTCCTGCACACAGCCAGGGGACACCACACGTGAGACACCCCGGGGACACCACACGAGAGAGACACCCCGGGGACACCACACGTGAGACACCCCGGGGACACCACACGTGAGAGACACCCCGGGGACACCACACGAGAGACACCCCGGGGACACCACACGAGAGAGACACCCCGGGGACACCACACGAGAGAGACACCCCGGGGACACCACACGAGAGAGACACCCCGGGGACACCACACGAGAGAGACACCCCGGGGACACCACACGAGAGAGACACCCCGGGGACACCACACGAGAGACACCCCGGGGACACCACACGAGAGAGACACCCCGGGGACACCACACGAGAGAGACACCCCGGGGACACCACACGTGAGAGACACCCCGGGGACACCACTAGAAACTCCGCTAGTGCATACTCTTGTTCTTCTTTGATTGTTGTTATTGAGTCTATTTCTGCAATAACTGCACTCATGGCTGTGCTTATTCTCCTAACGTACACGTTAGCGCTCGCTGCTTCATTCTACTAGCGGACTCTGTTGTACAGTATTTCTCGTCATCATCTACAGGGACCAATCAGCGACTGGGGGTGGAACAGAGCAGCTAACCCTGACCCCTGACCGTACCTTGAGGGAGTAGAGCACCAGGCTGCTAACCCTGACCCCTGACCCCTGACCGTACCTTGAGGGAGTAGAGCACCAGGCTGCTAACCCTGACCCCTGACCCCTGACCGTACCTTGAGGGAGTAGAGCACCAGGCTGCTAACCCTGACCCCTGACCCCTGACCGTACCTTGAGGGAGTAGAGCACCAGGCTGCTAACCCTGACCCCTGACCCCTGACCGTACCTTGAGGGAGTAGAGCAGCTCCATCAGGCTGTTGTACTCGGCCACGTTCCCTCTCTGGAGGTAGTTGTACTCCTGCCAGGGGTTCCTGGCCGAGCTCTTCCTGTCCGCCGCCCCGGCCTCCTGGATGGCCGCCAGGCTGCGGGGGCTGTAGGAGTCCGACAGGTACCTCCCCGCCGTGCCCAGGATCCTGCAGGGTGGGGGGGTCGGGGAGGGGACAGGGTCAGGGACTGTAATATCATCGCCGTTTCATTGACATCGACATTAAGGTCTCTGTGCAGGTTTGGATGGTGCGGTTCAAAGTTAGGGCTTGGGTGAGGGACAGTACGTACACATCCCTCACATGCATCACCTACAGTACGTACACATCCCTCACATGCATCACCTACAGTACGTACACATCCCTCACATGCATCACCTACAGTACGTACACATCCCTCACATGCATCACCTACAGTACGTACACATCCCTCACATGCATCACCTACAGTTAGCAAATATGTAGCAGGCTATGTGTTTCTATACTGTAGCCCATTTTGCAGTGTGTCCCTCACACACAGGCAGGATGGACAGACAGAGGCAGGATGGACAGACAGATGCTCTCTCACTTGTTCGACAGCTGCTGCTCAAACGCTCCACACTGTCTCAGTAACTCCCCACACGTGGCGATGATCCTACGTGTGAAATGTAAAAAAGAACAAATTTTTTACCACTTCATTTATTTATTTTTTACAAAGGCGCTAGAGTCAATGTAAGGATTTTAAGGTTAAAAGCGGTTGAGATATGGTTGTGGCATGGTTGGGGAAAAAAACAAACAACTAGAGTAAATGTCCATTTACATAGTGGCATCACAGAGGCCACACCCACCTGACGGAGTTCTGGAAGGCTGTCCAATCCTCTTGGAATAAGGCCGAGCTGGGCGTGTCCTCCAGCTTGCTCTTCCTCCTCACCGACTGCAGGGTGGTGGAGAAGTCACACACGTACCTGAGAGACACGACAACACATCTAGTCTCAACACTTGAGAGCTCTTTCGCTGATACACTACGTGAGCTATATACTAACGTCAGCTAGCTATAGCTATATAGATCTCTCTATGGGTCTGGGACAAAATATGGTGTTCAGATCCTGGAAATTCATTGGTAGCACTGGAATCCAGGCGACACCAATCAGTAACGACTTTCGCGATCAGGCGTTCCCACCCATAGATACATGTATGCCCCGCCCATCTAACCTGGGCTAGCATCTAATATTTGAGTCTGGAGAGAGACTACAACACATTTAAATAATAACAATATACCTGGAGAAATACAGAACACATCTAAACAACAGAAAACTTATGTCTAACTTCTGCCTTTGCAAATTCAGTGTAGAAACTACTTATCAGTTGAAGTGTGTGTTTGTGAGTATTCACAATGGGTTAGGGAATTGGATGGAGTATGTGTGTGTGTGTGTGCGCGTGCATGCGTGTATGTGTGTGTGTGAGTATGTGTTTGTGTGTGTGTATGTATGTATGTATGTGTGTGTGTGTGTGTGTGTGCGTGTGTGTGTGAGTGTGAGTGCATGTGTGTGTGTGTGTGTGTAGTTACTTGGTGAACAGGGCTTTGAGGGCCTTGAGGAGGCCCCAGACAGCCAGGCCGTCGGTCAGTTTGACGCAGCGGTCCACGGCAGCGCTGGCCAGACCAAACAGCTTCCCCACCGAGTGACTCAGCTCCTCCACACAGTCCATCACCTCCCCACGCTCCTGGACACACACACACACACCAACACACAGTCCATCACCTCCCCACGCTCCTGGACACACACACACACAACAACACACAGTCCATCACCTCCCCACGCTCCTGGACACACACACACACACAACAACACACAGTCCATCACCTCCCCACGCTCCTGGACACACACACACACAACAACACACAGTCCATCACCTCCCCACGCTCCTGGACACACACACACACACCAACACACAGTCCATCACCTCCCCACGCTCCTGGACACACACACACACAACAACACACAGTCCATCACCTCCCCACGCTCCTGGACACACACACACACACAACAACACACAGTCCATCACCTCCCCACGCTCCTGGACACACACACACACAACAACACACAGTCCATCACCTCCCCACGCTCCTGGACACACACACACACACCACAACACACAGTCCATCACCTCCCCACGCTCCTGGACACACACACACACAACAACACACAGTCCATCACCTCCCCACGCTCCTGGACACACACACACACACCACAACACACAGTCCATCACCTCCCCACGCTCCTGGACACACACACACACACACAACACACAGTCCATCACCTCCCCACGCTCCTGGACACACACACACACACACACACACAACACACAGTCCATCACCTCCCCACGCTCCGGGACACACACACACACAACAACACAGTCCATCACCTCCCCACGCTCCTGGACACACACACACACACACACAACAACACACAGTCCATCACCTCCCCACGCTCCTGGACACACACACACACACACACAAC
>NC_140255.1:7439521-7444521 GCF_949987555.1 Borostomias antarcticus | reverse complement strand
AGGAGGAGAACGGGACCTGCTAGGTCCTGAAGGAGGAGAACGGGATCTGCTAGGTCCTGAAGGAGGAGAACGGGATCTGCTAGGTCCTGAAGGAGGAGAACGGGATCTGCTAGGTCCTGAAGGAGGAGAACGGGATCTGCTAGGTCCTGAAGGAGGAGAACGGGACCTGGTGGGTCCTGAAGGAGGAGAACGGGATCTGCTAGGTCCTGAAGGAGGAGAACGGGATCTGCTAGGTCCTGAAGGAGGAGAACGGGACCTGCTAGGTCCTGAAGGAGGAGAACGGGACCTGCTAGGTCCTGAAGGAGGAGAACGGGATCTGCTAGGTCCTGAAGGAGGAGAACGGGATCTGCTAGGTCCTGAAGGAGGAGTCCTCGTCATCACCTGAGTCTTGAAGGTCTCCTCGATGTCTGCGCTCAGCGTGCTCCATTTATCAGCCTCCTGAAGAGCCTCCGAGGCCAGCTGCATACGAGACTTCACCTGGTCTATCTCCACCAGCACCTGCAACACAGCCACCCCACGATCAATAACCCACACACCTGGTCCATCTCTACCAACACACCGATCTAGGATCAATAACCCACACACCTGGTCTATCTCCACCAACACACTGATCTAGGATCAATAACCCACACACCTGGTCCATCTCTACCAACACACCGATCTAGGATCAATAACCCACACACCTGGTCCATCTCTACCAACACACCGATCTAGGATCAATAACCCACACACCTGGTCCATCTCTACCAACACAACGATCTAGGATCAATAACCCACACACCTGGTCTATCTCCACCAACACACTGATCTAGGATCAATAACCCACACACCTGGTCCATCTCCACCAACACACCCATCCCAAGATCAGGGACACACAACTTAAACACATTTACTTGTACAGTCCTACATTTATTACACTCTTCAATAAAAATCTAGCACACGGCCCAAACTTTTTTTTTAATTGAGCATTAATGCAACATAGTATACACTACTATCCATCTACAGTACCTGACTACAACTAACGGTGTGTCCCCTTAATATTTATGACAGTGTGCGTCCTTAATGTTTATAACATATCATTATTCTATTGTCAATAATATAATGTGCTTTAACCTTAAAATCCGCTTGTCACCAAAAACATGAATCAGTGGACTTCTACCTGGGGGCACATGTCTGTGTGGCCCAGAGCAGAGTCTCTACAGTGACTGAACATCAGGGCTGCCATACTGTACTGCACCTGCATGGACTGGGCGGTGTCCTGCTCGAACTTCCTGATGTCCTCCTTCACCAGGACCATCTGCTCCTTGAGGAAGGACGCCTCCTGCTTCAGCGCCTCCACGTCGCGCAGCACCCTGGGCATGTTCTGCAGGGCCTGGTTACTGCTCTCTGAACACAGGGAGGGCCTGGTTACTGCTCTCTGAACACAGGGAGGGCCTGGTTACTGCTCTCTGAACACAGGGAGGGCCTGGTTACCGCTCTCTGAACACAGGGAGGGCCTGGTTACCGCTCTCTGAACACAGCGAGGGCCTGGTTACTGCTCTCTGAACACAGGGAGGGCCTGGTTACTGCTCTCTGAACACAGGGAGGGCCTGGTTACCGCTCTCTGAACACAGGGAGGGCCTGGTTACTGCTCTCTGAACACAGGGAGGGCCTGGTTACTGCTCTCTGAACACAGGGAGGGCCTGGTTACTGCTCTCTGAGACACACAGGGGGAGTTAGTACGCAGCTCAGACACACAGGGGGAGTTAGTACGCAGCTCTGAGACACACAGGGGGAGTTAGTACGCAAGTCAGACACAGGGGGAGTTAGTACGCAGGTCAGACACAGGGAGTTAGTACGCAGGTCAGACACAGGGGGAGGTAGTACGCAGGTCAGACACAGGGGGAGGTAGTACGCAGCTCAGACACACAGGGGGAGTTAGTACGCAGGTCAGACACAGGGGGAGGTAGTACGCAGCTCAGACACACAGGGGGAGTTAGTACGCAGGTCAGACACAGGGGGAGGTAGTACGCAGCTCAGACACACAGGGGGAGGTAGTACGCAGCTCAGACACAGGGGGAGGTAGTACGCAGGTCAGACACAGGGGGAGGTAGTACGCAGGTCAGACACAGGGAGTTAGTATGCAGGTCAGACACAGGGGGAGTTAGTACGCAGGTCAGACACAGGGGGAGGTAGTACGCAGGTCAGACAGGGGGAGTTAGTACGCAGGTCAGACACAGGGAGTTAGTACGCAGGTCAGACGCAGGGGGAGGTAGTACGCAGGTCAGACACAGGGGGAGTTAGTACGCAGGTCAGACACAGGGGGAGTTAGTACGCAGGTCAGACACAGGGGGAGTTAGTACGCAGGTCAGACACAGGGAGTTAGTACGCAGGTCAGACAGGGGGAGGTAGTACGCAGGTCAGACACAGGGAGTTAGTACGCAGGTCAGACACAGGGGGAGTTAGTACGCAGGTCAGACACAGGGAGTTAGTACGCAGGTCAGACACAGGGGGAGTTAGTACGCAGGTCAGACACAGGGAGGTAGTACGCAGGTCAGACACAGGGAGGTAGTACGCAGGTCAGACACAGGGGGAGTTAGTACGCAGGTCAGACACAGGGAGTTAGTAAGCAGGTCAGACACGGGGAGTTAGTACGCAGGTCAGACACAGGGAGTTAGTACGCAGGTCAGACACAGGGGGAGGTAGTACGCAGCTCAGGGGGCGGTAGTACGCAGGTCAGACACAGGGGGAGGTAGTACGCAGGTCAGACACAGGGGGAGGTAGTACACAGGTCAGACACAGGGAGGTAGTACGCAGGTCAGACACAGGGGGAGGTAGTACGCAGGTCAGACACAGGGAGTTAGTACGCAGGTCAGACACAGGGGGAGGTAGTACGCAGGTCAGACACAGGGGGAGGTAGTACACAGGTCAGACACAGGGGGAGTTAGTACGCAGGTCAGACACAGGGGGAGGTAGTACGCAGGTCAGACACAGGGGGAGGTAGTACGCAGCTCAGACACAGGGGGAGTTAGTACGCAGGTCAGACACAGGGGGAGGTAGTACGCAGGTCAGACACAGGGGGAGTTAGTACGCAGCTCAGACACACAGGGGGAGTTAGTACGCAGGTCAGACACAGGGGGAGGTAGTACGCAGGTCAGACACAGGGGGAGTTAGTACGCAGCTCAGACACACAGGGGGAGGTAGTACGCAGGTCAGACACAGGGGGAGTTAGTACGCAGCTCAGACACACAGGGGGAGTTAGTACGCAGGTCAGACACAGGGGGAGGTAGTACGCAGGTCAGACACAGGGGGAGGTAGTACAGTTACACACTACCACGCCTAGCAATTACACACTACCAGGCCAAAACGAAGCTCGAACCCGGAGGCGGATCGATACTGCCGGAGCTACATTTTGGTGCTAGAAATCCAGAGCTGTGTTCTGGTGTAACAGGCAGATCCAGAGCTGTGTTCTGGTGTAACAGGCAGATCCAGAGACTTTTGAAAATAACTAGAGGTATAGGCCTACACTGTAGCGCTGTGTTCACTTAACATTATACACATCAAAGTGATTTAAATATTGGATACTATTACTGTAATATCAATTTGGAAATAAGAATAACGCCATAAACGTAGGATGAACTTAAACTGTAATGTCAATGTTTACAGGTTCCCCTCAAAGAGTTGACACTTCAAAGAAAAGCAACTGGCAAAAGTTAAAGCCTTTATTGACAAATGCTGCTATACTAGGCTTCTCAGCTCAGTTTGTGTTCCTGACTAAATACTGCAGCTCCTTCATCACACCTGTCTGAACTTCAGAGCACTCCTGACCTTTTCTTTATGAATAATATCCTCTATTCAATACTCTAATTCAGTCCAAATGCTCCAGAATATATTCATTACAATCAGTTAATTTTAAGTCCTTCATCCATCCCCTTACATTATACTGTAGCTCCCATATTAAGACGAGACTTGAATATGACAAGACTTATTCTCCTGACGCAGAAGTTTGTGTTTGTGAATAAATATTAGGGTGTGTGAATGTTTTTACGAAAACGCCAACTATCTGTTCATGTCCCGCATGTTGTCATTCTGTATCAAGAGATGAATAGGCCTACTATTTTAAACCTCAGCAGATATGGTCAAATATGATTTTGGATATCTTATCTACAAACGGAGATGTCTGTTTTTGCAAAAGAGCCCCTCAAATAGGTTATGGCGTCAGTGGAATAAAAGTCTGAAATCAGATCTATGATGGAATTGGTTCACGTGTGAGTGATCAAAAATCTAATAGGAATTGGATATGTAGTTTGGATTACTGGAAAAAATTAAGAGAGGAACTTTAGGAAGATCCGTGGTGAAGCGAGAACGGCAAGCCTAGGCCCATCTCTCTCTCTCTCCTCTCTCTCTCTCTGAAGCGAGAACGGCAGGCCTATAGGCCTCTCTCTCTCTCTCTCTCCTCTCTCTCTCTGAAGCGAGAACGGCAGGCCTATAGGCCTATCTCTCTCTCTCTCTCGCTCTCTCTGAAGCGAGAACGGCAGGCCTATAGGCCTCTCTCTCTCTCTCTCTCTCTGAAGCGAGAACGGCAGGCCTATAGGTCCATTTCTCTCTCTCTCTCTCTCTGAAGCGAGAACGGCAGGCCTATAGGCCTACGGAACGCGGCGGTCGAGGACCAAGTTGGGTGAATGGAGGGACTTTGTCCTCTTGGTAAAAGTTGATTGCGCTCTAAAAACAAGAAAGAATAAAACGAAAAATACAGCAACATAAAGTAGATGAGATGGTGGTTGGGAAGCAAAGAGAACTGTTTAATTGAATTCCAATATACCTGGCTGAGTTCATGGTTTACAACCATTCATCTCCAACAACAAGAAGTCTTTTGACTCGCACTGAACCAAAAATTGCCCCCAATGAGCAGGCTAGCACCTTGCATGGAAGCTGGCCGCCATTCGTGTGTGAATGTGTGTGAATGGGTGAATGAGAGGCCATTGTATAAAAGGCCTTTGGATGAAAGTGCTATGAAGTGC
>NC_140255.1:7404521-7434521 GCF_949987555.1 Borostomias antarcticus | reverse complement strand
GGGGAGAGGAGGAAGGGAGGGAGAGGAGGAAGAGAGGAGGAAGAGAGGAGGAGGGGAGGGGTGTAGTGAGGGTCATGCAGGGTGGTTCTGGGCATGCTCACTAGGACATGCTCAAGTATGGTACCTACATGGTGAGGGGCTGTCAGCTATCCCACGACACCTGCTCAGTGACAGACTGACGGGGCGAAACACAGAGGACACACTTACTGTACTGTACACACACACACGCACTTGCGCACACACACACAATTTACAAATCAACACACACACACATCGGATTTACTCATCAACACACAGTTGCGCACGCACCCACACAATTTCCAACTCAACACACACACACACACACACACACACACACACACACATTAATACAGAGTACATGATTGAGGAGACAGTATAACATGAAGATATGGAAGACAGGGAGAGATGTCCATAGCAGTTGGAGATGCTGATGGAGATGGTTCTCTCACCTTTGACCTCACTCCTCGACTCTGCCTGGACACAGCTGACCTCTCCTTCTTCAGAAAGTCTGGGTTGCTTTTGGATTTCATGATATCTACATTAAAAAAAGAACTGAGCAATCAGTAAAGGTCAAGGATGAGGAAGACAAGAATTACATCCCCCCAAAAAACATGAAGATATCATCTTCCAACATTGCAAACAGGGCCAAAAACCAGCCTCCAGTCGTACGTCGAAATAAACTCATCCAAATTGAATGTGATGATCTCATTTGAATACACTGAGTATTCTACCAACCGTATCCAGGGGCAACCGTTCCGTCCACATTCTGGTCGCCCAGAGCTTCTGTGGCGGCCAATAGCTTCTCCGTCAGCTTGGTGATGTCACAGTCGGCCTTGGCCTTCACGATGCTCAGCTCGGTGTAGATGTCCTTGTACTTGTCTGTGGCGTACTTCTTATCCTGGACAATCAGGAGAGGGGAAAATCACGTCTTTTTTTTAAACCAGGGACGTGCTGTTGAGATTACAATCTCTTTTTTTAACAACTCAGTACAATCTCTCTTTTTAACAACGCAGTAAACCCTCAGTCTTGGTGTGTTGCTTGAGCAAACTGTGGGGATTGAGAAAGCTCACATTTAAGAGACTACTGAAGTACGAATGTCTGTCGTTATACTGATGTACAAAATTTGTTAAAATATTTTTCCCATACCCGTAAAGAAGACTGAAGTTCGTCTTTCAGCGAGTGGATTTCCTGTTTAAGATACTGGATTTCTGACTCCTTGATTCGCAGTAACACCTAAAAAAAGGAAATATTTCAGGACAAAAGTATGATCCGTGTGTGTGTGGTGTATGTGTGTGTGTGTGTGTGTGTTGTGCGTGTGTGTGTGTGTGAGTTTGTGTGCGTGTGTGTGTGGTGTGTGTGTGTGGTGTGTGTGTAGTATGTGTGTGTGTGTGTACCTCCAGTTCGTAGAGGTCTTTTCCCTGGGTGAGGGGGGACAGGCCTGGCAGGTGTGTGGTGTGTGTGTGTGTGTGTGTGGTGTGTGTGTGTGTGTGTGTGTGTGTGTGTGTGTACCTCCAGCTCGTAGAGGTCTTTTCCCTGGGTGAGGGGGGACAGGCCTGGCAGGTGTGTGGTGTGTGTGTGTGTGTGTGTGTGTGGTGTGTGTGTGTGTGTGTGTGTTTGTGTGTACCTCCAGCTCGTAGAGGTCTTTTCCCTGGGTGAGGGGGGACAGGCCTGGCAGGTGTGTGGTGTGTGTGTGTGTGTGTGTGTGTGTGTGTGTGTGGTGTGTGTGTGTGTGTGTGTGTGTTTGTGTGTACCTCCAGCTCGTAGAGGTCTTTTCCCTGGGTGAGGGGGGACAGGCCTGACTCTCCGCTGAAGCTGGAACGTATACGGGAGATCTCTGTCGTCAGGCGGTTGTTCAGCTCCTACCACACCCACAGAGGTCACAGGTTAGAGATACCACACCCACAGAGGTCACAGGTTAGAGATACCACACCCACAGAGGTCACAGGTCAGAGATACCACACCCACAGAGGTCACAGGTCAGAGATACCACACCCACAGAGGTCACAGGTCAGAGAGAGGGAGGGATATTAAGATGGAGTTAAAGAGGGAAAGATGAGAGAGAGAGAGAGAGAGAGAGAGAGAGAGAGAGAGAGAGAGATGAACAGGGATAGAGAGAGGGTATTGTGTACCTAGACTCATGAGTCAGTCCCTAATATATACTGTATATATAAACATTTGAGACTATTGTGTACCTGGTTCCACACCTCATCAAATTAGGTGTGCGTTTTTTTTCTTTTACCTCAGTCGCTAATATAAACGCTTCGCTCGACTAGAGACTGAGAACTTTCATTCACATTTCGTTGTGGGTGGAAACAATTTAAGAGTTAAAAAAACAACCTGCATTGCAGAATCAGTCCTAAGTCTCAGCAGGCGTAGTCTTGTTACCGGCCAGCATTCTAGCGACTATTTCAATGTACTGCAGAAGACCCCAGACATCAGGAAGGCAGAGAGACTAGTGTACCTGGTTGTGTGTCTGGTCTGGAGAGACTATGGCGTACCTGGTTGTGTGTCTGGTCTGGAGAGACTACGGTGTACCTGGTTGTGCGTCTGGTCTGGAGAGACTACGGTGTACCTGGTTGTGTGTCTGGTCTGGAGAGACTACGGCGTACCTGGTTGTGTGTCTGGTCTGGAGAGACTACGGTGTACCTGGTTGTGTGTCTGGTCTGGAGAGACTACGGTGTACCTGGTTGTGTGTCTGGTCTGGAGAGACTACGGTGTACCTGGTTGTGTGTCTGGTCTGGTGAGACTACGGTGTA
Organism: Borostomias antarcticus; assembly: GCF_949987555.1. Taxonomy (NCBI): domain Eukaryota; kingdom Metazoa; phylum Chordata; class Actinopteri; order Stomiiformes; family Stomiidae; genus Borostomias; species Borostomias antarcticus. The sequence goes on along the minus strand of NC_140255.1, from coordinate 7,431,744 downwards.
CCTGGTTGTGTGTCTGGTCTGGAGAGACTATGGTGTACCTGGTTTTGTGTCTGGTCTGGAGAGACTACGGTGTACCTGGTTGTGTGTCTGGTCTGGTGAGACTACGGTGTACCTGGTTGTGTGTCTGGTCTGGTGAGACTACGGTGTACCTGGTTGTGTGCGTTGAGCTCCTGGTTCTCCCGCTGACACTGCCGGAGGGCCTGCCTCTCGGCCTCCAGCGCCTGGGACAGGTGGGCGTTCTCCAGGCACTTCTGGGAGTACTGCTCCGACAGCACCTCCAGCTCCCGGTGGATAGACTGCATCTCCTCCCTGGGGTGGAGGAAGCACCCACGACATGGTCAACCGTTATCCGTAGGTAACTTAGCTAGTAATGCTCCTACTGTACATCCAAAACATTCTCCTCTACAGGAGAGCCATCTGCTAGAAGACGTGGCCGTGTTTATCGTTGCCCTAGTCTCTAGTTAGTAGTGTCAGTTGTGTTCTGTGTTCTAGTCTGTCTGCCCAGCTTTTTATAGTTAAATATCCTGGGGTTTCTGCTAACAGTTTATGAATTGGCCTTAGCAAGACCCCAAAATCATTTTTGTGACGTGAGACCCTGTGAATTTATCATTTTATTTTTGAATTTCACTGGCTAGTACAGCTAGTATATTGTACTACTAGTAAACTGCTAGTATACTGCAGTTTTGATCACATCCAGAGGGACGTACTGGTATTCTAATAAGTATCATTAACAGAGAGGACATACTCATATTGTAATAAGTACACAATACCACGTCTCCACGCCCCACCTTATCCCACTTTTCTCCCCTCTCCCCCAACAAGGTCCTCAACCTTGTAACATCTAACCGCCCTGTAGCACCCGATAATGTAATAATTAACTGATAATGTAATAACGCCTGATAATGTAATAAAAGTTTGACTTCACTCAATAGAAAATTTAATAAAACCTGATAATGTAATAACTTAACCAATAATGTAATAAAATTTCCTGACTGATAATGTTATACCATTTTTCTGATAATGTAATACCTTATTACATTATTGGTCAAGTTATTACATTATCAGGTGGGTCTTTTTTTTCTTCAAAACTGGTAACGTAATACTTGACTGATAATGTAATAATCTAAAAAAGCGAATGAATAATACTGTTAGGGTCCTTTGTGGTATACTTTGGCGTACTTTGTGGTACTTGTGTATACTTTAGTGTGTCTTATGATACTTTGCAGTATACTTTGGGGTGCTTTGAGGTACTTTGTGGTATACTTTGGGCTACTCTGGTATACTTTGCAGTACTTTGTGGTATACTTTGGGGTACACAGCAATACTATAGCAGTACTCTGCAGTATACTTTAGGGTACTTTGAGGTACTTTGATATTTTGCGGTAGTTTGCAGTAAACGTTGGGGTACTTTGCTGTACTTTGTGGAATACTTTGAGGTACTTTGTGGTGTGCTTTGGAGTACTTTGCGGTACTTAGTGGTATAATTTGGGGTACTTTGTGGTACTTTGCAATACTTTGCAGTATACTTAGGGTACTTTGCGTTATACTTTGCGGTAATTTGTAGTACTTTGTGGTATACATTGAGCTACTTACCCATACTTTGCAGTAATGTGTGGTAATTTGTGTTACTTTGTGGTATACGGAGGTACTTTGCAGTATGCTTTGGAGTACTTTGCAGTACTTTGTGGTATACTTTGGGGTCCTTTGCGGTACTACATGGTATACTTTGGGGTACTTTGCTGTACACTTTGGGGTACTTTGCTGTATACTTTGGGGTACTTTGTGGTATTTTGCAGTACTTTGTGCTATTCTTTGGAGTACTTTGTGGTATACTTTGGAGTATTTTGAGGTACTTTGTGGTATACTTTAGAGTGAGGTACTTAGTGATTAGTAAGGCCCTTCAAAAAGGGGTTCAGTATTTTATCTTAGCCTATATAGTAGGAGACAGGAACTGATTAAATTCTATGAATTGAAAGCAAAGTGTATGAGGCAAATTATGTGAGGCTGCTGTTCATCAACTATAGTTAAGAGCTGCTATCCATCGACTATATTTCAGATTGCAATACCAAAACTCCCCCATATCCATCCATCATCCATCCATCCATCTTCATCCGCTTATCTGGGGTCGGGTCGCGGAGGCAGCAGTTCCAGCAGGGGGCCCCAGACATCCCTTTCCCTAGCAGCATCAACCAGCTCTGCCTGGGGAATCTTTAGCCGCTCACAGGCCAGTGCGGAGATGTAGTCCCGCCACTTAGTCCTGGGTCTACCCCGTGCAGACCTGCAAATTTGTCACCTTTTGGCTACAACCACCTTTTTTATGTTAACCATGGTAGTTTCAGTGAATCTAGAGGGTTTTAGTTTTGTATGTCGTCACCTTTTTCACTACTCCAGAGTTTGCAGGTCTGCCCGTGGCCTCCTCCCAGCCGGACACGCCTGGAACACCTCCCAGGAGGCATCCAAACTAGGTGCCCGAACCACCTCAACTGGCTCCTTTCAACGCAAAGGAGCAGCGGCTCTACTCTGAGTCTCTCCTGGATGACTGAACTTCTCACCCAATCTCTCAGGGAGACTCCAGCCACCCTCTGGAGAAAACTCATTTCGGTCACTTGTATCCGTGATCTCGTTCTTTCGGCATGACCCATCCTTCATGACCATAGGTGAGGGTAGGGACGAAGATAGACCAGTAGATCGAGAGCTTTGCCTTTTGGCTCAGCTCTCTTTTCATCACAACAGTGCGGTAAAGCGACTGCAGAACCGCACCAGCTGCTCCGATTCTCCAGCCAAACTCCCTCTCCATGGTTCCCTCACTCGTGAACAAGACCCCCAGATACTTGAACTCCTTCACTTGGGGTAAGGACTAATTTCCTACTCGAAGCGGACAGACCACCGGTTTCCTGCTGAGAACCATGGCCTCAGATTTAGAAGTGCTGATTCTCATCCCAGCCGCTTCACACTCAGTTGCGAACCTATCCAGAGAGTGCTGGAGGTCGCAGGCCAATGATGCCTTTAGGACCACATCATCTGCAAACAGCAGCGACGCGATCCCCAGCTCACCAAACTGCAAACCCACCTCCCCACGGCTACGCCTCAATATCCTGTCCATGAAAATCTTGACTTACTGCCAAGAACACAGACACAGCTCTTGCTCTGGGTGTACAGGGATTGGATGGCTGGTGGTTTGCTCCATACCATAAGCAACTCCGGAGAAGTACAACCCCTATCCAGGAGTTTGGTTCCGGTGCCGGTGCTGTGCGTGGAGGTTAGCCCCATCAGGTGTAATTGGTATCGCTCCCCCTCCCTCACAAGCTCCGGCTCCTTCCCCCCCAGTGAGGTCACGTTCCATGTCCCCAGAGCCAGCCTTTGCCACCTGGGTCCGGTCCATCAGTGCCCTCCGCCTTCACTGCCACCTAGTTGGCAGCCCACCTGACCCCGACAGTTCCTCCCACGGGTGGTGGGTCCACAGGACGGATGAGACGGAGATGTTTCCACGTTGCTCTTTCGGGCTGGGCCCGGCCGGGCTCCATGAAAAGCCCAGCCACCAGGCGCTCGCAGACGGGCCCTCCGTCCAGGCCTGGCTCCAGACGGGGGCCCCGGGCTTCCTCCGGGCTGGGTATCTCTTCAGTGTTCTTCCATCAGGGCTTTTTGCTGGTTAAGGACTGTGGGGCGCAACTCCTCACAGCCCTACTCTGGCCGTTTTGGGCTTAAAACCCTCATCCGCCCTTGCTCCACACCTCCAGATGGTATACGGTGCGGAGCCAGGCACAAGCAGCACCTGTGGTTTTTGTTCGGAGTGACCTTCTCCTAGATGGGTTGCCTACTATGGCTGTGAGCCACATCTGCCCATGCTATTTGCCCATAGCTGGGACAGTGGTTGGCAGGAGCCAGTGCGTGTCCACACACCGAGATCCCCTACAGTTTAGCCTGGGACCGCGAGTTACACATTTACCATGTGTGGCCGCGGGGAGGCACTGTAGGAGTCTTGGCGGTGGAGTGGCTTTGTACTGGCAGAAGACTTACGCACTCAGCTCCTCTTTTCACCCTCCATAAGGAGGGCTAGCTGGCCGCGGTAGATGAAAGCAGAGTGGCAAGCAGAAGCGGCATGCAGCATGCACTAACTACAAGCACTACTACCACAGATCTACTGCACTACACATCACACAACCCTGCACAGTAATGCCCACACAACTCCCCCATACTCATCTCCAAATGCAGGATGGAGATTGGAGATTAAAACCTTCCTGCACAGGTGGATCCTGGACTTCCTGACGGGCAGACCTCAGGTGGTGAGAGTGGGCAGCCACACCTCATCTTCTCTCACCCTAAACACTGGAGAAAGTCACCCTCTCACCCTCAACACTGGGCTGTTTCATATCCTCTGTACAAACACGACTGTATAGTTACTGTACCTACAATTCTAGCTCAATTATCAATTCACTGATGACACAGCTGCGGTAGGCCTGATCTCCAACAATAATGAGAAGGCCTTCTTGGAGGGGGTGGAGTGCCAAACTAAATGTTGTCAGGGCAACAACCTCCACCTGAACGTCAGTAAGATAATGGAGATGCTAGTGGACTACAGCAGGAAGCAGAAAGATGAAAGTGATTCTAGTGGACTAGCAGGAAGCAGGAGCGGCCAATTGCCTGAACAGCAGTGAGACCCCTGTGGAGACAGTGTATTTACAAGTACAGTATGTTGATGTACAGATCACCAAGGACCAGACATGGACAACAAACATCCCCGTATATGCATGATTCAGAGGGCGTCTGACTGAGAACATCAACACTACCAATATGCTATGGAAGCAACACCATGCAGGACAAGTCACTGTAGAGAGTGTTGGAGATCAGGCCTACCGCAGCTGTCATCAGTGAATTGATAAATGAGCTGGAATTGTATGTAACTATGCAGTCGTGTTTGTACAGAGGATATGAAACAGCCCAGTTTTGATGGTGAGAGGGTGACTTTCTCCAGTGTTGAGGGTGAGAGGTTGACTGTCTCCAGTGTTGAGACAGTTGCTGAGTTTGGAGATGAGTATCGGGGGAGTTATGGTATTGCAATCTGAAATATAGTCAATGGATAGCAGCTCTTAACTATAGTTTATGAACAGCAGCCTCACATAATTTGCCTCATACATTTTGCTTTCAATTCATATAGTTAAAACTATGTCTTAAATTAAATCCTGTCTCCTACTATATAGGCTAAGATAAAATACTGAACCACTTTTTGAAGGGCCCTACTAATCACTAAGTATCTCAAAGTACTCCAAAGTATACCACAAAGTACCTCAAAGTACTCCAAAGTATACCACAAAGTACTGCAAAGTACTCCAAAGTATAATGCAAAGTACTGCAAAATACTGCAAAATACCACAAAGTACCCTGAAGTATACAGCAAAGTACCCCAAAGTATACAGCAAAGTATACCCCAAAGTATACCACAAAGTACCGCAAAGTACCCCAAAGCATACTGCAAAGTACCTCCATATACGACAAAGTACCACAAATTACCACACATTACTGCAAAGTATGGGTAAGTACCTCAATGTATACCACAAAGTACTACAAAGTACCCCAAAGTATAATGCAAAATAGACAAAGTATACTGCAAAGTACTGCAGAGTACCACAAAGTTCCCCAAAGTATACCACTAAGGACCGCAAAGTACTCCAAAGCACACCACAAAGTATCTCAAAGTATTCCGCAAAGTACCGCAAAGTACCCCAACGTTTACTGCAAACTACCGCAAAATATCAAAGTACCTCAAAGTACCCCAAAGTATACTGCAGAGTACTGCAAAGTCTTGCTGTGTACCCCAAAGTATACCACAAAGTACTGCAAAGTATACCACAGAGTACCCCAAAGTATATCACAAAAATACCTCAAAGCACCCAAAAGTATACTGCAAAGTATCATAAGACACATATATGTATACCACAAGTACCACAAAGTACGCCAAAGTATACCACAAAGTACCCTAACAGCAGTATTCATTCGCTTTTTTAGATTATTACATTATCAGTCAAGTATTACGTTACCAGTTTTGGAAAAAAAGACCCACCTGATAATGTAATAACTTGACCAATAATGTAATAAGGTATTACATTATCAGAAAAATGGTATTACATTATCAGTCAGGAAATTTTATTACATTATCAGGTTTTATTACATTTTCGATTGAGTTAAGTCAAACTTTTATTACATTATCAGGCATTATTACATTATCAGTTAATTATTACATTATCGGGTGCTACACGTCCCACCACGTACTCGTGGTGGGGCGGTAGACCCTGTTCCCTCAACTCTCCTTCAGTCTGTTGCACCCAAACTCCTTCCCTTCCTAACCCACCTCATCAACGCATCTCTTGTATCAGGATGCTTTCTCTCCGCTTTCAAGACTGCCAGAGTCACCCCCTCCTAAAGAAACCATCTCTCGACCCCTCTGATGTCAAAAACTACAGACCGGTTTCCCTTCTATCCTTTCTATCTAAAACACTTGAACGTGTTGTCTTTAACCAACTGTCTTCGTACCTCCACCAGAACGACCTCCTAGACCCACCAGTCCGGGTTCAAGGCTGGCCACCCGACAGAGACCGCCCTCCTTGCAGTGACGGAGTCACTCCATGCCGCGAGAGCGAACTCTCTCTCTTCTGTCCTGATACTACTAGACCTGTCAGCAGCATTTGATACGGTAGACCACCAGATCCTCCTCTCCACCCTCGAGGAGAAAGGCGTCTCTGGCTCTGCACACTCCCTGTTTGCATCCTACCTGACAGGCCGCTCCTACCAGGTGACATGGAGAGGGTCAATGTCGGAACCGCGTAGTCTGACTATGGGGGTTCCACAAGGGTCTGTCCTGGGTCCTCTCCTTTTTTCACTCTACACTACATCTATGGGCCCTGTCATTCGCTCACATGGCTTCTCCTATCACTGCTATGCCAATGACACCCAACTGGTCCTGTCATTTCCCCCTTCTGACACACAAGTGGAGCATGTGAGCGATAGCGCATAACTGGGTGCTTGGCTGACATCTCGGAATGGATGACGACATCACCTCAAGCTCAATCTGGACAAGACTGAGCTGCTGCTCCTCCTGGGGAAGGGCTGCCCACACCGGGACCACCATTTTAATCACCATTAAAACACAGTGGTGACGCCGACTCAGATTGTGAGGAACCTGGGTGTGACCCTGGATGACCAACTGTCGTTCTCCGCACATATCACATCCGTCACACGCTCCTGCAGATTCATGCTCTACAACATCAGGAGGATTCGCCCTTTCCTCACTGATGAAACGGCGCAGGTGCTCATCCAGGCCCTGGTCATCTCCCGCCTGGACTACTGCAACTCCCTCCTGGCTGGGGCCCCGGCGTCAGCCATTAAACCCCTGGAACTTGTCCAGAAAGCTGCTGCTCGCCTGGTGTTCAACCACCCCAAGTTCTCCCACACAACTTCCCTTCTCCGTTCCCTACACTAACAGCTCGCATCCAGTTTAAAAATAACACTAGCCTACTGGCACTAGCCTACAGGGCAATGAAAGGAACTGCCCCCTCCTACCTCAAGCCATGGTCAAACCCTACACCCCCTCCCGACCACTGCGCTCTGCTACCTCAGAGCGACTGGCTGCCCCGTCACTCCCTAGGCCCCTGCGGTCGATCGACACGGTCACGGCTCTTCTCTGTCCTGGCCCCGCAGTGGTGTAACGAACTGCCCACTGACATCAGGACAGCAGAGTCGCTGCCCATCTTTCGTTGCAGGCTCAAAACTCATCTCTTCAAGAAGTACTACAACGATCCACCCTCTTAAGAACCTATTGTATTTTACATTGCTATTCTTGCACTTTGCCTTAAGCACTAGATTATGCTCTTAGTCAGTGCTTTAGAAAGGAGATGCACTTGTGAGTTCTGGCAAGTAGAAGTACATTGGCTTTTCCTACGTTAAATGCAATTACTGTTAGTCGCTTTGGATAAAAGCGAGGACATACTCATATTGTAATAAGTAGCATTAACAGAGTAGACATACTCGTATTGTAATAAGTAGCATTAACAGAGAGGACATACTCGTATTGTAATAAGTAGCATTAACAGAGCGAACATACTCGTATTGTAATAAGTAGCATTAACAGAGTGGACATACTCGTATTGTAATAAGTAGCATTAACAGAGTGGACATACTCGTATTGTAATAAGTAGCATTAACAGAATGGACATACTCGTATTGTAATAAGTAGCATTAACAGAGTGGACATACTCATATTGTAATAAGTAGCATTAACAGAGTGGACATACTCGTATTGCAGGCGCAGCTCGTCGATGTCGGAGTTGAGGCCACTGAGCTGGGACCGCTGGTTCTTCTCCAGCTCCTCTCTGTGTGCGTTCTTCATAGCTTCAATAGCTGAGCGCAAAACAGACAATTAAAGCCTGAATTACAAATACAGTACAGAGAGCACTACCGCACGGTTTGTATTGTCGTCACTTGTCAAATGAAAATAATGATTTAACAAAAAAGAGAACCCCTTCCTAATGCGGATCGGGAGCGCACACTCCTCAGCAGATGCACCTGAAGAAGCCTTGTCTGAGCCAAGCGCATTGTGCGAATAAAGGTATGAAGCATCAGGTTTGTCCATCGCTTTTTATTTGTTTATTTTCTGCTGAGGAGTCTGCGGTCACTTCCCGCATTAGGAAGGTGCTCTCTTTTTGTTTATGCCTTAACCTTGCTTAGACCAGCACCTCCTACGCTGAGTATGGATGATTTATATAAATAGAAAATAACTATTTATATAATATGGGCTGATGAACACTGTGTGGTCTTTGAAGGAACCAAACCCAGACGAGGAACAACTATTGCAGCCAGTCAGAGATTCATCTGAGAGGAGATGATGCTACCGTACTGGTCTCCTCAGACGTTTGCTTTACCAGAGATGGTGGCGGCGGTCTCTTCAGCCAGGAGCCTCTCCCTCTCCTCCAGCAGCTTGGAGACCTCCCTCTGGTGCTGCCTCTGCAGGTCCTCCACCACCTTGTGATGCGTATCCTCCATGGCCACGAAGCCGCGCTCACACGTGGCCTGGGGGAGGGGTGTGTTAAAGTGTTGTCTTTGGTTACAAGCCCAATAGGTCGGACAACCAAACTGATAATTTTGTACAAAAACATGTTATAATATATACGTGATTTATTCAGTGATCTAACTTATGATCGTGGATTTTTTCATAGCGTTTTGGCGCAGCTCTTAACTAGGCGTCAGCTGCTGCCGGTGCGCTATTGATTAGTTAAGATAAATTTTAATGCAGGAAACCATGCAAGCGTTGTGATCAGAAGCCAGGCTACGTTAGGTTAGTAAGAAGTCTGTTACATTTAGGCACAAACGAGAGCCCATAACGAGACAACTGAGATGCACGATATGCTACGTTGGCGGGTTATAAGACCAATGTTGATTGTGTATTCTGTCTGATTTGGGAGTGGATATGATAGAGTGCACTGGCGAGGTGTATTTTTCTGTTCACTAGCAAGAGAATGGATCATTACAGAGCTTCAGTGGTCATTCTTCAGTGGCCATCCCATTTTGATTCCCCCAAATATTTGTATATATTTTCAAAATATTATTAGTCCCCCACCCCCAATTTTGCCTTCCGGCAAATCACTGGAATGATTGAGATGGCTGATTGATTTCAATGACCATGGCAGCCAAATATTCACCATCGCTCTACTTAACTAAGCTTAGCTTAATCATCTAGGATTTACAGCAAATAATAAATGAAAGTGCAAAAACCTTAAGACTCTCAAAGTCTCTCTGGTATTTCTCTCTCAGGCTGGCCACGTCTCCCTCCAGGTGTCTGCTCTCCAGTTCGTCCCTCATGGTGTTCATCTGGGTCTCCAGCTCCTGGATGCGGTCTTTCAAGACGACCACAGAGTCCAGCTCGCTCCGGGCCCAGCCCTCCTCCTCCTCAGTCCTCCCCTCCACCTCCTCCTCCATTGGCCATGCCTCCTCGGCAGCGGTGGCCGTGGCGGCCTCTCCCGGCTGAGAGCCTCCTTGTGTTGTCTGGTCTCGGGTCAAATCCTCGCCTCTTTCTTGGATGTGCCGGACTGTCTTGGCGTAGTAGGCGTGCAGCCTCTGGACCTCCTGGTCGTGGAGCTGCTGCAGCTCTCGGATCTTACCCTGGTACTGCTCCTCTAGCTCCCTCACCTGGCCCTCGTGGCGTTCCTCCACGACCTCCACGTCCGCCAGCAGGACCTCCAGCTTGCGCTGGCTGTCGGCGGTGGTCTCCATCAGGGCCATCTCGGTGGCGGCCAGGCCCTGTTCCGCCCGGGTCAGCTCCAGCTGATGCCTGCACCGCAGCTCCTCCGTCTCCCTCCGGAGGCGCTCCTCCAGGAGGCCCAGTTGTTCCTGCTGCTGAGAGAGCTGCTCCTCGCGCTGGGTCGCCTCCCCCCGCAGGCTCCGGTTCTCCTCCTGGAGGCCGGCCAGAGTGCGCGCAAAGCCCTGGCGCTCGTCCTGCAAGAAGGCCTCGTAGCGCTCCCGGATGGCGCTCACATTGCGGGCATGCTCCTGGACCAAGGTGTCCATGTTCCTGCCTGCTTGCTGGCACAGGCCCAAGTCCCGCTGGTGGTCAGCTTGGAGCCTGCAGGCTACATAGGCCACCTGGGCCTGGATCAGGGCATCACGCATGCATAGGGAGCTGCTTGCCATGTTGTGAGAGGTTTGGTACGTTGTGTGGGCTCGTATAATATCGGCTAGGCCGCAATGGCTTCCGCCTCCACTCTCAATCTCTTGGGAGAATCCGTGGAGGATAGCTGCCTGTCTCCTCAGTTCACTGACAAGAGTCTCTTGCCCGACTTGCAGAGACTCGATAGAGTCGACACTACAAGATGGCGGCCCTCCAGCTAAGTGTCTACCCACTAGTTCCTCAGCCAATCCTTTGGCCTCTTCCATTTCAATTTGTTCCATATGAGGAGTAAGTTCAGATTCTAAAACCTGCTCTTGACTGAAATCTAACCCTATGCCAACTTCTTGAATTACCTTTTCCAAATCTGGCTTTTTAAAGGCTTTGAAAATCTCTTTCAACGCCAATTCCCTTTGCTGCAAGTTAGTGTGGGCTTGGTTTAATTCCCTTTTGAGCACTTTGAACTTCTCCTCGTAGAAATGCTTAAGACTCTGAATAGAGTGTACTAGTTCAGCTTTGATGCAAGTGTTAAAGATTACAGTAGGACTAGCATCGACCGAAAGGCAGTCCCCTGTTGCTTTGACCCCGTCTCCCTGGGCCACTCCACAATGCGATTCCATTTTCTCCACCTCTGTCCAGAACACACTTTCCAGCATCAGCTTTCTGGTCAAGACATCTGCATAAACAACTGCTAAGCAATCCCCATCACTTCTTCTGATAGTTTCAGTCTCTTGGCGTATCTCGCTCAGACCTTGCAACACGTCGGACTTTGGATTCTGTATCAATAAAGCCATCTTGTTCAAAACGATCGCCTCAAAGGACAGGGTTTTGGCAAAGAGTCGTATCCTTTCCTCTTCTAAGTCCTGGCCGCTACGCGTTTCCTGGGTGTGGCTGTACGCGACCTCAGACAGATGCTCTCCCAAAGTCTTTTCCCCCCTTTTAATATACAACGTTGCGTCGACCAACTCGTTCTCTATCTCTGACAGGGCACGGAGCTGCGAGTCTGCGCCTCCCTGGCTATGACGACTGGCGAGGACCGCCCTCGCTTTCTCCCTGCTGGTTTCTACACAAGCTAGGGCCTTGGCGTACTCACCGTTAGCGGCACTGATCTGACGCCCTAATCCCAGAATGGGAAGGGAACCGCTGGACACCTTGTCTTGCCGGGGTTCCGGGAGCTCAGGATCACGGTCTTGTTCTCCTGGCAGGTGGTCCGGCTGGTCTCCCTGCCGTCGCTCCAGCTTCTGGGTGAGGTCTCTCAGCTTCTCCTCGGTGGTCAGCAGCTTGGTCTCTAGGGCCTGTATGATAGAGATGAATTTCTCCGGGTCACTACAATACTGGAATATGCTGGAGCTGGCCTCCTCGGACGGTGGGAGATCTTGGCAGGTCCCTTGGCTATTTTCTTGGCTTGTATCTGAGGAGGTGCTGTCCGCCTGACTAGTGTCCAGACTCCCCGACTGGACGTATTTTTGGCACTGAATGCTGGAGAACCGTATCCTTGGCCTTTTAGCTTGAGACTCCTCGCCGTCTGCAGAGCTCTTCACACTGGACCCCGTTTCAAAGGCCTGTGAAGGTTCCGTGTTTGTCGGCAAAGAGGTGTCGGCGGAGGCGGCCGTTCCCTCAGAGTGGAGAGACTCCCCCTGCCCCCTCTGCCGGTCCGTCCGCAGGTCGGCATAGCCCAGCCGCAGGGCGCTGAGGTGCCGCTCCAGCTCCACGATGCGGTCCTCCGCTATCACAAGCTTGGCCCGCAGGTCCCTTTCGGCGCCGCAGGACTCACTCTGACCCATCTGACGGAGGAGCTTCTCCCGAGCCTGCAGCCTCTGCTCTGTCTCCTCCAAGCTGCTGCCCAAGGCGGCCATTTTGACGAGGGCCTCATTCAGGTGCTCCTCCTTGCGCTCCGCCAGCCTCTCATACATCTCCTTTGTCTGCCGAATCTCCTCCTCCTTCTCCCGGAGCACGCGGCCGATCTTCTGGAACTCCTCGGATGCCCTCTTGTAGGAGTGCTCCAGGGTATAGTACTCTGCCTCCTCGGTTTCCAGCTGGCCCTGGAGCTTGGTGACCTCGCGGTCGGCTTCAGAGACCTGGTTGAGCAGCTCCTGGCAGCGGCAGGTGAGCCGGGCCTTCTCGTCCTCCAGCCGGCACACACTCTCCCTCAGGGCCTCCGCCGCGTCCGCCTGCTGGGACAGCTCCTCCTGGAGCTGCAGCACCTCCTCCGTGGCCCCCCCGGAGGCACGCCCTCCCCCCCTCAGCAGAACCTCCACCTGATGCTCTGCTTCCCGCAGCCTCTCCTCCGCCTCGCCGCACCCGGCCTCGGCCTCCGCCAGCCTCCGGGTCAGGATCTGCCTCTCCCTCTCCTGGCCCTCCTGCAGGGCCCGCTGCTCCTGGCGCAAACGCTCCTCCCTCAGGGCCTGGCCCTCTTCCATGGTGGCCATGCGGGTGGTCACCTCCTGCAGCCTCTCCTGGAGCCTCTGTACCTCCCTGAGGTGGTCCCTCTGGAGGGCCTGCTGGCGCTCCAGGTGCCGCAACGCCTGGCTCCTCTCCAGGAGGCTGGCCTCCACCTGGCGGAGCCGGTGCTCACTGTCCCTCAGCTGGGCCCTGAGCGTGGCCTCACTGTGTCCCCAGACCTCCTCCTGCTCCCGGGAGCGCTCCTGCTCCATCTTGAGCTCGGCCCGCATGCGGGCCACGGCCTGCTCGCTGGCCAGGATCTCGGCCATGGCGGAGCTCAGTTTGGCCTGGAGGGACTGGATGTCCGCTTCGTGGCGGTCAACAGCATCCTGGGCTTCGGCGTAGCTCCGCCTCAGCATCTGGACCTGCTGCTGCGCCAGCTCCTGCTTGCGCTTCTGGGCCTCCAGCTCGCTCTGCAGGTCTCGGTTGAGCTCATGCAGGCGCTGCCATGGTGCCCTGTGAGGCGAAGTGGAGGAGGGGCCTGGGGCGGCGCTCTTTAAAAAAGGTCGAAAAGATCGATGAGACATGTTTTGATTAGTGACATCATCTTCCAACAGACACGGAGGGCCACATCTCTGGGGCAACCGACAATCGGAGGGAAAACCCAGGGACTTTATTCCCATGTCAAAATGGAGTTGATATCGTTTGATATCTTTTTCTTTTTTTTAAAGTTTTTTGCCAAGCCTTCCACTGTGCTTTTTTCAAGGGTGACATGGAAGGTGAAAAAAAATAACTAAATGAAATAAATGCAAAGAAAACAATACAAAGGAAAAACAATACGGGTGAATACAAAATAAAGTGATGAATAAAACAAAAAAGGTCTGAAGTGAACAGATGGTGAAGCCTTCGATGTGTGCCATCAACGACTTCAAAAGGAAAGGGTGAGATATGTACTGTTGAATAGCGTCTTGTGTGAATGTGATGTAAAAACATGTGAGATCTGAGAATGGCGAAGAGGGAAATTACTGAAACGCATGCACACTCCCAACGGCTCAAAGTCATGCACAAACCAGGCTACGAGAAGACGGGGTATGAGAGGAAAAGCACAGCGCAAGGCTTCTATACAGAGAGCTCTTACCTTCAGCATATCAATCCAAACCAATCATTCCCCCAGGAGATGTGAACCTCCGCTTAAAACAGTTAGTGAAGATAGTCATGCTGAGAACACCACAACCATGCATGTCCTTTTTAAAAAGACTTAAGACCCCACACCTGTTAGTGTTAGAAGTTATAGTAGCCACGCACACACAATCCTATCTACCACACACACACACACACACACACATACACACACACACACACACACACACACACACACACACACACACACACACACACACACACACACACACACACTAGTAGATTTCATTACAATAGTGTGAACATTCCCTTTACTACACAATGTAAAGATGCTCCATCCCCATTCATACATCACAAAACACTTAAAGGGAGTTATTTATACATATTTCTCGCTACATAGGAGACAATCTTGGCTGCCTCTTCATACGTGAAGCCACCTGATGTTCTCCCGGCTGTCGTGTGGCAGCGGTAGCGGTTAGCGGTACCTGCAGTACGTAGCCGTCCCGGGCATGCTGCTCCCTCCCCCTGGCGTCCTGCAGCTGCTCCTGGAGGAGGCTGTTCTGTTTCTGCAGCTTGGCCAGCTCCTTCTGCGTCTGACCCAGCTATGTCAGCACACCAACGGGTACGGACACCATCGCACACAGACGGCCAGCACGGACACAAACGCGTTAAGACGACAGTAACAATCACTTCAGACCACTATATGAAAAAAACATTTATAGGCGTGTATCTACCTTCTTATATAACAATGTCAATGTGGAGTCATAGAGCCTACATGACTAGATGGAATGATTGGCTGCTACTTCAGGGTCCCCCAAGCATGCTCTGATCTTGACAAATCTTCCTGTTCTTACAATGCCCCTGACTCTTGGAATGTCCCCCAACGCACTTTTAAAATTTAAATTCTTCCGTCTTATGTATTGAAGTCTATGATACGAACCATTGTATATCGTTTTTTAACTTTCTAGTTTCACTTGTCTTGCATGTGTTGTATGTGCAGCCTGCTCATTGGGAGCAATTTGGGGTTCAGTGTCTTGCCTAAGAACACTACGACATGTCATCAGGAGGAGCCTGGATTCGAAACGCCGACCCTACGATCATTGGACGACCTGCTCTACCTCCTGAGCTACACAGCCGCGTTACGGAAGGCCTACCTCTTTGTCCAGCAGGGCAGTGAGGTCCTGCTGGGGCGGTCTGTCCATGCCGGCGGGGTCGGAGGTGGTGGCGATGGGCACCTGCTTCTCCTCCCGGAGCGGCGTGGTTTCCACCTGGTGCCACCGCTGCTCGATCTCCACCTGAACGTCCGGGGGCCTGCCGCCCCTCCCCCCTCCTCTGGGGTCCGGCGCCGGGTGGTCGACCTCCATCCCCGCGGGTTCCCGGGACGACTCCTCCTCCTGGGCCCTCGGCTCCCCGCCCGCCGTTGTGCTCAGTGTGGACGTCATGGTGACGGTGACCGTCCTGGGCGCGCGGGCGAGGGTCGGGGGGGACCGCTGGAGGCGGCGCCTCCTCTCGTCGCGCAGGCGCGTTCGCTCCAGCTCCGCCTGCTCCTCCTCCTCTCCCGCGGCGGAGGCGGAGACCCGGGGTGGCGGTGCAGGAGGAGGGGCGGAGACGGAAGAGGAGGTGTGGGGGGAGGAGGTGGTGGAGACGGGGGAGGAGGCCAGGGAGGAGGTGGTGGAGGAGGAGGAGCTAGACGAGGCGGCGGTGGACGAGGAGGAGGCGGAGCTGAGGTCGACTGTCGTTTCCACGCGCTCCCCCTTCGGCTCGCCGGCTGCCGCCGGTCCCGGGCGGAACTCGGACCAGTCGTAGGTCTTAGAGCGGCCCTCCCTCCGGCGCTCCCTCCCCCGGCTCTTGCGTGGCTCAGACGTGGGTACGGCGGCGGTGGTGACCGGGGTGCTGTCCCCGAGCCTCTGGGTGTGAACCTCCACCCTGGGAGCCTCGGAGCCGGGGCCCGGGGAGGGCTGGGGACACGGACCCAGAACCACCCGCACTCTCGCCTTCTCCTCAGGAATAGAGCTAGTGGGAGAGAGAGGGGGGAGAGAGAGAGAGAGAGAGACAGATAAATAGATAGATAGATAGATAGATAGATAGATAGATAGATAGATAGATAGATAGATAGATAGATAGATAGATAGATAGATAGATAGATAGATAGATAGATAGATAGATAGATAGATAGATAGATAGATAGATAGATAGATACACAGAGGGGAGAGACACAGTGGGAGTTATACAGCACTCAGTGAGTTTTATATGGAAACAACTATTCCATGAAAACTCAACAGTGTTCACACTACAGAACATCACAGTTTGAAGCGACCACACTGAAGCATCGTTTGTATCAAAGAGACAGAGACCCTCAGGTTGGAAGTTCAAAGCACACTTGACAATGAGAGGAATTGATCCAGACAAGGACATTTTACACTATACTGTATGCTTAGCCCCAGGCTAAGAGAGCTTTTAGCTACTGTTTACACCTGCATGATTTTAAAGTGGGCTAGCTGGCCATGCTTCCGGAACAGGGTTAGCGCAGACTTTTCCAGTGCTTAGTTGAGGTCTAACAAATGCTTCTATGGTTCGGAGCAAACACATACTTCTATTGCTAGCCTCAGGCTAAGTACAGTGCCTAGTGAAAGGGCCTACACACTGTACAACAGAAGTAAAACACAGAGATTCAGGGAAACTGCAGCGACTGACATATCAGGTTTGCGGCCCGCTTTGGTCTTTCTCTTTTGTAAACTCCAGCTGTAATCTGAGCCTGGTGGCCCTGGTGGCGGTTCCTGACCGGGGCCACTGTAGTGGCCTCTAGTTTGTACTAGGCTACAGTAGGCCGGTGGAATGCCTGCCCAGTCATCCACAAAGTGCTAGGCATTCACTTCCACTGTTGAGAGCTACACGCTGAAAAAACCTGGGCTGACGGAATAGTCTATTTCTATCATCTGGTGGAGGAGGGGGGAGGAGAGAGGGGTGGTTAGGCATGAGAGAGAGGGGCGCAAGCAACCCCAGAATAAGGAAGAGGTGTCCGCGAGGTGTCTACGCAGGAACGCCAAAAATATCCCACATTCCCCTCTGGCTTGGAGTCAGACAGCTTGGCGATGCGTCTCGCTTCTGGCAAACGCCTCGCAAAACGGTAGGTCTGCTGCTGCCAGAGGCGTCTGATGAGGCCCTGGATCGCAATTTATAAATTTTACTTTACTTAAAGACAGTCTGTAGATGCTCAACTCCCCACACCCAACATTCTAAAGTTAGCAGTTGTTGTTAGAATGTTGGGAATTTTAAATTCAGCTGCAAAATCCAACCGACGCCAACTGTCACCAACAAACATGGCACATCAATCCAACGCTGGTGTTGGTTGGCATTGGTTTGGGCGGTGTGCAGACACCTCAACTATCAATGAACATTCTACTAACCACCCTCTGAACCAACCCTGACCCCAACCTGAACCCGTTGTACTGTAGCATATCAACAGAGTTGCAGTTGATGGTCTGTTGAGAGTACAATATATAGCTGTAGATGTAAAGTGGAAACATTCGCAGGTGTTACGTATCCCAAAAACAAAGTTATGAATACATCTGTTGCTGCCACACATTTGGAATCTAGAACCCTAGCGACACGGTCTCAGGATTCACATATTCACAGTCTCTGGAGTGTAACTGGAGTATTTTGACATGATCTTAAACTGATTACAAAACTGAGTATTGAGTACTATTCATGTATTTTCCTGTGTTGAACAAGACAGGACAAGTGTCACTGGACTGACTGATGGAGGGGTGGGTGGGGCGAAGGCAGAGCTAACCTGATGCGCCAGATGGTTTGTTACACAGAACCATCTGGAAAGTCGTCCTTGGAATATGTTTGGAAAAGGGCAGGCGCTTTCAAAAAATACCTGGCGGTTGATTGGATGAACCTCATCTGTCTATCACCATCCACAGTACTGCCGGCTATCGTCATACAGTAGGCTGTCGTCACACCTAAACCACGCCTGTAGCTGCCACTAGTTCCTCAAAGGACACTGGTTGAACTGTGAGTAAATTTTGACCGGAGCACAGACGGATCTCTGCTGAGCCTGTCCAGACTGATCCGTGTAGAGAAAGGGAACGCGAGATCAGCATGGTCTCACGAGGCGAGGGGCACAGGCTGGCACAGCTGGCAGACGTTACTCAACAATCACATGACTCAGAGCAGGACGAGGAGCACGCACAGCAGGCATTACTGAACCATGACATCACACACGGGGGGGGTGGGGGGGGGGACACACACTAGGCACTCCAACCTGGGCTTCAGAACTGACAGTTTCAGAGAGACGTTTTTCCTGGAAGCAGGATGGAAATATCGGAGAGGGAGGGAAGGAGGGAGGGAGGAGAGGAGGAGGAGGAAGAGAGGAGGAGGAAGAGAGGAGGAGGAGAGAGTGATTAGCGGGATCAAACTAGTTTAGAAACGGTAGTTATGTCTGCCGGGTGATGAGAGGCATCTCCTCCGGCGTGCGCTCGTCCTACCGGGTGACGTCGGGGGGGATGGTCGGCCGCACGTTCTTCATGATGGCCTGGATCCAGTTCCGGCGGATCCCAGAGGTCATGGCCGACAGAGTGCACGTCCCCTCCTTGCTCTGGGGGGGGGGGGGGCGGGGGGAGGAGAGGGAGAGGGCAGGGGTGGAGGGCGTGACGTTAGCCGACAGCCGTGATGCAACATACTGTACATCGGGTAAACGGTAAACAACAGGGTAAACAACGATGGTTAGGCTGGATCAGGAAACAGGTCACTGGCAACACTTGGAATGGACGATGGCTACGGTCTATAAGGTAGGTTATGGCAGCAATCCACAAACATCACTTAACTGAACTCTCATTCCAAGCCCTCAATCCAAATCCCGCCTCATCCCCCACTATGCCTGCTCAGTCAGTCATCTCAATCTGAGTACTTGTGGACAAACATTGTGTTTCCATCATCCTGTAACCTTGTCCAGCGCTTCTGCTAAGACGCTTCCTTCTTCTGACAAACATAACTGGGGTTTCTCTGGCCTCCATCCAGTCTGCCTGGGATGTTATAAATACTGGCGTTATTATTAATTTCTTGTCACTAAACACATGTTGTTCTGAGCCAAAGAGGACGATGTGCTTCCCCCCGTCTCTATTTCCAACTCAGTCCCGCGTAGAAAATAATGTTGTGGAGAGAAGTCCCCCAGCTCAGAGCCAACGTAAACACCACCAGCATTCTGGGAAAATAACCGTTCTTTGAAGTATCTCTGCATGTTGTGGTTTTAGGTTTTGGGGTACCTCTGTGAAATTAGCGCTCATCCATCCTGGGTTTGACGTTGATGTCTAAACCCAGCACTCCCGGTTCGAACTCAGGGGAGTACTGTACTGTAGGTGCATATCCAAAGTTCTGCAATATATCTCCCATTGTCAACCATGTTTGATTTACGTGAAAGTTGTGAGGAGTTGTGTGGCGTAGATCAAGTTCATTCTTGGCCAGCTGTCAAGGGGTGACATGTCTGGCCTGTCAGTGAGATAGTACAAGCATCCTAACCTTGATCCTGTAAGCCTGGTCATCAAAACATATATTCTCCTTGACACTGAGGATTACAGTGAAAATCCTTAAAGCTCTCTCCCCAGAATGGCTTTTTCCAAAACACGTGGGCTTTATTGATCTGGCACAGGCAGCGTCACTTCAGGTCAGAATTTGAGGATGCCAGCGAAGGAGATTAGGTCAACATGTTGTTTGGGATGTGAACCACGAGAGGCTTTTTGGTTTGAAGGGGGGCGTGGGGTAATGTCTGTGGCCGATTTAGACTCCATGATGTCACTCCCTCCAAGGCAATGACAGGTCAAGTGACATCCCTCAATGATGGGGACAAAGAATTGTTTCAGGAGGAGAAATGGCCAAACCCGACACCGTGAGCGATGCATCATGTTGTCTAGGGCTGTTTTTAGAGCTGTAGGTCACAGCTGAACACCTCTGTTACCTGCAGCGTTCCTCGTGGCCTCTGGGGGCGCTGGGGACGCGAGGGGACGCGCAATAGACACTCACCAGGATCTGGAAGCCATAGTTCCGCTGGACTGGGAACTCTGTGACATCATAACAAGTGGACAGGTCGATCTCTCCGTCCAGATCGGCAGCCTGGGATGGATCAGAGCCACACTGAAATTACATCACTGGCTTCACAGCTCAAACCTCACCATAAATTCTTTAAAAAAAACATCAGTTGTAAATTGAAAAGTTCTTATGACTACACTGACACTACTTTGACAAAATAAAACTAAATGTATCACTTCATAGTTCAAACTTGATCATGCACAAAATCAGCAATCCAATGTACCTGTACTGGTTACATATGGCTTCAAACTTTGTATTCTAATATATTCTATAATTTGTTATCACAATATTATTCTGTTATCACTTCATAGACAAATTGATAAAAGCGTGCATGTTTGATGCAGCCTGTATGAGCGCTGGTACCTCCTCAGCGATGGAGTCCCTGTAGTAGCGCAGACTCTGATCTGTCAGAACAAACCAGCGTTTCCTCCACTGGACAAACACAAGATGGAGTCAGTTCAAACCTCCCAGAATGCATCAGTAACAGTGCCTTCATCAGCTGATGATAAGTAGGGTCATTCAGCATTCATTAAACATGCTGCAGTACCATGCCGTCGTCGTACAGCTTGGTCATCCATCCCTTTTTGAAGTTCAGCAGATCGGGCTAGGGGGATAAAGATCACAACCAGGGTCAGTCACTTACAAAACAGGTACAACTACGAGCGACCTTCTTATAATGACATAGCTAGCCAAATAGTTTACAGCTTCGGGCACCAGGAAAGTGTCACTCTAAACGCACACAAACACCGTGTCAACAGGTCAACACCACCAGCTTAGCTCACAGCCCACTGCCAAATGGTCCAATTCTGTCATGGGAGCGAGATGGTCCCCACAGAAAAGCATGGCATGTTGTTAAAACCTGAAATACAACGTCCGAGCTGTGCCTTTCTGCAAATGGGATAGAAATGAATGTAGTCATGATGTGTGGGAAAAATGTGACAAATTGTTTTAGACAGTTAACTCTGCGATGTGTTTAGACTTTCAAAACAACCAAACCACAATAAATGTGTTTTCAATGTTGCAGCATCATCAGTACAAATGTCTACAGCAGTACAACAACGCAATTTGCATTTCCTCACACAGGGAAGAAAACACACATTCACAGCCAAAGAGACTGAATGACACCTCAGAGCTAGACTCCCCCTGCGGAAAAAAAAACCAACTGCCAAACTCAGCCATTCAAACCAAGCCTGTGTTTAGACTATTCAGTCAAACTCTCAACATCCTTCTTCTAGAAACCCAGCGCTGGAAACGGCTCGCTGCAACGGTTACCTTATTCCTGCTGACTTTCGTCAGGTATGGTGCGGTCTGGCACAGACTCATCACACACACTCTGACACACACACACGCACGCACAGCACAGCACACCTCCACGAACACTGGCTCTCTTTCTGTGGGATAGCTGAGTACACAGACCTGCAACTTTAACACCCTCAACGGCAGCTATTTATACCTAGGGATCTTAGGGGAGGGGGCGTGCCGGGCGGTGGGGGCTATTCTGGCAGCTGCAGCTCATCCAGACGAACCACGCGCTGACAGGAAGGAAGAACCCCCCCCCTCCCTCCCTCCCTCCCTCCCTCCAAGCCCACTGACCTGGGCTCAGTCTGCCTGGCACAAGGACGACGGGATGGGTGTCAATCATGCAAAACATCCTGAAAAAGCTTTTGCTAGGGTTTGAACGTTATCACAGATTGTTTGTTTTTTGCCATATCAGCTGACCCACCAGAGGTTTACTTGGACCAAGCCGTTGCCCTAGTGACCAAAAAATCCATTGAAAGGGTCACATTTACATAAGGTAATATTTAAATAGCTTCTCAATAAGAGGTCATGGCTCACCTCTGAGGCGTTTTCAGTTACAGTCTTTACTTGTGCTCAATACTACATCTGAAATATGTTTACAATACCCCTTACACTTCCATCCCCAATACCCCTTACACTTCCATCCACAATACCCCTTACACTTCTGTCCACAATACCCCTTACACTTCTGTCCACAATACCCCTTACACTTCCATCCACAATACCCCTTACACTTCTGTCCACAATACCCCTTACACTTCTGTCCACAATACCCCTTACACTTCCATCCACAATACCCCTTACACTTCTGTCCACAATACCCCTTACACTTCTGTCCACAATACCCCTTACACTTCTGTCCACAAAACCCCTTACACTTCTGTCCACAATACCCCTTACACTTCTGTCCACAATACCCCTTACACTTCTGTCCACAATACCCCTTACACTTCCATCCACAATACCCCTTACACTTCTGTCCACAAAACCCCTTACACTTCTGTCCACAATACCCCTTACACTTCTGTCCACAATACCCCTTACACTTCTGTCCACAATACCCCTTACACTTCCATCCACAGAGACATTGGCCCTCATTTATCAGACTGGCGCACATTCTATCACACATTCCATCACACACATGATGGTAGGACTGCGTCCAGGTGTGATCTATCAAACAATCGTATGCCACCAATCCCATCGTACGAATGATCGGGCGTTGATGAATGTGGCGGCTGGAATCTATCGTAATTAGAATATCACGCCCCTATATATTCTGGGTTCAGAGGCCTCGCCCCTAGAGTTCATAACATGGACAAGCCGAATACAACCAAAAAGAGACACTTCGCTGAGGCTGAAATAGAGGTTTTAACCTCTCAAGTGCCGTCTAACCAGCTGGTGCTATTTGGTAGCCTCAAAAGTGGCATCAAAGGAAGCAGGAAAAATGTGGTATGGAGAGAAATCACTGCTGCGGTGAACAGCGTTTCTGTGGCCAATCGAACAGAAGTTTGAATTTTAAATTTATCCTACATCTTTACATGACAGTAGGCTATGGCCTATATAATATAGTATCATGATTGCTCATGTCCCAATCGTTTTACATGAAGGTGACGAAAAAATGGTCCGATTTGAAACTCGCCACCAAGAAGCGTGTTACAGCGCTCATAATGAAACCCCGAGAGAGGGCTTGAACGAGATTAACGAAACCCTGAAATCTGTGAAATAAAATGGGCTCTTTGAATGTTGTGCATTGTCTGACTTTCTTGAATGGAATAGCTTGCAGCCAAACATGAGTAATAGCCTACATTTAAAAGCGACTGATGAGGTCCTGTCTCCTTGGGATAGTCCCCAGCTGGGGCTGCGCTGGGCACGGCTCTCTGGGCATGGGCTCGTCTGGCTGCCCGGGGACCTGAACAGGAACTCTGTTGTCCTGCGCAATATTGTGCAGAACCGCACAGCCAGAATGATGCTGCAGACCGTCACCAGTAGCCTAGCCTAACAAGTAGGCTATCTCAAAATGTAAGTGAACTTGATTTTAGGCAACAAAAGGCTTTGATGGCAAACACTTTGGAAATACCTATTTATGTAACGATATATGCCATATTGTCGAGGCCTTTAGAATATGTAATATTTTGCCATAGTCTGAATTTTTTGACTGCTGACTACGTAGAGTCTTAGATGCCAGTCAGATTATATAATTTCAGTATTCTCTGATTTGCGTGATTGAGTCCGGTAGGTTAGGTTTAGAGGCTAGCTCCTCTCTCTTCGGACAGTTGTAGGCTATAGTCTAAGAAGTATACGACTATCTAAAAATGAAAGCGAAATTATTCACTGACCGAAAACCTGGTCAATTGAAAACAATTGGAAAATACCATTTTAGGGATGTGTGACGAGGCCTTAACAAAATATCATAATTTGCCATAGGGTAGGCTACTTATTTTAAAGTGATGAACAGGCCTATGTGGCTGCGCTCAGAAGCCAGCCAGGATCAGTCTGAAACTTGCTCCACGGTCTGAGACTTGACGTGAGATTTGATCGCAGTGTCCGCTCACGTCCAAATTGATAAATGCCGAACTTGGCGTGGAAATGATTGTGCGCCCAGTTTTCTGTCGTACGATCGCTTAGTAAATGAGGGCCATTGTGTATACAGTAGTACTGTGGTACAGTATATAGGCTACTATATATCAAACCCTAACCCTAACCCTGTTGTATATAGGCTACTATATATCTAACCCTAACCCTAACCCTGATGTATATAGGCTACTATATATCTAACCCTAACCCTAACCCTGATGTATATAGGCTACTATATATCTAACCCTAACCCTGTTGTATATAGGCTACTATATATCTAACCCTAACCCTAACCCTGATGTATATAGGCTACTATATATCTAACCCTAACCCTGTTGTATATAGGCTACTATATATCTAACCCTAACCCTAACCCTGATGTATATAGGCTACTATATATCTAACCCTAACCCTGTTGTATATAGGCTACTATATATCTAGCCCTAACCCTAACCCTGATGTATATAGGCTACTATATATCTAGCCCTAACCCTAACCCTGTTGTATATAGGCTACTATATATCTTGAGTATTGTCACAGCTAGGGGGTGTTGTTGGGCACGACGTGAAGCGGGTTCGCAGAAAAACATCAAAGGGCAAAAACACGTCTAATGTTTGCCCCTTTGGAGTTTTTCCATGATTTCCACAACTCTGTCTTCCGTGTAGGGAAAACAGCTCATGGTGATTTTAAGAAGGCCTAAACAGAGAATTAAAGTATTTAATCCAAATATTCTGAACTTAAAAACAAGCATGACTGTGCCCCTAGTGTTTAGTGTACAGGAGGCAGTGCTGACCGTCATGGAAGACTCGGTCTCTCTGCGGTCCAGTGACTTGGCTCGTCGGAGGTTCGAGAGGGAGGAGCTCGACACGTCAGGAGCTGAGCGCCGACTCCCAGCATCCAATGATGTCGTCTCCTGAAAAGGCACGTCACACACACAGACAAATGAGACTTAACATAGTGTACTGTACACACACACACACACTTGTATTTTGTTTTTGCGCGGTCATGTCTTTGCACTGTCCTGTCCTGCACCCTGTCCTATGTCGTCTCCATCAGCGTATGACATTACCCTAGTCTATTTTAAAAATTAAAAACAAGTTTTAAAAAGAAAAAATAAAGAAAAAGAAATCTGGGCGGCCCGTAGCTCAGTAGGTACTGTAGAGGTACTGTAGAGCAGCCTGTAGCTCAGTAGGTACTGTAGAGGTACTGTAGCTCAGTAGGTACTGTAGAGGTACTGTAGAGCAGCCTGTAGCTCAGTAGGTACTGTAGAGGTACTGTAGAGCAGCCTGTAGCTCAGTAGGTACTGTAGAGGTACTGTAGAGGTACTGTAGCTCAGTAGGTACTGTAGAGGTACTGTAGAGCGGCCTGTAGCTCAGTAGGTACTGTAGAGGTACTGTAGAGCAGCCCGTAGCTCAGTAGGTACTGTAGAGGTACTGTAGAGCGGCCTGTAGCTCAGTAGGTACTGTAGAGGTACTGTAGAGCGGCCTGTAGCTCAGTAGGTACTGTAGAGGTACTGTAGAGCAGCCTGTAGCTCAGTAGGTACTGTAGAGGTACTGTAGAGGTACTGTAGAGCAGCCTGTAGCTCAGTAGGTACTGTAGAGGTACTGTAGAGGTACTGTAGAGGTACTGTAGCTCAGTAGGTACTGTAGAGGTACTGTAGAGGTACTGTAGAGCAGCCTGTAGCTCAGTAGGTACTGTAGAGCGGCCGGCTGTGGATCACAAGGTCCCCGGTTCAATCACAGCTCCCGGCATTGTGCCGAAGTGTCCTTGAGCACGACACTAAACTCCAGGATCGCTTGCATGTCCTCTCCGTGTGCATGCCAACCCCACAAGAATCCAGCATGACATGCAGAACAACGATGCTCTTCAGTCTGGTCCCTGACCATGACCTGGACTGAGCACTTGGACTGAGCACTTGGACTGAGCACTTGGACTTGGTCCCTGGGTGCCATGAACGATGGTTGCCTGCTGCTCCTGGAGGAGGACAGCTTGGATGGGGGGAACAATTTCCA
This sequence comes from Borostomias antarcticus, assembly GCF_949987555.1. Taxonomy (NCBI): domain Eukaryota; kingdom Metazoa; phylum Chordata; class Actinopteri; order Stomiiformes; family Stomiidae; genus Borostomias; species Borostomias antarcticus. The sequence goes on along the minus strand of NC_140255.1, from coordinate 7,405,596 downwards.
CCGGTACACATGGTGTTGTATGGTAATAACAGTCATACAGGTACACATGGTGTTGTATGGTAATAACAGTCATACAGGTACACATGGTGTTGTATGGTAATAACAGTCATACAGGTACACATGGTGTTGTATGGTAATAACAGTCATACAGGTACACATGGTGTTGTATGGTAATAACACAGTCGTACCTGCTGGTAGGAGAGGTGTCGTTTCTCGCTGCGGCCCTGCCTCTGATTGGAGAGGGAGCTGGAGGCGGGCTCCCTCTGATTGGACAAGGAGCTGGGGGCAGGCTCCCTCTGATTGGACAGGGAGCTGGAGGCAGGCTCCCTCTGATTGGACAGGGAGCTGGAGGCAGGCTCCCTCTGATTGGACAGGGAGCTGGAGGCAGGCTCCCTCTGATTGGACAGGGAGCTGGAGGCGGGCTCAGCGCTGGTGTCCATCTGCTCCTCCCCATCCACTGACTCAAACCTGCCAATCACCTGTGAGCGCCTGGGAACGCCACGAACACACACGTTAGGGTCTCACTCTCACACACACACACACACACACACACACACACACACACACACACACATAGACACACACACACACACACACACACACTTACAGTAGAATCCTTATGAGATGACAAAATTACATTCATGGTGTTTGAGGCAAAGGCAGTTCATAATTGCAAAGATAATCTTCCTCATATATAAACTTCCCAAACACATCGAACAATAATTCGTACATCTCAACTGGTAATGTTACGTCATGTTGTTGATAAGATACAAAACACAATTCAGTGCAGAGAGGATAGGAGGTTTATCCCTGTAGCTCGTCAGGATCAGGAGGCATGAACTGAAGATCAGAGCGAGACTAAGGAGGCTACGTTGCGCCAAAGCTAATGATCAAATTTCATTTGAGCAAATCTCTCCCCGTCAGGCAAGCATCATTCTAACTCAAAATAATCCCACATAGAGTCGGCTCTACAGTGACAAAAGATGAAGAATATTACCCATAGTTTTGAATAAGGTTGCAAAATTCCGGGAATATTAAAAGTTGGAAACTTTCCATGGGAATTAACAGGAATTTA
>NC_140255.1:7372021-7399521 GCF_949987555.1 Borostomias antarcticus | reverse complement strand
GTCAACGCGGGGCAACGCTGAGGACGTAGAAGCTGCTGTCGGAGACGCTGTTCAATGCATCTCGCTTTTTACATCACGTTTATTTGTGGAGTCCGTAATTAGAATTCTTTGAACATGTTCAATTAAAGCTTAGCTCAGAGACCGGCTCTACAAAGAGTACTGTTTCCTCACAATAGGAGACTGACAGGCTCTGGTGTGTGTGTGAGAGAGAGAGAGAGAGAGAGAGAGAGAGAGAGAGAGAGAGAGAGAGGGAGAGGGAGGGAGAGAGAGAGAGAGAGGAGGCGAAGAGGTAGAAATAAAGACAGCAGCAGAAAGACAGACAGCTCAACAAAGAACAAAGAGCTCCTTCATGGCAGTTCCACCTGTGCTGTAACAGAGGACAAAGAACAGGCATGGAAAACATTCAGCTAGGACAGAGATGTGACAGCACAGCCTGGCTTCATACCTGGCAACGCCAGCTGCTCATTAATTACAACACACACACACACACACACACACACACACGAGTCACCATCAGAGTAGCCAATTAATCCAAGGCTCACACAGTATTCGTATTACTGATGTGATTTGGTGATTTTTAATGTCAGGTCATCCTGATTTAAATCCCGTGAGCAGATAAAAGATAAAATCTGAAAATGAGTTAAAGAGAGAAGCAGGCGAAGGATTGAGATTAAGAAGCAAGCCGCTCTTCATAATATGCCACCGGTTCCCTCGCAAACCAAGCACAAGCAAGGATGACTTCAACCGGACAAGAGACTCCCTGCATCCACTCTGATCTCCCCCCACCTGGACTGGATTGGGATTATGAATTGGGATTATGGGTTGGGATTATGAATTGGGATTATGGGTGGCGCAGCCATTCGGGATTAAAGTGCGTGGAATGAGGCTGAACTGAACTCACAGCGTGTCCGTTCATGTCTCCCGTGGAAGAACGTTGGTTTGCCGTGACGCCACCCTGCCGATCACACAGTCGGTTCAGTTCACAGACTGACCTGTTGAAGAGTCTCACCAATGACATGGTGGCGCCACGTTTTCAGGGGCTTCCTTCAGGTGGGTCGTCCCTGTAGCGCAGAGCTAGCACAGCCAAGGAGAGGCCTGCGCTTGAGGGGCCTTACGTTACGTTACGTTATGTTACTTCATGTTACGTTACGTTATGGTACGTTACGTTATGTTGCGTTATGTAACTTTGTTACTTTGTTACTTTACGTTACGTTACGTTACGTTATGTTACTTTACGTTGCGTTTTGTTACTTTATGTTACGTCACGTCACATCACGTTACGTTACGTTACGCTACGTTACGTTACGTTTTGTTGCGTTATGTAACTTTATGTTACATTATGTTACTTTACGTTACGTTATGTTACTTTACGTTGCGTTTTGTTACTATACGCTACGCTACGCTACGCTACGTTACGTTACGTTCTGAGCGGCTGGTCCTGCAAAGAAACCGAGCGAAGGAAGCGCTGCTTTTGAGAAATATCAACTCCACCGTCATCGCTGCTGCGCTTCTGTCATCTCCAGCCCCAGCACCCCGCCACTTCAAACGCCGACCGCCACAAACCGGTTCCCAGACCGTGGGACCTTTGCCTGGGAGGTGCAAGGCCAGCGAGACGCCAACAGACCAGACGCCAACTCATAACCAGAAATCTTCAACACATGCCAGGATATCCTCTCTCCTGTTCCATGCAGGTGCTGTTTGTCTTGGAGAGCACTTCCCACAAAGCAAACAGGTGTTTCTCTGAGCCCCGGTGTGTGCGTGTGTGTGTGTGTGTGTGCATTTTGCGCGCGAGCGTGTGTGTGTGTGTGTTTAGCCAGCGGGTAAGTGTCTCCAGGAAGACGTGTCTAAGTGGGTGGATAGATTTCAGGTGGCAATGTGTCCGTTCGTAAGTGGTGTGCTTTACAAGAGCATTGGGGAAGTGTTCTCCGTGGATATCTTGTGTGACAGTCTGGGGGACTGGACTGTCCCTGTGAGTAGACCGGTCCATTGACTGGACTATACCTGTGAGTAGCCCGGTCCATTGACTGGACTGTCCCTGTGAGTAGACCGGTCCATTGACTGGACTGTCCCTGTGAGTAGACCGGTCCATTGACTGGACTGTCCCTGTGAGTAGACCGGTCCATTGACTGGTAGATAAGTCCGACAGGGCAGAGAGCGTCATCACTCTCACAGGTAAACAAACTTAATTACAGGGCTTGACCTTGACTCATTGTGGCGTCGAACGTACGAGTGGCTCTGTTGGAATTTCAATGAGTGTTTACTCTTAAACAGTCAGCACACACGGACCCTCAACACAGACAACACACACACGTGCACGCATACACACACACACAGTCAACAGACAACACACACACACACACAGTCAACAGAAAACACACGTGCACACACACAGTCAACATCAACACACACAAACAAAAAAAAGTTTAAATACAAACACATTATTTGTATTTAGTCTGGATTGTTACTTTGTTGTCCTTTGTTGCTGTTGCTGTAAAGGGGATCAACAAAGACTACTACTACTAGTCTACTAAAGACTGGTAAATGCTTCTTAAGTAAGGGGTCACCACTGAACTGGTAGAAATGTTCTTGTGTGGAAACACCACTAACCCAGCTGTGTTTGCACAGCCAGACAGACTCTAATGACTGTGTATGAGTGAGAAGGAGAGGAGGAGGAGAGGAGGAGGAGGAGGAGGAGGAAGAAGAGGAGGAGGAGGAAGTCAAGGGAGAGGGCGGACAGACATGCCAATTAGACCAAGGACGGGCAAAAAAACAGATAGTCCAATTACTCAAAACAGATGATAGCGTGAGACAAAGCCGACGGACAAATTACAGAAATCAGATGTGAGGTAAATCTGACATGTTCAGGCCTATAGACAGACAGACAGACAGACAGACAGACAGACAGACAGACAGACAGACAGACAGACAGGCAGGCACACAGACAGACACCAACAAGCGGAGACAGACAACAGCAGCTAGTCCGCTATGCAAAGCTTTTTGACGACGGGCCCAGACAGGCCCAGCCGCGGGCAGCCCTGGCACCAGCGAGAGGGTCACCAGCGAGAGGGTCACCGCCAAGGCTCTCGTTGTCCCTTTACGGACCAAGAGTGTTTGTTGTTGAACTCAGAGCCGGGGTCACACAGCCTCAGCTCCCCCCAGACAATGAGCTTCAGAGCCACAGTCTGAGCCCCCCCCCCCGCTCCGGACCACAACCCCCCCCCCCCAAACCACAAACCTGGCCGTGCGTCAGAGCAGGGGAGGAAGGAAGCAGAAGAGCAGTCTGGGTGGTCCTGACGAGGGCCGCCACGGGACTCCAAACAGCCATTACCTCGTCTCAGCCATTTAAAAAAAAGAACCTTTATTACGACGTTGTACCTTCACGACTTTTACTACGTTTAACGTTGAAGGCCGCCTACCTCAGAGCTCCGGTAGCATAAGCATGTACTGACACGCTGTTCAGTACCCTCTGTTTCTCATAAACGTCTACCTGGTCATATAATAATCATATAAAGACTTCATAAACTAAACAAGACGACGGTGACTTCACTCTTAACCACCGGGAAAACCTCCCGTTCTGAACTGTTACAAGATGTGTGTTCAACACATGACCGAGTGAAGGAGTCAAGTGAGGGAACCTAGTGAAGGAACCTAGGGAAGGAACCTAGTAAAGGAACCTATGGAAGGAACCTAGGGAAGGAATCTAGGGAAGGAACCTAGTGAAGGAGGCATCAGTGGAGCTCAGCTGTAAAGTACAGGTAGATCATCTAAGCTCATCGAATTTCAGGGAAGTTCAGTTGGTCAGAGAGTATATAATATAATGCAGTGTGGGCCTATACTGTATGACAAAAAAGATAATGACAAATGTTTTTAAAACTATACATATTTTACTACATGAAAATACTATGATGTATGGTATGAAGTATTCTGAATGGGGATGGACCCCAGGGGAGTCTGAAGAAAAAAATCCACAAACACAGTCACAGGTGCGGAGCCAGCACAGGGGCGGGGCCAGCACAGGGGCGGAGCCAGCACAGGGGTGGAGCCAGCACAGGGGCGGAGTCAGCACATTACCTTTCAAATCCAGCTGCATTTGAACATCCTCTCCGCACAGTCCACTATCTGCGCGGACCAATCACAAGACTCTTGGAAATCCAAGAGTCTTCTCATTGGTGGCCACGAATATCAATGTTTTTTTCCCCAGAAGCTCTCCCCATGGCGGTACTCAGATTTGGGCCAGGGTTCCTGAGGGGTGGGCGGAGCTATAAAACATGCTGGATGGGATTGGAGGCCAGGGGCTGGATGGGATTAGAGGCCGGGGGCTGGATGGGATTGGAGGCCGGGGCTGGATGGGATTAGAGGCCGGGGGCTGGATGGGATTGGAGGCCAGGGGATGGATGAGTTTGGAGGCCGGGGGCTGGATGGGATTGGAGGCCAGGGGATGGATGAGTTTGGAGGCCGGGGGCTGGATGGGATTGGAGGTCAGGGGATGGATGGGATTGGAGGCCGGGGGCTGGATGGGATTAGAGGCCGGGGCTGGATGGGATTAGAGGCCAGGGGCTGGATGGGATTAGAGGCCAGGGGCTGGATGGGATTAGAGGCCAGGGGTACCTGAGGTGTTGGAGGCTCCACCTTCCGTTTCTTCTTCTGGTTCTGCGTGTTGGTCCTGGGGTAGACCGTCAGCATCTCCTGCCACCTGCACACACACAAGGTCAGCAAGGGTCACACATACTGTAGCCTGGCAACGCGGAGGACATGGAGGACATGGCAGGAGAACTGGTACGTCATGAACACTGGCTCGGCCAGGAGGTCGACGGTCCTCCGCCTGGCGTCGTGACTCACAGCGCCCGCTAGCCGTGACCATATTCATGATATACACCACGGGTTCTCCCGCCATGGCGCTGTGATACGCATCTACCCAGTCTGGAACACAGGCCTCTCTGTCTCCAGAGTCACCAGGTCTCTGGCTGCACACTGAACTCATGCACTCAGTGACTAAGGGTCAACATGTTCACCGACCGGTCACGGCCGGTCGGCCTGACGACACAGCGGCGGCTACGAACCGCCGAGGGGGGCGGAGTCCTGTGCGTGTCGTGACTAATTGCGGCGGCAGCTCCCAGAACAACGGCACAAAGCGCTTAAACCGTATCGTCCGCCCCGCCCCTATTGTCCCGCTACCTGCCGGGGAGTGTGAGAGGCCATTCAGCACGTCTGCGACCGCGACACCCGACACCGCGGATACCGGGCCCTCCACGCCGCCGGCCTGGCTGGGCACACGAGGGGGGGGGACGGGGGCGGTGGGGGGGAGACGGGGGCGATGGGGGGGAGACGGGGGCGATGGGGGGGGCGGGGGTGGGGCTTTCCTCAGGACAGCCGCGCAGCGCTTCAGCACAGACCCGAGAAACCAGAGAAAGGCGATCTCTCGGAACGTCGCTATCGTAGACCGCAGCTCTGATTCGGCGCCCCCGGGAAGGTTGCTAAGGACCCAGGCAACACGCACGGCGCTGCCCGCCAGTCCAGGAGTTAGACAGAGAGGGGGGGGGGCTGTTTCTGGGGGATTTGTACGCATAATTAGCCCGAGGATTTGGAATTAGCAGGCGAAAAGTGGGAAGTGATAGATCCTGTGTGCAGTGCAGTCCTCCCCCGTGACCTGAGACATCAAACTGTATTGGAAATCAAACGGCTCAAATGCGTTTCCCGTTTCGCTCCGGTACCACATAAAATGTGCCGTAATTCAGCCTCTGATGTCATTTCCTTTGGTGTATATAATCTCTCTCTCTCTCTGGTGGTTAAGAGATTGGGGTTTTTAAAGCGGGCCACAGTGTGAGTGATTACTTATTGAATAAATTCAACTTCATGGGAGAGGGCGGAGGGAAAGAGTCCAGATTAATCCAGACCGGGAGAAAACGCAACAGAGATCCTCTTAATCTGAGTGTTTCTGGCGATGGAAATAACAGTCTGCTCACAACCTCGGCACGCACCCGAGTAGGGGGGGGGGGGGGGGTGGAGAGAGATGAGAAGAGAGAGATGAGGACAGAGAGAGAGAAGAGAGGGAGAGAGAGAGGTAGAGAGAGAGGGAGAGGGAGGGAGAGAGAGAGAGATGGAGAGGAAAGAGGGAGGGAGAGGAGAGGGAGAGTGTAGTGTTAGTGGTCCAGTCAGTGTGTAGTGTTAGTGGTTCAGTGTGTAGTGTTAGTGGTCCAGTCAGTGTGTAGTGTTAGTGGTTCAGTGTGTAGTGTTAGTGGTCCAGTCAGTGTGTAGTGTTAGTGGTTCAGTGTGTAGTGTTAGTGGTCCAGTGTGTAGTGTTAGTGGTCCAGTCAGTGTGTAGTGTTAGTGGTTCAGTGTGTAGTGTTAATGGTCCAGTCAGTGTGTAGTGTTAGTGGTCCAGTCAGTGTGTAGTGTTAGTGGTCCAGTCAGTGTGTGGTGTAAGTGGTTCAGTGTGTAGTGTTAGTGGTCCAGTCAGTGTGTGGTGTAAGTGGTTCAGTGTGTAGTGTTAGTGGTCCAGTCAGTGTGTGGTGTTAGTGGTTCAGTGTGTAGTGTTAGTGGTTCAGTGTGTGGTGTTAGTGGTTCAGTCAGTGTGTGGTGTAAGTGGTTCAGTGTGTAGTGTTAGTGGTTCAGTGTGTGGTGTTAGTGGTTCAGTGTGTAGTGTTAGTGGTTCAGTGTGTAGTGTTAGTGGTTCAGTCAGTGTGTAGTGTTAGTGGTCCAGTCAGTGTGTGGTGTTAGTGGTTCAGTGTGTAGTGTTAGTGGTTCAGTGTGTAGTGTTAGTGGTCCAGTCAGTGTGTAGTGTTAGTGGTTCAGTATGTGGTGTTAGTGGTTCAGTGTGTAGTGTTAGTGGTTCAGTGTGTAGTGTTAGTGGTTCAGTGTGTGGTGTTAGTGGTTCAGTCAGTGTGTAGTGTTAGTGGTTCAGTGTGTAGTGTTAGTGGTTCAGTGTGTGGTGTTAGTGGTTCAGTCAGTGTGTAGTGTTAGTGGTTCAGTGTGTAGTGTTAGTGGTTCAGTGTGTAGTGTTAGTGGTTTTGTGTGGGAGGTTGGGGGGGCAGTGTAAAAATGTGCAGCGTCATTGTTGCACGAGGGATTAGTGAGAGGATTTTGGCTGCAGTGCTGGAGAGACCCAGCAGGGGGCAGAGCAGTGATGAGGGGGGAGGTGCAGCCCCTCTCTGAGCAGCACCTCTCTCTCCCTCTCCCCCTCTCTCTCTCTCCCTCTCCCCCTCTCTCTCTCCCTCACTCCCTCTCCCCCCCCCCCCTTCCTTCTCTCCCTCTCTGTCCCCCTCCCTCCCTCCTTCTGCCCTCTCTCCCTCCCTCTGCTCTCTCTCCCTCCCTCTGCCCTCTCTCCCTCCCTCTCCTCCTACACCCTCCCCCCGCCCCTCCCTCTCTCCCTCCTATAAGAGTGATAAGACATGTTCCTCAACAGTGGTGAGTCAGATGCATTGTAATGATAACAGAAAGATGTGGCATCCTATATTTCTGTCTTTAAGTAACAGAGAAGCATCTACACTGCTGTTACCAGCCCATTCATATATCATCTACTCTGCTGTTACCAGCCCATTCATATATCATCTACTCTGCTGTTACCAGCCCATTCATATATCATCTACTCTGCTGTTACCAGCCCATTCATATATCATCTACTCTGCTGTTACCAGCCCATTCATATATCATCTACTCTGCTGTTACCAGCCCATTCATATATCAACTACTCTAATGTTACCAGCCCATTCATATATCATCTACTCTAATGTTACCAGCCCATTCATCATCTACTCTGCTGTTACCAGCCCATTCATATACGTATCATCTACACTGCTGTTACCAGCCCATTCATATATCATCTACTCTGCTGTTACCAGCCCATTCATATACGTATCATCTACACTGCTGTTACCAGCCCATTCATATATCATCTACTCTGCTGTTACCAGCCCATTCATATATCATCTACACTGCTGTTACCAGCCCATTCATATACGTATCATCTACACTGCTGTTACCAGCCCATTCATATATCATCTACACTGCTGTTACCAGCCCATTCATCTACATACCCATTCCATGTGATCAGTGATTCCTTAAAGGAAAAGAGGAAGGAATGAACACTGGAAGGAAGGATGAATAGAGGGAAGGACAGACAGACGGTAGAAGATAGGAAGGAATTAATGAAGGTAAGTAGGAAGGAAGGAAGGAAGGAAGTAGGGAAGGAAGGAAGGAAGGAAGGAAGGAAGGAAGGAAGGAAGGAAGGAAGGAAGGAAGGAAGGAAGGAAGGAAGGAAGGAAGGAAGGAAGGAAGGAAGAAAGAAAGAAAGAAAGAAAGAAAGGAAGGAAGAAAGGAAGGAAGGAAGGAAAGAAGGAAGTAGGGAAGGAAGGAAGGAAGGAAGGAAGGAAGGAAGGAAGGAAGGAAGGAAGGAAGGAAGGAAGGAAGGAAGGAAGGAAGGAAGGAAGGAAGGAAGCGTTTCAGGAGTGTGGGGTTCTGTGGGGCTCTCGTACCCGTTGATGATCTCACGACACTCGGCCCGGATGAAGTGCTCCCTGTCGGGCGTCAGGATGCTCAGAGAGTTCTTCTGGCCGGTCCGCGCCTCCCCGTCCCTGACCTCAGAGCACTGGTTCATGTTGATGGTTCCCTGGGGCAGGGTGCTGGGCTGCAGGGGGACAGACAGAGACACACGGTCAGAGAACACGGGCCTGGGTCCAGTCTGGTTCTGGCTCCACTACAGGCCTTCGAAAACCCTGCCAGGTTAGGGCTAGGCTGCGTCAACTAGACGGCGAGGTGAGACACATTTCAAGGGGGAATTTCAGAGGTTGTCGGACCAAGTCTATGTTCACCAGGCGAGGTCGTGTCCTTGAACAAGGCACTTAACCCCATCACTCAAAAGCAAGTCGCTTTCGATAAATGACCTAAATTGCTAAGTGACCCAACTGTAAATATAGGGTCACATTAGGAAATCTTTAGTATATTTAGCCATGGCTGTTAGTCAAATATAATATCCACCTTTTGGGTACTGCAGCCTCATGTTTGACACTCAGCGACACAACCACCCACATCAAACACTTATTCATGCAAACGCATTCAACACAGACACAGAAACGTCCATACAGGCAAACAAACACACAAACACACAACTCACATCCACAACAACATCAACAAGGCTGTTTACTGGGCCTTGACAAAGCGATTGATCTTCAGGAGTGCTTGAACCTCTACCTTCCCTCTCTCTCTCTCTCCCTCCCTCTCTCTCTCTCCCTCCCTCTCTCTCTCTCTCCCTCTCTCCCTCCCTCTCTCCCTCCCTCCCTCCCGCTCCCTCTCTCCCTCCCTCCCTCCCTCCCTCTCGCCCCCTCTCTCCCTCCCTCCCTCCCTCCCTCCCTCCCTCCCTCTCGCCCCCTCCCTCCCTCCCTCCCTCCCCCCCTCCCCCTCTCTCTCTCTCTCTCTCTCTCATGTAAGCAGTGTGCTCAGAGACTATGTGAGGTCAGGGATGTGGTCTTGCTGAGATGAGAACCTCACCCCCCCACGGGTCCACAGACACTTTATCCTTTCTCCTTAAACGGCCTGGGCTGGGTCACACACACACACACACACACACACACACACACACGCCGCTCCGTTCACACGGACGCCGCACTTTACCATGCTGTTTTGTGTGTGTGTGTGTGTCTGTCTGCATGTGTGTGCGTCTGTGTGTGTGTGTTTGTGTTTGCGTCTGTGTGTGTGTGTGTGTGTGTGTGGATACAACTAATTTCTCGTGAAGAAAGCGTTGTGAACGCTACTTTAGACTGATAAGCGGGCCCAGCGAAAGTCGTGCTGAAAGTCAAACAACACATTCCTCTTAGTCAAACACGCATGGAGAACGTTTGCACGTCGTATGATTATTCTCCTGCCAGTGTATGACACAAGCTCACACACGCGTGCTCGCACACACACAAAAGCACACCGACACACACACACATCTGCGGGACTCTGACCTTCAGAGATCTCCGGATAAGCCGAGGGATTCCCATGTGTGTTCTGTAAGCCAACACACGACGTACAGTAACCAGGAGCAACGGGGGGGGGGGGGGGGCGCAGCAGGCATCTGCACAGACGCCCGTCGGGGTCCTTCAGGACCTCCTCCGCTACCCGAACCACAAGGGGGGCAGAGTTAAGAGGTGCGCGAAAACGCCACAGGAGCGGCCTGTGACAGAGGGCCTGCCGCCACCATGACAGAGTACAGCCGACTGAACGTACGAGGAGGCGCAGCGGGAGAGGAAATTAAAAGGTACGGGGGTCAAGAGAGCGAGCGGCAGCATTAAATCAGACTTCAGAGGCGCGTGGGAGAGAGGTAACCATAGCCTGTCAGTCACACGGCTATTTAGCCCCGTACAGGATCTTTGATGTGGGAGGGGGGGGTCAATGATTGACAGTTTATGGTGGTCCCGCCCTAAAACAGCGGTTGGGAGGGCCCCTTTGCTCGCCCGACCACCGCCATAGGTGCCTCCTCTCTCTCTCTCTCTCTCTCTCTCTCAACTGGCAAGTCGTTCGTGGAGAAGAGAGAAGCGCTTATTAGTCAGTGGTGGTCTCCGTCAGTCTCCGTCGGTCTCCGTCAGTCTGCGCCAGTCTGCGTCAGGTCACAAACAAAAAATCTTGATCTTGGAATCTGGGCCTCGTTTCCTGAGCAAAACAAAGTTGTCGTTTTTTAAATATCACCGGAGGAGTGGAGTGGAGCGTCCAGCAAGCCGGACGTGCAGAAGAGAGAGATCAGCCCAGGGCCGTGAAGAAGAAAGAGACCAGCCCAGGACCAGACGTGAAGAAGAGAGAGATCAGCCCAGGGCCGTGCAGAAGAGAGAGATCAGCCCAGGGCCGTGAAGAAGAGAGAGACCAGCCCAGGGCCAGACGTGAAGAAGAGAGAGATCAGCCCAGGGCCAGACGTGCAGAAGAGAGAGACCAGCCCAGGACCAGACGTGCAGAAGAGAGAGATCAGCCCAGGGCCGTGCAGAAGAGAGAGATCAGCCCAGGGCCGTGCAGAAGAGAGAGATCAGCCCAGGGCCAGACGTGCAGAAGAGAGAGACCAGCCCAGGGCCGTGCACCGCTGAACGCTCCTTCAGTTTAAGGCCCACAATAGAACCGTTACGGGCGATATTCCAGTCCAGGGCGTTAGGTTTGAATCTCCCTCAATCTGAGGAGGTTTTTGAGTCAACGGTCGCCACCACGACATGGCGGCTCTCAAGGCTCTCTGCAGGGGGTCCGGGGCTCTCTGGACTCTGAGGCTGAGAGGCTGAGAGGCTGAGAGGCTGAGAGGCTGAGAGGCTGAGAGGCTGAGAGGCTGGTCACCGGCCAGAGATGAGACAGACAGACCACAGACAGACAGACAGACCACAGACAGACAGAGGGAGAGAGGGAGTAGACAGACAAGCAGACAGACAGATGACAGACAGAGTAGACACAGACAGAAAGACAGATAGAGAGACAGAAGAATAGACACACACACACGCACAGACAGACAGACAGACAGACAGACAGACAGACAGCTTGGAGAGAGGGGGGGGGGGGGGCAGCCCGGGACCAGCTTCACTTCAGATAAGACCAGAGAGACCTGAGACCAGAGAGACCTGAGACCAGAGAGACCTGAGAGACCTGAGACCAGAGAGACCTGAGAACAGAGAGACCTGAGAGACCTGAGAGACCTGAGAGACCTGAGACCAGAGAGACCTGAGACCAGAGAGACCAGAGAGACCAGAGAGACCTGAGACCAGAGAGACCAGAGAGACCAGAGAGACCTGAGAGACCTGAGAGACCTGAGAGACCTGAGAGACCTGAGACCAGAGAGACCTGAGAGACCTGAGACCAGAGAGACCTGAGAGACCTGAGGGACCTGAGAGACCTGAGACCAGAGAGACCTGAGACCAGAGAGACCTGAGACCAGAGAGACCAGAGAGACCAGAGAGACCTGAGACCTGAGAGACCTGAGAGACCTGAGACCTGAGAGACCTGAGACCAGAGAGACCTGAGACCAGAGAGACCAGAGAGACCAGAGAGACCTGAGAGACCAGAGAGACCTGAGAGACCAGAGAGACCAGAGAGACCTGAGAGACCTGAGACCAGAGAGACCTGAGACCAGAGAGACCTGAGAGACCAGAGAGACCAGAGACCAGAGAGACCTGAGAGACCTGAGAGACCTGAGAGACCTGAGAGACCAGAGAGACCTGAGAGACCTGAGAGACCTGAGAGACCAGAGAGACCTGAGACCAGAGAGACCTGAGACCAGAGAGACCTGAGACCAGAGAGACCTGAGACCAGAGAGACCAGAGAGACCAGAGAGACCTGAGACCAGAGAGACCAGAGAGACCTGAGACCAGAGAGACCTGAGAGACCAGAGAGACCAGAGAGACCTGAGAGACCTGAGAGACCAGAGAGACCAGAGAGACCTGAGAGACCTGAGAGACCTGAGAGACCTGAGAGACCTGAGAGACCTGAGAGACCTGAGACCTGAGAGACCTGAGAGACCAGAGAGACCAGAGAGACCAGAGAGACCTGAGAGACCTGAGAGACCTGAGAGACCTGAGAGACCTGAGAGACCTGAGACCAGAGACCAGAGAGACCAGAGAGACCTGAGACCAGAGAGACCTGAGAGACCTGAGAGACCTGAGAGACCAGAGAGACCTGAGACCAGAGAGACCAGAGAGACCAGAGAGACCTGAGACCAGAGAGACCTGAGAGACCAGAGAGACCTGAGAGACCTGAGACCAGAGAGACCTGAGACCAGAGAGACCTGAGACCAGAGAGACCTGAGAGACCAGAGAGACCAGAGACCAGAGAGACCTGAGACCAGAGAGACCTGAGAGACCAGAGAGACCTGAGAGACCTGAGAGACCTGAGAGACCAGAGAGACCTGAGAGACCAGAGAGACCTGAGAGACCAGAGAGACCTGAGAGACCTGAGACCAGAGAGACCAGAGAGACCAGAGAGACCTGCCACTCTCAGATACCACCGAGAGAGAGGGAGGGGGGAGGAAGAGAGGAAAGAGGTAGAGAGAGGAGAGGGAGAGAGAGAGGGGATAGAGAGAGAGAAAGAGGATAGAGAGAGAGGAGAGAGAGAGAGAGGGGATAGAGAGAGAGAAAGAGGATAGAGAGAGGATAGAGAGACGAGAGAGAGAGGGGAGAGAGAGAGGAGAGAGAGAGAGGGGAGAGAGAGAGAGGAGAGAGAGAGAGAGAGAGAGAGTGGAGAGAGACAGCAGGGGACGGAGACGTCTGGACTCTGTTTACATTAACAGATGGTCTCTCTCCCCAGTGTCCGAGGCAGGCGCAGTGGACAGTCCAGCAGGAGAATACGGCCGTTCCTGAGGACCGTCGTCCCGGCCGCTCGACCCCCGGGCTTTGAGGTCAGGCCCGGGGAGGTCAGGCCCGGGGAGGTCAGGCCCGGGGAGGTCAGGCCCGGGGAGGTCAGGCCCGGGGAGGTCAGGCCCGGGGAGGTCAGGGGTCAGGCCCGGGGAGGTCAGGGGTCAGGCCCGGGGAGGTCAGGCCCGGGGAGGTCAGGCCCGGGGAGGTCAGGCCCGGGGAGGTCAGGCCCGGGGAGGTCAGGGGTCAGGCCCGGGGGAGGTCAGGCCTGGGGAGGTCAGGCCCGGGGAGGTCAGGCCCGGGGAGGTCAGGCCCGGGGAGGTCAGGGGTCAGGCCCGGGGGAGGTCAGGCCCGGGGAGGTCAGGACGGGGAGGTCAGGCCCGGGGAGGTCAGGCCCGGGGAGGTCAGGGGTCAGGCCCGGGGAGGTCAGGCCCGGGGAGGTCAGGACGGGGAGGTCAGGCCCGGGGGGGTCAGGGGTCAGGCCCGGGGAGGTCAGGCCCGGGGAGGTCAGGGGTCAGGCCCGGGGAGGTCAGGACGGGGAGGTCAGGCCCGGGGGGGTCAGGCCCGGGGAGGTCAGGGGTCAGGACGGGGAGGTCAGGCCCGGGGAGGTCAGGCCCGGGGAGGTCAGGGGTCAGGCCCGGGGAGGTCAGGCCCGGGGAGGTCAGGACGGGGAGGTCAGGCCCGGGGGGGTCAGGCCCGGGGAGGTCAGGGGTCAGGCCCGGGGAGGTCAGGGGTCAGGCCCGGGGAGGTCAGGCCCGGGGAGGTCAGGCCCGGGGGGGTCAGGCCCGGGGAGGTCAGGCCCGGGGGGGTCAGGCCCGGGGAGGTCAGGCCCGGGGGGGTCAGGTCCGGGGAGGCCAAATGAATCAAAAAGGAATTAGCGAGTGATCAGCTCACATTCGCCGACAGACGAAAAAACATTTTCATAACGCTGCCGCTGCTAGAATGTAGTGGATCAAAGGATCTCTGGGTTTTCGTGGTGTGTGTGTGTGTGTGTGTGTGTGTGTGTGTGTGTGTGTGTGTGTGTGTGTGTGTGCGGTAGTGGTGGTGGTTTGGACTCCTCTTCCACATGCGCACCCCCTTCTCCCTGCCCCCGGCACCACTGTCAGCTGAGCTACGCAGACCCCCAGGCCTCCACCCCCCGACCCAGACCCCCAGACCTCCACCCCCCCGACCCAGACCCCCAGACCTCCACCCCCCGACCCAGACCCCCAGGCCTCCACCCCCCGACCCAGACCCCCAGACCTCCACCCCCCCGACCCAGACCCCCAGACCTCCACCCCCCGACCCAGACCCCCAGGCCTCCACCCCCCCGACCCAGACCCCCAGGCCTCCAACCCCCCGACCCAGACCCCCAGGCCTCCACCCCCCGACCCAGACCTCCAGACCGACAGACCCAGACCCCCCAGACCTCCAGACCCACAGACCACGACCTCCAGACTCAGACCTCCAGACCCAGACCTCCAGACTCAGACCTCCAGACCCAGACCTCCAGACTCAGACCTCCAGACTCAGACCTCCAGACCCAGACCTCCAGACCCAGACCTCCAGACCCAGCGTCCCCCTGTCCCTAGCCCAGTCCCAGTCCCCGTCCCTGGGCCGTCAGTCTCCACAATGTGCCCTTTGTAGCGCAGCAGTAGCAGCGCACACACAATGTGGGATTGTCAACCCTCCTCTCTCCCTCCCTCCCTCCCTCCCTCCCTCGCTCCCTTCTCCACGAGGAGGAAATGACCCAGGTTTGAGAGAGAGCAGAGAGAACAGACAGAGAGAAGAGACAGAGAGGAGAGACAGAGAGAAGAGAGAACAGACAGAGAGAAGAGACAGAGAGAAGAGACAGAGAGGAGAGACAGAGAGAAGAGAGAACAGACAGAGAGAAGAGTGAGAGAGAAGAGAGACAGAGAGCAGAATGAAGAGAGAGAGACAAGAGAGAAGAGAGACAGAGAGCAGAGAGAAGAGAGAGAGACAGAGAGAAGAGAGAGAGACAGAGAGAAGAGAGACAGAGAGCAGAGAGAGAAGAGTCTAGAACAACATGCGTCTGTGATAGCGGACATGATGAAGTCTGAGTAAACAGCTTCTCTCATTTCTCTCTCTACTCCAGACGGTGCTCATCTAGCTGAGACAGAGGGATGGTGTGTGTGTGTGTGTGTGTGTGAGTGTACAGTGTGTGTGTGTGTGTGTGTGTGTGTGTGCGTGCGTGCGCGTGTATGTGCGTGTGTGTGTGGGAGGGGGGGGGGGGGGCTGTGAGTGAGTGAATAAGTAGGGAGTGAGAAAGAAAGAAAGAAAGAAAGAAAGAAAGAAAGAAAGAAAGAAAGAAAGAAGAAAGAAAGAAAGAAAGAAAGAAAGAAAGAAAGAAAGAAAGAAAGAAAGAAAGAAAGAAAGAAAGAAGAAAGAAAGAAGAAAGAAAAAGAAAGAAGACAGAGAGAGAGAGAGGAAGAGGCCATCTCCCTCAGGACTTCCAGAATAAGAGGTCAGGTAGGGTGCAGGTGTGTGCTGGTTTCTGCGTCCTGGACAAGCAGGCTTTTGTGCCAGAGATGAAGATACCATTGTGCGCACACACTCACTGCAACCAATAAAGCTGTCAGTCCACCTCAGCCCTCCTTAAGCTAACAACACCAGCTCTAGTTAGCCAGCGCGTGCACTCCCTCCCTCCCTCCCTCCCTCCCTCCATCCATCACGCCCCCCCCCCCCCCGCCCCCCCTGTTCAGAACTAAGAACAGCGAACTGGCTGCCACACCAGACGAACACTCCTCTCTCACCATCAACTCCTCTTCCTTCTCCTTCCTACTCAAAATGTCTCTCCTTCTTTCTCTTTCTGTTCCCTCGTTCCTGCTCTCTCCCTCCATCTGTCTCCTCATTATCTCTCTCCCTCCCCCTCTCTCTCTCTCCCTCCCTCTCACTATCCCCCTCTCTCCGTCTCTCTCTTTCTCCAGATGATGTCCTGGAGCAGCAGTGGTTGGTTATTACTGGTCTCTGATTAAGACCTTCTAGTTAGACTCACACAGCCAGCACCCCCCCCCCCCCCCCCCTCCCTTCCGTCATCCCATCCCACAGAGCCCCCCCACCCCCTCGGTCATCCCATCCCACAGAGCCCCCCCACCCCCTCGGTCATCCCATCCCAAGACCCCCCCACCCCCTCGGTCATCCCATCCCACAAACCCCCCCCCCCTGGTCATTCCACAGTAAAAGTAAAACAGCCCTTTCTTCCTACCAATGACATTCAGAGAGAAATGTTTTGCTTCTTTTGGCTGCTTCCCCATGTGTGTGTGTGTGTGTGTGTGTGGTCCTCAGCTGTCAGAGTGGGCTCCATACTGACAGGTCGAATTTCTGAATGTTACAAAAAAAAAAATATATATAATAATAATAATAATAATAAAACTGTCAAGTGAAAAGAACAAACCGACGCAGAAAGAACAACAGCCAACGAGGAGATCGGCAGAGTATTAGGTTTCATTTAACACAGTACTGATAGTCACAGTACTGATAGTCGCAGTATTGATAGTCACAGTATTGATAGTCGCAGTATTGATAGTCACAGTACTGATAGTCACGGTATTGATAGTCATGGTATTGATAGTCACAGTATTGATAGTCACACAGTATTGATAGTAAGAGTATTGATAGTCACGGTATTGATAGTCACGGTATTGATAGTCACTGTATTGATAGTCACAGTATTGATAGTCACACAGTATTGATAGTAAGAGTATTGATAGTCACGGTATTGATAGTCACGGTATTGATAGTCACGGTATTGATAGTCACGGTATCGATAGTCACAGTATCGATAGTCACAGTATCGATAGTCACAGGATTGATAGTCACAGGATTGATAGAGATTGATACAGTATTGATAGTCATGACCTGTGAAAGAACCCTGGTCTCGCTAAGGCAACGAATAAAGTGAGGTCATGTGTGGTCTCCAATTTGAATTACTGAAACCCTGGATATCCACCTCCGGACCGATATCACTTCCAATCTGAACTGCAGTTACCCACAATCCATTTCATCACTGCTGTTACCCAGCCAGTGGTCCCAGCCCCGTCTTCCTGTCTGCAGCACGCAGCTCATGTCAGTTCACACATTCTTCACCAGGACTTGAACAAAAAACACAAGTTGAAACGACTAAACTCAAGAGAGATCTTTGAGATGGATCAGAAGAGAGAGAGAGAGAGAGAGAGAGAGAGAGAGAAGCAGGGAGATTTAAAATTGGGGGAGAACGCTGGATGCAAAAACATCTTGGCCAGAGAGCGGTCCGGAGTGACTCAGGGCGCGTTCGGGGTCCAACCTCCTGTGGTTGGAGCTGATAATGCCAGCTATGTCATGTATCTTTCCTTGGAGACTCACAACAACAAGGGTAAACAACACACACTCCTGACACACAACACACACTCCTGACACACAACACACACTCCTGACACCCTGAGCCTGCGCGGGCCAACAAACGGCTTTGGGGGGGCGGGGGGGGGCCCCACAGGTGCCAAAGAGATGCAGTCATTTCCATCCTCATTCCAGAAGAATATGCGCCAACACACACACACGCACGCACACACACACACGCGCATACACACACACATGCACACACACCAACCATAAACAGGCCAGGCCAGGTCAGGTGACAAGGAGCTGACAGACTGATACACGATCATCAACACCAGTACAGTCATCATAGCTACACAAACAAACACGCACGCACGCACGTGTACATGCACACACACACGGCACCTTAACGCCAGCCTACCACATACCCTCTGACCCAACACTCAGCCTCTCTACCGTACACCACCCTACCCCAGTCACCCTCCAGGAATTACACTGAGCCCAAGACTACTCAGCCCCAGTCAACCTCCAGGAATTACACTGAGCCCAAGACTACTCAGCCCCAGTCACCCTCCGGGAATTACACTAAGCCCAAGACTACTCAGCCCCAGTCAACCTCCAGGAATTACACTGAGCCCAAGACTACTCAGCCCCAGTCACCCTCCAGGAATTACACTGAGCCCAAGACTACTCAGCCCCAGTCACCCTCCAGGAATTACACTCAACCCTTCAGTACTCAGCACAGGCACAGTCACCCTGCAGGAATTACACTGGGCCCCACAGTCAGTCACCCTCCAGAAATCGCACCGCACCGAGCCATATGGCTGACATCAGTGGGTGTTGTCAGGGCAGGCACACGGACCCAGACTCACACACACCTCACTGAACAGGAATGTGTACAGGAGGTTCAATGTGCACGCCAAAACACACACACACACGCACTCATGCACACACACGCGCACGCACACACACACACCTAGTTAAAGGCAGAAGGCCTACAGTAATCTATGTAAAACTGACAGCATCCATCCAGGATAAGCAGCTACCCACGGGCGGTCAGCTGACAGCTCTATGGAGGAGCAGAGATGAGAACCACGGCCCACTCTGGGGAGGAGAGGAGCAGAGAGAGAGAGAGAGAGAGAGAGAGAGAGAGAGTGAGAGAGACAGAGAGAGAGAGAGAGAGAGAGAGACAGAGAGAGAGAGAGAGAGAGAGACAGAGAGAGAGAGACAGAGAGAGAGAGAAAGAGAGAGAGAGAGAGAGAGAGAGAGACAGAGAGAGAGAGAAAGAGAGAGAGACGGAGAGAGACAGAGAGAAAGAGAGAGAGACAGAGAGAGAGAAAGACAGAGAGAGAAAGAGAGGGAGACAGAGAGAGAGGAGTGGGCGGTTTAATGGTACGTTCTCAGCGCTGCAGAGGAGGAGGAAGAGGAGGACGAGTTGGAGGATGAAGATGGTTCTAAGAGCTGGCTCTACTGGAAATCTCCCGCCATCTGTGTTGTGGTATCCGAGCTGTACAGTATAACATGCTAGTCCAGCAGGGATATGAGGAATGGTGTTGTCACTGAATCAGATACAGGAGATATTAGTGTTGTAGTACTCCAGACCGGTCTCTAGACCACTTTTTGAAGGTCTTGTCTCGGAATCGACCGCATTTTAACTCCGTCTTGTCTCGGTCTCGGACAGAGAGGACTCTGGGTTTTATTTCAAGACCGGTCCAAGACCACAACTGGGGGAATGTCTGTGCATTGTCTAATTTATTTGTTAACATCATTACTGTGATTGGATGTAAAGCTCCCCCGCTTCAAATGCAACCAATAACCTGTCACTAATTTGAAAAAATATAACGGTTGTGTCATCAACCCGCCTACTGCGCTCAGTCTAATCAAGTGACTGAGGGAGTCAGGTGGTGTTGTCAACTTCTAAGGATGTCGGCAAATTCATCCATCAGAAAATTTGGCTACGTAAATCACAAGGAATATTTGTCTTAGTAATCTATACTAAGAAAAAAGCACACAGCAATGTGTCACTGTGATGCTACACTACAGTGTTGGTTGTGCTGAGTGTTTTCCCACAAACAAAATCGTTTAGGGTCACCAAAATCCTAGGTATGTGTGTGTGTGTGTGTGTGTGTGTGTGTGTGTGCGTGCGTGTGTGCGCGCGTCGGGGGTACATGTGCGTCAGTTGTTCTGTGAGGTTGTGTGATTCTGTGAGGTGGCAGCAGACAGGTGTTGCGAGGTGAATGTTGGCTAGACTCTGCTGGATGTGAACAGTAGCATGTGTGTGTGTGTGTGTGTGTGTGTGTCTTCATTTGCCAAGAACTGTCTAAGACTCACGATGATTCACTTTGTTCCTCAGTCTTTCCTTTTATCTGCAGTATTAGTAGTAACCGTCTCTTCAATGTTCAAGGCGTTGCTAAGCTAACTCACCTCTCTCTGACACACATTAAACTTACCTGAATTCAAACTCCCATCTTGTACCCATATAGCAGCCAGCAGCCACAGTAGCAAGGCCCATCGGCAAATGTCTCTCTCCTCCCTGGTCTCTCTCTCTCCTCTCTCTCTCTGGTCTCTCTCATCTCTGGTCTCTCTCTCCTCTCTCTCTCTCTTCTGTCTCTCTCTCCTCTCTCACTCTCTGGTCTCTCTCTCTCCCCTATCTCCCTCTCTCTCTCCTCTCACTCTCTCCTCTCACTCCCTCCTCTCACTCTCTCCTCTCACTCTCTCCTCTCACTCTCTCCTCTCCTCCCTGGTCTCTCTCTCTCCTCTCTCCTGACAGACTCCCATCTGCTGGCTCTTCTCTGCTCTCTCTAACTGGACCCTCCAGGCTGTCCTCTCTCTAACTGGACCCTCCAGGCTGTCCTCTCTCTAACTGGACCCTCCAGGCTGTCCTCTCTCTAACTGGACCCTCCAGGCTGTCCTCTCTCTAACTGAACCCGCCAGGCTGTCCTCTCTCTAACTGAACCCTCCAGGCTGTCCTCTCTCTAACTGAACTCTCCAGGCTGTCCTCTCTCTAACTGGACCCTCCAGGCTGTCCTCGCTCTAACTGGACCCTCCAGGCTGTCCTCTCTCTAACTGGACCAGCCAGGCTGTCCTCTCTCTAACTGGACCAGCCAGGCTGTCCTCTCTCTACCTGAACTCTCCAGGCTGTCCTCTCTCTACCTGAACTCTCCAGGCTGTCCTCTCTCTAACTGGACCCTCCAGGCTGTCCTCTCTCTAACTGGACCAGCCAGGCTGTCCTCTCTCTAACTGGACCAGCCAGGCTGTCCTCTCTCTAACTGAACTCTCCAGGCTGTCCTCTCTCTAACTGGACCCTCCAGGCTGTCCTCTCTAACTGGACGTGAAACGTGAAACGTGAAACACCCCATGGTAGACGGGGAACCAAGCGAGAGCGAATCAGAAGGCGGCGAGCAAGAGGGGGCGGGAACCACGGTGGCGGCACGGAGGGGAGGAGGCAGGGAGCGAGACAGAAACGCTCACGCTGCTGTTGGATTTTCCCGGACGCCCAGGTCAGGGCCACTGACCACCGTTTCCATGGCAATGGGAAGGGATGGCTCGTCTAAAACACTGGGTCGCTTGGCTTGGCCTTCGTGGAACAGTGAGTCAGTAAACACACAGCATTACAGCATGACACTTCAACCTCCTCAACAACATCAACAACAACAACCTTCACCAATCAGAAAGCCCGGGGGCGACCAGGCCACCGGGGGCAACGTTTCCTAAAGCGACTACGATGCAATAATAACAAGCGCACTTCCTGCCTGCGTTGGTGGACTTGAGAACGTCATTGTGCTGCTTCCCTTTACCTCGCCAGCTTCTGGTCACTCCGCTGAAATTGTGTCCAAAAACACCACGACACTAAGAGCTATCCCACAATCTGGAACCACAGTTCTAGAATCAGAACCCGATGACGAGGGTAGTTCCAGAATCAGAACCTGATGATGAGAGCAGTTCTGGAACCCCAGCGCTGTTGGTCCTCAATGCACCCAGATACTAGACTCCTCATCATGGAAGGACCTTCAAGCAGCTGTCTGGATCTCTGCAGTGTCTTCTGACTCAGCACTTTGGAACGGTGGGGTGACAGGAACCACACTGTTTGGATTACAGACACTTCACTGTAATTAGTAAAGTATACCCCTAAAATAACATGGACACCTTTCCTCCGACGTCATACTCACCTCACAATGTAGATGTGAACTATTGCAGAGTCGTACAGACTATGGTCAATGTAAGGATAATATCCATTTGAAATGTGGGTTAACTATCGCTTATATAGACCCTATGTAGCTTAAACATGATTTTTGGAACACCCCACCATGCTAGTTAGCGTGCTAAATTTAGCATGGTAGCTAGGTCCAATTTCTTAGAGGACCTTATTATGAACAGAACACTTAGCCTACTTACTTGCTATTTGGGACTAGGCCTCATTTATTCAACTCTGTCCACCCACAGTCATGCCGTTACATAAGAGATGTCGTCAGGGCTCAAATAATAACGCTTTGATAATAGAGCTCCAGGCAAATTTCCAGCTATTCAAATCAGCTGATGCAGAGCGCATAGCAGTGCCGGTGTGGGTTAACCACAAGCATTTCTCTAGGAATTCAGCGTGACCCACTGTTCCTGTGTGAAAAGTTCTGCCATAGAGAGGAAAGGCTTCAGCTAAGAGGCTTTCTGCAGCTTTGCATCTGCTGGTTAGCGGTTAACCTGACGGTTAGCGGTTAACCTGTTGGTTAGCAGCTAGCCTGTCAGTTGGTGGTTAGCAGTTAGCCTGTCGGTTAGCAGTTAACCTGTCGGTTAGCAGTTAGCCTGTCAGTTAGCGGTTAGCCTGCTGGTTAGCGGTTAGCTTGTGGGTTAGCGTTTAGCTTGTCGGTTAGCTGGCTGAATAGCAGTTAGCTGCCTGGTTAGCTGAGCCCGCTGGTTAGGCGTTAGCCTGCTGTTCCCAGAACAGCTCCCCTGAGAGGACGCTGTGCAAAGGGGTTCATTAATGAAGAGGAAAACAACAGAGGAGCTGGGGTGGGGGGGCCTGCTGCTAAGCTGATTAGGTGGAGCGGTTGGTGCGAGGCCAAGCCATGGCCCTCGCTGGTGGGAACTCTGCGGCAAGAACATGAGGAAGCGAGTGGCTCACCCAACAACAACAGGGCCGTCGGCCAATGCGCTGACTTTGCGGGTTTGTGTGTGCGCGTGTCTTTATGAGTGAGGGCTGCACATGAACTGTGGCAAACGAGTAGGCCATCAATAAAAATGCTGGATGTTTGGGTCGAACATCTGTTTTGCGGTACAAAAAAAGGTTCAAATCTTCTAAGCAGGTTACTTATTCTGCTGCTATATATGGTTAAATATTGAAATTGCAAATACATGCTCTTTGGATATTTTTGGCAACCTTAAAACTGCATCGACCATTTGGTTGGTGACTGCATTGCTACACAACAAACTGGAGCCCAAAGATGAGGCTCAAAACAGTCAGCAAGTCTATGAATTTCAAACCAACCAGTTAGAGTGAGCTATAAGAGGGCTGCCTACTATCTGCTTGTGCTAGCAGAACAAAGACATCTCATCAGCTGCGTTCCCAATCGCATACTTCCATACTGTATGCCAAAAAAGGATGTAGTATGTCCCAAAACATATCGTCATATTTTGCAGTATGCAAGCTAGCAGACTTTTTTGGATATTTTGACCCACAAACCTGTGCGCAGTGGAAATTATGTCACATGTGCGAGTCGCGACAGCTGTGGACGAACATAGCTTTTTGGCCTGCGACGGATGTGGGCAAATTTCAAGGCGCAATGTTATGAAAAAGTGGTATGTCCCAATTGTATGCATACTGCGTGCAAAGTATGTATTTTCTAGGGGCAGCTGTAGTACGTACTGGTAGTAAAAAGTAGAAGTATGTGATTAAGAACGCAGCCCGAGTCCAGGGAATCCAATCCGGGCCTTGCAGCAATCTGAACAGGTGGCCGGGTTTAGCAGGTCGTCACAGCCAAGGGTCAGAGGTCAAACGACACACCTGCACCTGTCGCGGCGCTGAGAGACGGGTCGGCTGCAGCGGGAGTTATAGCCCCGCCCCCCCCCCGTCACAGGACCACAGCTCTCAAATGCATGTGCGTGTGAATAAACAGCGACTGAAGCTGCTACACTGAAGTCATGAGATAAAATATCTTTAAATGCCCCCCCCACCCCCCTGCCCTTCTCAGAGTTGGCTAAACCCTTCACCCCAAGGCTTCAAATCAAACCTTTTGTTGGTGTCCTTGTCTGGAGTTTGGATAGGACCGAGAGAGCAGTCACTCAGCCCACGTTTGGCTTTACAGAAAACGAGGGGTTTCAGGAGGAGAGGGAGAGAGAGACAAGCTCAACAATACTGTTGGCTCCCCTCTCAAACACCAATGATTCATTGGCGAGAGAGAAAGAGAGAGAGAGAGACAGAGGCAGAAAGAGAGAGAAAGTGGGTTGACAGACAGGCGGTAGGGTAGAGAGAGAGAGCGGGGGGGGGGGGAGACAGACGGAGGAGAAAGCAGACGGAGTGAGGAGGAAAGAAAGAGAGAGAGAGAGAGAGAGAGGGAGAGAGAGAGAGAAAGAGACATGGGAAAGCAAAACTCTGGAGTAAGAGAATGAGAATGGACACTCATTGAGCCCAGTCTTTCTATCCACCATGAATGGTTGGAAATCGTTAAATAGACAGAATGAAAGCACGGTGGGGGGGAAAAAATAATTACATAAAAATAAAAAAAACATGTTGCATAAAGGAACCTGTCGAGGACTTTTCAACGTGAGGCAGCACTGCACACACTGACACCAGGAATGAGTGGGTCTCTGAGCCCTGGACACACTGACACCAGGAATGAGTGGGTCTCTGAGCACTGCACACACTGACACCAGGAATGAGTGGGTTTCTGAGCCCTGGACACACTGACACCAGGAATGAGTGGGTCTCTGAGCACTGCACACACTGACACCAGGAATGAGTGGGTCTCTGAGCACTGCACACACTGACACCAGGAATGAGTGGGTCTCTGAGCACTGGACACACTGACACCAGGAATGAGTGGGTTTATGAGCCCTGGACACACTGACACCAGGAATGAGTGGGTCTCTGAGCCCTGGACACACTGACACCAGGAATGAGTGGGTTTCTGAGCCCTGGACACACTGACACCAGGAATGAGTGGGTTTCTGAGCCCTGGACAGCTTCTAGAAAGGGCACAGACGAGGGCCTGGAGGTGTGAGATATGAAAGCGCTACCAAGCCTCAACCTACATATTCCTATATACACACGTGAACACACACACATACACACACACACAGTAACACACACACACACACACACCCACACACACACACACACACACAGTTGAGTGATCCTGCCTGGCTGGGGTTCAAGACTGAGCTCCAGGGCAGAGACAATGTCCCGCGCCGCCTAAACGATCTACAAATCATAAGGATTGGGTATTTAATCATAAGGATTGGGTATTTATGGTGATTTACAGATTAGTCGCGGAGCCTCCTAGAACACTGGGACCTGCTCCAACACTGACCCCGCATGAGGAAACAATAACCTGGGTGCTTTCTGCCTCAGCCGTCCAGAAGCATGGATGCATGTTACACATGGATTACAGGTCGGCTCAGGGTCTGGCTGAGAAGCACTACACTGACAGATTAGATAGATAAAACACATTAGATAAGATAATCCACAGATACATCATTGATCCCTAGGAAGAAATTGTTGGGAATGTGTGTGTGACACCAGAGAGGGGACGAACCTTTCAGCTGGGAGATCTGAGTGTGTGTGTGTGTGTGTGTGTGTGTGTGTGTGTGTGTGTGTACACTGGGGAACAATGTTGTTTAGTGATTACAATTAGGGGGCCTTTATTTTTAGACTCATTAAGCAGCGAGGCATGGGCCCCCCACTTCCTAAACAGAGGGGGGGGGGGCTTTAAAGGCACAACTTGTGTCGAAGCTTCCATCACTGATGGTAAATAAGTTTAAAGGGACACAGTCACGCTGGTTTAAGTTAAATTATTTGGATTAAATGCTTAACTACTCTGTGTAGGCCTTCTTAAAATCACTATCAGTGTAGCCATTTCCCCACATCGGAGACGGAATTGCAAAAATCGGCGGGGGAAAAGACGTCAGCATTTTTGTTGTTGCTGAAGTTTTTGCGATCTTCCATGTAGGGAAACGGCTACACTGACAGTGATTTTGAAAATGCCTACAAACAGAATTTAAGAACATTTAATCCAAATAATATGAACTGAAACCAGCATGACTGCTGCGCCCCTTTAAATAACTTCTTCACGTTCTTCCCAGAAGCCTTGGGACACATGGTCCACATTTCCTAATCCCTAACTTGGATCAATAAAGTGCTACCTTACTTCACCTCTGACATACAAGCAGCTCTCTCTAACTGTACAGTATGGACTCGGGCTGCAGAGGTAGAAAGTTAGCCTGGTATGACCATCCTGATCTGGAGAGCTCACTGCTTCGCTCCGCAATACCGGTCTGGCCTTCGTCCCATAGAGAGCGATTATGTGGGCGGGGGTACGTGCCTTGACAGACAAACACCTTCAGCCAATCAGCGTTCAGCAAACTTTTGCCAAATCCAGTCGGAAGAACGGCAAAAACGTCTTTTCCACCGAGAAACTCCGCTAGTGCATACTCTTGTTCTTGTTTAAGTGTTGTGATTAAGTCTATTTCAGCAATAACTGCACTTATAGCTGCGTTTATTCTTCTAACGTTAACGTTACCACTCATTGCTTCGGGAGCCACCATGTTTGTTTAGCGAGCGGCAAGGACACGAACCAATCAGGGGCTGCTTTCCACTGTGGGGCGGGACAGCAGTTAAAACGCAGTCTCTGATTGGCCGGGTATGGTCTGGATTTTGGCATAATCGCTCTGGAGGAGGCGAAGGTCAGACCGTTCTGCGTTAGTGAAACAGAATGTGAGCTCGCGAGAACGGGATGGTCGTACCAGGCTAGTAGAAAGTAGCCTCTCCTCAATAACATGGGCAGTTCAGGACGCTTCCGTGTCCTCGTTCACCACCTCCTCTCATAGCCCTCCTACGGTGGCTCTGATAAGGACTATTCTGTTACTCGTGCACTTTGCCTTCAGCACTAGATTATGCTCTTAGTCACTTGTTTTAGAAAGGAGATGCACTTGTGAGTTCTGCCGAGTAGTAGTACAATGACTATCTGAAGTACATTAAATGCAATTATTGTATGTCGCTTTGGATAAAAACGTCTGTTAAATGACTAATGTGCAGAATGAGGACAGCAGGCCTCCTACAGTACAGTCCACCTTAACAGGGTGGTTTGCAGTGCGGTAGCTCAACAGAGTTCAGGGTTCAGGGTTCAGAGAGTGTGTGTGAGATAGATGTACTGTGCGTGGAGCAGAGGTTAGTTCGGTGTGTGAGCGTCAGGAACATACAGTAGCCCTTGTATGTTTGATTCGTGACAAAGGTTCGTGACAAACGCCTACGTCTCCAAAACTAAAGAACGGACCCATGCTCCAATCATGTTTCTCTTCACCGCCCAGAAAGAGTGAAAATCACCAGGTTACTCCTTTAAAACGCATAACGCCACCAGCGTAGGCCTCCGAGCGCTGAACCCGAACCGGAGAACTGCTGCGGGTCGTGCGTTCGAGGCCCTGCGTTGGCGGCTGGTAGTCGGGCCATGCGGACGTTCCGGCGTGGAACCCGGACGGTTACATACAGGCCCTGAGAACCCAACTGAGGCATTCCCAGGGTTCCGGCACTTTGTGCGACGGGAGACAGTGACCCCACTGTAATCCAGGCTTGTTTACATTCCAGCAGAACAGTTCCTACTGGAGGGGGGAGGGCAGGGGTTAAAAAGGGCTCTCTCACGCCCCCCCCCAAACACAGCAGCGACCCGCGACCCTGTAAACAAACGGGGGGAG